>NW_028270143.1:97098585-97704435 GCF_037043375.1 Chiloscyllium plagiosum | reverse complement strand
CTGTCTGTGCGTGTGAGAGAGAGAGATACTGTCTGTGCGTGTGAGAGAGAGAGAGATACTGTCTGTTGCGTGTGAGAGAGAGATACTGTCTGTGCGTGTGAGAGAGAGATACTGTCTGTGCGTGTGAGAGAGAGATACTGTCTGCGTGTGAGAGAGAGATACTGTCTGTGCGTGTGAGAGAGAGATACTGTCTGTGCGTGTGAGAGAGAGATACTGTCTGTGCGTGTGAGAGAGAGATACTGTCTGTGCGTGTGAGAGAGAGATACTGTCTGTGCGTGTGAGAGAGAGATACTGTCTGTGCGTGTGAGAGAGAGATACTGTCTGTGCGTGTGAGAGAGAGATACTGTCTGTGCGTGTGAGAGAGAGATACTGTCTGTGCGTGTGAGAGAGAGATACTGTCTGTGCGTGTGAGAGAGAGATACTGTCTGTGCGTGTGAGAGAGAGATACTGTCTGTGCGTGAGAGAGAGAGATACTGTCTGTGCGTGTGAGAGAGAGATACTGTCTGTGCGTGAGAGAGAGAGATACTGTCTGTGCGTGTGAGAGAGAGAGATACTGTCTGTGCGTGTGAGAGAGAGATACTGTCTGTGCGTGTGAGAGAGAGATACTGTCTGTGCGTGAGAGAGAGAGATACTGTCTGTGCGTGAGAGAGAGAGATACTGTCTGTGCGTGTGAGAGAGAGATACTGTCTGTGCGTGTGAGAGAGAGATACTGTCTGTGCGTGTGAGAGAGAGATACTGTCTGTGCGTGTGAGAGAGAGATACTGTCTGTGCGTGTGAGAGAGAGATACTGTCTGTGCGTGAGAGAGAGAGATACTGTCTGTGCGTGAGAGAGAGAGATACTGTCTGTGCGTGTGAGAGAGAGATACTGTCTGTGCGTGTGAGAGAGAGATACTGTCTGTGCGTGTGAGAGAGAGATACTGTCTGTGCGTGTGAGAGAGAGATACTGTCTGTGCGTGTGAGAGAGAGATACTGTCTGTGCGTGTGAGAGAGAGATACTGTCTGTGCGTGTGAGAGAGATACTGTCTGTGCGTGTGAGAGAGAGATACTGTCTGTGCGTGAGAGAGAGAGATACTGTCTGTGCGTGTGAGAGAGAGATACTGTCTGTGCGTGTGAGAGAGAGATACTGTCTGTGCGTGTGAGAGAGAGATACTGTCTGTGCGTGTGAGAGAGAGATACTGTCTGTGCGTGTGAGAGAGAGATACTGTCTGTGCGTGTGAGAGAGAGATACTGTCTGTGCGTGAGAGAGAGAGATACTGTCTGTGCGTGTGAGAGAGAGATACTGTCTGTGCGTGTGAGAGAGAGATACTGTCTGTGCGTGTGAGAGAGAGATACTGTCTGTGCGTGTGAGAGAGAGATACTGTCTGTGCGTGTGAGAGAGAGATACTGTCTGTGCGTGTGAGAGAGAGATACTGTCTGTGCGTGTGAGAGAGAGATACTGTCTGTGCGTGAGAGAGAGAGATACTGTCTGTGCGTGTGAGAGAGAGATACTGTCTGTGCGTGTGAGAGAGAGATACTGTCTGTGCGTGTGAGAGAGAGATACTGTCTGTGCGTGAGAGAGAGAGATACTGTCTGTGCGTGTGAGAGAGAGATACTGTCTGTGCGTGAGAGAGAGAGATACTGTCTGTGCGTGTGAGAGAGAGATACTGTCTGTGCGTGTGAGAGAGAGAGATACTGTCTGTGCGTGTGAGAGAGAGATACTGTCTGTGCGTGTGAGAGAGAGATACTGTCTGTGCGTGTGAGAGAGAGAGATACTGTCTGTGCGTGTGAGAGAGAGAGATACTGTGCGTGTGAGAGAGAGAGATACTGTCTGTGCGTGTGAGAGAGAGATACTGTCTGTGCGTGTGAGAGAGAGATACTGTCTGTGCGTGTGAGAGAGAGATACTGTCTGTGCGTGTGAGAGAGAGATACTGTCTGTGCGTGTGAGAGAGAGATACTGTCTGTGCGTGTGAGAGAGAGATACTGTCTGTGCGTGTGAGAGAGAGATACTGTCTGTGCGTGTGAGAGAGAGATACTGTCTGTGCGTGAGAGAGAGAGATACTGTCTGTGCGTGAGAGAGAGAGATACTGTCTGTGCGTGTGAGAGAGAGATACTGTCTGTGCGTGTGAGTGAGAGAGATACTGTCTGTGCGTGTGAGAGAGAGATACTGTCTGTGCGTGTGAGAGAGAGAGATACTGTCTGTGCGTGTGAGAGAGAGAGATACTGTCTGTGCGTGTGAGAGAGAGAGATACTGTCTGTGCGTGTGAGAGAGAGAGATACTGTCTGTGCGTGTGAGAGAGAGATACTGTCTGTGCGTGTGAGAGAGAGAGATACTGTCTGTGCGTGTGAGAGAGAGAGATACTGTCTGTGCGTGTGAGAGAGAGAGATACTGTCTGTGCGTGTGAGAGAGAGAGATACTGTCTGTGCGTGTGAGAGAGAGATACTGTCTGTGCGTGTGAGAGAGAGATACTGTCTGTGCGTGTGAGAGAGAGATACTGTCTGTGCGTGTGAGAGAGAGATACTGTCTGTGCGTGTGAGAGAGAGATACTGTCTGTGCGTGTGAGAGAGAGAGATACTGTCTGCGTGTGAGAGAGAGAGTGAGAACTGTCTGTGTGAGAGCGAGAGAGAGATACTGTCTGTGTGAGTGAGAGAGAGAGATACTGTCTGTGGTGAGAGAGAGAGATGTGTCTGTGTGAGAGAGAGAGATGTGTCTGTGGTGAGAGAGAGAGATGTGTCTGTGTGAGAGAGAGAGATGTGTCTGTGTGAGAGAGAGAGATGTGTCTGTGTGAGAGAGAGAGATGCTGTGAGAGAGAGAGATGTGTCTGTGTGAGAGAGAGAGATGTGTCTGTGTGAGAGAGAGAGATGTGTCTGTGTGAGAGAGAGAGATGTGTCTGTGTGAGAGAGAGAGATGTGTCTGTGTGAGAGAGAGAGATGTGTCTGTGTGAGAGAGAGAGATGTGTCTGTGTGAGAGAGAGAGATGTGTCTGTGTGAGAGAGAGAGATGTGTCTGTGTGAGAGAGAGAGATGTGTCTGTGTGAGAGAGAGAGATGTGTCTGTGTGAGAGAGAGAGATGTGTCTGTGTGAGAGAGAGAGATGTGTCTGTGTGAGAGAGAGAGATGTGTCTGTGTGAGAGAGAGAGATGTGTCTGTGTGAGAGAGAGAGATGTGTCTGTGTGAGAGAGAGAGATGTGTCTGTGTGAGAGAGAGAGATGTGTCTGTGTGAGAGAGAGAGATGTGTCTGTGTGAGAGAGAGAGATGTGTCTGTGTGAGAGAGAGAGATGTGTCTGTGTGAGAGAGAGAGATGTGTCTGTGTGAGAGAGAGAGAGATGTGTCTGTGTGAGAGAGAGAGATGTGTCTGTGTGAGAGAGAGAGATGTGTCTGTGTGAGAGAGAGAGATGTGTCTGTGTGAGAGAGAGAGATGTGTCTGTGTGAGAGAGAGAGATGTGTCTGTGTGAGAGAGAGAGATGTGTCTGTGTGAGAGAGAGAGATGTGTCTGTGTGAGAGAGAGAGATGTGTCTGTGTGAGAGAGAGAGATGTGTCTGTGTGAGAGAGAGAGATGTGTCTGTGTGAGAGAGAGAGATGTGTCTGTGTGAGAGAGAGAGATGTGTCTGTGTGAGAGAGAGAGATGTGTCTGTGTGAGAGAGAGAGATGTGTCTGTGTGAGAGAGAGAGATGTGTCTGTGTGAGAGAGAGAGATGTGTCTGTGTGAGAGAGAGAGATGTGTCTGTGTGAGAGAGAGAGATGTGTCTGTGTGAGAGAGAGAGATGTGTCTGTGTGAGAGAGAGAGATGTGTCTGTGTGAGAGAGAGAGATGTGTCTGTGTGAGAGAGAGAGATGTGTCTGTGTGAGAGAGAGAGATGTGTCTGTGTGAGAGAGAGAGATGTGTCTGTGTGAGAGAGAGAGATGTGTCTGTGTGAGAGAGAGAGAGATAGTGTCTGTGCGTGTGAGAGAGAGAGATACTGTCTGTGTGTGAGAGAGAGATACTGTCTGTGCGTGTGAGAGAGAGAGATACTGTCTGTGCGTGTGAGAGAGAGAGATACTGTCTGTGCGTGTGAGAGAGAGAGATACTGTCTGTGCGTGTGAGAGAGAGAGATACTGTCTGTGCGTGTGAGAGAGAGAGAGATAGTGTCTGTGCGTGTGAGAGAGAGAGATACTGTCTGTGCGTGTGAGAGAGAGATACTGTCTGTGCGTGTGAGAGAGAGAGATACTGTCTGTGCGTGTGAGAGAGAGAGATACTGTCTGTGCGTGTGAGAGAGAGAGATACTGTCTGTGCGTGTGAGAGAGAGAGATACTGTCTGTGCGTGTGAGAGAGAGAGATACTGTCTGTGCGTGTGAGAGAGAGAGATACTGTCTGTGCGTGTGAGAGAGAGAGATACTGTCTGTGCGTGTGAGAGAGAGAGATACTGTCTGTGCGTGTGAGAGAGAGAGATACTGTCTGTGCGTGTGAGAGAGAGAGATACTGTCTGTGCGTGTGAGAGAGAGAGATACTGTCTGTGCGTGTGAGAGAGAGAGATACTGTCTGTGCGTGTGAGAGAGAGAGATACTGTCTGTGCGTGTGAGAGAGAGAGATACTGTCTGTGCGTGTGAGAGAGAGAGAGATACTGTCTGTGCGTGTGAGAGAGAGAGATACTGTCTGTGCGTGTGAGAGAGAGATACTGTCTGTGCGTGTGAGAGAGAGATACTGTCTGTGCGTGTGAGAGAGAGATACTGTCTGTGCGTGTGAGAGAGAGATACTGTCTGTGCGTGTGAGAGAGAGAGATACTGTCTGCGTGTGAGAGAGAGAGGAGAAACTGTCTGTGTGAGAGCGAGAGAGAGATACTGTCTGTGAGAGAGGGAGAGAGAGAGAGATGTGTCTGTGTGAGAGAGAGAGATGTGTCTGTGTGAGAGAGAGAGATGTGTCTGTGTGAGAGAGAGAGATACTGTCTGTGCGTGAGAGAGAGAGATGTGTCTGTGTGAGAGAGAGAGATGTGTCTGTGTGAGAGAGAGAGATAGTGTCTGTGTGAGAGAGAGAGATCTGTCTGTGCGTGAGAGAGAGAGATGTGTCTGTGTGAGAGAGAGAGTGAGAAACTGTCTGTGTGAGAGCGAGAGAGAGATACTGTCTGTGTGAGAGAGGGAGAGAGAGAGAGATGTGTCTGTGTGAGAGAGAGAGATGTGTCTGTGTGAGAGAGAGAGATGTGTCTGTGTGAGAGAGAGAGATGTGTCTGTGTGAGAGAGAGAGATGTGTCTGTGTGAGAGAGAGAGATGTGTCTGTGTGAGAGAGAGAGATGTGTCTGTGTGAGAGAGAGAGATGTGTCTGTGTGAGAGAGAGAGATGTGTCTGTGTGAGAGAGAGAGATGTGTCTGTGTGAGAGAGAGAGATGTGTCTGTGTGAGAGAGAGAGATGTGTCTGTGTGAGAGAGAGAGATGTGTCTGTGTGAGAGAGAGAGATGTGTCTGTGTGAGAGAGAGAGATGTGTCTGTGTGAGAGAGAGAGATGTGTCTGTGTGAGAGAGAGAGATGTGTCTGTGTGAGAGAGAGAGATGTGTCTGTGTGAGAGAGAGAGATGTGTCTGTGTGAGAGAGAGAGATGTGTCTGTGTGAGAGAGAGAGATGTGTCTGTGTGAGAGAGAGAGATGTGTCTGTGTGAGAGAGAGAGATGTGTCTGTGTGAGAGAGAGAGATGTGTCTGTGTGAGAGAGAGAGATGTGTCTGTGTGAGAGAGAGAGATGTGTCTGTGTGAGAGAGAGAGATGTGTCTGTGTGAGAGAGAGAGATGTGTCTGTGTGAGAGAGAGAGATGTGTCTGTGTGAGAGAGAGAGATGTGTCTGTGTGAGAGAGAGAGATGTGTCTGTGTGAGAGAGAGAGATGTGTCTGTGTGAGAGAGAGAGATGTGTCTGTGTGAGAGAGAGAGATGTGTCTGTGTGAGAGAGAGAGATGTGTCTGTGTGAGAGAGAGAGATGTGTCTGTGTGAGAGAGAGAGATGTGTCTGTGTGAGAGAGAGAGATGTGTCTGTGTGAGAGAGAGAGATGTGTCTGTGTGAGAGAGAGAGATGTGTCTGTGTGAGAGAGAGAGATGTGTCTGTGTGAGAGAGAGAGATGTGTCTGTGTGAGAGAGAGAGATGTGTCTGTGTGAGAGAGAGAGATGTGTCTGTGTGAGAGAGAGAGATGTGTCTGTGTGAGAGAGAGAGATGTGTCTGTGTGAGAGAGAGAGATGTGTCTGTGTGAGAGAGAGAGATGTGTCTGTGTGAGAGAGAGAGATAGTGTCTGTGTGAGAGAGAGAGATAGTGTCTGTGGTGTGAGAGAGAGAGATGTGTCTGTGGTGAGAGAGAGAGATGCTGTCTGTGGTGAGAGAGAGAGATGTGTCTGTGGTGTGAGAGAGAGAGATGTGTCTGGGTGTGAGAGAGAGAGATGCTGTCTGTGGTGAGAGAGAGAGATAGTGTCTGTGGTGTGAGAGAGAGAGAGATAGTGTCTGTGCGTGTGAGAGAGAGAGATACTGTCTGTGCGTGTGAGAGAGAGAGATGCTGTCTGTGGTGTGAGAGAGAGAGATACTGTCTGTGCGTGTGAGAGAGAGAGATACTGTCTGTGCGTGTGAGAGAGAGAGATACTGTCTGTGCGTGTGAGAGAGAGAGATACTGTCTGTGCGTGTGAGAGAGAGAGATACTGTCTGTGCGTGTGAGAGAGAGAGATACTGTCTGTGCGTGTGAGAGAGAGAGATACTGTCTGTGCGTGTGAGAGAGAGAGATACTGTCTGTGCGTGTGAGAGAGAGAGATACTGTCTGTGCGTGTGAGAGAGAGAGATACTGTCTGTGCGTGTGAGAGAGAGAGAGATAGTGTCTGTGCGTGTGAGAGAGAGAGATACTGTCTGTGCGTGTGAGAGAGAGATACTGTCTGTGCGTGTGAGAGAGAGAGATACTGTCTGTGCGTGTGAGAGAGAGAGATACTGTCTGTGCGTGTGAGAGAGAGAGATACTGTCTGTGCGTGTGAGAGAGAGAGAGATACTGTCTGTGCGTGTGAGAGAGAGAGATACTGTCTGTGCGTGTGAGAGAGAGAGATACTGTCTGTGCGTGTGAGAGAGAGATACTGTCTGTGCGTGTGAGAGAGAGATACTGTCTGTGCGTGTGAGAGAGAGATACTGTCTGCGTGTGAGAGAGAGATACTGTCTGTGCGTGTGAGAGAGAGATACTGTCTGTGCGTGAGAGTGAGAGAGATACTGTCTGTGCGTGTGAGAGAGAGAGATACTGTCTGTGCGTGTGAGAGAGAGATACTGTCTGTGCGTGAGAGTGAGAGAGATACTGTCTGTGCGTGTGAGAGAGAGAGATACTGTCTGTGCGTGTGAGAGAGAGATACTGTCTGTGCGTGTGAGAGAGAGATACTGTCTGTGCATGTGAGAGAGAGATACTGTCTGTGCGTGAGAGTGAGAGAGATACTGTCTGTGCGTGTGAGAGAGAGAGATACTGTCTGTGCGTGTGAGAGAGAGATACTGTCTGTGCGTGTGAGAGAGATACTGTCTGTGCGTGTGAGAGAGAGATACTGTCTGTGCGTGAGAGTGAGAGAGATACTGTCTGTGCGTGTGAGAGAGAGAGATACTGTCTGTGCGTGTGAGAGAGAGATACTGTCTGTGCGTGAGAGTGAGAGAGATACTGTCTGTGCGTGTGAGAGAGAGATACTGTCTGTGCGTGTGAGAGAGAGATACTGTCTGTGCGTGAGAGAGAGAGATACTGTCTGTGCGTGAGAGAGAGAGATACTGTCTGTGCGTGTGAGAGAGAGATACTGTCTGTGCGTGTGAGAGAGAGATACTGTCTGTGCGTGTGAGAGAGAGATACTGTCTGTGCGTGTGAGAGAGAGAGATACTGTCTGTGCGTGTGAGAGAGAGAGATACTGTCTGTGCGTGTGAGAGAGAGAGATACTGTCTGTGCGTGAGAGAGAGAGATACTGTCTGTGCGTGTGAGAGAGAGATACTGTCTGTGCGTGTGAGAGAGAGATACTGTCTGTGCGTGTGAGAGAGAGATACTGTCTGTGCGTGTGAGAGAGAGATACTGTCTGTGCGTGAGAGTGAGAGAGATACTGTCTGTGCGTGTGAGAGAGAGAGATACTGTCTGTGCGTGTGAGAGAGAGAGATACTGTCTGTGCGTGTGTGAGAGAGAGAGATACTGTCTGCGTGTGTGTGAGAGAGAGAGAGATACTGTCTGTGCGTGTGTGTGAGAGAGAGAGATACTGTCTGTGCGTGTGTGTGAGAGAGAGAGATACTGTCTGTGCGTGTGTGTGAGAGAGAGAGAGATACTGTGTGCGTGTGTGAGAGAGAGAGAGAGAGATACTGTCTGTGCGTGTGTGAGAGAGAGATACTGTCTGTGCGTGTGTGAGAGAAAGAGATACTGTCTGTGCGTGTGTGAGAGAGAGAGATACTGTCTGTGCGTGTGTGAGAGAGAGATACTGTCTGTGCGTGTGTGAGAGAGAGAGAGAGAGATACTGTCTGTGCGTGTGTGAGAGAGAGAGAGAGAGAGAGATACTGTCTGTGCGTGTGTGAGAGAGAGAGAGAGATACTGTCTGTGCGTGTGTGAGAGAGAGAGAGCGATACTGTCTGTGCGTGTGAGAGAGAGAGAGATACTGTCTGTGCGTGTGTGAGAGAGAGAGAGAGAGATACTGTCTGTGCGTGTGTGAGAGAGAGAGAGCGATACTGTCTGTGCGTGTGAGAGAGAGAGAGATACTGTCTGTGCGTGTGAGAGAGAGAGAGATACTGTCTGTGCGTGTGAGAGAGAGAGAGAGATACTGTCTGTGCGTGTGTGAGAGAGAGAGAGAGATACTGTCTGTGCGTGTGTGAGAGAGAGAGAGAGATACTGTCTGTGCGTGTGTGAGAGAGAGAGAGATACTGTCTGTGCGTGTGTGAGAGAGAGAGAGATACTGTCTGTGCGTGTGTGAGAGAGAGAGAGAGATACTGTCTGTGCGTGTGTGAGAGAGAGAGAGATACTGTCTGTGCGTGTGTGAGAGAGAGAGAGAGATACTGTCTGTGCGTGTGTGTGAGAGAGAGAGAGAGAGATACTGTCTGTGCGTGTGTGTGTGTGAGAGAGAGAGAGAGATACTGTCTGTGCGTGTGTGTGTGAGAGAGAGAGATACTGTCTGTGCATGTGTATGAGAGAGTGAGATACTGTGTGTGTGAGAGAGAGAACATTTCGGAGAACACCTCTGGGACATCCGGACCAACCAACTCAACCACCCTGTGGCTCAACACTTCAACTCCCCCTCCCACTCCACCAAGGGCATGCAGGTCCTTGGACACCTCCATTGCCAGACCATAGCAACACGACGGTTGGAGGAAGAACGCCTCATCTTCCGCCTAGGAACCCTCCAACCACAAGCGATGAACTCGGATTTCTCCAGTTTCCTCATTTCCCCTCCCCCCACCTTGTCTCAGCCAAATCCCTCGAACTCAGCACTGCCTTCCTAACCTGCAATCATCTTCCTCACCTCTCCGCCCCCACCCCCACTCCGGCCTATCACCCTCACCTTGACCTCCTTCCACCTATCGCTTTTCCAACGCCCCTCCCCCAAATCCCTCCTCCCTACCTTTTATCTTAGCCTGCTGGACACACTTTCCTCATTCCTGAAGAAGGGCTCATGCCCGAAACATTGATTCTCCTGCTGCTTGGATGCTGCCTGATCTTCTGAAATATGCAAGGTTCTGAGAGGAGCAATTACAGAAACATGGCTCAGGGATGGCAGGACTGGCAACTTAATGTTCCAGGATACAAATGCTGCAGGAAGGATAGAAAGGGAGGCAAAAAGAGGAGGGGGAGTGGCATTTTTGGTAAGAGATAGCATTACAGCTGTGCTGAGGGAGGATATTCCTGGAAATACATCCAGGGAAGTTATTTGGGTAGAACTGAGAAATAAGAAAGGGATGATAACCTTATTGAGACTGTATTATAGACCCCCTAATAGTCAGAGGGAAATTGAGAAACAAACTTGTAAGGAGATCATAGCTATCCCTAAGAAAAATAGGGTGGTTATGGTAGGGGATTTTAACTTTCCAAACATAGACTGGGACTGCCATCGTGTTAAGGGTTTAGATAGAGAGGAATTTGTTAAGTGTGTATAAGACAATTTTCTGATTCAGTATGTGGATGTACCTACGAGAGAAGGTGCAAAACTTGACTTATTCTTGGGAAATAAGGCAGAGCAGGTGACTGAGGTGTCAGTGGGGCAACACTTTGGGGCCAGCGACCATAATTCTATTAGATTTAAAATAGTGATGAAAAAGGATAGGCCAGATCTAAAAGTTAAAGTTCTAAATTGGAGAAAGGCCAATTTTGATGGTATTAGGCAAAACTTCTGAAAGCTGACTGGGGTCAGATGTTCGCAGGTAAAGGGACGGCTGGAAAATGGGAAGCCTTCAGAAATGAGATAATGAGAATCCAGAGAAAGTATATTCCTGTTAGGGTGAAAGAAAAGGCTGGTAGGTATAGGGAATGCTGGATGACTAAAGATATTGAGGGTTTGGTTAAGGAAAAGAAGGAAGTATGTGTAAGGTATAGACAGGATAGATAGTGTGAATCCTTAGAAGAGTATAAAGGAAGTAGGAGTATACTTAAGAGGGAAATCAGGAGGGCAAAAAGGGGACATGAGATAGCTTTGGCAAATAGAATTAAGGAGAATCCAAAGGGTTTTTACAAATACATTAAGGACAAAAGGGTAACTAGGGAGAGAGTAGGGCCTCTCAAAGATCAGCAAGGCGGCCTTTGTGTGGAGCCGCAGAAAATGGGAGGGATACTAAATGAGTATTTTGCATCAGTATTTACTGTGGAAAAGGATATGGAAGATATAGACTGTAGGGAAATAGATGGTGACATCTTGCAAAATCTCCATTTTCCAGAGGAGGAAGTGCTGGACATCTTGAAACGCATAAAAGTGGAAGCTAGAGAAGTGATTGCTGGGCCTCTTGCTGAGATATTTGTATTATCGATAGTCACAAGTGAGGTGCCGGAAGACTGGAGGTTGGCTAACGTGGTGCAACTGTTTAAGAAGGGTGGTAAGGACAAGCCAGGGAACTATAGACCAGTGAGCCTGACCTCGGTGGTGGGCAAGTTGTTGGAGAGAATCCTGAGGGACAGGATGTACATGTATTTGGAAAGGCAAAGACTGATTAGGGATAATCAACATGGTTTTGTGTGTGGAAAATCATGTCTCACAAACTTGATTGAGTTTTTTGAGGAAGTAACAAAGAGCAGAGCAGTAGATGTGATCTATATGGACTTCAGTAAGGCATTCGACAAGGTTCCCCATGAGAGACTGATTAGCAAGGTTAGATCTCATGGAGTACAGGGAGAACTAGCCATTTGGGTACAGAACTGGCTCAAAGGTAGAAGACAGAGGGTGGTGGTGGAGGGTTGTTTTTCAGACTGGAGGCCTGTGACCAGTGGAGTGCCACAAGGATCGGTGCTGGGTCCTCTACTTTTTGTTATTTACATAAATGATTTGGATGCGAGCATAAGAGGTACAGTTAGTAAGTTTGCAGATGACACCAAAATTGGAGGTGAAGTAGACAGCGAAGAAGGTTACTTCAGATTCCAACAGGATCTTGACCAGATCAGCCAATGGGCTGAGCAGTGGCAGATGGAGTTTAATTCAGATAAATGTGAGGTGCTACATTTTGTGAAAGCAAATCTTAGCAGGACTTATGCACTTAATGGTAAGCTCCTAGGGAGTGTTGCCGAACAAAGAGACCTTGGAGTGCAGGTTCATAGCTTCTTGAAAGTGGAGTCGCAGGTAGATAGGACAGTGAAGAAGGCTTTTGGTATGCTTTCCTTTATTGGTCAGAGTATTGAGTACAGGAGTTGTGAGGTCATGTTGCTGCTGTACAGGACATTGATTAGGCCACTGTTGGAATATTGCATACAATTCTGGTCTCCTTCCTATCGGAAAGATGTCGTGAAACTTGAAAGGGTTCAGAAAAGATTTACAAGGATGTTGGCAGGGTTGGAGGATTTGAGCAATAGGGAGAGGCTGAACAGGCTGGGGCTGTTTTCCCTGGAGCGTCGGAGGCTGAGGTGTGACCTTATAGAGGTTTACAAAATTATGAGGGGCATTGATAGGGTAAATAGACAAAGTCTTTTCCCTGGGGTCAGGGAGTCCAGAACTAGAGGGCATAGGTTTAGGATGAGATGGGCAACATATAAAAGAGACCTAAGAGACAGAGTGTGGTATATGAATGGAATCAGCTACCAGAGGAAGTGGTGGAGGCTGGCATAATTGCACCATTTAAGAGGCATTTGGATGGGTATATGAATAGGAAAGGTTTGGAGGGATATGGGTCGGGTGCTGGCAGGTGGGACTAGATTGGGTTGGGATATCTGGATGGGTTGGACCAAACTGTCTGTTTCCATGCTGTACATCTCTATGACTCCTCAGAGTAGACGTTGAGAAGATGTTTTCATCAGTGAAACTATCTTGAACGAGGAAAATAAGACAACATTTATTTACTGCTGAGCTGCCATGTAATTTCTTCTCTCAAGAGAATGAATGTGTGAACTTCTCTATCCTGGCGAGTTATGAAGACTTCGCCTTGGAAAGTATTTGAGGAGGAAGTAGAAATTTGAAATATTGGGGAGTTGAAAGCGTGAAAAAGAGGTGAGGCCTGGGGAGTTTGGCTATTATCTTAGTGAATGCTGACAATGACTTAGAAATATGAGGAGCAGGTTATTCTAATGTTCTTATTAACCCAAATAACCTAGTTTATTCACTTAATATACTTTATTGCACAGTTCAGTTAGGTCTATTCCAGTTTATTAATTCCCAAAAAAAGACCATATTTATTTAAAAAAGAAATTATTTTGTTTTATTTTGAAGAGATTACATCATCCTGTATCTATTTCCACAACTGTGCTAACAGAGTATACACTTAATTTCTGGTGTTACGTCGAACAGTGCTATAAGAATGGCCATGGGTCAATGACAATCCAATAGGATGCACCTGCAGAAAGTGGCAGACAAAAATATTAATGAGGTCAAATTTAAGACCAAAAGACGTCAGCGCAGTAGTAGGCTAAACAGTCCATAAAGTCTGCTCCACCATTCAGTGAGAACATGGATGATCTGATCATCCTCAACTCCAGTTCCCTGCATATTCCCCACAACCCTTGATTCCCTTAAAAATTAAAAATCTATTTCAGCCTTGAAAATACATAATGTAGAATCATAGAAGATAGGAACAGGAGTAGGGCATTTGACCCCACCGAGCCTGCTAAACTATTCATAATGATATGGCTGGTTATCAAGCTCAATAGCCTCATACCCTACAGTAATTACCAACCCAATTTCTACTGCCTTGTGTTGTAAAGAATTGTGTAGATCCACTGAGAAGAACTTCTTCCTCATCTCTGTCTTAAATACGTGAGTCTTTACCCTGAGATTATACCCTCTGATCCTAGACCCTTGGAATCTTTTATGATTCATTAAGGTCACCCTTCATACATGGTACCAGCCAAGTGAACCTTTTCTGCATTGTCTCCAATGATAGTACATCTTCCCTTCGACAAAGGGACCGTATCTGTTTTCTCAGTACGTATCCTATCCTGTGTTCAGCTTGGCAATGCTGGAACAAAATTTCAGTCCTTTCAAGTATTTTAGGTAAAAACAATCAAGTAACTTCGAGAACCAGAATCACTCTTATGTGTATTTTGTGATATTGATTGCCGTTGATGTGATTTAAGTTGTAAATCTTTAACTTACTAATTTTAAGATTTCCATCCCTTAGTTTTTAAATCCCTCCGTGACTCCATCCCTACCTAACTGTTTAATCCAGCCTTCTGAGATTAACTTCAGAGGTCCCTGAGAATTATAAGTTTTATTCTTTGTGTCCTAAGAAAACAGTTTGAATTATTTATCAAGTACTGTCCAACTTGTGTATAATTTTTCTCATTATAGATTCAACTTTCAAGCTTCAGCATAAACTTTCAATCTATCAACGTGATGAGTTTTCATCCATTTAACAGGCGCCCTGCATGCCCCATGTTTGGTGTATATTTCTACAAAGCCAGGCCGACTGCAAATCCAATAAATAGCTATCACATATAAGGTTAAGCTTGAATTTATACAAGAAATTTGATTGTCAATAGTGATTGATGAGTACAAATAAGATATAATGTAAAGAAGTTTCTAGTACTTTGGTGTCAATGCACCACAACTCCTGATTTTGAATCTAGTTATTAACTATAATGTATTTAGTGGCTGAAAATTGCTTAAATACTGACTCAAAATATGTTGCATGCTTTGTTCTCCATTGAGTAGAATTCAAGGAGCTTTTACATCTGGTTTAAAATGTGTGCCATAACTAACCATAGAGTCATAGAAATGTACAGCATGGAAACAGACCCTTTGGTCCAACCCGTCCATGCTGACCAGATATCCCAACCCAATCTAGTCCCATCTGCCAGCACCTGGCCCATATCCCTCCAAACCCTTCCTATTCATATACCCATCCAAATGCCTCTTAAATGTTGCAATTGTACCAGCCTCCACCACTTCCTCTGGCAGCTCATTCCATACACGTTCCACCCTCTGCATGAAAAGGTTGCCCCTTAGGTATCTTTTATATCTTTCCCCTCTCACCCTAAACCTATGCCCTCTAGTTCTGGACTCCCTGACCCCAGGGAAAAGACTTTGTCTATTTACCCTATCCATGCCCCTCATAATTTTGTAAACCTCTATAAGGTCACACCTCAGCCTCTGACGTCCAGGGCAAATAGCCCCAGCCTGTTCAGCCTCTCCCTGTAGCTCAGATCCTCCAACCCTGCCAACATCAAGCATAATTTAAATTTTTGATAGTTGGATTTAAGGATTCTTCAACCCTTTGGTTTTAAGTTGGTGTATTTGGACTTCACCACAAGCTCTGACTGTAAAATGCATTTGAGTATTTTCAAGATGGGCCAATGTATTCTCTATTTCTCTTTCAAAATACGTAATAAAACAAAATATTATTTAGCTACTACTTATCAACTATTCCAATTTAACAGCATTCCATAAACATACCCTTGGCAAAGGAAAATTCAGCAAAATAGATTTTCCTCACTTGCTCCTTCCTGCAGTCCAGGAGAAGGAACACCAACCGAATGAACTGAGCAGAAGAGAGAACTCAAGTTTTTGCAGTGACAGAGTGACTATATCTAGCAGCTTCAACTCCAAAACGCCAACTTCAGCAACTGAAAGCCGAACTAAAACTCTTGGTCTGTATGAGCCTGATTCTACCCACTCATGCTTCCTTCACTCATTGGGGGAAAAAAAAACCTAAAGCTATTTACTCTGCTTTCTATGAAGCAGTCACTGTGGGACCAACTTTGCAACACCTCTCCAAGAAAAACAGGACAGAACAAATCCCTTTCAAAGGCACATAGAGTCATACAGCACAGAAATAGACCCTTCAGTCTAACTCATCTGTGTCATCCAGACATCCCAATCTGACCTAGTCCCGTTTTCCAGCATTTAACCCATATCCCTCTAAACCCTTCCTATTGATATACCAAGCCAGATGCATTTTAAATGTAATTGTGCCAGCCTCCACCACTTCTCATCACTATACAAAGTAAAGGTGCAATGCTGATAATCCTGCTGGTTAATTTTTATTTCTTGGTAATTTCACCCACACTTCTGAATGGACATAAAGGCAACCTGTTGTGAGACCTTTCCCAAAATTTCCATTTGGGCATTGTAAGAAACAAAGAGAAATGATCAGCCATTCAATTTTCTCTGCAACAGGGACCCACATGTATATCATGCCATTAGTGTTGCAAAATATCTGAGTGCTTTGAAAAAGTGTTATCAAGCCAAATGATTTTGACATTCACCAAAGGAAGGCGTCATTAGGACAAGCAAACAAAAGCTTGAACAAAGGTCTTTGAGGACAGTTTTTAGATGAGGAATTCCAGAGTTTAGGCCGACATAGCTCAGACACCTATGATTGGTGGAGTAAAGAATGATGACATATTAACCTATATGGAGTGGTAATTCTGGCAATGGCCATATTCAGGGTAACTGGAAAATTGCATGGAATGAAATATTTCTAACCCATCTTTCTCCTCTCTGGTGCTATATGCCAGTGCTTTACTAACTTTGTTTTGCTCATAACCTTCCTTCCAGTGATCAGAACTCAAATAAAAAACATCCGCAGGAGTCTCCAAACACGTTCAACTGCCATGTTATTAATTTAAAAAATAGAAAATTCTGTGTTCCATTTTTTGTTTTTCAAAACTTGGTTTGTTAAAACGCAGGTGTAACCATAGCTATTTGCTGGATATTTAGAACTGTGTTGTTCATCATACATTTTAAATTAAATTTCAAAAGAGTCATGTCTTCAGTGAAAATATAATTGGGTGCAAATTGGATGTAGTATTATTCATTAATACTCACATGTAATTGGTAATACAGAATTTTTTTTTACCTTTACTGCTGTTAGCAAAATGTCAGTGAGAGTGTAAAATGAGAAAGCCAAGCTTCATGTTATCACCATCATTTGTAGCAAAACTAGTGAAGAGCAAAATATATTTAATTGTGTTATCATTTCTGCTTGTCTTCCTTAAAAAGAGGTGTGCCTTTCTTTAAAGTTGCATCAAAACTTGGACAAATTTCTTGTATCCTGTGGAAATTATTACCTATTGTGATATTTACTGAATTAGATTAGTATAGTTGAAGTACAAGAGTGTTAGCTACAGGGTATCATAAAATGTATATTGATTTCAATTTTTTTTGGCTTGAAAGTGTTGGAACTGCTTGGGTTCCAATTACGACATCGTGTGGATTTAACACTTCTGTTCAGAATTTGATCAGTTTTCATTATTGGTTTCAACAATTTTCATCATTTTTCTTTTTTTTTGACGTGTTAAGGACGCTGCATAAAGAAACAGAATAATTTGCACCAATTTTTTTGAAACTGTGTTCTTAACACAGATGTGCAGGAGTGGAGGGTGATGTTTAATCGAGCTACAGTGTAACTTGAATCTGTTTTGGTAAGATATTCAACACGTGGACCAGGGTTTCCATCAACTGTGGGAAGAATTGCAAACGATTGAGTTTTCTGAAATGGGTTCCTTGCAATTTGGCTAAGGATTGATCATTTTGAAAACCAAGAAGCACTCACTTGTGGATCAAGAGAAAATAAGCAGCAATTTTGTGTACTATATATTTTGATTAGATATGCTTTTGTCTTGTTTTTTGGAAAGCAGGCCAATAATTTTGTGCCTTTCAGCCAGAGGAAACAGAAACTAAATAGTCTGGATTTCTCAGTAGATCCTGCACTGCATCCACTTCATCCATTTTCATAGATTCACCAGGTAGGGCATAAACAATGCTGAGTTCAAATACATCCCATTTCTGCTGTCGCTAGGTGATATATTTGAGAATTACAGTTTTTTAGCATAGCCATACTTGCTTTTGAATGGTGGAGATGGTTCATTGAATTGTCAAGTTGTGAAGTTATTTAAATCCCAGGCTCTTTAAAAATTAATGGCCAACAGCATTCCTGTGACTGCCAGAGGTTAAAAACAAAACTGGTCTCGCAATTAAAATCACTGTTTGGTGACATTGCGCTAGCACTATGACAATACCGTTATTAATACTTGGCTGCTTTCCAAAATACACAGTTATCCAGGCAGGAGCTGCTGAGTTCTGTTTGGTAGACAGCTCTAACAGATTACTGAATGATTATCTATTTTTGATACAGAGTTATGAATATATGTTAGTTTGTTTTGATAAGAAGTTAAATATTTGAAGTGAGTTGATTGAGCTTTCAAAAAGAGATTATTTTTCTACACATAGTGATCATTAATTAGGAGCTTATTTTATTCAGTGCAACATGGCTGAAAGCCTATGCTTGATGCTGAGTGAATTAACATGGCGCGTGTAATGCCAAGAGTGCTGGATGGGTTAGCATGATTTCTGATTCATTGACATTAAGTTGGCATTGACTGTGGTAAAGGATCATTGGGGTGGATGACAGCAAACTTTGACAGGGTTTAGGTGTGGCGAGTGAGTGAGTGAGGGCTTGAGCACCTAAAGTATAACCAAATGGGTAGGAAGACATCCCAGAGTCCTCAGTAGACAATCCCACACCAGCTGTAATCCATTATACCTCCAGCCCAAGTAGATCCCACTATATTTGGGGGCAGTTTCTCCTAAGGCAGGTGTTGTAAGCTAGCAAATTTCTCAACTTGTGTTACCTGCCTTGAAAGCGAAGATCCAGGCTAAATTCTCTCACTGCAAGAAACTCAAATGTCATTTTATATTACAGTTATTTCAGAGTGCTGCTCAAATATTTAAAGAACAACTATTTGCTGCTTGTCCTTTTGAGTTCCTAATCCTATTCTCAGCTTGAATATCATAGAATCCTTGCATTGTGGAAGCAGGCCATTTGGCCCATTGATTATACACCGATCTTCCGAAAGTCATCCCACCCAGATCCATCCCCCTGCCTGATCCCTGTAACCATGCTTTTCCCATGGCCAATCCACCGTTGCCTGCACTACCTTGGATTGTGGTAGGAAATGGGAGCACCTAATGGAAATGGGGAGAATGTGCAAACTCCATACAGACCATTACCTGAGGGTTAATGTTAAGTGTGATGTGCACACATGATACTATTGTTCTAGAGTCCAAATTATACCTGTAGCTTCAATACAAACACTCACTTCAGTTTTATCAGGCAATATTTTTCATGTTTCCAACATCCAGCTTATAGCTATCCAGCTTTATGCCATTTCAGGGCATCTGGGTGTCTTTGGGTCAGGATTGACAAGGTGGACAGAATGGCCTCCTGCGGTGCTCCATTATTTCTATGGTTCATCACAGTATGCTTGTGGTAGGTTGGAGGATGGAAGACTTCAGAGTTTTAAGTTGCTTTATAGTGGCCCCTGCAGAATGCCAGATGATAACTGCCTGAACTCTGGCCTTTTCATGCTGAAGTGAGTTGTACTATACTGACAAAGTGGGAGTTTGAAATTTTTTTTTAAAAATCAGTTGAAAAAGATAATATTTGTCCTTATGGTGATGGTTGTTTAATTTTCTTACATAAGCCTAATTGTATCACAATTTGAAGTCTGAATGTGGGCAGGTCCCTTGTGGTTTGTTTCAGAGCAAGGATGTAGTATGCCAGAAAAGATGAGCATGCTGTTGGTATTTAAAATGACAAATTCTTGAATGATATGGCAGAAGTTTTGATCTGGTGTGTTGCTCTGGGAATGTGCTGAGCAAAGATCAGGTGTTTCATTGCAGGGAAGCAGATGCTGTCAATCTGGGATTCCCACTTTAACTTTCTTGCATTTAATTTGGCAGAGGACTTCCATCATACTTCTCATCTGTCTTCATGGCCATAAAAAGAAAATGAAAATTTAGAAGACTTATTCTTCACAGACATTCTCACATCTTACTTATATTACTCATTTTGTTATGTAGCTATCATTTGTTTGTTGTGAAATCAACGTTTCCGTTTCGACAGTTCACCAATGGTGCAACCTATTGTCAGCTAGTCTGATAGAGGTTTTAGGATGCATGAAGTGTGAACAGATGTGTCCTGTTTAGACTTGAACGTGTGTACTTGCTCCTGTTTGTGCTCATGAACACATAATGCATTCAACGATGAGACATGATGAAAGTAACCTGGTTTTTCTCCATTGATAGAGCAAAGACATATGGAGGCATTTCATGTCAAAATTGAATCAAGATATCTCAGATATATAAATGTTGAAAGTAATTTTTAAATGACTTCAGATTTTAAAATGAGTAAAAAGGCAAAGGTGATTCAGTTTTCTTCGGTTTCAAACTGTGAAAGTCAGCCTCTCCTGTGTATTTTTAGTTCATTTAAGGGATGAGAGTGTTGCTCATTTGTTGCCCACCCCTAATTGCCCAGAGGGCAGTTAAGTGTCAGCTACATTGCTGTGTGTCAGGAGTTAGTAGGCTAGACTAGGTGAGGATGGCAGTTTTCTTCCCCAAAGAGAATTTGTGAAACGGATGGGTTTTTCCCAACAATTGCCAATGGTTTCATGGTCATCATCAGACTCGCAATTCCAGACTTGTATTTAATTCAAATTCCACCATCTGCCATGGTGGCATTCAAACTCTGGTCCCCAGATCGTTACCTGGGCCTTTGGATTAACAGTGATTATTCCACTATGCCACCACCTTGGACCATCTGGATAACAAGCATACCTATGTCAGCCTTCTACATATTGATGACAGTTCTGCCTTCAACGCCATAATTCCAAATAAACTCCTCTCTAAAACCCAAGACCGAGGTATTGGCTCGCTTCTTGAAACTGGATCCTTGACTTTCTGACCCATGGATCACAGTTGGAAAAAGATACAAGACCTCCTTCACTATAAACCTCAACACCAGTTCCCTACAAGGCTGCGTACTCCTCCCCCTACTATACTCTTTATACAGTCATGACAGTGTGGCCAAATTCCACCCCAATAACATTTGCAAGTTTGCTGACGACACCACGGGGCAGATCTCGAACAACAACGAGATAGAATACAGGAAAGAGTTTGAGTGCTGAGCAGCATGGTGTAAGGGCTTCAATCTCTTCATCAATATCAGGAAAACAAGGGCACTGGTCATTGACTGGAGGAAGTGGAGTGGAGGCTACACCCCTCTCTGCATTAACGAAGTGGAGATGGTCAAAAGCATCAAGTTCCTGGAAGAGATGATTGCCAGCAGTCTGTCCTGGTCCACTTACGTCAATGTCGTAGTCAAGAAAGTGCAACCAAACGTCTCTATTTAGTCACATGGCTAGCGAAATTTGGTATGTCCTCAAGGACTCTTACCAAATTTGACAGATGCACTGTAGAAAGCATTCTATCTGGATGCAGCACAGCATGGTATGGCAACTGCTTTTCCCAAGCCTGCAAGAAACTGCAGAGTCATGAGTCCAGCCCAGTCCATCACACAAACTGGCCTTCTATCCATTGACTCTGTCTATACTTCCTGTTGTCTTGGGAAGCCAACATAATCAAAGACCCCTCCCACCCTTGTTATAGTCTCTTCTACCCTCTTCTGTAGGACAGAAGATAGAAAAGTTTATATACACACTAATAGATCCAAAAACAACTTCTTCCCTGCTGTTATTCGACTTCTGATTTGACCTCTCAAATTTTAAATGTAATATTGATCTCGCTATCTGTGCACCTTCTTTGCAGCCATGAAGCAAAGTATTCTTCGCTTTGTTCTATTACCCTAATGCACTTTGTATGATATGATCTGCCTGTACTTCACGCAAAACAAAACTTCTCACTGTACCCAGGTGTATGTGGCAATAATAAATCAAATCAAATTCTCCAAGGAAAAGATATGATGTGGAGGTGCAGGTGTTGGGCGGGGGTGGACAAAGTTAAAAATCACGCAACACCAGGTTATAGTCCAACAGGTTTAATCGGAAGCACACTAGCTTTCGGTCACTGCTCCTTCATCAAGTAGCTGTGGAGCAGGATCATAAGACACAGATTTGATAACAAAGGATTACAGTGTCATACTGCTGAAATTACATATTGAACAAACCTAGATTGCTGTATTGTACTGTAAACCTTTGCTATAAATTGTGTCTTATGATCCTGCTCCACAGCTACCTGAAGGGGGCAGTGACCCGAAAGCTAGTGCTTCCAAATAAACCTGTTGGACTATCACCTGGTGTTGTGTGACTTTTAGCATTGAAAAGATAGAGAAAGCAATTTGATTGTTCTAGTCCATTGAGTTTGTTTAAATTTTCACCCCACTTACATTTAACAGTTTTAACACATGAACATCTTTTAGTTTAAAAAATATCTGATAGATTCTATGCACTTAACCAGCATGAATCTGTCCATTGCAAGTATAAAACTTGAATGGGGTGTCAATAAACATGTGCACCATCTTTCAAGTATGCTCTTTCCATGGTTTCTACAAGAATAGGGTTAGGAAGGCTCAACAGAACATATGGTCTACTTTTGCTCCAATTTCCTGTGTTCTTCTATGCCACTGAAATAATTTTGATGCAGAGTTGATAGCTAGAACTGCAGCAGTGCACCCTGTGGACGAACACCGTGTCCTTGACTACAGTTTCTGGATTTTGATGTTTGCACACGAGTGAAGTGCAAGCAAATTTACCTCTGATAGTGATAAGTACTGATAACCTTGTTATTATTAATACAACAAAGCCTGGGTCATTTTCTACCAGTTATTGCAGAGAGAATGTCATCTCCCTCCCTTGGTCTTGCAGTAATTGCTTTCTTACTGTTCTTAGTGGGGGTCTGCTGTAGTCAGTTCTCATTAGATGGTTCTTGTGTGGATGCCAAAGTAAACTTGCCAGATTCAGTAAGGTCAGATGCTGGGGAAGACCATTGTTTCTTTAAAAAAAATCAAGTTTATTGGAGAATTGCGTTTTTTCTTTCGTTAGCTGCAGAAGACCCTAGTAGTTTAAACCCAATTAAAGATAACTTGGGACCAAGTATGAAGTTGAGTTTCATTCTGATTAGTTCTTGTTGATTTTTCATGTCCTCATCTTTAAAAAGAAAGGTCAGACACATTTTGAACATAGCACAGGAGAAGAAGCAAGGAAGAGCAAACCCGTAGTTAGGCTTTGTTTGACCCTGCTGTATAGATTTAAAAACTGAGTGAGGTGATAGATTCATGTAAGTGAGTTCTATACAATGAATTGTCATCTACTAGCAAGGAAATACTAATGTGTATAATGACAAAGAAAGTAGTCAAGCAAGTGCAATATACTTATGAGCAGCATGTTAATGAGAAAAGCAATCATGGAAAATTAGAAGAGATGTAGTGTAAAGAAGTGGAATAAATTGGACACGGTTGTAAGGATGCTGGAAAAGCAGGTAAAATTGGATTGATGAGGCTAGCTCTCAAAATCTATGGCTTTAAACAGACCAATATAATCATATGGACATACCTCTCTAGGCTAGATTTAAAAATAATTTGCTAATATGTGAGAGAGCATGTATTTCAAGATGTACATGGTTAGCTTAAATCAGTATCCTAAAAACAATAATGAAATTGAACAGGTACCTGAAAATAAGATGAATAAATCATACAAAAATTATTAAGAAATGCTGTTCACCCTCTGAAGTTTTTAATACTTCATATGCTGCCAATTGTTTAGATTAATATTAATTGTAATGGCTTCTTGACTGAGCCACTTTTCAAGTCCTTTATTTATAAAGACGTAAAATTGAGTTGCAATCTTTAATTGTGAAAATAACTAACAGAAGTGCATTTTTAATGTTTATCTTGAATGCCTCCTTGTTTGCAGTAAGCTTCAAATCTAACATCCTTTCTTGGATTCCTTTTATTTGGACAGTTGCGAATGATTTTGTCGCTTGACATAATTAAATGAATAGAGACTTGAATTATCAACCGTTGAACTCACCACTGCATACCATTGTCAGCACATTGATAGGGAAGATGGAAAGAAAATATTGTCTCTGGTCAGGTGTCCAAGGACAGGGCTGTTGATTGTGAAGTATTCAGCTACTTTAGACCTTGCTTTTGGAGTCACGAGGCACCACCTCTTCCTCCTATTTTACAGAGACTCTTCTTAAAATCTCTTTCTCTCGATCAAGCTTTAGACCAGCCATCTTAGGATTTCTTTATATTACTTAATGTCAAAGTTTGGTGACACTTTTGTGAAACCTTTTGGGATGTTTGTTTGTTTCATGGTTCTGTAAAAATGCACATTTCTGTTAAAACACAAATGGAACTAATGGAATAAAGAAGTTGTATTTATATAGTGCCTTTCCCACTCCAGGGATGCCAAGAAGGACTTTGCAGCTGGTGACCCAATATATTTAAGTGTTGTCACTGGTGCAGTGTAGAAAAATGTGGCAACCAATCTGTGCTCAACATGGCCAGATATTTGAAGTGATACTGGTTGAAGGAGAAATGTTGGGAAAGTAAACATCTGGGGTGCTCGAAGTAAAAGTTAATGAGAGTTTGTGCTCTAACCGGAGTTACTTGATTCCATTCTAACTTTCTTCAGGCAATGAATTTGGATGCTTTGGAGGACAAATTTGCAGGATTATCTGGAAAAGTTGATTTGTAGACTAAGTTGGGTAACTTGTGCAAAAACTTGGAACAGACTTAGTAGGATGAATGGCCTTTTCCTGTAATTTGTGTTGTTAGATTTAATAAAAATTGTAGGACAATATCTTCCCTTCTTTCAATAATGCTGTTAGGTCATTTGAGTCCATCTGAAAGCATAAATGAGATTCAAGTTTAAAATCTTGGCTAAATTACGGCACTAATATGCTGTAGTGAAATGTTAGCTTGATTGTTTGCTCAAATCTCTGGAGTGAGATTTTGGCTTATGATCCACTGACTGAAAAGGGTGTCTGTGTTCACAGAGAGGAAGATGACTTTGTTTACTGAAGTTGTTTAGATTATGATTTGGAGTTTAATTTCATGTCCATATGCAATGCTCAAAAAAAGCCAGTTGATCATCCATATGCTCCTACAAAATTGAAAGTCACCTTTAACAATGTAAACTTTCACAGGTGTTGGTTAATTTCTGTTAATTATATCCTCACTATAAGGATGTTGGCATTGGAATATTTATCAGAATACAAATCAGGAGAATTATTGCAATATTAAATGCATTTGAATATGGCCTGTCTCTAATCTTGTGTTCTTCCATTCATGAATATTTTCAGTCAGAACTTTGCATGTCAAACAGTTTTGACAAATGTTCTTGTTTTGCAACTGTTTAGCAAAGGGAAGCATATGGGCCCAGTCAAAAGATAAGGATGTTTACAATGCCTTATAAGCTCTTTATCTTGGCATCAGCTATTGTGCTAACCTATTGCTGTGTCGTGTAAAACCTAGAATGTTACTAAATGTTTGTTTTATTACTTATGATGCATTGTGATACTTGAGTTAATTAGATTAGAAGTTTCTAATTTGATATTTTTTGTTTAAAAACTTGGTTTATTGTTTGAGATTGTGTGTAACGATATGTCTTACATTTTTGATGGGAATTTGAAGTACTTCTGAATCACACAGCCATAGAATTATAGAAGCATAGAAATAGATCCTCCAGTCCAATTTGTCTGCACCGATCAGGTATCCTAAACTGATCAAGTCCCATTTGCCAGCATTTGGCCCGTATCCCTCTAAACCCTTCCTATTCATATACCCATCCAGGGAACTTTTAAATGTTGTAATTGTATCAGCCTCCACCACCACTCTGGCATCTCATTTCACGTAAGCACCACCCTCTGCATGAAAAGGTTGTACTTGAGGACCCTTTTAAATCTTTTACCCCCACATCCTGTGCCTTCTAGTTTGGAGTCCACTACCCTGAAAAAGGTCAAGGTTAGTTACCCTATCCATGCCCCTCATAATTTTAATCTTTATATTCAGCCTCTGACATTCCAGGGGAAAACAAGTGCCAGTCTGTTCAGCCTCTCCCTATAGCTCAAACACTGCAACCCTGGCAATATCCTTGTAAATACTTTCTGAGCTCTTTTGAGTTTAATAACATCTTTCCTCTAACAGGGCGACCAGACTTGAATGCAGTATTCCAAAAGTGGCGTCATGAATGTCTCAACTTGTGTACTCAATGCACTGACCAATTAAGGCAATTATGTCAAAGGCTGCCTTCACCACCCTTTCTACCTGCAACTCCACTTTCAAGGAACTGTGAAGTTGCATGCTGAGGTCTCTTTATTCAGCAACACTTCCCCAAGGCACTGCCGTTAATTGTATAATTCCTGCCTGGTTTACCTTAGCAAAATACAACACCTCTCATTTATCTAAATTAAACTCCCATCTTCCATTCACAGTCCTGTATACTCTGAGATAGCCTTCAGTGTCCACTACACCACCAAGTTTGGTGTCATCTACAAACTTACTAACCATACATCCTATTTTATAACCAGAACATTTATGTAAATGATAATAAGCAGTGGACCCAGCACAGATCCTTGCGACAACCACTGGTCATAGGCCTCCAGTTCGGAAAATAACCATCTGCCACCAACCCTCATCTCCTACCTTCAAGTCAATTTTGTATTCACTTGGCTCACTCCTCCTGGAATTCATGTGATTTAACCTTGCTAACCAGTGTATGCGGAACCTTGAAGTTTAAATAGACAACGTCTGTCACTCTGCCCTCATCAATCCTCTTCATTAATTCTTCAAAAAACGCAATCAAGTTAGTGAGACACTATTTTTCCATGCCAAAGCCATGCTGACAATCCCTAATCAGTCCTTATCTTTCCAAATGCATGTAAATGCTGTCCTTCAGAATCCCCTCCAGCAACTTAGCCACAATTGATGTCAGGCTCACAGATCTATAGTTCACTGGCTATTCCTTACCATCTTTCTTAAATAATGGCATTATATGAGCTTTCCTGCAGTCTTCCAGTACTCCACCTGTGGCTGCTGATGATACAAATACCTCAGCTAAGGGGTAAAGGGCCCAGCAATCTCTTCCCTAGCTTCCTACAAAGTTCTGGGATGCACTTGAACAGGTCCCAGAGATTTATGTACCTTCATGCATTTATCTACCTCCAGCATCACTTTTGTAATTTGGATACTTTGCAGGGCATCACTGTTTGTTTATTTCCCCAAGTTCCCTCACTTCCATGTCCTTCTCCATAGTAAATACTGACACAGGATGTTTGTCTATCTTAACCATCTCCTGTGGTTCCACACATTGATCTTTAAGGAGCCCAGTGCTCTCCCTGATTTGCCCTTCGTGCACTTTTAGAATTTCTGTGGAGTCTCCTTAACTTCTCTTACCAAAGCTATCTCATGTCTCTTTTTTGCCCTTTTGATTTCCTCTTAACTGTATTTTCTGTATTTCTACTGTCTTTATATTCCACGAGGGATTCATTTAATCTCAGCTGTCTATACTTGACATATGCCTGCCTCCTTTTTCTTGACCAGAGCCTCTCTTTTTTTGTCATTCCCTACACCTACCAGCCTTGCGGTTTGCACAGACAGCAACATACTGTGTCTAAACTCATATTATCTCATTTTTTGAAGGCCTCCCACTTTCCAATCATCTCTTTACTTGTGAACAGCCTCTCACAATCATGTTTGAAAGCTCCTGCCTAATACATTCAAAATTAGCCTAACTCCAATTTAGAACTCAGACTTTTAGATCAGGTCTCCCCATTTCCATTACTATTTAAAATTATGGTTGGCCCCAAAATCCTCCCCCATTGATACCTCAGTAGCTTGACCTGTCTTATTTCGAAGAGAGGGTCAAGTTTTACCCCTTCTCTAGTAGGTGCACCCACATATTGAATAAGAAAGCTTTCTTGTACATACTTAACAAATTTGTTTCCATCCAAGTTCTTAACACTACGGCAGTTCCAGTCTATGTTTGGAAGTTAAAATCCCTATTATTCTTTCAGGTATCTGGAATCTCTTTACATGTTTGCTTCTCAATTTCCCCCTGACTATTGGGGCGGGGGTTTATAGAACAATCCCAATAAGATGATCACCTCTTTCATATTTCTCAGTTTCACCCATATAACTTTACAGAACATTCTCCCAGGAATATCCTCAGTAAGTACAACCGTAATGTTATCCTTAACCAAAAATGTCACTTCCCCTCCTCCCTTGTCCCCTACTATCCTTCCTAATAACATCTATATCCTGGCATATTAAGCTGCTAGTCATGCTCCTCCCTGAGCCACTTTTCTATAATAGCTATGATATCCTAGTCCCATGTTCCCAACCATGCACTAAATTTGTCTGTTTTACCTGTCAGGCCTCTTGCATTGAAATAAATGCAGTTTAATTTATCAGTCTTACCTCATTCTCTGCTGTACTCTTGCCTGCCTTGACTATTTAACTTGTTTCTCTTATCTACTGTACCAGCCTCAGACTTATTTATTTTCTCACTATCCGTTTGGCTTTCTTCACCAGTCATAGACATAGTCTCCAGGAACATTGAAATGCTTGCTTATCTCCCACATCTGACAGGAAGAGCACATCACTCAACTAAAAGACATCTCTGCCCCTTTAACAATCTACATACCCAGAAAATACCTAAAAAGAAACAGCACATTTTGCTCAAAAACTCAGCACTGGCACAGTCTTAATGCTCAAAACACTGCACAGGAATAACTTAGTAACTAGCTTTTATACAAAAATTTAATCAAAAGACAAATCTCAGCGAAACATAAAAAAACTTCACCCTACTCACTGTTATAGATTTACAAAAAAGAATTAAGGTTTATAAGTGTTACAAGTCTTAAAATCAAACACTTAGTTTAATAACAAGCACACATTTTGGAAAACAAGTAGAAAGATTCTTTAATGCTGTGCTGGGTAATCATAGATTGATGGAAACAGCAAGTTGGCTGCAAGTTTCTGAAGCTCAGCAAAACCATAGCCTGATGTATGTCCATCCACCTGGTAAAATGTACCTTTTAAAGGAGAGCTGCTGCGATGTGTACTGCTGCTGATTTTGCCAACATCAGCAGTTTAATATCATTAAAATTGCATTCCTGTTCTTGTTTTCCTACTGAGTTCCACAGTGCCCTAAAGTACAATTTGAAATATTTAAAAAGCCATCATGTTTAATTTAATTTTCTCTTGAGTGAAGTTACCTGCCTGCAATATGAATGCATGAATTTTTTGCTGCAAGCCTTCGTATCATTAAGAATTTAACCCCTTCTGAAATGTGTGTCTGAATAGATTATTTCACCATTTAATGTATAGTAACAAGAACTACAGGGCCATCTTGCGGTTGTCTTGACCACATTGGTCAGTCCAATGAGCATTGGGTATAACTTGCAACTTTAGTGGAAACATTAAGCAGACATAACATATTGGCTGCATGTTGTACCCTTTGCCCAATTTTCCTCCAATCAGCAATGGTTGTGCCACTGGCATCTGATCTGAGATGTTCTATCCCATGTTCTGGCCAAAACGTTTGACATTTATGCTGTTCATGTTGGGACACTTAGCTTTTACTTCAAGGAGAGAGACAGTTCCTGTGGCTGATGTCATGGATGTTTTGTCCTGGTGAATAAAGGACAAAGACAGAAAAAGCAGCTGGAAGAAATCAGAACAGCAATGAAAGGAATGCAAAACTGCCAAGCAGCAAGGCTGCATGAGATACTAATGGAAGTAAGAACAGCTAATGTGAATATGAGGTTCAGATCTGAACAGTCTTCTCAGTTGAGTTGTGACAGAGACCATATGAAATGCTTGGAGACATTGTATTTTGATGCCAGTGTTAAAAGGAGGGCATTCAGGACTGCAAGAAATAATGAGGAATTAAATTCCTTCCACGTGTCTTTGAGATTTGTGAGAGACTTAATCAACCACAGACTGAGAAAAATAATGGAAATGGATGAAGATTAATTCGGGTTCAAGCCCAGAAGAAGCATTTTTGTTTTGAAACAAATGATTGAGAATTACTGGGAAGGTCAATGCAGCATACAGATTCTATTCATCATGAAGTGAACTGAAGGCTTATAACTGGGTGCCTAATGAGGAAGTTTGAGACCCTGAGAAGTGAATACAACTATTAAAGGGTATGTTTAAAGAATATCAGACAAGTGTAAGAAACATTATGGGAAGAGTGAGAGCTTCACACTCAAAGTTTGATTGCACCCAGTACTGGCGCTAAGGCCCGTTCTCTTCCTGATTATCATGGGTTTTTCTAATGAAGCAAGTGAGACAGGAAGTGCTGAAGTTGCTAATTAGATAACTGCTTCATTGGATTCACAAAGATTCATATGTTATTGTAAAGGTATTTATTTTAACCAAAGGAATGCATATTTTAGTTTTCAGTATTGGTCATTTCTCTTTATATATTCATTCGTGGGACATGAGCATCACTGGGCTGGCCAGCATTTATTGCCCATTCTTAGTTGCCCTTGCGAAGGTGGCGGTGAGTTGCTTTGTTGGACTGCTGCAGTCCATGAGCTGTAGGTAGACCCACCAAGCTTTTAGGGAGGGTATTCTGTTGTTGAATAATGGTCCTTGAGAAGAATGTGTCCAATAACAACATGTAAACTACAGTTAACTTTTTGTTATATCTGCCTTGTAAAATACAGGAGGCCTTCCCCACTTCTTATGTTCCTTTGAAGGCAGAATACTTGCATATAATGAGTTTGCAAACAAATTGTTTGCTTTTTGTTAAAATGGCAGAACCAAAGTGCTTTGCATATCGACTTGCTAGCACCTTGAAGCCCAGGTTTATGGAAGGCCTGTCTTTTCTGTGTCAGCTTCCCTGAAGATTACATTCCTGGTTTGTTTCACTAATTCTTGCTGTTTTCTCATTCCTGGGTGCTTGTCATAATGCATCTGCATTCAAGTCACCCAATTATCAACTGCTATCCTCTGGAAATGTTATTTTCCTTGTATAATATATGATCCTTTTAACTGAGTAAACTGAGATTGAAGGGCAGCCAATTTAAAAAAAAGTTTCACTAGCCATTTATTCGAATGTTTATTATACAGGTCACAATGAATAAATGCAGCCTGTCTTTTTAAAATAGAAACTCAAAATACTTTGCACAAATAACCTTGTGTAAAATCATAATTTGTTTTAAACATTCCAACATTGATGCCACCTCACCTAAATAATTCATTAGACAATAATGTGAATATGGTTGATTTGTGACCTGCATATAGTGCATTTATGAATGGAGGTCTTTTCATGTGGCATTCTGAATTTCTTCCAGATTGTTGGCCATTGGAGCTTGCTCTTGTCTTAACCATGTAGACATCTCTCCACTCCAGAGAAAGCATACAATTTTCTTTGCCCACTAACACTAAAAACATGAAAAGACAGTAAAGTGTACATTCTTAAAAATGACATCAACTTTTCTGGCCAGTATTTTGTGCAGCTTAGTTTAGTGGACATTACAAAATTGAGATCGTGGATATAGTGGAACAACGAATAAAGCCAACAAGTGACTCGAGAAACTTCATTGCTGAGAGAGTGGTTCGAATGTGGAATCAAATACATCTGTTGAGGTCAGTAAAACAAATTCAGTAAAGGGAATGCCAGATGAAGACATTATGGGTTTTAGGATTGTATTGAGGCTGATGGGGCCAGGCGATGCTCATGGAGCATTGACCACTTGTCAGATTGGCCTGTTTCCAAGCTGTAACATAAACAATATTTGCCATAGTATTTTTCTAATAACAAAATAAATGTTCCCTCCATGATTCATAGCTTTTCCCTAATCAATGTTGCCACCTCCCTTTTTTCCCTAAGGTTTGCTGCAATCACTGGATCCTGCATTACACATTTTCTCTGTTTTGGCACAGATTGCTGGCTGCGTAAAAGCAGAAGGGAAAGAATCTCAGAAGGGCAAAGAAATACAAAGATGTTTTGAAAGAAAAGATGAACAACATTTTGCACTGACCAGGGAATTTTTGCAAAAATTACATATTTTTGGGATTTATCTTAGTTTTGGGTGCTCCATGATGATCTTATCTGTTTAGCATGCATTAAGGGAGCAGGAACTTTTGATGGATAGAACATCTCACAGTCTGGTCTGTAAATATAAGTTATGCTTAGCAAATGGTACTAAAACTTTAACACATATTAGCGCTAACACTAAGAAAGTTAAAGGCTTACTTTTTTGGTGATCTGCCTCTAACCATCCATATTAGTCAGCATTTGATGATTTGATCTGGTCTCTGACCGGTGAAAGATGACATAGAGTCATGAAGATGTACAGCATGGAAACAGACCCTTCAATCCACCTCATCCAGTCCCATTTGCCAGCACTTGGCCCATATCCCTCCAAACCCTTCCTATTCATATACCCATCCAGATGCCTCTTAAATGTTGCAATTGTACCAGCCTCCACCACTTCCTCTGGCAGCTCATTCCATTTCCACACCACCCTCTGCAAGAAAAAGTTGCCCTTTAGGTCCCTTTTATATCTTTCCCATCTCACCCTAAAACTATGCCCTCGAGTTCTGGACTCCCCCATCCCCAGGAAGAATACTTTGTCTATTTATCCTATTCATGCTCCTCGTGATTTTATAAACCTCTTTAGGTCACCCCTCAACCTGTGACTCTCCAGGGAAAACAGCCCCAGCCTATTCAGCCTCTCCCTATAGCTCAAATCCTCCAATCCTGGCAACACCTTGTAAATCTTCTCTGAACCCTTTCAAGTTTCACAACATCTTTCCGATAGGAAGACGACCAGAATTGCACACAATATTCCAAAAGTGGCCTAACCAATGTCCTGTACAGTCACAGCATCGCCTCCCAACTCCTATATTCAATGTTCTGACCAATAAAGAAAAGCATACCAAATGCCGCCTTCACTATCCTACCTACCTGCCACTCAAGGAGTAATGAACCTGCACTTCAAGGTCTTTTTGTTCAGCAACATTCCCTAGGGCCTGACCATTAAGTATATTAGTCCTGCTAAGATTTGTTTTCCCATAATGCAACATCTCGCATTTACCTAAATTAAACTCCATCTGCCACTCCTCAGCCCACTGGCCCATCTGACCAAGATTCCGTTTTAATCTGAGGTAATCTCCTTCACTGTCTACTCCACCTCCAATTTTGGTGTCATCTACAACTTACTAATTATACCTCTTATGTTCATATCCAAATCATTTTATAAATGACAAAAGTAGTGGACCCAGCACCGATCCTTGTGGCACTCCACTGGTCACAGGCCTCCAGTCTGAAAAACAACCCTCCACCACCACCCTCTGTCTTCTACCTTTGAGCCAGTTCTGTATCCAAATGGCTAGTTCTCCCTGTATTCCATGAGATCTAACCTTGCTAACCAGTCTCCCATTGAGAACCTTGTCGAATGCCTTACTGAAGTCCATATAGATCACTTCCACCACTCTGCCCTCATAAATCCTCTTTGTTACTTTTTCAAAAAAAACTCAGTCACGTTTATGAGACATGATTTCCCACGCACAAAGCCATGTTGACTATCCCTAATCAGTCCTTGCCTTTCCAAATACATGTACATCCTGTCCCTCAGGATTCCCTCCCAACAACTTGCCCACCACCGACGTCAGGCTCACTGGTCTATAGTTCCCTGGCTTGTCCTTACCACCTTTCTTAAATAATGGTACCATGTTAGCCAACCTCCATTCTTCTGGCACCTCACCTGTGACTATTGTTGATACAAATATCTCAGCAAGGGACCCAGCAATCGCTTCCCTTCTTTCCCACAGAGTTCCCGGGAATGCCTGATCAGGTCCTGGGAATTTATCCACCTTTATGCGTTTCAAGACATGCAACATTTGCTCCTCTGTAATCAACATTTTTCAAGATGTCACCATCCATTTCCCCACAATCTATATCTTTTATGTCCTTCTCCACAATAAACACTGATGTTGACGGAAGTTTGTGGGCAGTCGTATTACTGCAACATGGATGTATTATAAGGTCTCCCTATTCAAAATCCAAGAGCATAAATTGGATTTTAAAAAGTCAGCCTGTAGCCACTTTGAAGTCATTATGCCCTGGTTCTCTCCTATAATGTGTCTCAGTGGCACATCATCTTGCCCTCACTTGAGACATGCCAGTCATCAAATTGTGATAGCATTTGTCCCAATTTTTAAAAAATCCTTCATGATCTCTCACCTCCTCATTTTCCTTCATTGAATTCTTCATTCCACTTAATCTGGCACCCTTTATATCCATCCTTCTTTGTCTTATGGTTGGTAGCTGTGCCTTCAGTTCTAGAAGTCCCATCATTATTCTTTCCAGCACTTCTATCTCTCCCACTCTTTCCTCTTCTTTTGAGGTCTAAAACTCACTTCCTTCACCAAGCTTTCTCATCCCTTTTCATAACCCCTCTTTTGTAGATCAACATCATTGAGATATATTGTTGTGTCAAAATTGCCTTGTTAATACCTGTTTTTGTTGGACTGAAGGTGATGTGAAGTTTACAAGGAAATGTTATAGGTATTTACTGATATGAAATTATGACTGTATGAAGAGAGCATCAGGACATTATTTAAATGAGCCACCTCACACAGGAAGTATGAGGTGCTGAAGAAAAACACCGAGACGATGTACTCAACCCAGAACTCCATCAACAAACACATTAATTTGTGCCCTATTTACCAACCTCTTAGAAAAAGGACCGGAAGTGATATCACCCACCAGGGCAGAACAAGGCACATGAATAGCAAGCAGGACAGTACACCAGCACTTCATCAGAGGCTCACTGATGATGGTGCCTCATATGGTGACAACATGTCTGAGAACAAATCTTGCAGCTCAGCAAGCAAGCGATCAACCTGAAGAGAACATTCTCTGAAGAAATCGTTGTCCAGAGTTGTTGAAGTGATGATATTGTAAGACAAAAGCTATCTAATCTAAGACAGCCTAACCATTGCAGCAACTGTAGTGTTCAAAACAATATGCTAAATATAATCAGTTTGTGCAACTGAAGGATTTATAAAATTAAAGTAATGATTAGTCATAAATCCTTCCAGCAAAACATGCTGGTAACAATTGATTTTCAAACCACTTACTGATTCTTTTTGTGTGTGACAGTCACTCTCCATCACCTGATGCACTGCAATGCACTTAAGGTTCAAGCACTGCATTGATTGAATTAAATTTTGTGGGAAGGGGGAAGAAAATCTTGTCAGTAGAGAAGTGGGCCTCAGGTTACATGATGGATTATGTTGAAGCTGATTGTGTTTGGATCATGGATTAGTGGCACTTATTTTAATAACTTTCTGTGCTCATATCAGAAAAAACTTCTTCTCTTCCTGGAGGAATGTACATTTAGTGAGACACAGTTCCTCAAATCATCATCTGCTACCTCACCCAAATGTTTTTTTTTATGAGATTTGAAAGAATGATGGGTGAGCTACATTCCCTGTAATCTTTCCTGCTGCATGGACCTCCGAGGTTCACGTGGAGTGAAGTTGTCTGGAACCAGAAGTTAGTGATACCACATGCCAGTCGACTATCTCGCAGTAGAGGGAATACAGATGAAAAGGATATCACTGCATTCACGTGACATCCATAAACATAGTCTCTAATCGATGTTTACTGATGCTTTGAGAAATCAGAACTGTGGAACTTCTTATCCTTGCTCTTAAACACCCTAACAAAGGCCAATTGGTCTACGTTAATAAAATGTCATCCATGGTTCGATTATAGTAATTTTGTCTCTGAACCTTTGGTTTTGGGATCAAATCATACTCAGAAACCTGAACACAAAATTCAGTTATAGTCAATTGAGCATGTGCTACACCATTAGAAGTGCCATATTTTTAAGGAGACATTTGATAAATGCTCTGTTTACTCTCTCACCTGGATGTAAAATCTCTTTTTACTAGTATTTCACAGATTGGCAGTAGATTTTTGCCAGGCGTTCTACCTCATATTTATTCCTCAACCACAGAGAATCTGGTCATTATCACACTGTCATTTGCAGAAGTGTGCTGTGTGGAAATTGGCTGCTGAGTGTTCCACTTTGCAACAGTAATTATTGTTTTAAAAGTACTTCACTACCTATAAGAAGCTTGGGGATGTCCTAAGGTCATTAACTGCAAGCCTTCCTTTTTCTTTCAATTACTATCCTGAGGCTTAGATCATGAAATGAAATCTTGGGCAGTGCGTATAACTCCAAGAGTACTTCAAAATCTTATTTGAAATTCAGGTATTAGAGTAGTTGAAGGTAAATTAAAGTGATCTGTGACATGCCTCATTATATTCCAACTTTTATAGCAGAACGGAGTTAAATGAAGGAAATGTTAATATTTTGTTCAAAAAATTATGATCTAGAAATTAACCTTGTCCAGGCATTTTCTCTTCAGAGATGCTTGTTCTAATGGAGGAATTGACCTGAGATTTTCCAAGCTTGGCATATCAAAGAAAGTAGCCTTGCACTGCTTTTTTTTAAACTTACTCCTAATCTGTTCAATTATGGATTAATATTAAATCTTAAAAAGGGACAAATGTATGTCCTAATATTTGCCTTGGCAGCTTGAGCAACTATGGATGCCCAGAGGATTAGGTATTATCGTATCAATTCTTATCAGACAGTAAGGCTTAAAATAGAACGTAATGAATTTTGCTAGCACATAGCCATGTTAATATAATTGTTGAATTGAATTAACCCACATTCAACCTTCATTTGGAAATATTTTTCTTCAATTTTCCCTCCATCTTTAATGTGTAAACTATTGTAGTGAAAGGAGAAGCAATTTTTAGTGTGTTCTGCAACTGACCATGTTTTTCTTTCAATGTCATGTCATTGAGTATTCAGCAGATGATAAACTCGTCCCGGCGATGCTGTCATGTTTCAATTATGCACAATTCATATTTGACTTTGCAAAGGAGAAGAAATTTAGTTCAATGAATGTGAAGGGTAAATTGAAGTCTGCAAGCCTTTCTTTGTGACTTTATAACTGCAACTGAGAATGATCTTTTGGTTGCTCAGATCTTCCTTCACCATGCTATTAAAGCACCCAATATAACACATTGTAATCTGGTGGCAATATGTTATGTGGTGTTAAAATTGTGCAATTCATAAAGTGGAACTTCTCAATTTTGAATATCCCTATAAATCCACTCACCATTTTCTAATGGTGAGAAGTGTTACAGTTCTGCTAATACTCTTTAACACTGAAACCTCTCAACCTTATTGATGAAATTCTGAACTGCACATTTGCAGAATAGTGCCGTATAAATGGAAGCCATTTGACCTATCAAGTCTGTTCCAGTTCATTCAAAGAGTGCTCCAGTTTATCCCAACCCTGATTCTTCTTCCATATTCTTGTGATTTTGGATACTTACCTATGCAATCTCAATTAATATTTGTATTAAAGCTGGGTGACCAAAACAGGATACACTATTCTGACTGTGACTTACCTGCTGAAATGTGCAAGTTTAGTATTGCTTCTTTGTTTTTGAACTCCACGCATTTATAGCAAGTTGCTTTTTCACTTTAAAAGCTTTTTCTATCTGAGTTTTTAAGTGTCTCTGTCCTTCTATGTTTAAAATTTTAATATTTGGCGTGTACTTATTTCCCTCTCTCCTCCTTCAAGCAACATACATTGGGTGTCAGTTCTCCACATTGCATTTCCTGTGAATGTTACCCTTGTAGTTCACACGGCTTGTGTTTCTCTGCAATCACTTCTCATCTATTTCCTGGCTAATCACGCTCAAAGCACCAATCCTAAACTTGACTGCTTGGGATGTCACTGTTCACATCCTCTTAGGTAGCAAAGCATACCTTCAACGTGATACCTTTTATCACATGGCCACATTCTGCTTAATACTTAGAAATAATGATTTATCTGGAAGTATTTGCTGTGCAGCGCATCCCCATGTTTTCATTAGCAATACCCTATTATTTTCATGGAGTACTTGATTAAATATATGGGCACTGTTTGTCTTTTATAAATCTTTCAACCATGTTTTTCCTGGTGAACATTAATTCTATACTAGAAGCTTTCTCACTTCTAATATTGTTGGTGGAAATTCTAATTGATTTTTTTCTTTTGTTTTTCATCTTTCTCATTCGTGCCTTCAGTTTTTCTCCCTCCACATTGCCCAAGTTTCTTGACTTGCTATTCCGTGCCCAGCTTTGTGTTGTAAACAATTACGTTATATGCATTTCAGTAACATCTTAAAGCATCCAGAGGTGCTTTACAAGAACAATATCAAACAAAATGACATATGTAGAGGATTGGCTTACTGGCAGAAGGCAGAGTGAAAGGAAAAAATGGTCTTTTTCACAATGGCTGCTGGTAATTTGTGGAGTTCCATAGGTATCAGTGTTGGGATCACAACTATTCATGTTATACATTAATGATCTGGAGAAAGGAACCGAGGATATTAATGCTAAGTTTTCAGATGGCCCAAAGATAGGAGGAGGGACAAGTGGTGTTGAGGAAGCAGGGAGGCTGCAGAAGGACTGGATGTGCTGGGAAAGTGAGCAAAGAAGTGGCAGATGGAATGCAATGTGGCCAAGTGTGAGGTTATATATTTTGGTAGGAAGAATACAGGTGTAGGCTCTACTCTGAATGGTGAAATGTTTTGGAAATCTGAAGTGCAAAAGGATTTGGAAGTCCTAGTTTGAGTCGCTTAAGGCTAACATGCAGGTTTAGTTGGCACTTAGGAAGGAAAATACAATGTTGGCATTCAATTCAAGAGGGCTAGAATACAAGGGTAGCGATATACAGCCTCAGCAGTACAAGACTCTGAGCACAGCAGGTCAGGCAGCGTCCGAGGAACAGAAGTATCGACGTTTTGGGCAAAGGCCCTTCACCAGGAATTCTGCTCCTCAGATGCTGCCTGACCTGCTGTGCTTTTCCAGCACCACATTCTCGACTCTGACCTCCAACATCTGCTGTCCTCATTTTCGCCTAAGACTCTGGTCAGACTGCATTTGGAACATTGTGACCATTTTTGGACCACGTATCTTAGGAAGGATGTGCTGGCTTTGCAGGGGATTCAGAGATGGTTTGCAAAGAATGATCCTGAGAATGAAGGCTTGTCATAGGAGTGTGTTGGAGATCTCTGGGTCTGTACTTAGAATTTAGAAGGAAAAGAGGAAATTTGATTGAATAATTGTAGAATGCTGAGAGGCCTGGATAGAGTGGACGTGGAGAAGATGTTTCCAATAATAGCAGAGACTAGAACCTGGGGACACAGCCTCACAGTGAAGCGATGACCCTTTAGATCTAAAGTGAAGAATTTCTTCAGCCAGAATGTGATGAATCTGTGGAACTTATTGCTGCGGAAGGCTGTGGAAGCCAAGTCAGTGAGTGTATTTCTGACAGAAGAAGATAGGTTCTTGATTAGTAAGGAGATCAAGGGTTATGGGAAAAAGACAAAAGAATGGAATTGAGAAACATATCAGCCATGATTGAATGATGGAGCAGATTCAATGGGCTGAATGGTCTGATTCTGCTCCTAATTCTTATGGATAAAACATTGGCAAGGTGTGCTTCAGGAGTTTGCACACAAGTCAGTGCTGGGGCTTCAAGTGTTTGCTACCTGTATCACTGATTTGGATGTGTGGACCAGCGTGCCAGCTAAATTTGTTTCTGACATGAAGATAGGTAAGAAACTGTGTTGTCAAGAGGAGGTAGAGAGCTTGCAAAAACATATTAATAGGTTCCGCAAGTGAGCAAAAATGACACAAGTGGAATATAATGTGTGAAAATGTTAACTGCTTTTTGTAGGAAGAATAGAAAAGCCGTGTGTTACTTCAGTGGAGAGAGATCCCAGATTTCAGATGTACTCCAGGACCTGATCTGTGAATCGCATAAAGTTAGTATGCAGGGACAGCAAATGGTTAGAAAGGTAAATTCGATGCTGGTGTTACTTTCAAGTGGAATGGGGTATGAGAATAGTAAAACTTTACTGAAGCTGCACAGGATCTTTGTGGGATCACATCTGGAGTACTCTGTCCATTTTATGTCTTTTTCTTTGGAAAAATATATTGTCTTCAAAAGGCAGTTCAGAAAAAATTCACTTAACTCATTGTTGGGATGAAGGACTTCTGAAGAATCGTTGAGCCTTTCTCCACTGGAGTTTAGAACAATAAGGTGTTGTGTTTTTGGAACATGTAAGATCCTGAGGATAATTAACAGGGTGGATTCAAAGAGGATGTTTTCCATCGTAGGAGAAATCAGAAGTAAGAGGTTCGACTTATTAAAGACTGAGTTTCGGAGATTTTCTTTTTTCCAAAGGACCATTCATATGAAGCCCCAGAAAACAGTTGAGGCTGGATCATTGAATTTAGTCAGGGCTGTGTTAGATATTTTGTAAACACATTTGACGGTTGTGGGGGTCAGTAGAGTTGAGACCACAATTAAATCAGCTATGATGTTATGGAATAGCAAAGCTGAATCTAGAGGCTTATTCCTGTTCCTGCTCCTAAATTTCATGTTTCTATCCCAGTTAACCTTTCATTAATTGCTGTGAAAGTGCTGGAATCCAATAAGAAAGCCTTAATGCATTCTGTCAGATCATACTATGATCTTCTCCGCGTGATTGTTTGAAGGGAAATCTTGCTTGCCATCATCATTCAAGATGTTTTAAAGTTGTAACTAATAGAGTAGACAAAGGGAAACAATTAATGTTGTCAATGTGGATTTCCAAAAGGCAATTGATAAGTTGACAGTAGCTATTACTGGGAAAGTAAAGGCCCATTGAGTTGGGAGTTCTATATTGGCATAGGCACAGGATTGGTGAATGGGTTGGAAGCCAAGCTTTGTGATCATTGGTGCATTTTCATATTGGCAGGCTGTAACAAGTGAAGTGCCACAAGCAATATTACCGTAACATAAATTAGATACCTCAGTGTAAGGAGTTTGGTTTGTAGGTTCCAGACCAGAAGTATTTGGTAAGAACCTTGAAGGGTTTAGTTGAAGCTGAGAAGGTCTAAGCTCACTTGTGTGTTACTCAAGAAAGAGGCTATCATGCTCTCAAGGCAGGGGATTGAAAGCCCTGGTTAACTCGAATCTGTCTATGTTTGGGAGAAGGGATTCTGTCTGGTGCTTGAATAAATGGAGTATTTGTATTTTACCACATCTTCCAAAATATTTGAAATTAATTTACATGCAAACAGCTTGATTGTCATCTCTGTTCATAACAAACTTCTGTTCTATTGTTAAAACCTCATCGGCAGCATTGCAGCTTGTAATTCATAGAAAGGACGTCTCATTGAAACGTTTTAAAAAATCTATCAAATCAGCTTTGATTTTGTGATGTAACTTGTCCAGTGGTATCATCAACGATGACCATAAGTTGAGGCACAAGATTGGCAATTATCACGTTGAATGGCGGAGCTGAATTTGCCTCTGGTCTATTACTGTTCCTTTTATCTTCATTCTTATATCCAGACAGAGTAGGTTTCAAAGAGCAATTAAAATGAAGGAGAAAAATGGATAGATTTAAGGAATACATTTCACTGTTCAGAGCCTTGGCAGCTGAGGGTGGAGCATACCAAATTGGGGATCCTGGAGAGGTGGAATTGGCAAAGTGCTGACAGCTGGAAGGCATAGGCCAAGCAAGATGATAGTAGGAAAGGATGAGGCCGTGATGAAAGACTTTGCAAACAAGCATGAACATTTTTAAATTGAGGCTTTGCAGATCAGTGTGTCAATGAGCATAAGGATTACATGTTAAAAGGGTCTGTGCATATTTTGTTGAACTTGTCTGTGTAAGAAGTAATAAATGAAAACTAAGTGAGGGTTAGTTGTTCTTCTCTAACTTAAGGAGATTAAAAATTCCTTCAGTATGTGTACTTGCTGTTGGATGACATGAGCTTTGGCATGTGTTTCCCCAAAATAAAAGTATTTGTACTTGCATCTAAAAAGGGTATTACATTATCAATAACTTAATTATATCGCAGTATTTTTAGTTGAACTTAATAAGTTGAGTCTGATGGTTGCTTTTCAAAAAGGCTACGTCCAAAATGCAACAGATTACTAGGAGGTGCATGTCTTTGACTGGATGCGTATGCTGCCTAAGATCTCAGTCAGTTTTCTATTCTTGCACAGAACCCCTTTGGATGTAAGAGCAAAACTCTTCATACTAAATGATAAAGTCAGTCAACTGTCTGATTTTCTTGTATTCTCAAAGATCCATCTTTTTGGGGGACATAGGTTGAAGGTGAGAGGGGAGAAAGTTGAAAGGAGAGATGAGACAAACCTTTGACATGGAGGATGTGGTAGTAGCAGAGGCAATAGCAAATTTTAAGAGGCATTTGGACAGATACATGAACAGGCAAGGAATTGAGGAATGTTGACCACATGCAGGCAGATGGGATTAGTTTAGAATAGCATTATGCTCATTGCAAGCATGTTGGGCAGAAGGACTTGTCCCTTTGCTGTACTTCTTATGTTCTATGTTTTAAGACACTGAACTATTCACCTCCACTAACTTTCTATCTGTGTGTATATATTTTTTTAAAAAGTTGACTTTCTTTTCTGAAAATCAGTATCTACAGTAACAGCACAGTAAAGGTCTTCTCTTGTTAAAATTCCCAGGTTCTCGCTGTTGATATACTTGTTCCTTTCTTGTTCAACAATAACTTTTCCACCAGAAGGAAAATCAGAATCCCTTATTTTCTTATGGCGGTCCCCTATTTATTCAATTTACTTTTGTTCAATAAAAAATTAAAGAACAGCAGATGCTGTAAATCAGAAACAAAGATAGAGATTGCTGGATAAGCTCAGCAGGGCTTGCAGCATCTGTGTCCCGACAAATCGGAGTTAACATTTCAGATCAGGTGACCCTTCCTCAGCATTCTGCTGAAGGGTCACTGGACCCAAAGCATTAACTCTGATTCTCTCCACAGATGTTGCCAACCCTGCTGTGCTTTTCCAGCAATCTGTATTCTTGTTACTTGTCTTCAGTGTATTTCTGTATGCAGCATGGTGGCTCAGTGGTTAGCACTTCTGCTTCACAAATATGAAGGTAAGCTAGCCAGTAATATTCAAAATGATAGTAAAAGTTTCTTTCAATACATAGGAAACAAACGAGAGGCAAAAGTAGAGATTTGGCAGCTGCAAATTGATGCAGGAAGGCTAGTGCTGGGATGTAAGGAGATAGCTGAGGAACTTGATAAATACTTTGTGTCAGTCTTCACAGTGGAAGACATAAGTAATATCACAACAATTAAGGAGAGTCAAGGGGCAGAGTTGAATATGGTGGCCATTACAAAGGAGAGAGTACTTGAAAAGCTAAAAGGTCTAAACATTGATAAATCTCCTGGCCTGGATGGGCTACATCCTCGAGTTCTGAAGGAGGTGGCTGAGGAAAAAGCGGAGGCGTTGGTTGTAATCTTCCAAAAATCACTGGAGTCAGGGAAAGTCCCAGATGATTAGAAAATCGCTATTGTAATGCCCTTGTTCAAGAAAGGATCAAGACAAAAGATGGAAAATTATAGGTCAATTACCAAATCTCAGTTGTAGGTAAAATTCTAGAATACATTGTTGAGGATGAGATTTCTAAATTCTTGGAAGTGCAGGGTCGAATTAGAACCAGTCAGCATGGATTTAGTAAGGGGAGATCGTGCCTGACAAACCAGTTAGAATTCTTTGAAGAGTTAACAAGTAGGTTAGACCAGGGAAATCCAGTGGATGATATCTACTTAGACTTCCAAAAGGCCTTTGATAAGGTGCCTCATCGGAGGCTGCTGAGTAAGGTGAGGGCCCATGGTGTTCAAGGTGAGCTACCGGCATGGATTGACGATTGGCAGTCTGACAGAAGGCAGAGAGTTGGGATAAAAGATTCTTTTTCGGAATGGCAGCTGATGACAAGTGGTGTCCTGCAGGGTTCAGTGTTGGGGCCGGAGCTGTTCACATTTTATATTAATGATCTGGATGAAGGGACTGGGGGCATTCCAGCGAAGTTTGCCGATGATACAAAGTTAGGCAGACAGGCAGGTGGTTCTGCAGCGGTGGGGAGGCTACAGAAAGATTTAGACAGTTTAGGAGAATGGTCCAAGAAATGGCTGATGAAATTCAATGAGAGCAAATGCGAGGTCTTGCACTTTGGAAAAAAGAAGCAGGCAGCGACTATTTTATAAACGGTGAGAAAATTCATAAAGCTAAAGTACAAAGGGATCTGGGAGTGGTGGTACAGAATTCTCTAAAGGTTGACTTGCAGGTTGAGTCTGTGGTTAAGAAAGCAAATGTAATGCTGTCATTTATCTCAAGAGGGTTAGAATGTAAAAGCAGTGATGTGCTACTGAGACTTTATAAAGCTCTGGTTAAGCCCCATTTAGAATGCTGTGTCCAGTTTTGGGCCCCGCACCTCAGGAAGGACTTACTGGCACTGGAGCGTGTCCAGCGGAGATTCACATGGATGATCCTTGGAATGGTAGGCCTAACATTCGATGAATGGCTGAGGATTCTGGGGTTGTATTCATTAAAGTTTAGAAGGTTGAGGGGAGATCTAATAGAAACTTGAAAGATAATGCATGGCTTAGAAAGGGTGGATGGGGGACATTGTTTCCGTCAGGCAGGGATACTTGGACTCGTGAGCACAGCCTTAGAATTAGAGGGTGTCAATTTTTAGAACGGAAATGAGGAGGTATTTCTTCAGCCAGAGAATGGTGGGCCTGTGGCATTCATTGCCACAGAGCGCTGAGGAGGTTGAGGCATTAAATGTCTTCAAGGCAGAGATTGATAAATTCTTAATCTCACAAAGAATTAAGAGATGCGGGGAGAGTATGGGTAAATGGCGTTGAAATGCCCATTAGCTCTGATTGAATGGTGGATTGGACTCGATGGGCTGAATGGCCTTATTTCCACTCCTATTTCTTATGGTCTTTTAGTCTTTCAGCACGAGGGACCTTGGTTCAATTCCACCCTTGGGCGATTGCCTGTGTGGAGTTTGCACATTCTTCTCATGTCTGTGTGGTTTTCCTTCGGGTGCTCCTGTTTCCTCCCACTGTCCAAAGATGTGCAGGCTGGGTGGATTGACCATGGGAAATTCAGGGATAAGGTAGGGGTGTGGGTCTGAGTGGGATGCTATTTGGGCAGTCGGTGTAAATGTGATTAGTCAAATGCCTTACTTCCTGCACTGTAAGGTTTCTATGCAGTGTGAGCTTTCATGGTAGATGCTGCTGACTAATAATTCAGTTATTTGTGCCCAAAGCTAAGCATCACTTTTCTTTGGCCTTCTAAGATTTCAGGTGGAAGTGCTGCCAAATTACTGTGCATAATTTGAAATCATTTGATGAAAATGTTTGAGTATATGAGTTGAAGTTTAAAGTTGCCACTAATGCTTTGTGCGGCTTAAATGTGCAGGTCTGTAATACCAATGTGACATTTATCAAAGCAGACTTGCTGACCAGTGAGGAGAACAATGTTGAGCCATTTCCTTGTTGATGCTATTTTCAGATTTGTTTATGTTGGCTATTAGCTTTACGAAGGTGCTGATTTATACTGCATTGTTTAGTGCTGCTCATTGAATGAAAGAATGAATGAGGAGACTAATGCATTTCAAGTGGAAACCCTATTGTGTCTCAGGCAAAGCTTGAAATTACTTCCTTGTACTGTAGGCTCCACTATTTTTCAGAAAAAATGAATATTTCAGCTTAATTTTGGAAGATTCCTGGCACTGTGGTACTCTTTACCCTTTTTGTCTGTGAAATGCAGTACTTTGTACAATTCTTTTAATGCTATCATCACACCATTTTTGCCCCAATGTGCAAAGTAGTACCATACAGTCCAGCACAATCATCAAAAAAGTGGTATATGGCTTAACAGGGCTACTTCAACACTCAGTCATGAATATGTTTGGAAATCATTGGGATGCAGTTGCTAATTTATATTTGTAACACTAATTACTGCCAGTCTGTTGACTGGCAATTGGGAAGCATGTCCAAGAGAGAAGAACTCTTTGGGATACTGCAATAGACCTCTCACCTTTCTGAGAAACTTACTCTCTCAGATTTAATCCAATTTATTGACCTCTCTCGATTTCCATTCTCTTTATTTGTCTCAAGTAGTCCCCTGTGTGATACCTTGTCAAAGGGTTTGCTAAAGTCCATTTATGCCACATTCATTGAATTTGTCTGATACTCCGTAAGTTTTAACTCGTCAACAAACTGTTGTTTGGAGTTTCCTTCTGAAACCCATGTCGGCTAAAGTTTCTTTATTCTTTTCTTGTGGGAAATTTAATAATTTCATCTTTAATTCATGATTTTAATGTTTTCCTCAGCGTAGACATTAAATTACCCAGCCTGGCTTTGTATCTGTAAGAAACTAGGTCACTCGAGCACTCCATATATCCATTCTGAATCTTGAATCACAATTTCTAGAGTTTATTATTTATTGTCTAACCTCCCTCAGGCTCTTTGCATGTACCCTGGCACTTTTTTTCTCCTATATTTCACATTTTTTTGTAACCTGTTCAGATTTGTCTCATCCCTAATATCCAGTTTGGACAACACTAATGTAAAATATTTGGTAGATGTCTTTGCCAATTCCTGCTCATCCCCTTCTAACTGACTTTCCTTTCTACCTGACTTTCCTTTCTACCTCATTTTTAACAGTACTGTTTTGACTAATAATATTTTTCATCACAACCTTTACTTATTATTTCTTCCTTTACTTTCTACCAAGCTTTCTCATTTTTGTCAACCTATAGTCGGTGTCTGTCATCAGCACTCTGTTCTGATGATGGGTTCTTTCTTTAATTGGTCATTCATTTACTTTATTCTTTGAGGGTTTAACAGCAAGGTAGTCACTTCACAATTCCCAACTATTGATCCTCTCTTGTAGCCGTAACACTTGTACGGCAGGTCCGGCTAAGCTTTTAATCAGTTTACTGATTAAATGTTGATGGTGCAGGCAATCAGCAGCATTAATGTTCAACATCAAAGGGAGAATTCTCTCTGACTGAAGGTGGTTGTTACCTGGCACTTGTATGACAGCCTGCTCAGGTCTGAATGTTGTGCATGTCGTAATGCGTGTAAGCACAGACTGATTTTGTCTGAGCAGTTGCAAATGGTACTGAGAGGAAAATCTAGACCATAATATCAGTAATTTAAACGCTGACTTCCGTTGTTCAAATTCATAACCTGTACTGTGAATCTAGTTGCCTTGTCTTCGTGAGACCAATTCTTTGAATTACAACAGGGATTGAATAGGTAATGTGAAACGAGTGCCTCAAATTCATTTTGTGACTGGCTCTGGGAAAAAAGCAGAACAGAGAAAAAATATTCTATGTTAAATCTTTCTTCTGTGCGGCTTCTGCATAATTGTCAGTTCTTCAAACATTTTTAACTAGTTATGTACAGTAATGAGATGCTTGATAGTCAGTTTCTCATTATTTATTCTGTGAGTTTTCTGCTCAACAGTTTATTGTACTGCTTCAGTACTGTTTCTAGGTTTCTCAAGGAAGGAATAGGTTAGCAAGATCAGTTTTACTGTAAGGAAGTAAATTTCCTGTTGTCTGAACCATGGTATTGGCATGATATTGCTGAGCAACAGTCTTTCCAGCATCTGAGGAAATCATACGGACTAAAGATGCTATTGGAAGAACATAGCTTTAAAGTTTTCCAACTTTATTGTGTTTTTTTTTTCTGAATAATCATTTGTTATAATTAAAGGAAGAATGTTTGTTACTGTGAGAGAAAGTGCCTTCGAACATTTCACTTTTTTTAAATGATCTTTTGGCGACTATATATTCCAGTTCATTAGCTTTTATGTTTTGATTTAGCTGGTACTGCAAAACCTACATAGCCAGTAAACATCATCAGCATCAGTAAATGGTATTATTTACAGCTGATTGCTTTTTGGATCCTTAACATTAACCTTCCATTCATCACAAGAACTGACTTCTAAAGATGCAGAGGTATTTTCATATTTAAAGCCACTTTTAACCTATCATTAAATGCTCAGAGGACACGGATATGGTACTTGGAAATATATTGGCAGCAAGGCAAAATATTTTGTGCCTCTTCATCTTCAGTGATTTATTGAGGAGTAGATGACTTTAAATGATATGAATCACAGCCTAAACACTGGCAATAAAGCCATTCCGTTAATTTCAGTATTTCTGTATCTGACAGGTTTCTTGCCTGTCCTAGAACCAGAGGGGAGATGGAGTTCTTTTACACAGAATTATGGCTTTGAATGTACTGCCTGTAAGCATGTGGGAACAGACTCAATAGCAACTTGAAAAAGGGAATTGGATATGTACTTAAAAGAGGCATGCATGGCAATGGGAAAGAGCAGTGATATGGGACAAATTGGATAGCTCTTTCAAAGAACCAGTACATGCATGATTGTTCAAAAGGCTTCCTTCTGCATTATACATATCTATGATTCTTTGACATTTTAGCTGTGGTTAAAGCAGCATTTGCTTGGTTCAGAACTTTTTATACTGAATGAGTCCTGAGCTCATGGTGCCAGTTCCTGCAATTATCAATGCTCTCAAAGACCTGCAAAACAAAATTACAATGTAAAAGCAACTCTGTGCTTTGCAATAAAACCTCATCTTTGCTTCTGTAATTCAAGCTAGAACTGGTGGCACAGCTTTGTAGTTGAGTGTACAATGTATCCTCACTAAAGAAGTGGCTGTGTTCCTGAAAATTTGAATTCAAGTGAAGCGATTTCAACTGAAACACGGTTCCCTATGGGAATTGATATTAAAGGGAGAGTTAGGTTACTGAAGCCAAGTTGTGTCTGGAAAAGCTGATCTGAAAGTTGAAATGCAGTTTGCAGCTGAAATAGTTTGCAAAACAAAACCAGAAACAAGATTGAGAATGCGCCACATGAGAGATTCCAATGCTCAAAAATACTAGAAACATTTAAATTAAAATAAAAGTTACATTTTTCCAGCAAATCTAGTTTTAAATTGGTTAAGGCTTCAAAGATTACAGTGACTGGTAACATATCGTTTCAGTCAGTTTGCAATCTTGAACTGAGTTTGAAACAGTTTCTCCAAAACAAGTCCTGAGGAGCTAGGCCCAAGTAATGAATGTGATCAAGTGGTCTCCACTTGTCTAGATGGTGTAGCTACAACAACACCTCAAGCAGTTTGACACCACCCAGATCAAAGCAGCTTGCTTAATTGGCACTACCTGCACAAACATCCAGTCCCTCCACCATCAACACTCAGTGACAGCAGTGTGTACTGTCTACAAGATGCATTGCAGAAATTTGCCAAAGATTCTTAGACAGCACCTTCTAAACACATGACCATTTCCATCTAGAAGGGCACGGGCAGCAGATATAAGGGAGTGTCACCACCTGTAAGTTCCCCTCCAAGACACTGGCCGACTTTACTTGGAAATATATCACCTTTCCTTCACTGTTACTGGGTCAAGAGCCTGAACTCCGTATGGTAGGTCCACCGAGGGCACACAGATTGCAGTGGCTCAAGACACCAGCTCACTCTCACCTTCTCTAAGGCAATTTGAGATGGACAATAAATGCTTGCTCAACCACTGGCACCCACATCCCATGAGTAAATTAAAAAAAACAAAAGGTTGTTAGAAAGGTATAACTAATGAGATTTTAGTGTGTTAATATTGCCGGTCTGACAAATAAGTAGAGCTACAAGGCAAAAATCTTAAAATTTGGTCCAGTAATAATGAACAAAACAATTGAATTTTTTCTTGCAAGGAAGTCACTATTTGCTAAAGCAATCTGCAGTAGCCTGAAAATGGGCCAATTAATATTGTAGGCAAAAGTGAGGACTGCAGAAGCTGGAAATCAGAGTCGAGCTTAGAGTGGTGCTGGAGAAGCACTGCCGGTCAGGCAGCATCCGAGGAGCAGGAAAATTGACGTTTCAGGCATAAGCCCTTCATCAGGACTGAAGGCAGGGAGCATCCAGGGTGGAGATATAAATAGAAGGGGGTTGGGGCTAGGGAGAAGGTAACGAAGAGTACAATGGGTGGATGGGGGTGGGGATGAAGGTGATAGGTCAGAGAGGAGGGTGGAGTGGATAGGTGGGAAGGAAGATTGGCAGGTAGGACCGGTCATGAGGATGGTGCTGAGCTGGAAGTTTGGAACTGGAGTAAGTTGGGGGGAGGGGAAATGAAGAAACTGGTGAAGTCCACATTGATGCCCTGGGGTTGAAGTGTTCTGAGGCAGAAGATGAGGCGTTCTTCCTCCAGGCATCGGTGGTGAGGAATGGCGGTGGAATGATGACATTCTAAGTACTTTGCAACCATTAAGTTCATTCCTTTTTGGAGGCAGTTCGATATGTGAGAATTCATAGAATCCCTACAGTATGGGAGCAGGGCATTCAGCTCATTGAGTCCACACTAACTCTCAGAAGATCATTCCAGCCAGACCCACCCTACTCCCCTGTCCCTGTAATCCTGCATTCCCCATAGCTAATCCACCTAACCTGCACATCTTTGGACTGCGGGAGGAAACCACAGCACCTGGAGGAAATCCACACAGACAAGGGGACAATGTGCAAACTCCACTCACGGTGGAGCCAAACCCAAGTCCCTAGAGCTGTGAGGCAGCAATGCTAACCACTGAGCCACCAGACTGCCAATGATCTAAATTGACACTTGAGTATTGTGCGCCGAAAGTGCTACATCATTGCAGTATCTGTCAGATGAAATTTCACATCAAATCTTGGTCTTCCTGCTGAAGTGATGAATAAACTGTCGAAACCTGGCCAACATTCCACCTCGACCCAGCACCACCAAACATTATTAATTTGACCATACAACTCAATTGCTATACTTTTCTCCTTGTGTAAACCTGGTTGGAATAGTTGTCTACGTAATGACAGTCAATACATCTCAAATGTAATTCATTGGTTATGAAATGATTTGGGATGGTGCTTAAAAAAATACAAGATCTTTATCACTTCATTCGCTATGTGCTGTCTTTCCTTTGATTTACCTTTACCTTTGTTGTTTCCTTGTGTGTTGTTCTAACTCTTACCTTTTGCGTATCTCTTATATACTTTATTTCACCTTTGTTCACAACCTCGGTGCTGGGCTTCAAAATTCCTCCCTAAATCTATTTGCCACACTACCTGTTCTCACTTGACCTTGGTTTAAAAGTTACCTCTTTGCCCAAGACTTTGCTGATGGCTCCTCATTTTGTTTGCTAAAATGAAGTTCTTTGAGATATTTTGTTTTGTCACAGGCACAATATAAATGCTTATTGTAGTGAAGCATTTACAGATTTGTGTGATTTGTTTTTATCCAATTTTACATTAGAGTGATGGAGGGATGCATCAAGCATCAAAGAAGGGAATGTGCATTCTAATGGATGTTGATATAAGTTATGTGATGTTTTCTGCAGTGGCTGGGGAGAGTCATATAAGGCAGCAGTTGGTAAATTGTATCACTGGAGAATGCTGGCAGGCAGACTGTTCATGCTGTCCATTGACTGGAGATGAACAGCAACATCTGCTTCTGGAGGTAGGTTGCTGAGCCCCTGTTCCAGCCCCTAGAGGTCTTGGCAACAGCTACCTTGTTAGGTAGATTCTGACACTTCTGTTGACAGCAACACTGCTTTATTTAATTGCAGTACATTGCTGATTTGGAGCTAAAGTCAATATTAGTGTGAGATAAAATTGACATGGATTTTACATAACTGAGTGAGGTATTTAGATCAATATAAACTTTCATTTCTGAGCTGAGGAAATTTAGTATATCTGGTAAATTGAAACTGGTTGGAGAATAGTTTTTTTGTCTCTCGAAGAATCTAGATAAATCAGCTAGTACAGAGAGTAGTTTATTCAGCACTGGGCAGCTTAAACTCATTGAGAGAAGAGTTGTAAAACTGCTACAATGAGAGAGATCTTACCCTGCAATAAAATGTAGTTTTGTTTTTATGTTGGTTACGTTCTTCCAACAAATCTGAAAATAATGAGGCATACAGGAATTGGCTTTGACTTCGAAAGCACCATTATACATGAAAAGTTGGGAACCCTAGGATCATGTCCCTGCCAGCTCAATAGGAGGCCACTTTACCCATAATGTTAGTGCCAGTGCTAGTTCCATGTCAAAGCTATCTCCTATAATCACATTTCTCTGTTCTTCCTATTATCTCAAATGTGACCAGAAAATTATTGTCTACTGTGTAAACTGGCACTACTTTCAGACTTAGCTAAAATGCAAATTTTAATTAATTGAATTCAGAAAATGAGTTACAGATTCTGTTCAAATATGATACAATCAAATATGATACATTTCCAATTTTTTGTTTTTGATGTGTACATTTCTGTACTCCTCAATTTGAGATGCAAGATAATGAATATGCAAATAATTTTTTTGGGCACATGATTGCATTGCTTTGATTCAGTATTTACTTTTAATGGTTCTTGAGTGAGATGACAATTTAATGCCAATTAGTTCTGGATTATGGGAAGGTTTCATGTTATGAAACCACTTGGAATTGTTTTGAGATTTCCATCGTGTCACGCTGGGTTACGTTTGAATGATGATCCCATGACTGACCTCATCTTGTTTGAAAAATGGATTGCTTTAACAGTATTCCCAGACTCAGCTAATTTATTCATCAACCACTTTGTATTTGTTGCAGACTTGCCTTCAGAGCAACAATGGGGTCAGAAGGGTGATATAAAACTAGACTCTCAGCACCTGGCATTCAATGTGGTTATACTGTTGTTCTGAAGGTGTAGAGGCATATTGTACCTTTAAGAGAGTTGAAAAGCTAGTGAAGACTGACAAAGTAACAGCGTAACACTTAGTCAAAACAAATAACAGCAGATGGGTTGCCATGAAACAAAAACAAATTCAAATTTGGCCAGTTGGTTTAAATTATGCTCCAATATATCAAACTCCAATCATATTCTAATTTAGTATTTTGATAACATTAAAACCAATGAAATGATCCGATGTTTTGGGGTATAAAACTGGGCATTTTGAACAGTGAGAGGAAGAACTGACATGGACCAGCAAATGTAGACTGCGAGCTGAAGAGCTCTGAAAGGTCTGTGGGAAGTTTGCTCATTGAGGCTGGCCTGGAGAGAATCTACAGAGGAAAATCTACAAAGGAGAATCTGCAAAGCTGACTGGTTTTGAAATGTGATTTTTTTTTGTAAATCTTAATCGGGACTTTTTATCAGACTGGTATTGTAGAGTGGGAGGTAAAATTTAGGGATTAAGAGAAAGGAGTTGTAAATAGTTGTTGGTTTTAATATTATCTGTTGGACTTAAAGAATAAAGTTGTTCATTTTTACTTTAAATAGTGACCTCGTTCTTTACGTCTCGAACTTTAATAGATTACAGCACGGGATGAATCTTTTCTATGTGCCTTGTTTAAATTGTCATAATGCTGTTATCCAAGGTTAATCTGAATCATGTTTTGAATTTGCTAGGAATGAATGATTTCAGATGGTTTTAATATTAGAATCATAGAGTTTAGGACAGTTTCTTTAATCCCGACCTCTTAAGCACCCTGATATTCATCATGCCACCATTGATGTGCATGCTTTCTGTTAACCAGGCTCTCTATTTTGGAATTTATAAAAATTATCTACTTTCTCCTTCTCTAATAATTTTTTGGAAAGAAATGTCTGCATCTTTGACCAAGCCTTGGTCACCTATGACAATAATTTAAATTTGGTTTAATAATAGTTCTGTGAATATTTCATTATGTTGAAAGTACATCCTAAACATTCCTACCTATGTTCTATATACCTATAGTGATCAGGTGTGTAGATGAGAGTAGTGTAGTTGATATAGTTTCTGCAATTTCAGCAAAATCTTTGACCAACTCCACATAGGACCTTGATAAAGGAGGTAAAAGCACATGGATCCAGACTAACTTGGCAAGTAGATCTAAAATTGGCTTTGTGCTAAGAGTGCTTAGTGGTAGTAGAAGCTTGTTTGCATGACTGGAATACACTGTTCAGTGACGGGAACCAGTACTGGGTCCCTTATTGTTCATGAATTCAATAAATGAATGCATTGGAGCCAGGGGCAATGACAAGTAAGTTTGCAGATGACATGAAGATTGGCTGGATGGTTAATGGTGAGGAAGAATGTCTCACCTTCCAGAAGGATATAGATGGGTTGGTCAGATGAAGTTTAACTTCAAAAGTATGAGGTGTTGCATTGTAAAAGAACTAACAAGACAAAGGAGTACTCAATTTGGAGGTAGTGAGGACTGCATATGCTGAAAGGTCAGATTCAATAAGAAGCAGAGCAGGTCAGGCAGCATCAGAGGAGCAGGGGAGTTGACATTTCAGACTGGAACCTTTCATCAGTGACTGGCAAGACACTGACAAGCTGAGAGGATGTTGGGGTGCTTGTCCACAGATGCCTGTAGATGGTAGGACAGGTTAATAGGGTAGTTATGAAGATATAGAGGATAGTTGCCTTTTTTAGTCTTGGCATAAGATTATATGAACAGAGAGGTCATGTTGGAGCTGTACAAAACTTTGGAGAACTGTGTGCAGTTGTGATCACCTCACTGAAGGAAGGAAGTAATTGCTCTGGAGGGGCTGCAGATGAGATTCACCAGGATGTTGTCTGCCATAGAGCATTTTAGCTACAAAGAGGGGCTGAATAAGCTCAGTTGTTTTCTTGAGAGCAGAGAAGGCTGAGGCGACCTGATTGAAGTGTGGTCAGGATGGATAGAAAGCAGCTGTTTCCCTTCATTGAAGGGTCAGGAACAAGGGGACATCTTTTTTTAAGGTGAAGGCAGGAAACTTACGGGGTATTGGAGGAAGTAATTTTTCACCCAAGGGTAGTAAGCATTTGGAATGCACTGCCTTGGAGGGTGGTCAAGGCGGGAAGTATGTGAATGAGCACTTGAAATGTTGTAACATTTAAGGCTCTGGGCCTAGTGTTGGAAAGTGTTGGATTAATATAGATTTGCAGTAGCTTTATGTCAGTGGAGGTTTAATGGGCTGATGGACCTGTTCTGTTCTCTAAGGTTGTACAGAGAAAGACAAACATGCTGGAAGTGGGATGCATTATGTTTATACAATCAGGTATATGGGCACCTTAACTGCCAGGACTGGATAGAGGGCAATATTTGTTAAAGTACTGTTTGCAACGTAACTTTTGACTGCAGGCTGTATTGTGCAAATTTGGCATCGCAAATATATTGCTATCATTTTGGCTCAACTGTTTTCAAGTGTAAGTTCCGAACACATTCCAATGCTGCTTCTAAGGGACAGATAGAAATTGTGGGCAACAATTGTTGTTTTGTCGGTGGCACCTATGTATATTAGAAGAATAAAAAGAAACTTCTGTTGTCAGTCAAGTTGCTGTTTTGCACAGAAAATAATGCATACTTTTCAAAAGGCATACCTTTTTAATCTGTAACACATTTTAATCACATCCTAAAAAATGCTTCTTTTTACAGCTATAATGTGGCGGACTGGTGTCGGACTGGGGTGGACAAAGTTAAAAATCTCACAACACCAGCTTTTACTCCAACTGGTTTATTTGGAAGCACTAGCTTTCAGAGCAGCACTTCCAAATAGACCTGTAGGACTATAACCTGATGTTATGTGATTTTTAACTCTTTACAGCTACAGTTCAGACTGAATTTATAAAATACTGTATGCAATAAATTTCCAAATTTTCCCCATTATTTGTAATTGGATAGAGGTGCCATTACACATTGGTGAACTAAACACGATGTTGGTATTTTATGGTAAAATATGCCTGCCATTGTATAAGGATTTTTCTTGCACACTGGGCACCTCGAGTTGCTTTGGTGCCACTTTGCTGCTACACCTTTTGGAGTGTAAGATAAAGTAAAGGTAAAGCTGGAAAAAGCAGAGCAGGTCAAGCAGTATTAGAGGAACAGGGAAGTCGATACTTCAGGTTGGAACCTTTCATCAGTGGCGGGAGGGGGAAAGTGGCTGGGAAATAAATGGAGATGGGGCTGGGGAAAGGTAGGTGGAATGGCAATAGGTGAATACAGGTAGGAGGCAATTGTGATTGGTCAGTGGGAAGAGTGGAGCAAGTAAGTGGGAAGAAAGATGAACAGGTTAGGTCAAGGGGGGCGGGGTGGAGAGGGAGGGCTGGACCTGGGGTGAGGAGGGGGGGAGTGGGGAGATTCGGAATTCTATGTTAAGGCCGTATGGTTGAAAGCTCCTAAGGCTGAAGATGAGCTGTTCTTCCTCCAATTTGGTATGGCCTTATTTCGACAGTGGAGGCAGCCCAGGATGGATTTGTCATCGGGGAGTGGGAGTGGGAGGGGGAGGTGAAATGGCTGGCAACCAAAAGGTGAAGTTGAGTACATCCACAGAAGCAGACAAGTGTCCTCTTCATTTTAATATCAGATCCCAAAGGCAACATGTCCGACTGTGGAGTATTCTTTCATTATTGCAATGAGGTGTCATCCTTGAATGATATTCTTATGCTCGCCCTGGAGTGGGATTTGAACTCTAACTTTGAATATAAAGGAAGATTGATTTTTCTTTTTTTAAAAACCTGTATTTAAAGTTCAAGCTTTCCAGTGTGGTCAGTTTTATGTGCGTGACAAATAGTGACATGTCTTCTTGAATTGAAACTTCATCTGAGTTCCCATTTTAATACTAACCTTTATGTCAATCTATGAAATACTGTGAGCAACATAGTTTGTGTCAGAACATAAATATTTAAGTATCATGACAACCGCATTATCAAAGCATGTCTGGCATGAATGACTGACTCGCTGGCAGGCAGCAGACATTGAGTGAAGACGTTTGTTTAAAACTCTGACTTTTTTAAACCAAGTGTCCGATCAAATACAGTGATTATGTTTGTGATACTTGCGTGAAAAGCCTAGATAATGTTCACGCCACTGTTTTATTTGTATCATGTTATTTGAAATTTACATTTGTATGCCTTAAAAGATGCCACTGACCTCCAAAAATTTCAATAGCATGATTCTTTATGCTTGACAAATGGAATAGAAATGAATGCTGATATTCATGAAAGAAAATATCATTACCCTGAAGTGATATCGCTTTTGTTTTTTGCTTTTTCGATTCACTGTCCTGATGTAAAATACTGAGGGAATATAGTAGCTGTGTGGTTCGTGGCTAGTGTGCAGACATCGAGTCAAGGGTTTGTGCTTAAAGAATCTCTAAGGACATTTGCATTAGAATTTATAGCCAGCTTTTGCTTAGCTTTAATATCCTCTCAGTTATTAAATATACTGCCTGCTGATGTGTGCCAAGCTCACAGCTCTTCACTTTTCATTATTGTGCTGACTGATACCCAAACCCTTGAGTAACACTGAATTTTAAACTCTGCTGAACTGTCCTAAAATTTGCAGAAAAATATTACCTTTCAGTTTTTGAAAGAAAAATAACTTTTGAAAAAAATCCAATATAGCACAAACTTAGTTAGAGAACAGAGTAATTCCTGTGAAATATAAAACCAAAATGCAAGTGTGAACTGTTCACACTGCATTCTTCTTGTTGCCCAAGTTGTATTGCCAGCCCTTGGAAGTTTTCTTCAACTCAGAAGGTCCTGGGGTTGAGTGCTGTCCACAACTACTCAACAGACTGCTGACCATTTGCACACTTTTGCAGTGTGCTTGCTGGTTTTCTATATATTGGCCCCAGACAAAGGCTGTGAACATAGCCTGGAAGTGTTGTACCTGAACAATATGGAAGGACGGTTACAAGCACTATAATCTTAGCACAGTGCTAAAGTGCCTCACGTCTGTTTCATTAGTTTAATTTGAGTAATCTGAGTAAATTATATTAGTTTAATCTCAAAAACTGGATCTTGTCAGGTCTATTTGTTATCCATCAGTCCTCAGAAATTCTTCAAACTTAGTCACAGATTTATATAGAAATGGAAACACAGCAGAAACAATCTACGCTTGCATGCGCTAAACTGAAACATTTTTTGAGACTCTGCAAATAAGGTCTGTGAAGAACAGAAGCATTAGGTTGGTAAAAGAATTAATAGTAGAGAATTGTAAAATTTCCTTTTAAGGGACAGTTCATACAAATGTGGTTCACTTTCTCAGACTGGTCAGTTATTCTATGATAAAATTGTTTAGAATTATTCTAGTTTGTCTTGAATTGTTCATCTTAAGATGTTCATAGTGATATACCAGTGCTACTGCAGGAGTTTAGTTCATTGAAGCAATCTTATTTCCTTGTTTAAATGTCTACCCAGAGGCTCATGTTGCTGTTATTAAAGTTATACTGAAAATGCAACTGTGGACAAGAAAATGAAAGGGGGGATTATGAGTTTACAATGATCTTTTTTATTGAACTTAGCAGTTAGATACTAGCAAAAAGGCATCACAGATTCCAGACAGAATCTTAATTATTTCAGCATAATGATTGTACTGAAATCCTGATTTTTCTTTTACTTTAATATTTACAATACAAGGTTATGGTTCCTGGTTCTAATACAGAAGTGTTTTACTACACTTTGCAAGATATTATCACTGATTTACCTAAATCATAAATAGAAATAAAGTAGTTGAGTTTGAAAGTAAAAGAATAGAAAAATTGTGCAATTCATGTATCAGCACACGAGGAGAATCTGTAAATTGTGTGTAATGTGGTGTTACATGAGAAACAATGTGATGATCCCTTGCATGCAATAAGCACTAAAATGTGTTACCTGAATATGGTGTGTGATATAATTGTGATTAGAATTTTATTGTGACTTCTAGGAGGAAGATGGAACAGAAGAGGAGAGCAACAGGATCGAGCCAGTTGGACGTGCTGATTCTTGCCTTGAACATGGACAGAATTTTTCGCTCGGGTACACTTGTATTAGTAAAATATTAATTAACACACACTGTTTTCTTAGATATAGGCAGACCACAAGGGATCAGCTTGTAATGGTTATTGTTTAAGAAGTATAGTTCATTTTTGGACAGTGGAACCTGCTGGAGAGAAATCACCAAGTTGGCAAGAAAATCGTTCCCTTTTCTGCAAAATCATACTTATTAAACACTTTTGGAAACAGTGGGGAAATAATTGGTGACTAATGTAAGAGTCTCTATTGGAGTGACTGTTAATTGGTGGGTACTGTCTTTACAAAGTGTACAATATAATAGAGTATTGCTCAAATAAATCGGAAAAGACGCCCAAAGACTTTGCTGTAAAAGAAACCGAAAAAAGTCAGAAAGTCCATCAGCATTATTATTGTTTTGGAATGAGTGCTTTCATTGAAATGATCGTCCTCCACTCTTTCTGTTCCTGAGGGATTCACTGTGTTCCATTGAAATTTTATTAATAATTTCACCTTTACAGTGACTTAATGATCAGACCACCACTCAATGAAAATCCTATACTGCTCTTTTGCAAACAGTGCAGATCAGTTCAGCCCTGAAGTAACTTCTCAACTAAAAATCTCTCATGTCTGAATTGGTACATATTAAAAGCTGACTCAATGTTTGATACATTGGTGCATCTACTTTGTGTTTATCTATTAACAGATTAGTTTGCTATTGATTAATTAACTGGTGATGCAATTTCTTTCTGATAAGTTTAATACTGTAAAGAGATGTAATCACAAGGGATTGACAAAGTAATTTGCAGTAGGAAAGTGCGAGCAGATAACATGTACCATAATTTCATCTTGGTTGTTTTGCTAATTATTTTATGTTTGACTGACCTTTTTTCATGCTTCCATACAAATATTCAGGTATGTTGCACACAATACTTTATGTTCTAGATATTAATAAATATTGTTTTTGTTGTGGGTAGTTTGTTTCATATTTTTATGCTATCCGTTTATCATTGTTTCTCAGTGATGTGCTAAAGCTGGTTGAAGTCTCCAATGATGGAGGGCCTTTGGGAATCCATGTAGTGCCTTTCAGTTCCACAGTTGGAAGGTAAAACATTTTGTTCTGTATATTTGATTTCTTTCTTGAGACTTAATTTAATGTTCACTTAAATCCACAGTGTTTAACAATTAGTGGATTCTCAAATGAAACATTTGGGAAGATCTGTGCTGGTATACTAGAAATTGTAATTTTTGTAGTGCAGTGTTTCAATGAAGTTAATGGACATTAATTTTAGGAAACAATTGATAATCTATTTATTAGTTAAGATCTGTATGCAAATGAATGATGTGGATGTGACACTGGTAAAATGCAGTTTCCACTGATAGTAAGATGGTGCTCAATTTTTGGAAATGGTGGGTGACAGCAGATTTAGAACTTCTGCCTTCATGAATCCTTGTGTTTCAGCATTTTAGGACATTTGCAGTTCTAACCACATTGCTGACAGACTGTCTCCAACAGTACTAATGTGCACACAGACATTCTAAAATGTTTATTTCCTCTCAGCGCACATGATTGCTTTAAAACAGCAGTCTGTTTTATCTTCGTAATCAAAAGAGAATCATTCATTAAAACAGTACTTGATGTTGAATGATGCATTTGACAATATATGTCGAGATGAAACTGTAAGGTTAGAAATATTGCCAATGCAACTTAAACAGGTGAAAATCATGTCAAAAGTGATTGAAAGATTCCATGTTAAGATGGATCCAAGTTGGTGAAGTCTATTAATAGAGCTTAATTGTGCCCAGTGATGTCTCCTGTTTCACAACAAATCTGGTGCCAGATTTTTTGCAGCTCTTGATCATCACATGACTTTAATATCATGTGAGGGAACACATTTGTTCAAGTCTTCCAGTTTTTGGATAGTTGAAAATTGGGCCATTCTTGAAGGATGAGACTGCTCAGATTCCCCAGTGCACTGACTACATGGTAATTGCCCAGAAAATTTAAACTTCTGATGCAGTCTGGAGCCTTCTGAAATTGTCTCCAACTTGAATTAGACACTGAGAGGATTCCACCTTAATTAGCTCGGAAAATTTAGGGGGAATTAAACCTGTTTCAGTGTCTGCCTATCTTTACTACTGCAACCCCATCGCACCACTCCTAGAAATAGGGATCCCAATCCAAATTGGAAGCCATGGGCCATTGTTCATTGGGATCTGTACTTTGTGTTGGGACAGAGGAGACTTGGCCATTCTAAATTGCCCATAGTGTTAGGTGCATTAGTCAGAGGGAAATGGGTCTGGGTGGGTTACTCTTCAGAGGGTCGGTGTGGACTTGTTGGGCCAAAGAGCCTGTTTCCACACTCTAGAGAATCTAATCAGAACTGAAGCCTAAATTGAGGGATGTGAAGGGACACAGATCAGCATTTTGTGCTTTTGTGGTGTGCAGCCAAGACCACCACCACAGCACAAAGCTCATTTAAAGGGGCAATCGTGGTTATCTACTGAGCACAGCTTGGACAGAGAACAGTCCATGAGCAGAGGTTGGCCAAATGTTGCCATTTTGGGGTATGGGGAAAATATATCTTCCAAGCAGTCTCGGCAGAAGTAGGTCAGTAACTTTCATTATCAGCAATGCAGCTGTGATGGTGTCTGTGTAGAATGGATGTAGTATTGCCTGGCCAATACTGTGAGCAGCAAACACAGAGTAGAAGATTTGTATAACTGGGGAGGGAAAAAAAGCAAGATTGGGTTTGGGAGCAAAACAGAAAGAGATCTGGAATAGTGTACATTTTAGATTTGACTTGTATTGATGACACTTGGGTGGAGTAAAACTACAGTTTACTCTGGATCAAAGGAGGGGGGCTGAAATTCCTCATGCAAAAAACAATAGTTTGAAGGACCTTGTGACTCCGAGTTCCCTGACATCTGGGTTGGATGCTGACAAAATTAATTGGATTCGTCCTGGCTATGTCTGATATTTTTTTTTAACAACTCCTTCACAAGATGTGGACACCTCCGCTGAGCGAGCATTTATTGCCCATCCTTAGTTACCCTTGAGAAGGTTGCAGTTTGCCATTTAAAGTCAACCATGATTTAACTGTTAATTCTTGTTACTTCCTGTTAATTTTTGATGATAGAGTCTATCTTAGAGAATATTTAGTATTTTCTTGATTTTTTTTTGTCCAATTCTTGTTTGTTTAAAACTGTGGAATCTTGTAGCTTTATTTCTTTACCAACTAAAACTTACAAATTCATTTAATTTAACAAAAAAATTGCTGGTCCCTAATGAGATCATAATGACTAACATTGCTATCCAAGAGTCAGACTCTTGGTTACTTCCCAAAACATGAAAAAATGTTGCGTAGCTTACCATTTTCTGATTATCATTTCTATCATAATATGTTTTCCTTTAACTTCATAAGATAATATTGAACAGAAAAATCTCAATTTGAAATAGATTATACTTTAAGAAAGGTTGTCAGGTAATAAACCTTGAAATACTATATACAGATAGCAAGCAAATCTCATCTGTTGTGCCAGTTTGACTTAGATGAAGTGGATTTGGTTGATGGGTTTTCCAATTTGTAAGAAATTGTCTTTGGTTGTTTCTTGGTGTGGCTGAGTAAAATTGGTCTTGCAAATATGCATTTTTAGGGTAATAAAGTAGATGTCTTTTGCATTCTAATAATCAGGACAGCTGAAAATAAATCATTTCCCGGTGTGCGCAAGAGTTTGAGTTCTATCTTTATTGCCCAAAAACCACAGCAGTGCTTACAACTGAAAGCTTATGTACACTTCTATAAAAGCCTGAGCTGACTATAATACCAGTATTGAATATTCAAAGCTGGTAATGGCACATCACTGATCTTGAAACTTGGAAAGATCACAAAAGTCATTTCACTGCATCTTCATGAACAGCTGACAAAATACAGCAAGCCACTTACAAGGCTCGAGCTGACAGAATGTTAAGATCACCTAAAAAGCCATCAGTCTCTGTGCAATTGTGTTGATGCATGAAATTTAATAAATAAGTTCACAGATGGGTTTGCCACTTCTGAGCCCTTTGGTAGTTACAGTGTAGCAAATTGCTTGTTGTTGTTCTAAACTTCTGAAGAAATTAAAAGTTGTATGAACCTTTTGAAACACTAGAAGTCTGCACTAAATGTCAGTCCTATTCAACAGAAGAAACAGAGTGCATGAACATGACCATTCCTACAAAATGGTAATAACTGAATTATGTGATTGAACATATTTTCCCCTTATTTAGTATAACCTTGAAGACTTCAATAAATGTTGGCAATTTTCCATGTCGTGAGTGGAAGAGAAAAGCATGCAGTGACCTCTAACTCAGAAGTACTTTGTACCAAAGTACTTGAATGCATAGAGTCACCGAGATGTACAGCATGGAAACAGACCCTTCGGTCCAACCCGTCCATGCAGTTCAGATATCCTACCCTAATCTAGTCCCATTTGCCAGTACTTGGCCCATATCCCTGTAAATGCCTCCTAGTCATATACCCACCCAGGTACCTTTTAAATGCGGTAGTTGTACCAGTATCCATCACTTCCTTTGGCAGCTCATTCCAAACATGTACCACCCTGTGCGTGAAAATGTTGCCTCTTAGGTCCCTTTTATATCTTTCTCCACTCACCCTAAACCTGTGCCCTCGAGTTCTGGACTCCCCGATGCCAGGGAAAAGACCTTTTCTGTTTATCCTATCCATGCCCCTCTTAGTTTTGTAAACCTCTATAAGGTCACCCCTCAGCCTTTGATACTCCAGGAAAAACAGCCCCAGCCTCTCCCTGTAGCTCAAATCCTCCAACCCTGGCAACATCCTTGTAAATCTTTTCTGAACTCTTGCAAGTTTTACAACGTCCTTCAGATAGGAAGGAGACTTCCAGTGCTTATTTTTGTTCAAGCCAATTTAATTTATTTCTGACTTGGCCATAACAAAAACTTATTCATGCAACTTTAATGTAAATAAAAAATCCAAAGTGCTTTTCAGCGAGGTAAATAACTCCACAGAAGCCAGGGCTTCCTGACTGGACCATGTTAACAATCTCAATCAGGGAATTAATTCCATGAAGTCCACCTGGCTAACCGCATTGCAATCACTAAATAAGGAATGGAATCTTGCTGCTGAACCAAAGAAGCATAATTTCCCAGGTGCTTTCAAAAGGTTTGTTAAAGAAGTAGGTATTATTTTAAAAAAAGGATCTTAAAGGGGATGTCGTCCCAAGATTTTGAAGGCTTAGCTTTCATCAGTACACCTTCGAAATTAAATTTTTGAGCAATTGAAAAGTGTCATCTCAGGCAAAAGAACACAGCTGTTTTCAGGTGGAAAGCTTGAGAGACTTATTATGAAAGAGCTCGTGGTGCAAGGCCAAAGAGTGTGATAATGGAACAAGTAAATATTTTGATCATTTGTTGCTCTTTTGTGTTCTCACTCTGCAAAAAGGGTCTTCCTCATTTCTCTTTGCAATAGTGATTGCATTTAATTATTAGTTAAATAGCTGTCAAATCAACAAAAATGCAAGCTATGCATTGATTAGATTATTTTGTGTGCTGTGACAATGCAATTGCATTTTTTAAAAATGTATTTGTTTTAAAATTACAGATTATCTTCATCTGATCAGTAATTAAATTCATGGGAATGATTTTAGCCGACACACTAATGGCTTGCTATTAGACAGCGGGGACACTGTGCAACAGTAGCTGTGACTCTGGGGTCAGAAGTAAAGGGATGACACTTTCCATTCATCTTGGGAAACGCTGCCAACAATGTTTTTGTGCTCTGGAGCAATCTTCTACTTTTGTAGAGTTAGTTTGAATTTGTTGTCTTCTGCACTGAACCTGTGATGTTCAAGAACTGAGAAGGCAGCACGGAGGCTGGTAAGACTGAAGAATTCAGAGTATAAAGTAGGAAATAAAGAAATCTGGGCCAAAATCGTTACCCGAAATGCAAACTTCAGATTGGGACATATGTGTGAGATTGAGGGAGAAATTTATGCAAAAGAAAGCAAACCTTTTTTTAATAGCTTTTTATTTGTTTAAAAATCTGCAATATTTTAATTTTCCTCTGCAGTAAAGAGACTTGACATTTATAAAATTAACTTTCAAACCCAGAAGTAATTGATTGAATGCCAAAAGGTCTCAGTTACTCTTGATTGAATAAAATTTGCCTGTCTGTCTTTACAGTGAGAACATTGCGTAATTAGTTAGAGAAGGCGATGGCCTAGTGCCATTAAGCCAGACACCCGGGTAATGTTCTAGGTACATGAGTTCAATCTTGCCATAGCAGATGATGAAATTTGAATTCAATAGAAGAAAATCTGGAATTAAGAGCCTAAGTGATGACCATGAAACCATTATCTGTTATTAGAAAAACCAATCTGGTTCACTAACTTCCTTTGGGGAAGGAAATCTGGCCTACAGGTAACTCCAGTCCCACAGCAATGTGGTTGACTCTTGACTGCCCAGTGGGTAATAAGACCATAAGGCATCAGAGTGGAAATTAGGCCATTTATCGGAGCAGACTCGATGGGCTGTTCAATTAAGGCTGATAAATTTGTCAACGCCTTTCTCCCCATAACCCTTGATCCCCTTTCAGACTGAGATAGATAGGTTCTTGATTGTAAATATACTCAATGACCTGGCCTTTACAGCCTTCTGTGGCAATGAATTCCATAGATTCCCCACTCTGTGGCTGAAGAAATTTCTCCTTATCTCTGTTCTAAAAGGTCTTCCCTTTACTCTAAGGCTGTGACCTCAGGTCCTAGTCTTTCCTACCAATAGAAACATCTTCCCAACATCCACTCTGTCCAGGCCATTCAGTATTCTGTAAGTTTCAATTCGACCCCCACCCCCCATCCTTCTAAATTCCCTCGAGTATAAACAGAGTCCTCAAACAGTCCTCAGATGTTAAGCTTTTCATTGTCATTGTCGTGAACCTCCTCTGAGCACACTTCAGGGTTAGTATATTCTCCCTGAGATATGGGGCCCAAAACTGCTCACAATACTCCAAATGTGGCCTGACCAGAGCTTTATAAAGCCTCAGAAGTACATTCCTGTTTTTATATTCATTTCTTCTCAAAATAAATGCCTTCATTGCATTTGCCTTCCTAACACCTGACTCAACCTGCAAGTTTACCCTGAGAAAGTCCTAGACTAGAACTCCCAAGCCTCTTTGCACTTTTGAATTTTCTCCCCATTTAGAAAATAATCCATACCTCTATTCTTCCTACCAAAGTGCATGACCTCACACTTTTCCATGTTGTACTCCATCTGCCACTTATTTGCCCACTCTCCTAATTCTTCCAAATCCTTCTGCACAGCCTTCCCGCCGCCTCAATGGTACCTGTCCATCTACCAACCTTTGTATCATCTGCAAACGTAGCCAGAATGCCCTCAGTACCTTCATTGCGATTGTTAATGTATAAAGTGAAAAGTTGTGGTCCCAACTCTGAACCTTGCAAAACACCACTTGTCACCAGCTGCCATCCTGAGAAGGACCCTTTTATCCCCACTCTCTGCTTTCTGCCAGGCAGCAGGCTTCTATCCATGCTAGCACCTTGCCTCTGACACCATGGGCCAGAATGGCCTCAGTAGCCTCCTGTGTGGCACCTTGTCAAAGGTCATCTTGACATCCAGGAAGATAACATCCATTGGTTCTACTTGGTCTAATCTGCTTGTTACTTCCTCAAAGAATTCTAGCAGATTTGTCAGGCATGACTTCCCCTTGATGAAACCATGCTGACTGTGCACTATTTTACCATACACTTCCAAGTATTCAGAAATGTCATCCTTCACAATGGATTCAAGGATCTTACCCATGACTGAGGTTAGGCTAAATGGTCTATAATTTTCAGTCTACTGCCTTACTCCCTTTTTAAATAGTGGTGTCACATGAGCGATTTTCCAGTCCTCAGGAACCCTCCCTGATTCTGGTGATTCCAGAAAGATGAACCACTAACGACTCCACTTCAGCTATCTCTGTTTGAATTCTGGGGTCTGAGCCATCTGGTTCAGGTGATTTATCCACCTTGAGGCCATTCAGTTTTGATTAGATTACTTACAGTGTGGAAACAGGCTCTTCAGCCCAACAAGTCCACACCGAAGCGCAACCCACCCAGACCCATACCCCTACATTTTACTCTTTCACCTAACACTATGGGCAATTTAGCATAGCACATTTTTGGACTGTGGGAGGAAACCGGAGCACCCGGAGGAAACCCACGCAGACACGGGGAGAATGTGCAAACTCCACACAGTCGCCTGAGGCGGGAATTGAATCCAGGTCTCTTGCACTGTGAGGCAGCTGTGCTAACCATTGTGCCACCGTGCCGCCCACCTTCTCCTTGGTGATGGCCACCATGCTCAGCCCTGCCCTCTCACTGTCTGAATGAATAATAAATGCTCACACAAACTCTGCGATTTTGGTGTTGAGTCTTTTCATAAAGACTACACAACACCACACCCTGTGAAAGAGCAGGTTATCTTTGACAGCTTTGAGATTTTCACTATAAACTGCAGATAAATCTGCAAATATGCTGATACTTGAAGTTGCTGTCAAATTGTTTTCAGTAGAAAGTCGAGCAGTAGAACTTGACTGTTATTGGGTCATTGTTTTAGTGACGAGCTGTTTCACCTACTTTTCTGCTGAACGTTTAGCTTTAATTGCTTTGAATGTCACATGACAGTTCAGTTGATGGTCAGAAGGTGTTCATGTTAACTAAAGTGGAAGTAACATTGCAAATTCATTGTTGGGCCCAGCAGTGATGAACATCCCAAATACTATTCCTATTTCCAAGATACTGTAATCCTGTTTACCTTATGTCATCTTTTGTGAAGAGCACCCAGTGATATTTAACTTTGGAGGCAGTTAATTCATGTTTTTCTCACCATTTTAAACCCCAGTTTAAAACCACCAAATACTTGATAATTCTTTTTTTCCCCCAGTGCTAAGTCCCAGCAGGAGAAATCATTTGTGTGAATTTTAAAAGTGACTTTGTGATCATGTTAATTATATCTTAATAGTAAGTGATCTTTGATCCTGGTTTGCAAAAATTTTAGAAGCTGAACAAATATTATTTCCACCCTTCAGTAATCTCTCTGCTATTGCTTGTAATAAACTGGTTGAAATGAGTATTCGGCTATTCATGTAACCTTGTTTTGCTTTCTTTTATTTGTACTCCATGCAGTCTCTTCCCATATTTGAAAAATAATTATCATCATTTTCTACCAGAGATGGATGAAATTCACTCTACGGTAGAAGCAGAGATCTTACTCTCAAAATACCCCTCCAACTATGAACTCTTGTTTGCTTTCCTCTCTGAATTTAAGGGGAGTGGTATTTTAAATGAGCATAGCACAAATGGCTAACCTGAGTCAGTAAGAAGTAATAATTATAAGAGCAGTCATTGCAAAAGAAAGAATTGTTTTCTACTGTGTCTTATCATAGCTTTAGAATGTCTTCTAAGTGCTTCACAAGCAGTGAATTACTTTTGAAGTACAGTAACCAGCAAATGAAATGCATTTCTGTTTGGATCTGTTACTGATGCAAGTTGAGGATGGAATGCTGTTTGAACAACGAGAAATTCTGATCTTCAAAAAATGCTTCAAGATCTTTTGTGCCCACCTGAACAAGCAGATAGGCCCTCAACTAAATTTTTCTGAAAGAAAACACCTTCAACAGTGCAGCACTGTGCACCGAGATGCTGCTGAGATTGTGTACTCAAGGCCAAGAGTAAGAAATCAGTGATTAACTGTGCTGCTTTAATGATTTATGAGCTCGTACATTTGGCATTTATTATCTATTCCACTTGCCTTTGGTTGATAACGTATTCCTCATGTAAGGAAGAAAAATGGAACTATACTGCATATGTTAGGCTTGATTTTGTACAGTGTGAAGGGGTATTTTTTTTTTGTCAATTTAGAATGAAACCCAAAATGTAAAGAGTTTTCACAAAAGTCAAGAATTGCGATGATGATCTCCATCTTGGAACACACAATAGCAAGTGTGAAATACGTCATTTAATATCAGGTGCATTGCAGGCATGAACTTTAGTGTTGTAACTTTGGTGAAATGTTAACATCTTATAAAATCTTGAAAAGTGTGGGTTTCTCTGGTAGTTGTTGCTGGGAATACAATAATTCCAGTAGTGATATTTAAGATGAGTGGTTTTGAGTCACTCTGGAGCATGCTAATATTTTTTAAATCCAATGGGATTGTCTGAAGGCAGGTGGAATGCAAACGTACTGTCATTGCAATAATAATTGGAGTATACTTTGCATCCTATTCTGTTTTATGCACCGAGTTTTTATAGTGTGAAGTAAATAGATGTGATCATTTTCTTGCAGGACCCTGGGGTTACTGGTGAAACGTCTAGAGAAAGGCGGTAAAGCTGAGCGGGAGAAACTGTTTAATGAGAACGATTGTATTGTCAAAATAAACGGTGGTGATTTGCGAAATACACGCTTTGAACAGTATGTATTCTGACTCAACATTTAAGTTCAAATCCCTCAAAACGTTATGTCCCTAGCTTCTGGATATTTGAGGAAACTTGTAAGAAAGTAAAAGAATTTGTTATGCCTTTGCAATATGTTGAGATGCCTTCATTTTGTACTTCAGTTTCATGCATTCAATTTGACAGGTGTGTAGCTGTTAATGTCTCAGCCCACACCAATAATAAATGGTACTTACTGAAGTAATTAATACTTTTTCCCAGCTAATATTTATGCAATTGCTGCATTTACATCAAAAAGCCCTTCCATGCAGAGTAATTAATGATGGTAATTATGTTAATAATCTCTGTTAAGACTGACAGCCTTAATTTGTTAATTTCTCATCCTTCCTAAATCTAGAGCACAACATATGTTTCGCCAAGCCATGCGTTCACAGATTATTTGGTTCCACGTGGTCCCCGCAGCAAACAAGGAGCAATACGAACAAGTCTCTTTTGCCGAAAAAAATGCGTATTATTCCAATCGAGCCAATATAGATACTCAGCCCGGTGATCGAAAGAGTGCTATGAATGCAAGCTTTGATGAAACACCACAGAGATTATCAAGATCAAGCAATGAGACTGATCAGACTGTTTCCTACTCCCATCTACCTCACAATCAGAACTCAGTGTCAAAACCTCCAACTGGCCAGAATCTAACTCCCCAAAGACTGAGTTCTACACCCACCACAGGCTTCAGCACCAAAAAAGTAGGGAAGAAACTGAATATCCAATTGAAGAAAGGTAATAAAGTATTCTGTGTTATATTTTGGTGCTGCTGGTCTCTGAAGGCACTCTGCTTTTATTGAATTCATTGGAAGGCTTTAAGGAACTTTGTGCAACTGAAAGCATGTCAAACTTTATGCTTAATAAAGCTGGCAAAAATCAGTTCAAATTGCCAAATTAAAGACCTGGCTGTGCAGCAGCTTCTCTGCCTTTACAATTGGACAGGGATGTTTTCAGCCTTGTATACAATGGTTAACATTTTATGACAAAAAAGTCCTCTGTTTGACCACATGCTATCATGGCTGATGGTACTACTGAATAAGTCAGATCTCAGACTGGAACCTGGCTTGATGGATCGTATTTTGTTGTTTTGATATTAATGAGGTGGTCCCTGTCTGAAGTACATGCATATTAATTATTAACTTCAGACCACAGAAAGCCCATTCAGAAAGCCAAAACTTCAAGTAAATTATACATTTAAATTGGACAGATTACATAACTACCTCAATGGACTTCTATCAAGGTTTAGTAGAGTGGTTTATCAGCTGTAAGTTAACAGGAGGCTATAGTAAAGTAACTCACATTCATACCACATCTTTTTAAGTGATAAAATATCCCAGGATGTTTCACGAAGCAGTTGAGAAGTGGAAAGCATTAAAAGATGATATGGAAAGAAATCTTGAAGACTGAGGGTAATAGCAAGCTGGAATTTGAAACTGAGCCAGTGAAACTGAGGTCACTGGCGAGGCTGACAGATTTCTATCCTGAAGGATATTCATGAACCAATTGAGTCTTACTTAAACACAGCACCTGTTGAGTTCCTGAGCATCCTTACATGAACAACTCACTTGAAGAATGGTAGCTTTGTGGCACACCTTTGGTACTGATATATGCACGTATTATAATTTTACAGGAACAGCTTGACTCGGAGCACAGTATATTCTGAAGCACACAGTTACAGCACTGATGCCACAATGTTGTCAGGACCTGTTGCCTTTTTCCATATCCTGTGTCACTGCTGTTTCCTGAGATTATGTAGAATGAATCAAATTGGCTGAAAATCACAACACCAGGTTATAGTCCAACAGGTTTATTTCGAAGTACTACCTTTTGGAGCACTGCTCCTTCATCAGATGTTTGTGAGAGCAGTGCTCCAAAAGCTTGTGCTTCCAAATAAACATGTTGGACTATAACCTGGTGCTGTGTGATTTTTAACTTTGTTCACTCCAGTCCAACACCAGTATCTCCAAATCATGTATGATGTTGGGGACCTCGGGGGGAGGAGAAGAGCAATTGGGTGATGCTGAAATTACATAATTCAATATTGACATGTTCGCTTGAGTGTGGCGGACAATTCTGGCTGCTGTACTTCAAGACAAATGTGCACACAATTTGAGTGAGTGCGGGCAGTTTATGACTGTGGTTCCAGTGGTGAGAAACTTCAGCTATGAAAATAACTTTGAGACTTTGGGATCGCTTTCCTGAAAAGGGAAAGGCTCATTCGAAATTTGATCAGAATTTTCAAAATCCCGAGGGGCCTGAACAGAATAGGTAAAGACAAATTGTTCCCAATCATAAAATGATTGAGAATGAGAGGGCACAGATTTAGAACATTTTGCAAGAGAAGCAATATAAGAAGCAAATTTTGAGTTCGTGCGGGGAATAGTTGGAGTCGGAATGTTACTTCCTGGAAGCATAGTGGAGGCATATTCAACTGAGGCATTTAAGAGGGCACTGGGTAGTTATTTAAATGGTTACAGGGGGAAAGCAGGAAAATGGCAGCAAGCCTTGATTCTGAAAGTATAAAAATGTAATCCAGCAATAATTTTTCAGTTCCTTTTCCTGTAGCAAGGGAAACAAAATCTCCCATGCCTTTACCCGATAGTGGTTAGAATGTAGAACATAGAACATAGAAGAATACAGCGCAGTACAGGTCCTTTGGCCCTCGATGTTGCGCCGATCCAAGCCCACCTAACCTATACTAACCCACTATCCTCCATATACCTATCCAATGCCCGCTTAAATGCCCATAAAGAGGGAGAGTCCACCACTGCTACTGGCAGGGCATTCCATGAACTTACGACTCGCTGAGTGAAGAACCTACCCCTAACTTCAGTCCTATATCTACCCCCCCTTAATTTAAAGCTATGCCCCCTTGTAATACCCGACTCCATACGCGGGAAAAGGTTCACACTGTCAACCCTATCTAACCCCCTAATCATCTTGTACACCTCAATCAAGTCACCCCTAAACCTTCTTTTCTCTAATGAAAACAGCCCCAAGTGTCTCAGTCTTTCCTCATACGATCTTCCTTCCATACCAGGCAACATCCTGGTAAACCTCCTCTGCACCCGTTCCAGTGCCTCCACATCCTTCCTATAGTATGGCGACCAAAACTGCACACGATATTCCAGATGCGGCCGCACCAGAGTCTTATACAACTGCATCATGACCTCAGGACTCCGGAACTCAATTCCTCTACCAATAAAAGCCAGTACGCCATATGCCTTCCTCACCGCACTATTTACCTGGGTGGCAACTTTCAGAGATCTGTGTACATGGACACCAAGATCCCTCTGCTCATCCACACTACCAAGTATCCGACCATTAGCCCAGTACCCCATCTTTTTGTTATTCTTCCCAAAGTGAATCACCTCACACTTAGCTACATTGAATTCCATTTGCCACCTTTCTGCCCAGCTCTGCAGCTTCTCTATATCCTGCTGTAACCTGCCACATCCTTCCTCACTGTCAACAACTCCTCCGACTTTCGTATCATCCGCAAACTTGCTCACCCAACCTTCTAACCCCTCTTCCAGGTCATTTATAAAAATGACAAACAGCAATGGTCCCAAAACAGATCCTTGCGGAACACCGCTAGTGACGGCACTCCATGAAGAAACTTTGCCATCAACTACTACCCTCTGTCTTCTTCCATCCAGCCAATTCCTAGTCCAAACCTCCAACTCACCCTCAATGCCATATCTCCGTATTTTCTGCAGTAGCCTACCATGGGGAACCTTATCAAACGCCTTACTAAAATCCATATATACCACATCTACCGCTTTCCCCTCATCAACCTCCTTCGTCACCTTTTCAAAGAATTCAATAAGGTTTGTGAGGCACGACCTGCCCTTCACAAAACCATGCTGACTATCCTTGATCACATTATTCCTATCCAGATGTGCATAAATCCTATCCCTTACAATTCTCTCTAAGACTTTGCCCACAACAGAAGTGAGACTCACCGGCCTATAGTTACTAGGGTTATCCCTACTCCCCTTTTTGAACAAGGGAACCACATTTGCTATCCTCCAGTCTTCTGGCACTACTCCAGTAGACAAAGAGGACATAAAAATCAAGGCCAATGGCTCTGCAATCTCCTCCCTTGCTTCCCAGAGAATCCTAGGATAAATGCCATCAGGCCCAGGGGACTTATCTATTTTCACCTTTTCCAGGATTTCCAACACCTCTTCTCTACATACCTCAAAGCCATCCATTCTACTTATTTGTGACTCAGTATTCACATCGACGACAATGCCCTGTTCCTGAGTAAATACTGAAGAAAAGTATTCATTCAGTGTCTCCCCAATCTCTTCCGCCTCCACACGCAACTTCCCACTACTATCCTTGACTGGGCCTATTCCTACCCTAGTCATTCTTTTATTCCTAACATACCTATAGAAAGCCTTAGGGTTTTCCCTAATCCTACCGACTAAGGACCTTTCATGTCCCCTCCTTGCTGCTCTTAGCTCTCTCTTCAGGTCCTTCCTGGCTACCCTATAACTCTTAATCGCCCCAATTGAACCTTCACGTCTCATCTTGAGATAGGCCGCCCTCTTCCATTTAACAAGGGATTCCAATTCCTTATTAAACCACGGCTCCCTCGCACGACCCTTTCCTCCCTGCCTGACAGGTACATAATTATCAAGGACACTCAATAGTTGCTCCTTGAACAAGCTCCACATATCATTTACACTCTTGCCTTGGAGTCTACTTTTCCAAGCCACACATCCTAAGTCATGCCTCACCGCATCATAATTTCCCTGACCCCAGCTATAACTCTTGCCCTGTAGTACACACTTATCCCTCTCCATCACGAGAGTAAAAATCACCGAATTATGGTCACTATCCCCAAAGTGCTCACCTACCTCTAATTCTAACACCTGGCCTGGTTCGTTACCCAGAACCAAATCCAGTATGGCCTCACCTCTTGTTGGCCTGTCTACATATTGTGTCAGGAAACTCTCCTGCACACATTGAACAAACACTGACCCATCTAACGAACTTGAGCTATAGCTTTCCCAATCAATATCAGGAAAGTTAAAGTCCCCCATAACAACCACCCTATTACTGTCACTCATCTCCTGAATCACCTTCCCTATCCTTTCTTCAATGATTCTAGGACTATTAGGAGGCCTGTAAAAGACTCCTAACAGGGTGACCTCACCTTTCCTATTCCTAACCTCAGCCCAAACTACCTCAGATGGCAAGTCCTCATCCATCGTCCTTTCCACCACTGTAATACTATCTTTGACAAGCAATGCCACACCTCCCCCTCTTTTACCCCCACCTCTGACCCTACTAAAACATTTAAATCCTGGAACCTGCAACAGCCAATCCTGTCCCTGTTCTAGCCATGTCTCCGTAATAGCCACAACATCGAAGTCCCAGGTACCAACCCACGCTGCAAGTTCACCTACCTTATTTCGTATACTTCTTGCATTGAAGTATACACACTTCAAGCCACTTTCCTGTTTACAGGCACCCTCCTTTGAAATTGATGCCATGTTCCTAACCTCCCTACACTCCAGGCCCTGCACCCTGAAGCTACAATCTGGGTTCCCATGCCCCTGCAGAGTTAGTTTAAACCCCCCCCCAAGAGCACTAGCAAACCTCCCCCCAAGGATACTGGTGCCCCTCAGGTTCAGGTGTAGACCATCCTGTTTATAGAGGTCCCATCGTCCCCAGAAAGAACCCCAGTTATCCAAAAACCGGAATCCCTCCCTCCTGCACCATCCCTGTAGCCACGCATTTAAGTGTTCTCTTTCCCTATTCCTCGAATCTCTATCACGTGGCACGGGTAACAAACCAGAGACAACAACTCTGTTCGTTCTAACTCTGAGCTTCCAACCTAGCTCCCTGAAAGCCTGTCTAACATCCTCGGCACTCCTCCTACCTATGTCGTTGGTGCCAATATGGACCACGACTTCGGGCTGCTCCCCCTCCCCCTCCAGGACCCGGAAAACACGATCAGAGACATCACGTACCCTTGCACCTGGGAGGCAACATACCAAACGTGAGTCTCTCTCGTTCCCACAAAACCGCCTATCTGTGCCCCTAACTATCGAGTCCCCAATTACTACTGCTCTGCTCTTCTTCACCCTTCCCTTCTGAGTAACGGGGACAGGCTCCGTGCCAGAGACCTGAGCCCCGTTACTTACCCCTGGTAAGTCATCCCCCCCACAAGTATCCAAAACGGTATACTTGTTCTTGAGGGGAACGGCCGCAGGGGGTCCCTGCACTGGCTGCTTCCTCCCAGTCCCCCTCACTGTCACCCATCTATCTGCCATCTTTGGAGTTACTACCTCCCTATAACTCTGATCTATGACCCCCTCTGCCTCCCGAATGATCCGAAGTTCATCCAACTCCAGCTCCAGTTCCCTAACACGGTCTTGGAGGAGCTGGAGATGGGTGCACTTCCTGCAAGTGTAATCGGCAGGGACGTCGATGGCATCCCTCACCTCATACATGTTGCAGGAGGAACATTGCACTGCCTTCACTGCCATCCCTCTAAAGCTAACTTTTATTTTAAAAAAAACTGGGTCTAAAGAATACAACAAGCAAAATTCAGCACTTACCTACTTACCAAAACAGGTGTTATTATTAGGTTAGAGGAGGAGGGCGGGTGGGAGGCACTACCCGTGTAGTGCCTCGGGTTCCTCTCCTTCGCGCTTTTAAAGGGGGAAAAAACCTACCCAGGTAAGCTTACACTAACTGCTTCCGGGTCTCGGCTGCCCCTCTGGTCGTCGTCACTTCCCCCTGGTGCTCCCGCTCTTTCTGTGAAGAGAGAGTGAAAGAGAAAAAAAAAAACACCGCTGCCCGCTACCGGTAAGCACTATTAAAACCAAACGGTCTTACCTTCGCTGCTGCTCGCACTGGAAATGCTAGAACTTGCTTTTGTGTGGAGTTGTTGAGATGAATAGCTTTCAATAATTTTAGGCATAAGTTAAATATGTAAGGGGAAAGAAATGGGAGGTAGTGATAGATGAGGAGGGAGCGATTTTATGTGCAACGTGGACATTAGTATTTGTCAGGTGGGTCAAGTATCCTGTATTTATTTGTAAGGTAAATGCCAGAAGTTGAATCAAATTGCATTATGTCTCAGGTTCACTAAACTTCAGTTTACATTGAGATTGTTAAGTGCTATACATGCTACCTGAGCAGAGGGTGGAGAACTGTATAAAATTGACAATAAAAGAAGGAGATTATGACAAGAGCATTGGTTTCTCAAACTAGTTGAAAAAAAATTAGAAGTACCAAAACCATTGCTGATATGAGCTAGCAAACATGGGAAATATGAGAGGCAAGAGTGTGTCACTGGGTCTTGACACAATGGTAGTGGCACTATTTCGGAACCAAGAGACCCAGGTTCAAGTCCCACCTTCCCCAGATGTGTGTAACAGCTCTGAACAGGTTGTTCAAGGTAAAAACTCTAGAAAGGCTAATAAAGCATTACACAATTGGATGAAAGATAGTTTTACATATGTTTATTCCATATGCAATAAGTAAAAATAAACATTGTTATTTATTTTCTACTCCAACTCTGTTCCCTCGATCTGCCTTCAATTTCTCTCCTTGACTGCATTCTGAGATTAAATCAGTTTGTTAACAACATTGATGTCCTATTTGATTGTCTTAGCTTTGAATTATGTACTTGTGCTACTACAGTGCTACTGGTTTAGACCATGCATCACTATTGTACTCACCTGTTGAAATGTTTACCTTCGTTTTCTCTGGATTTGATTAATCCAGTGCACTCCTGTCTTGTCTGCAGTATTCTACTCTTGTAAAGTTAAGATCATCCAAATGCCTACTGCCTTGTCCCTTAACTTAAACTAAGTCCTGTTCGCCTATTACTGACTATGTGAATATTGGTCAAGCAACGACTTGATTCTAAAATTCTAAATCTTGATTTCAAATCCCTTCATGGTCTTTACTCTCCCATTCTTTGTGGGCCTCCAGACCCTCACCCCTTTCAACTTTCTGAATTTGTGTAATTCTGGCATTTTGTATATCCCTAATTTTAATCTATGTACAAACTTTGGCTGTGTCTTCAGGTGTCTTGCCTTTCAGCTCTGGAATTCCCTCCCGAAACTTCCCTGTCTGCCTACCTCAGTTTTTGCCTTTGAAACATTTCTTAAAACCCACCTCTTTGACCAAGGTTTGTGTCAACTAACCTCGTGGCAAAATTTGATTTAAGGATGATCCTGTGAAAAGCCTCCAGCAATTTCCTCAACTTTCTCTTCCCCAAGGAGAATAATCCCAGCTTCTCCAGTTTATCATAGGATCACAGAATTGTTATGGTGCTGAAGGAAGCCATTTGGCCTATTAGTGTCTGCACTGAATTGAATTGACTCTTCATATAAGCAGGAGAAAGTGAGGTCTGCAGATCCTGGAGATCGGAGCTGAAAATGTGTTGCTGGAAAAGCGCAGCAGGTCAGGCAGCATCCAAGGAACAGGAGAATCGACGTTTCGGGCATAAGCCCTCCTGAAGAAGGGCTTATGCCCGAAACGTCGATTCTCCTGTTCCCTGGATGCTGCCTGACCTGCTGCGCTTTTCCAGCAACACATTTTCAGCTCTTCATATAAGCATCCTTACCTAGTGCCAACGTCTGATTTTTTTTTCACCTTCCACTCACTTGTCCTCCGTTTCTGTCCAAGTATTCCAGGTTCCAGGAATTTGACCCAGCGACAGTGAAGGTACATTGATCTATTTCCAAGTCAGATTGGTGGGTCGCTTGAGAGGGACTTGCAAATGGTGATGTTCCGAAATATCTGCTGCATCTAGATGGAAGCAGTTTCATCTCTGCAAACATTTTTGTAAACGCTCCCCCACCCTCTCCAAAGCCTTCACATCCTTTCTAAAGTGCAGTGCAGGAACGGGTATAATGTTTGCGGTATTTCATATGGACAGTTACTGTGCTGGCCTTACCTCATTGACTGCAAGTGTGTATTGAACGGCTTAAGTCTTGAGCGCATAATTTCTAGGCAAGTATTTGCACCAAATACTGAAGAAATGCTCAATATGGTGTTCTATTTTGGATGAGATGTTAAACCAAAAGCTGTCTGACCCCTTTATATTAAAAGAGTTTTCCTGGCATTCTGGCTAATTATTGTACCTCAGTTAATACTTAGAATGGAGGGTTGAGCCATTTATTCTTTTGCTGCTTATGGGTGCTTGCTATGTACAAGTTGACTGCCACCCCAAGCATTAATTTTGCCTCATCCACCATGTCTATCACCATCATAACTAAAGTTTGCTAGGTTTGTTGAACATGACATTTCTGCAATTCATGTTGAGTAGTCTAGCCATAGGCCTAAATATAAATAGAGATGAATGGGATGTATTGGATACTTGTGTTAAATACTGGCATCGGCAAAGTGGGCCAAATGGCCTTCTGGGCTGTATCTTTCCTATTAAATCATTTCAGCTTTAATTAAAAACACCTACATTTGATTGTCATATATTTAATTATCTTGTAATTATCTGGTTTAGTTTTCTTTCTGGTTTTGAAATGGGTATTGCATTAATCATTCTCCAGTCCTCTGGCTCATAGCCACTTACAGTACAAGCCTGAAATATTATTTATAGGATCTTCATTTTTTTATCAGCTTTCCCTCAGGATGCACTTAGGACATTATTAAAATCGAGTAAGTAACGGCTGTAAGTTGTAGTTGTAGAACCTTTTAGATATACTCCACAAAAAGCTAGTAACTTCTGTACATGAGAGGAGCTATGATGTTCTGTTTGTCCGTCACTCCTCTGCTCACAGACCAACATGGACTTTTGGCCCAACAACCCCTTGAATTAATATTTTCATTGCTTAAAATGGACTCCACCCTCTCTATCCTTGTCATCTATTTCTTATCCAGCCCTACAAACCTCAGAGATCTCTTGTGCAGTTGTTACCTCCTGTCCAGTCTTGACTTTAATTTCTAAACAAAGAACTGTGAATGCTGGAAATCAGAGAAAAATAAAGAGTTTTGAAGGAGCTCAGAAGAAGGGTCACTGGACCTGAAATGTTAACTCTCTAATTTCTCTCCACAGATGCTGCCAAACCTGCTGGGTCTTTTCAGCAATTTTTGTTTTTCTTCCAGACTTTAATTTGTAGGTGACAGTGCTTTCAGTGTTTCAGCCCTCATCTCTGACTTCCCTCAGTAAGTTTCTTTACCTTTCCAACACATGGTTTTCCTTTGAGATACTCCTTAAATTCTACCTCTGATCCTGTTTTACCTTTCTAAAACTCACTTTTCCTTTGAGATGCTTCTTAGAACTCTGTATGATCCTGTTCTAATATTTTCTATCATAGCCCACTGTCCGGTAACTAACATTCAAGTGGCAACATTCAGTCTTGCACTGATCAGTGCAAGTAACATTCAGACCAGGCAAGTGCCATTTCCAATAAGAGAAAATCTAACAACCTCCCCTTGGCATTCAACAGCATTGTCATTGCTGAGTCCCCAGCATCAACATCATAACATCAGCAGTGACCAGAGATTAAACTGGCTGAACCACATTCATACAAGAATAAGTCAGAGACTCGGAATTCTGAGATGAGTAATTCTCTTCTTCCCTCTGTGGTTGTTGACCATGCACAAGACACAAATCAGGAGTGTGATGGAATACTCTCCACCTGCTTGGATTAATGCAGCTTCAACAGTACTCAGAAAGCTCAGCTCATTCAAATGATACCCCATCACCTGCCTCTAACAATGAATCAAAGTGGCAGCAGGGTGTGCTGTATACAAAATGCATGTTAGCAATTCACTAAGGTTCCCTTGACAGCATCTGTCACCAAAAAAGTCAAGGTCATCACATGTATGAGAACACCATTGCCTGCAAGTTCTGCTCCAAATTGAGACATCATCCTGATTTGGAACGATATCACCATTCCTTCACTGTGTTTGGGTCAAAATCATAGAATTCCCCACATTGTTGAAAATGCACTAATACCATGTGGATTACAGCAGTCAAAAAGGCAGCTGGCTGCCACCGCCTTCAGTGCAATGTAAGCTGAAGAATAAATTCTGGCCTTTTCAGCAATCCCCAAATCCCATGACTAAATAAATTAATAAAATGAAACAAAAATGTTCACGATGCTATGGGTACTATAGAAATTCAGTATGTTCATGAGCTGCGATGGAAGAGTTTGCAAAAATCTTCTCTCTGTTTGCATTGAACTGCTCTACTCCAACAATGCCATTGTCTGTAACCTCAACAGCTTTACCTACTGCACAAATACGATAGTGCTGTGAAAGCTTGTATTTTCAAACAAACCTGTTGGACTATAATCAGGTATGATGTGACTTCTGACTAGAAGCTGTGTTGCTGTTGTTTATTAACTTTCACCCAGGAGTCCTGAATGGACACGGGGCATTCATCCCATCTACAGAATTGAATCCAGAGCCGTATTTCTGAGTCAAATTTAGAGTATGAAAAGAGCATTCAACTGGTTGAAATACTGTCCATTTGATTGAGTTTTTCGAAAAAGTAACAAAACAGATTGAGGGCAGATCGGTGGACATGTGGACTTCAGTGAGGCTTTCAACAAGGTCCCCCATGCAAATTTAATCTCATGGAATACAGGGAGAGCTAGCCATTTGGATACAGAAGTGGCTCAAAGATAGAAGAGAAAGGGTGGTGGAAGGTTGTTTTTCAGATTGGAGGCCTGGGACCGGTAGAGTGCCACAAGGATCGGTGCTGGGTCCACTACTTTTCATCATTTTTATAAATGATTTGGATGTGAACATTGAAGGTATAGTTGGTAAGTTTGCAGATGACACAAAAATTGGAGGTGTAGTGGACAGCGAAGAAGGTTACCTCAGATTACAACTGGATCTTGTTCAGATGGGCCAATGGGCTGAGGAGTGGCAAATGAAGTTTAATTTAGATAAATGCGAGGTGCTGCATTTTGGGAAAGAAAATCTGAGCAGGACTTATACACTTAATGGTAAGGTCCTAGAGAGTATTGCTGAACAAAGAGACCTTGGAGTGCAGGTTCTTGACAGCTTGAAAGTGGAGTTGCAGGTCGATAGGATAGTGAAGAAGGCGTTTGGTATGCTTTCCTTTGCTAGTCAGAGTATTGAGTACAGGAGTTGGCAGGTTACATTGTGGCTGTACAGGACGTTAGTTAGGCCACTTTTGGTGCAGTTCTGGTCTCCTTCCTATCGGAAGGACGCTGTGAAACTTGAAAGGGTTCAGAAAAGATTTACAAGGAGGTTGCCAGGGTTGGAGGGTTTGAGCTTTAGGAAGAGGTTGAATAGGCTGGGGCTGTTTTCCCTGGAGCATCGGAATCTGAGGGGTGACCTTATAGAGGTTTATAAAATCATGAGGGGCATGGATAGGATAAATAGGCAAAGTCTTTTCCCTGGGGTGGGCGAATCCAGAACTAGAGAGCATAGGTTGAGGGTGAGAGAGAAAAAATTTAAAAAGGATCTAAGAAGCAAATTTTTCATGCAGAGGGTGGTGCATGTATGAAATGAGCTGCCAGAGGAAGTGGTGGTGGCTGGTACAATTGCAACATTTAAAAGGAATCTGGATGAGTATATGAATAGGGAGGGTTTGGAGAGATATGGGCTGGGTGCTGTTAAGTGGGACGAGATTAGATTGGAATATCTGGTCGGCATGGACGAGTTGGACTGAGGGGTCTGTTTTCGTGCTGTATATCTCTTTCTTTACTTTCCATTCAAGTATAAACTACAAAATAAATAATGTATGAAGTATCATGCTACAGCAGCTCCTACCCACCATGAACACGATAAATGATAATGTCAAATGATAATGACTTCAGTTTCTTGTAGAAAAGATCACACTGAACTCTGTCTTTAATTTTTGTTTTGGAATCTCACTCTTTTTGGGTTTGGGTTTCTCATTGGTATTTCACAGAAGCAATCATCTTTTCAGAAATTTGTGTATTTATTCTAATTATTGAATAAGGTCACTAATCCATTTATGTCGACTTGTGATGTTTACCTGCCATGATGCAAAGTAATTGACATTCATTTGTCTTATGGAAAGGTCAGTTTGTGAACTTTTTAGTTGGCAGATCTTTTGAGGTGTGCAGAAGTATTTGGTGTTTTCAAATTTGTGTTTATAATGCCAGCCACACACTTAGTCAGGATGAAAGTACTGGAGAACTTTCGTTGAGTTTGTAGCCTCTTGATACTGATCACCTCAGGTTAGTATACTTTCCAAGGCCATGGGATGTTTGACAAGTGATTTATCATGTTGCCTATCTATCACTTATTTAATGGTTTAAAATCATGCAGTTTTTATATTATTTTCCCTTCACTGCCCCCCTGAGATTTAACAGCTTATTTACATTACCCTTTCAAAAAAATCTGCAAGTTTTGGTAAAATGCATTCATTACTTCATCTTCAGTCTTAGTTTTTACACCATAATAGTGTCCTGCACTGGCAATTTCTGGATTTTTCCTTTATTAACGAAGAGCTCTTCAGTTGTTATACCTTTATCTTCTCTCATTGACCTCTCATGTACAGTGTAAATCTCATTGGAAACCAGCTGTATACCAGAAACATATGGCCATTAGTGACAGTAGTAATGACACTTCATGTTTGTTGTGGTTTCATTTGTGCTTTGTAAACTATAAGTCAACATATCCGAGTGGACTATAGGGTTGCTCGGTCATTAGAGAGAGACGACTGGGGGGGTAAGTTTAACCTGAGGGGTCACCGCACCTCGGACGAGGAGTGATGCTGACAAGCTGGGATCTTCATGGTGACCTCAGCTGGTATGGGAATTGAACCCACACTGATCCACCTGATTGAAGTTTAACCAGGTAATTGGTATTTCAACCTTTGTCAGTGTGTGAACTCTGGTCATAGAAGTATTAAGCAATAGTGCTTTTTCCTGACCTAACTGCTTTAAAATGATTGATTATTGATATTTTGCATCTTTGTTGACATTTGTATAGAGTGTAAAAAGTTTCTGGCAACTTATTACGACGTAAGCAGGCTGTCATATTAGTGTTTTGAAGTCTGACAGTAAAAGTGATTGACCTGACATTTGGACAAAAACAGACAATTCTGTAAATCCATAAGATTCAAAGGTTCCTATATGTACTTTACATTTATTCTGAAACATTATTTCAAATTATACTTTAAGCCCAATAATACAATGCACTTTCCTGTGATTTAACCTAAATAGGGTGGCACGGTAGCTCAGTGGTTAGCGTTACTCCTCACAGCGCTAGGGACCCAGGTTCAGTTCCTCACCTCAAGCGACTGTCTGTGGCGTTTCCTTCAGATGCTCCGATTTCCTCCCACAATCCAAAGATGTGCCGGTCAGGTGAATTGGTCATTCTAAATTGCCCATAGTTTTAGGTGCATTAGTCAGGGGTAAATACAGGATGGGGGAATTGGGTCTGGTGGGGTTACTCTTCAGCGGGTCGGTGGTGGACTTGTTGGGTCAAAGGGCCTGCAAAAACTTAATCACTTTTGCACAGTTTCAAGGAATTGTAGATCTTTATTTTTAGCAATAAAGGTTTTCTTTGTTCATTCTGGACTGATATCTTTTGTTTAAATAATATTTCCACTTAAACATAAAATTAACATTCTCATCTCTCTGCATACAGGTCCTGAAGGTCTTGGATTTAGCATAACATCACGGGATGTTCCTGTTGGTGGTTCAGCACCAATTTATGTGAAAAACATTCTTCCAAAAGGTGCAGCTATCCAAGATGGCAGACTGAAGGCAGGAGACCGGCTTCTAGAGGTGAATGGATTTTCTGTTTGTTAATATTCAATTGTGGATGTTGGTGCCTCTGGCTGGGCCAACATTTATTGACCTTCCCTAGTTGCACGTGAGAAGGTGGTGGTGAGTTGTCATCTTGAACTGCTGTAGTTCATTTGGTGTAAGCAGACCCACAACGCTGTTAGGAAAAGAGTTCTAGGATTTTGACCCTTCCCTTTTTAAAACTGTGCTCACAGATGACTTGCACTGAAGATAAATGTGTACTGGGAGAGCATCAAGCATGCTCATCATTCTGTAGGTGGAGCTAATGCACTGAAATAGCATGTCCAAAACTCGAAAATGGAATTGAAGTGTGCTTGGCCTGAAATGCTTGCTATATTATCTTAGCAGCTTTGCATTTAGCAGCAGTGGCTTTGTCTTGTATGATTGAAGGTTGTCATTATTTTGTGCTTGTGTACCAGCAGATGTTTCTTTTATGAAAAAATTGATTTTTTGTTTTTCATTTTTGCTGTAATTAAGCTTTAAATTTGTATTGCTTGTAAAAAGATTTGTGCTTTGAAATGAAACATAACCTCATATTACTACTGGCTACAAGATAAAAGATACTGAGTGAGAGCAAATTTGAAAATAAATGAACTTTTGTTTTAAAATTATTTAGCAATGGAAAGCAACTACTGGCCTCGGAGCCTTCAATTTATGTTTATAATTAACTGTGCACTTTTGGTGCTGGTCACTGTAACTCTGCTTGCTTGAACAGAGGAAAATATGCAGTGATGTCAGTCTATTTTGCAGTTATGTTATGCAGCTGTATATTGCAAAATGATCCATTCAGGGTAGCTATTACCCTGTAGGTTGGCTTTGATGCACCCTATTTCAACATCAGGCTTGCACGCTGAGCAAATGTCTTGGACCCTATATTTTAAATGTCCCGTAAGGCCAATTTCTCGCCATAGAAGGCACAAACTCATGAATGGCCCTGAGCATCTCTCTTTTAGCTCTGAAAAGGGCTCAGTGCACTTCAGTAAGGTATTTCAAAAATTGGAGTGACGGGTAAGTCTCGACGAAGCTACAAAGCAGTAGCGCATGAGTGATATTTGCTACGGACCACCTGCTGCCATCAAGCCAAAGATAATTCTACCTATCTCACAAATGAGTGATGTACTATGTGAATTCCAATGCTAATGTGATGCCACCTATGTTAGCCATATAGAGTCATAAAATCCATACTGTGTGGAAACAGACTATTTGGCCCATATGGAGTTCACACTGACCCTTCGAAGAGCATCCCACCCAGACTTACCCACCTATCCTGTCCCTGTAACCGTACATGGGCGGCATGGTGGTACAGTGGTTAGCACTGCTGCCTCACAGTGCCAGAGACCCGGGTTCAATTCCCACCTCAGGCAACTGTCTGTGTGGAGTTTGCACATTCTCCCCGTGTCTGCGTGGGTTTTCTCCAGGTGCTCCGGTTTCCTCCCACAATCCAAAAATGTGCAGGTTAGGTGAATTGGCCATGCTAAATTGCCCGTAGTGTTAGGCGAAGGGATAAATGTAGGGGAATGGGTGGGTTGCGCTTCGGTGGGTCGGTGTGGACTTGTTGGGCCGAAGGGCCTGTTTCCACACATAGAACATAGAACAATACAGCACAGAACAGGCCCTTCGGCCCATGATGTTGTGTTGAACATTTGTCCTAGCTTAAGCACCCATCCATGTACCTATCCAATTGCCGCTTAAAGGTCACCAATGATTCTGACTCTGCCACTCTCACAGGCTGCGCATTCCATGCCCCCAACACTCTCTGGGTAAAGAACCTACCCCTGACATCCCCCCTATACCTTCCACCCTTCAACTTAAATTTATGTCCCCTTGTAACACTCTGTTGTACACGGGGAAAAAGTCTCTGACTGTCTACGCTATCTATTCCCCGATCATCTTATAAACCTCTATCAAGTCACCCCTCATCCTTCGCCGTTCCAATGAGAAAAGGCCTAGCACTCTCAACCTATCCTCGTACAACCTATTCTCCATTCCAGGCAACATCCTGGTAAATCTCCTCTGCACCCTCTCCAAAGCTTCCACATCTTTCCTAAAATGCGCCGACCAGAACTGCACACAGTACTCCAACTGTGGCCTTACCAAGGTCCTGTACAGCTGCAACATCAACTCACGACTCTTGAATTCAATCCGGTAATTCAATACACTGTAAGTAATCTAATCTAATCTAATCTACGTTTCTTATGGCTAATGCACCTAGCCTGCAAATCCTTCGAATCTATATGGGCAATTTGGCATGGCCAATCCACCTAACTTGCACACTTTGGACTGTGGGAGGAAACCCATGCAGAAACTGGGAGAATGTGCAAATTCCACACTGATCATCACCCAAGGGTGGAATCAAATCCGCTGTGAGGCAGCAGTGCCAGCCACTGTACCACCCCATATGTCCAAAGCACTGGTGAACCAAATCAAACAGCATATCCTTTGAACTGTTTGCATCAGACAAGGTACTAACCATATCTACTTTGCCCATTCATACAAAACTTGCAACACAGTGCCCAACATAAAATGGAATTCCATGGTTGGTCCATGTTTGCTGGATTGTTTTGAATGTATGAAGAACCATTTTAGCAAATGATTTTGAGTTGAGCTTCCACTGTAGCACACCTGCATGTACTGGAAGATATTTCTATTAATTGCTGAGAGTAAGAACATACATGTGCATTTTTGAACTTAAGAATATCGATGGCAGCCATTTGCTGATTCACTTCTGAGGGCAATTCATTGACTAATTGGAACCAACCTGCCTGATTTAAAATCTAAACAAAGCCAGGCTAACAATTGATCATCATTGGCTGAAATGCCCTCCATGGCAACACATTTACCATTGACAATCTGTTTGCCAGCATTCATCGTTCTCCTCTGTAAATTATGGCTGTCCCTCGAATTGGTATTCTTGCAAATTATCCTATTGAATGCAAGACGAAAAAACTTTGACAAAATGTCTTTTTTTTTTCAACTCAAGTTCTGTATTACCAAAGGATTATTTTCCTTCATCTAGCCTTACATAGTTGTAATATTTGTAATGTAGTATGCTCTCCTGTTGTTCCTGTTCTACAAATTTCTGTTTGTTGTTTTTAGTTTTTATTCTCCTCTGCTATTTTAGCTCTCTTTTTTGTTGTTGTTTGGTTCTCATTGGTTCTTCCTCTCCATTAACTATGTTCATGTTTGATAAGCCACAATATGGCAGGATTGGTTCAGCCTTCCCTGGCCCTTTTTTCCCTCAGTAGCCCTCTTTCCAGGAGTAGCCCCTCTTGTGATGGAAATAAGAGCCAATTGATCAGGTTAGACGGGTAGTGAGGTTATTGAATTGTAATTGAATTTCGGAGAGGTGGTGATGTTGTGGTAATTTCACTGGACCAGTGTTTTAGGGACATGGCTTCAAATCCCATGTTAATAGTGCACTTTGAATTCAATAAAAATAGACAACTACTTCAGTTGTGACCCTATACCAGTGCTTATTGCCATAAAACCAATTTCAGTCACTGATGTCCAGTAGGAAAGGAAATCTATTCTGACATGGTCTGTTCCACATGTGACTTCAGACCCAGCACAATGTGATTGACTCTTAACTGCCTCTGAGTTATTATTGCTGGCCTAGCCAGTAATGCGTACATCCCGTGTATGAATAAAAAGGCTTCAACTTGGATCGATTTATAGAGTCATAGAGATATACAGCATGGAAACAGACCCTTTGGTCCAACCTGTCCATGCCGACCAGATATCCCAACCCAATCTAGTCCCACCTGCCAGCACCCGGCCCATATCCCTCCAAACCCTTCCTATTCATATACCATCCAAATGCCTCTTAAATGTTGCAACTGTACCAGCCTCCACCACATCCACTGGCAGCTCATTCCATACACGTGCCACCGTCTGTGTGAAAAGGTTGCCCCTTAGGTCTCCTTTATATCTTGCCCCTCTCACTCTAAGCCTATGCCCTCTAGTTCTGGACTCCCTGACCCCAGGGAAAAGACTTTGTCTATTTATCTTATCCATGCCCCTCATAATTTTGTAAACCTCTATATGGTCACCCCTCAGCCTCCGATGCTCCAGGGAAAACAGCCCCAGCCTGTTCAGCCTCTCCCTGTAGCTCAAATCCTCCAACCCTGGCCACATCTATTCACTTATCTAGTATTATGGCGTGCAATATTGCAAAGTGAGGGAATACTGTCAGACTGCAATTCTGACCTTAGATTGATGAAGTTCAGGAGTTGGCCAAATACATCAAAAGATTGAGCTACAAAGCAAACTTCAAGCATATCCAGCTGCCAATTTAAGGGATTAACTCAAAATGTTTGGGAATTAAATGGAGATCCTATCCATCTTGGTATTTGAGTTTTGCTTTAGCTGATAGAAGATCAAAATTGGTTGTGTAAGTAGCCTGAAGCAGTTACAAATATTAAACAGTCTCAGAATATCACTGTGAAGAGAATTTTTAAAAATGCTTTTGAAGTGTTGGACAGTCATTCCATAAATAAATAAAAAACATAATAAGAGTCAAAATTAGGTTTTATTATCATATGTATTCAAGTACAGGGATACAAGAAAAGCGTGCAAAATTGCCATTCCTGGCACCATCTGAGGTACAAAGGTACCTCATTACAAAATCTTAGATACAAAGTAGAAAAAATTTATATATTTTACACTCTCAACAATACAGCCCATATAAAGTAGAAAAAAAAATGTTACACGTTCAACAAGGGCCCGCATTCCTCCATGCTGGGCTCCTCTACTGTAAGACCCCCAGCCCAAAAAAAAACCCACACTGGCTCATTGTTGCCCACACTTGACATCGCTGCAGATGCTGGGGATCCTCGGCCTGCCTGATGTTACCACCATCTTGAGCTGCCTGGTCTCTTGCTGCAGATGCCAGGAGATACCTCTCGCCACAACACTTGCTCAATCGTCTCCACGCTGCACAGACTTGCTCTCCACAGAAGCTAAGTTCATCAAACTAAGGAAAAAGCGAAGTGAAAGAAGAAGAAAAAGTACAGCAGATGGAGCAGATGAGCTTCGGGCAGGAGCCCACATGATGTGCTGCTACTCGGCCACCCTTAAAGAGATGTTCTTTTCTTTTTCGAGCAAGTTTCTCTTTTATGCTTTGCACAGAATCTCAATTACTGAGCTATGTGCTACCAATGCAGTTGCTTGTTCCTGCAGAGCCTCACTCAGCTGGTCTTGCATTTCTGCTCTTTACTTGTGTTCTGTTATCTTGTCAGGATTTCGGGGATTGGCTGGAAATCAAGTAGTGGTTCAAATCATTTTGAAGTGTTGAAACTGAAAATGGAGCCTAGTTATTTTAATCAGATTTTTCCTTTGATGCTAGCAGTTTTGAGAGATTGCAAATAATATCAAACAGAAAATGTCTTATCAATGTTCATTTAACAAGGAAGTGCTGTAATATAAAACTTGCACCTAAATAGTGGCCATTTTAACTGCAACAGCTCATTTTAATTATCAACAGTTTTCAAGCAAAATATGAAAAATATGCTAAACTTGTAAATAATTCCTTTGAGAGCTATCATGATTCTGTTTTCCTGTAAGAATATGGGCGTACAGCAAACTTTGTTTGAACCAGCACCTTATCAAGTGGCACTCTTGATAAACTGGCAAAAAATTATAGTACTGTGATATCCCAGTATTTGTACTGCAGGTAAAGTATAACAGTGATGTCTATACCCACTGATTTGTGTTTCTGCTGCTAACTATGTCAACTACGTTGACTTTAGGAGTTGTGTTTTTGTTTTTACAAAGATTTTTGAGGGATGTTGATATCGTGAGACTTCACTTGGTCAGGGTTTACTCTGGTTAAACATACCTCTTGATTAGCTGGAATGTTTGATTAATTCATCCCATAGATGTCAATTAATGAAACATTTCCTGTACCAAACTCTAGATTTCCAGCTTATCTCGAGAAGGTAGCACTAAAGAAATATGTAGTTTTGTTTACATTTCCAATTTTGGTGTTTCAGCCTTGGAAAAATTGATGTGATAAATCTCTAGAATAGACTGCAGGCACTCTTAATATTCCAACCTGATAAAGATAACTGGTGGTGAACTGTGATTCATAGTTGGTGACAAGTTGAGAGGTTGCCAATCTGGAATGTCGCTCATAGCATCTGTAGAGGTGGGATCTCAACTGAACCACTGGAGTTTCCAACTGGTCACTATGATTTATGGTGAACAAGACCTCAATGAATCAGGTAGAGAAATGGGCATCAGAATCATCTTATGTTGACTTAGTTCCATTTTAGTTCCACCTGTCTGTCAGAAGTAATTTCAAAAGAAGATCACAAATTTTGGTAGCTGTTAACCTCACTGCATTTAATGTCCTGCCCAAATCTTTTATTTTTACTTTTGTTGTGGACCTGGGATCAAAGTTAATAATGACTTATTGTTGTGGTTTCAGGTTAATGGTGTAGATCTAACTGGAAAAATACAAGAGGAAGTGGTGACACTGCTGAGGAACACCAAGATGGGTGGCACTGTCAGTCTGTTGGTCCTCCGGCAGGAAGAAACCTCCCTCCCTCGGGAACTGGTGCGTAGAATACCTGACAAACTAGAGGTATACTTGAATAACTGCAAACTGTTTATCTTATGTGTAGTTTTTAATGGCATCCATCTTTAAACATTGGGTGGTTTGCAGTTGATGCATCATTCTTTTTGTTGCCATATTACAATTCTGGGATCTGCCCTTCGCTCTAGCTTTTGAGTCTTAAAGCCAGGTCAAAGCATTATACCTAAAGTGTATTTGAGAGTTCATTTCTTATCCCATGTTTCCATCATTCTGACATGCTGCAAGGGTTTGATCAAAGCTTCCTCGAGGACTATTTACTGAGGATGTAAAACTTTGTATCAGGTGACCAATGATAAATCTCCAAACTTGTGAACACAATTTTTTTTTGTTGCAGACAGAATTTGTTGTGATGGGGTTGATTATGCATGTACAGTTCACCTATTGCCAATGCTGTAATCGAATACTCAACTGTCGTTGAAGTAGCCACACACATATTGCAGAATTCAAAATTGTTGTAACTATTTTGGAAAGCAACCAAGATTTCAATTTTGTTTTAAATTCTGCTATTAAAAAGAAAGGGACGTGTTAAAATTGCTTCATGACATGTAGCAAAATTAATAGTGTAAGAACAACAACAATACAATGAGTTAAAAGCACAAGTCAAACATACATATTTTCTTCAGAAATGAACTTAAGTGTTACAACACGGCGGTGAACTCTTCCATTAATTAAACCAAATACCCAGAAAAGCTCACCTCGCCTTGTTATCGGTTAAACAGAGAACTCTCAAATTCCACTACATAAAGAAAATATATCAATTGATTCTTTAACTCTAAAAGTGAACATTTAACAACTATTCACAAATCTTTGCCTGCCTTTCTCTTAACTGCTTATTAACTGCCCCCAACTCTATAACAATATACTGTTCCAACAAAACACTTATTCAATTTACATTAACTTAAGTTCAAAGCCATACAGCGGCTGTCCTCTTCGGTGCCTGTCTTTTTTCAGCTGAAGATCTCCTGGGGTCATCGTCTTTCCTTTTACTGTGAAGATGTTTCAAATGAAGAAGGTACCCATGATAGAATGTTTCAATCTTTTGGGTCTCTCCCTCCCTCTCTCTCTCTCGATGGCAGTTACTCTGTCTGGCTTTCAAAATGCCTGCATTCTTATATCCCCAACATCAGATCATCTCATTGGCTTGATGTTGGCAAAATAATAAATTCAAACTTGATTGAGTTTTAATATCCTGGGGCATAATTTAAACTGATTTGTCAAATTTGAATTGTTGTCAAAACATCAACCAACTCAAGTATCCATTTCACGGCCAAATGTTACATATTTTCAATTTTCCAGTACACTCTGAGACTGCTAGCTAGTCATATGACAGGTGCTTTAAATCTCTCAGTTCAAAACAGCATTCACTCTCTCTTAAAGGTACAGTACACGCCTTAAACGTCATAACACCTTCATTTCCTAGGCTTTATATAAGTGATGTGAAGTAATGGAAATCCAAGTGTGTTTCTGCACAAAAGCCATTCTTGTATATTAATATAAATAGAAATGCACAAGCAATTTCATTTCAAAGTGTCTCAACCTCACAGCTGTCTTCTTTATATTTATTTCATGGAATGGCAGGATTAGCAAGGGTTGTGGTGGGGTTGAAGTTGACATGAAGGACTGAGGGAATTGTTCTATTTTGGATCTCCCACCTCTGACTTGCTGTCTGTGCTGTCTCCCTTTGGCCAGGATGAAATAGTCTGAGCCAAAGATTTGTGTTTGCCATTTTTTGTGCTGGTGGATGAAAAATATGCTTTTCAGAGCAGTACATACCCCCCTGCCAATAATTATTTCCCCTGAGATGCAGTATGCTGCTATTGTGAGCCACTCCATCCAGCAGCACAGCTGAGAACTACTGAAATCTCCCTATGAGATCCTCAATCACGAGTCCCAACCAAAGCTGGGATTTGAATCTGTTTCATTCACATGGATTTCCAGAACTGGAGTTCCACAGCTGCTGTACTGAACTATGTACTTTAATGACTTCTTTTGTCTGCTGTACTGATTTTCATTTTTTTAAAAATTATTTGAATTTGAGAATGTTCTTACAGTCCTATCAATTTCCATTTGTATTTTAAGCAGCTTGCATATTCATTTTACTACCGACATTTAAAAAAATTAAAGAAATGAATGAAAATTCTTAATTTTGTTCTATCAAACTTAAAAGAATTGCTACTTGCAGTCGCAAACTTGTGACAATTTTTTATTGCTCAAATTGATTTTTTGTTCAACACTGTTTTATATTAAGTTTTTTATAAGTAATAAAGTGAAGATAGTCAATTAACACTAAAACAGTATTATTTTCATGTTTTAAATATGTGGGAAGAAGAACGTTGTCTCCAATTTTGGATTGATGTTGGAGGAAGAGAGTAGCATTTGTGTCTGAGTCTGTAATCAGAACCAGTTTGTCTGAGCAATATTGCAGTCTGTGTCAGATGACCAGAACTTGAAAATAATTTGATAATTTCTGCGGAAGTAGTGTTTGATGATTTGAATGCTATTGGGAAATGTTGAAAGCATTTTGCTTTCAACTTTGAGACACATGCATTTCATTGAAATCAAACTCAAATTCCAGATCTGGATGACTGCAGCAAGTTATACAGCCATTTCTAGTTGAAGGAAAGCTTCCATTTAAGTCAAATGCTTGATATTTTACTTGGTTTTGATTTGAAGTGCAATTTCTTATTCAAGTTCATTGAATCCTTGTGAAATTGATTAGCAGATATTCAAACCTTGGGAAAGCAATTCTAATGCCTTCTCAATGCATATTTAAGGCCATTGCCCTTCATGTATCATTGAGTCATAGAGCATGGAAACAGATTCTTTGACCCAATACCTTCATGCTGATCAGGATCTCTAAACTGAATTAGTCCTATTTGCCTGTGTTTGCCCCTATCAGTCTAAAACGGTCCTACCCATTTACCTGTCAAAATGTCTTTTAAATGTTGTAATTGTACTTACCTCTACCACTTCCTCTGACAGCTCGTTCCACACATGCATCTCCCTCTGTGTGAAAACATTGGCCCTCAGGTCTATTTTAAATCCTTCCACTCTCACCTTAAACGTGTGCCCTCTAGTTCCCCACACTGGAGAAGAGACCTGGGCTATTCGCTATATGTGCCTCTCATCATTTTATAAATCTCTATTAAGTCACCCTAAGCCTATCCAGCCTCTCCTTATAATTCAAACCTTCCAGTCTCGATAATATCTTTTGAAAATCATTTTTACACCCTTCTCAGTTTAATAACATTCTTCCGACAGAGGTGACCAAATTTTATGCAATACTCCATATGTGGCCTCACCAATGTCTTGTATACTGTAACATGACAGCCCAACTCCTATACTCAGTGCTCTGACCGATGAAGGCAAGCATGCCACCTTCACCACCCTGTCAACCTGTGATGCCACTTCCAGGAACTGTGTCTCCAACAATTTGCTCACCACTAATGTCAGGCTCACCGGCCTATGCTTCCGTGGCTTTTCCTTACAGCCTTTCTTAAACAATGGCACACCATTAGCCACTCTCCAGTCTTCTGGCACCTCACCCGTGGCTAATGGTGATACAAATATCTCTGCTAGGGTCCCTGCAATTTCTCCCCTAGTTTCCTTAAATGTCCTGGGATGCATTTGATTAGGGCCTGGGATTTATCTATCTTTGTGCTTTAAGGCCTTCAAGATCACCTCTTATGTAATGTGGACTGTTTTCAAGACATCACTATTTATTGGTACCAATGTATATAACGACCTCTGGTTTCTCACGCCCCACTTTGAGAATTTGCTCTGTGACATCCTTGACCTTGGCACCAAGGAGGCCAGACACAATCTTGAAATCTTACTTGTGTCTTCAGAAGCACTTGCCTGTGCCCCTGACTAGAGACTCCCCTGTCACAATTGCCTGCTGGGATTTTGGCTCTGCTGTAAAGCAGGATATTGCAATCATGGTGCCAAAGACCTGGCTGCTGCTTGCTATTTTTGCCTGAGAGGCTATCTCCCCTCACAGTATGCAAAACGGTACACTTGTCTGAGGGCGGGATAGCCGTAGAAGATTACTGCATTTCCTGTCTACCTCTCCTGACTGTCACCCATCTACCTGACTGAATCTGTCGGGTGACCACTACCCTGAAGCTACGATCTATCACACACTCTGCCTCTTGCTGGCTGCAGTCTTTTTTTTTTAAAAAAAGGAAAAGTTTTAAAATTAAAAAGCCTCTTGGAGCTTTTCTTCCCATTATAATAATTGGTCTCAGCTATAAAACAGAGAATGTGTAGGATGCCTGTGAAAAGATTGGAACACGAGTTGCCTCTGTCACTGATTTGTACATCTGTGTAGTATGCATGCAAATGCCTTCTATGTCATGTAGTTTTACTCTTTGTTATCTCTATTTCTAGAAAAAAGAATCAAGTCAGATGCAGGCACCAAGCGAATTGGTAAGAGTTCCACGTTCTAAGACACACATTAAATCAGAAAGTAGTCTTGTCGATTCATGATCTGATGCATTTGGTGATGGGCAGTTTGTATTTCTTACAGTGCTGAGCATGATAGCCGAAATTGGAATGCTTTACTAAATTGTTGCATCAATTTATCTTCCCTGGCTTAAAAATATGTTGTTCTATCCAATATTTGGTTGCAGAAATCTATCAGATCACTCACAAAGCTAAATAAAAAGACTGTCAATAGAAGCATGGGATTGAGAGTACATTTGCCCAAAGAATTTTTTTTCAACAGCAGCTTCAGGCATCAGTGAGATCTGTGTGTACGTGAAAAATTACTGCCATTGTAAGTATGTTGTGTAGGGAGCAGCTAGTCTCTCTTCAGATCAAGACCTGTTCTATTTCAAATCCTTTGATATTGAAAATTTCTAAACCATCTGGAGTGTAATATATACCTGAAGTATCTGAAAGTGATTTACTAAAGCAGAATGCAACAGTATGTGTGGTAGATGCATGACCTATATAGTTCAACAATGGTGCAATTAAGAGGCATTAAAAATTGCTTTGTAAATGTCATTGTCTATGAAAGCATCTTTATGTGAAAATAGCTTGTTATGATAATTACCTTTAGGTGCTTAATTTGCAAATATCTTTTAATTATTTTTTCCCAACATACAGAATAGAACTTTGGTGAGACCACAGCTAGAGTACTGTGTGCAATGGGTTGCCACATTATAAGAAAGATGTTAGTGCACTGGAGGTGGGGTGCAAAAGAGAATCATCAGGGTGCTGCCTAGGATTGGAAATTTAAGTTATGAAGAAAGATTGGATGAACTTGGGTTGTTTTCATTGGATCAGAGAAGACTGAGGGGCGAGGTGATTGAGGTAACAGGATTATGAGGGACATGGACAGATTGGAGAAGGAGCAGTTGAAGGGTCAGTCATGAGGTGACACAGGTTCAAGGTGAGGGGCAGGAGTTTGGTGGATGTGAGGAAAAGTTTTTTTTTACTCCAAAGGGTAGTGATGGTTGGGAATGCGCTGCATTGGAGGAGTTGAAGAAGTGAGTTGTCTCACACCCTTTAAAAAGTACCTGGAGAAGCATGTGGCATATTGTAACATACAGGGTTGTGGACCAAGTGCTGGTAAACAGGATTAGGTTGAAACTCAGATGTTCCACATATGTCAGTGCAGACTTGGTGGGCCAAAAGAGCTCTTCTGCTGTATATAATTCTAAACAGTAAAGCAAATAGGACAAGAGTAATTGAAGAATGGTGACAATAATTATTAGTTGATCATTGTTTCCTTCTATTCTTCCCATCATTCCATGTCCCCAAACTATCATCCTACGGTCCCTCTAGTGGACCATCATCTGAATGAAAGATGTGCCGTGTGACATGTTCAGTCATTCAGATGGATAGAAATGTTTATGTACCATTTTTGTTGACTGTCTCTGAATATTTGCTGAATTGGGAAATGTATTCAAAGGCTCCACAGTTTGATCTGCTGCTATAGTTGTAAATGTTGTTTAAAAAGAAACGTATCTGCCATAGTAAACTCTGAGAATTGGTGGAGATGTTTTGCCACTAAAATTCAAAACATGTTTTTTTAAATAAGGAGCAGGAAGACCACTTTGCTTTTTAAAGGAATTATCACTTTTAAGTCCAATATAAAGGAATAACTTAATTTCATTGAAATAATTGACTTTTACTCATGGTCAGTTGAACCTTTTATCATTGTTCATTGTTTCACTGCTTGGAAATACTGGTGAATAGAATGCATCAACTCTGGGGAACAAATTACTACGTTGAGTGAAATTGAGAGATCATCAATGCTTCCTCAGATTCGCTACCTGGAAATTAGTGCAGGTCCTGAAGCTAGATTATTGTGCTGAGATAATGTAAATGTGACAAAGGCTATCTATGCTTCTTCCCAGCATTTTGATGATGACGAAGAATTATTTCAAAGTTATAGAAAATCCCAGTTGAACTTCACAGATACTATAGAGACATAACAAACATTTACTGACTTACTCAGGTAACTTAAAAGGTATCAAGAAAAGCTATTGTTCTCCTATGCATCTGGCTGGGTTAGAGCATAATTAAGATTGTGAGCTCCTAACCAGCCTGACCTGATTACAAACAAAACCCCATTGCTGAAGTTACTCCATGTGAGGAATTGATCTCAAAACATTGGCGGCATGGTAGATGGGCAGCTCAGTGGTTAGCACTGCTGCCTCACAACGCCAGGGACCCGGAATCAATTCCAGCCTCAGAAGACTGTCTGTGTGGAGTTTACACATTCTCCTCGTGTCTGCATGAGTTTCCTCCGGCCGCTCCTGTTTCTCCCACAGTCCAAAGATGTGCAGGTCAGGTGAATTGGCCATGCTAAATTGTTCATAGTGTAGGTTAGGCGCATTAGTCATGGGAAATGTAGAGCAATGGGGCAGGGGAATGAGACTGGGTAGGATACTCTTCGGAGGGTCGATGTGGGCTAGTTCGGCCAAAATAGTCTGTTTCCACACTGTAGGGATTCTTTGATTCTAAGATTCTATGAAATTCTGAGGGAAATTGGTTGTAAGTCATACTTGCCTCTTCACTAGGAATTAGTATGTGATTTACCTCATGGAGAAATAAATGATTGGCTTTTTAAGAAAAAGAAGACATTGTCACTTTAATATTTGACTCAATCTATGAAATATTGCCATAACAAATTCATGTAGATTACTTTGCACCAACAGTATTTTGGTAACCATAGAACAGTGATGTATCTTGGGTGTTAATAGCTGACAGAAGAAAGTAATAGAGTTGCTTGATAGTATAGAACTTTATTATTGCTGAAAAGAGAGATATACTTTTGAATCTTTTCATTTTATACTTATCATGAGGTGAGGGTGTTGATTGGTTGGCAAATGGACTTGAAATGGTCGAGACATTATATTAGAGAAATAATCATCTTGGGCAGAATAAGTTGTTGTTCCCTTTGAAATTGGGTAGTCTTGCAATTCTGCCCTGATGAATGCAAAGTGAAAGCTTTGGTAATCATGTCTTGAGAGCAAGATGAAAATAGCATATCAAGATATGTTTGCACGTTTACCTTGCGTTATCTGTTGTGAATCATGTTTACTCTGATGAGCATTTTGTTCAGTATTAAGCAGTAATCATTTTCACATCCACTGAAAAGCTTCTCTTTCTTTCCTATATCCTTTTAAGTATCTCATCATTTGCTATATCTCGAAGGAACAGAAAAGAACTGCTTTAAGTCGATCTTGAAAAAAATAATACCTGCATTATAATGCCACCTTTCTTAATTCATAGTAATAAACATAGTTCAGCGCATTATTGTACTTTAACATTTCATATCATCTTTAGCACATTTAAAGTATTTGCACACTTACTTCCCATTAACTACATTTAAAAAGTATTACTAATCAGTCTGGAGACCTTTGTTTAAATTATCAATGTTTTATATGTTGGCATTAAGCATTAAAATTTAACTTAGCGACTTTGATTTAAGCATTTTCAGTATTCTCGTACAATACTGTTAATAAATCATGGAAACTTTCACTCTAAATTCTTGCAATCAAAATTATTCTATGGGTATGAGTTCATTGTTTACTGCTCCAATCCGCAAGAAGTACAGAAAAGTGTGATTTCACACCCCAGCAATGTATTGAATATCTTTTTCCTTTTGAAGAAATAGAATTAATATCTTTCAGATCATTTTTGTCTTTTTCTGTAAAATACTCAAATCCACTCCATGTTATTTGCTCCTGGTTTACTTACCTGAAATATAATTGCTTGATATAATGAGTCATTGATGGGAGAACTTCGAAGCAGATTCTTTCACTTGAATTTGTCACTTAGTAACCAGAGTTTTAACCCTGTGACCACTGGAATCCCTTACAACTTCTAAAAAAAAATGTGAGCATTGCTATTTTCCCATCCCTTGCACCCCTTAGTAAAGCCAGGGCATGCATAGTCAGTAGGAACTTGACCTGCATCGAAGACTACAGCCCTTTCGGAGCTGCATAAAATGCTCTGGAGATACCACTTCAGTTTTTGCTTATCCTTTACTCTGCTCAGTGTTGGAGATGGGACGGTACATCCCAGAAACCAGTGAAAGAGCTGATTTTGTAGTCCCCAAGTTATTAAATATTCAAGGTATCTGGTTGTTGGGAATTGAGTTCTCTGCCATGATTCTTGACCAATAAGTTACCAATATCCTGCAATAAATTAAAATGAAGAACTTGGGATGCTGGAGATCTGAAACAAAAACAGAAATTATGTTCTGATGAAGAGTCTTGAGAAATAACTGCTTTCTTCCCACAAATTCTGCCAGATTGACTGATAGCCTTCATGCTACTTTGCCCCCACCCATATGTGCACCTGCACACAGACACACACACTGATCTCTTTTTGCCACTTGCCTATCTTAAAGTGGTCATTGCTTGAGTTAAGTAAATTAAAGAGCATGCGTACCTTCCAGAAACATGAGTAATTTCATTTGTCCAGTTGCTGTTTACACTGCCATGCTAAGTTCATGCTGGCATTCACTTCCTTGCCCTTCTTTCTTGCTATTCCACCTGAATTTATGCGAACACTCCTCTCCACTCTCCTAATCCATACCACCATTTTCCTCCTCTCACTGATGTTCTCCTTCCAGGCCAATTCATGTGAGCAATCTTCTATCTCCTCTGCTAAAACTCCTTTACCCCAACATCACCTCCAATTTTCACTGACCATTCTTCCATTTCTCAATATACTGTTCAACTTGCCTCCACTTCTTTCCAATACTAGCCCCCATTTCCTGATGGTGTGTCCATAATTTCATGTTCTTCCTCTCATTACACACAGACATTTCTCCCCCTTCTTTCACCTCCCTTCCTTCTGCAACAAATTTAAGTTGGCCCTCAACCTTCCCCACTCCTATTAACATAATGAGCATGAATTCCTGATCTCATGAGAATTCTTCGCCATAGCACACAGTGACATATAAATGTCCTGTATTGAAGGAAACCTCTGATCCTTACCCTTAATGGCCTACATGTGACTTCAGGTCCACAGCAATGTGGTTGACGAATAAGTCACTCAGTTGGATCAAATTGCTACAAAATCTAAAAGGTGATAAAAAGGAATGATACCAGGTAAACCAAGGCACCAGAAATGGTAAAAAGAACAAAGAACCATGGATGCTAGAAACGAGAAACAGGAACAAAAATTTCTGGAAAAGCTTAGCAGGTCTGGCAGTATCTGTGGAGAGAAAGCAGAGTTAACCATGAGCAGCTGACAGGTTGGTTGTAGTAGCAGCCCATGTGATGACAAGGCCACATGTGTGGGGGTTGGGTTTAAGGGCATGGGGAAAAGTGCCCAGGTCATAAAATTATTGAACTCAATATTGAGTCTCAAAGGCTGCAGGGTCCCCAGGTGGAAACTAATATGCTGTTCTTACAGCTTGCACTGAGCTTTGCTGGAGCACTGCAGCAAGTCTGAGATACAGATGTTGGCCAGGGAACATGGAGGTGTGTTGAAGTGGCAGGCAACAGGAAGTTCAAGGGACACATAAGTGTTCTGCAAAGCGTTCGCCCAGTCTGCATTTCCATCTCCCTACTGGAGCTGAGTAGAAGTATATAAAATAGCTCATCGAGTTTGCTCCACCACTCAATGTGATTTTGGTAGATCTGATAATCCTCAATTCCACTTTTCTGTATTTTACCTATCACCTTTAATTCCTTTACTGATTAAATGTCTATCTATTTGAGTTTTGAATGTACTTAATGACCTACAGCAGAAAGTGAGGGAGACATACTTGAGCTCATGAAATAAAGTAGTAAGCATGGCTTCATGAAAGTGAAATTGTGTCTGACTAATTTATTTAGTTTTTTGAGGAAGTCTCAAGCAGAGTAGATTGAAGGTCACCAGTAGATATGTTGCATTTGGACTTCTAGAAAGCATTCGACAAGATATCTCACAAAATATTAAGTCATAAAATAAGAGCCCATTGTGTTGGAGTTAGTATATTGGCATGGATGGGGAATTAGCGCATGGCAGGAAACAGCGAGTGGGTATAAGTGGTTCTTTTTCAGATTTGCAACCTGTGATTAGCGGGTTTACACAGATGTGTGCTGGGACTGCAACTGTGTATATAGTAATGACTTGGAGGAAGGAAGGGAATGTACTTCAGCCAGATTTGCAGATGACACAAAAATAGGCAAGGCGGAGACTTCAGTCTTTATGGAGAGATACCGATAGTTTAAGAGGAGATAATGTTTGCAAATGGGAGAAAATGTGGGAAAATGTGAAGGGAGATCAAAAGAATAGCATATTAATTAAGTGGAGAAAAGTTGCAGAAAACTGCAATATAAGGGTCTGTGGACATTTGTGCATGAAACATAGCTAGCACACATGTGCATCAGCTTATCAGGAAGGCTAATGAAATATTGGCCTGTATTTCAAGGGGGTTGGAACGTAAGATTAGGGAAGTCTTACTGCAACAGTACAAGGTGCTGGTGAGACCACATTCGGACTATTGTGAGCAGTTTTGGTCCCCTTACTTAAGGGAGATATTTCTTTGGTGGCGTTTCAGAGAAGGTGGCCTCGGAGGAGGAATTGTCTTATGAGCAAAGGCTAAAAAGATTGGGACTCTACTTATTGGAATTTAGAAAAATGAGAGGTGATCCTGTCATAACATAAACGATTTATAAGGGAGTTGACGGTAAATGCAGAGGATGTTTCCTCTTGTGAGACCGTCTAGGACCTGAGGCCATCATCTCAAAATAAAAGGGCACCAATTTAAGACTGAGATGAGGAGGAATTTCTTTTCTAAGGGTTGAGTGCCTTTGGAACTTCTTGCAACAGAGAGTTGTGGAGGCAGAATCCTTGTGTATATTTAGAGCTGAGATAGAGAACTTCCTGATCAGTTGTGGAATGACGAGTTATGGGGAAAGGGCAGGATAGTAGATGTGAGCAATGTCTGATCAAGTAACACTTTCATCACAAAAGTGCTAGAAAATGACCATCTGCATCAAGAAAGAATGCAACCATTGCCCATTGGCATTCACTGATATTATTATTGCTGAATGCTGCACTATTACCATCCTGGACGGTATCATTGACTGGAAATGGAAATGAACCAGATGCGCACATGCTGTTGTTAGAAGAACAGGTCAGAAGCTAGGAATCATGTGGTGTGTAATTCAGCTTTTGACTCCCAAAGTCTGTTCAATATCTACTGGGCATGAATCAGGAGTGTAATGAAGTTCTTCCCATTCGTCTGGATGAGTAAAGCACCAACAACAGAGGAATCACCTGTCATTCAGTACAAAGCAACCACTTCATTGGCACCCCATCTAATATCTTCAAAATTGGTTCCCTCCTCCACCCGTGTACATTGACATCACTGTGCATTATCTACATCAACTCACCATGACATCTTAAATGCACCTTCCAGACCTATGACCTTCCTCTTCCAGGGGGACAGGGCATTAGATTTTTGAGAACACCAGTATTTCTATGTTTTCCTCCACGTCAATATTTTAACCTGTAACTATATTACTGTGCCTCCACAGTCACGAGGTTAAAATGTGGAACTCTCTTCCTATAACACATGCACTGCATCAATTCCAGAAGGCCTTGCCACCACCTTCTGAAGGACAATCTGGGATGGACAATTCAGGCTTAGCCAGCCAGTGATGTCCATATCCTATGAATGAATAAAAGCAAAAGGATTATCTATGTATCAGGTGTTACAAAGGTGCTATATTTCACCAAGTCCTGATTGGTTGGCATTTACATCTGTACTGTCATGAGTAATGATTACACAGCAAAGTTAATGGGTTTGCATAGTGGGGTGACATATAGTACAAGATGGCAGGGATGATGGTGACAATTGTGAGGGAGATGAATTCACGGGAAGTTCCAGTACATTCTGCTTGTTTTCCAGTTGAGATGCTTAAGTGTGAGATTTGATATTTTTGTATCAGGTATTTTATTTTAAAAGGTGAAGATACATAATTAAGTAGTTCTGGTAATTGATTGCTACAGGTTGCAGTGTTGGAGTTCCACTGGGTTTTTCAACTTGATTCTGACAGACAGACTTGAAGAAAGTATCAACAACATATAATTAGAAAGAGAAGTACCTTGAAATAGTAATTTTACATTGTGTGTGTGTAACATCTTTCTTCCCATTGATTTTAAGATGATTTAACAGGTACTGCTGTTTATCAATGACAAAAGCTACACAATAAACACAACTTATTTTTAAAAATCACTTAATTTCTTTTCACACTTCTGAGAACTACCTTTCCTATCATCGTTCCTCTTTTTATTTCTCAGTTAATTGCTCCTCCCAATCCCGACACCCATCGCTTGAGACTCTACAACTTACTGGCAGAGACTTAGTATCTTCTTAGAAAAACCTTCAGTTTATTTCTTGTTGCTCTTATGACAGCCACAGAAGGGCATATCCAGTCACCCATATCTGAAATTGTGTTTGGCAAATTTGTTCCTTGAGAATGTAGGAAGCAGTCTAGCTAAAGGTGAACCACTTTCCTATTTGGATTTTTAGAAGGCATTTTATCAAGGTCTTACAGGAAAGATTACTGCACAAGCTAAGAGCTTCTGGTTTTGAGGGTAATATATTGGGATGGCGAGAGGATTGATAATTCATAGAAAATTGATTTGGAATGAAGGGGTCAATTTCAGGTTGACAAACTCTTAACTATTAGTGTGTCACAGGGACTAGTGCAAGGCCTCCAATTTTTGCAATGTATATGAATGTCTAGGATGAAGAAGCAGAGTATTATAACCAAGTTGGTTGGCAGTACAAAAATAGGTGGGATAGCAAGTTGTGATGAGGACATAATAAGGGTGAATAACTGTTCAATGAGCAGGCAGAAAGTTGGCAGTTGGAGTATAATGTGGAATGATTAGATTAGATTAGATTACTTACAGTGTGGAAACCGGCCCTTCGGCCCAACATGTCCACACCAACCCTCTGAAGAGCAACCCATCTAGACCCATTCCCCTACATTTACCCAAAAACGAGAAAATGCTGAAAAATCTCAGCTAGTCTGGCAGCGTCTGTAAGGAGAGAAAAGAGCTGATGTTTCAAGTCTAACTGACTCTTTGTCAAAGGGTCAGTTAGACTCGAAATGTCAACTCTTTTCTCTCCTTACAGATGCTGCCAGACTTGCTGAGATTTTCCAGCATTTTCTCTTTTTTTTTGTTTCAGATTCCAGCATTCGCAGTAATTTGCTTTTATCCCCTACATTTACCCCTTCACCTAACACTACGGGCAATTTAGCATGGCCAATTTACCTAACCTGCACATTTTTTTGGACTGTGGAAGGAAACTGGAGCACCCGGAGGAAACCCACGCAGACACGGGGAGAACATGCAAACTCCACACAGTCAGTTGCCTGAGGCGGGAGTTGAACCCGGATCTCTGGTGATATGAGGCAGCAGTGCTAACCACTGTGCCACCCAATATTTAGATAATCAGATTGTCCACTTTGGAAGAATAAAAGAGCGGAATATTAGTTAGATACATCATTAGACTATTTCATGTAGTGTCAGGCTCATTACTGAAGGAGGAATATACTTGCATATACTTGAGACAGTTCAGAGAACATTCACAAAACTGATCCCTGGGAATGGTTAGGCTGATACTAATTTCACATTTAAGAAATGAGAAGTGATCTTATTGAAATGTAAGATTCTGAGGAGTACATGCTATTAGACGAGTGAACCTTCTCTGGATGGCATATAATGCTAATATATTTTTCCTTATCTTCCAAATTATTCACAGTATTCCAACTGTGGTCTGACCAGTACCTTGTTTAATTTTAGAAAATCTCCCTACCTGTGTATTCCATTCCTTTGAAATAAAGGCCAACAGTCTCTTTGCATTCCCTATTATACACTGAACTTGGATGCTAATTGTTTTTGTTAATCACAACAGCCAACTCCTAAATCCCTCTGTTCTGTAGCTTTCTGCAGTCTTTCCTCATTTAAATAATGTTCAGCTCCTGTATTCTTCCTGCCAAAGTGCATTACCTCATAATTCCTCATGTCATCTTCTATCTGTGCAAGCTTTTGTTCACTCACTTAAGTTTCTATAATTCTCTGCAGACTCTTTATGTCATCATCACCACTTGCTTTCCCACCTATTTTTGTGGCATTCATAAACCTGATGATAGTACATTTGCTTTCCTAATCCAGCCATTATTATATATTGTAACCAATTGTGCCCCGAATACTGATCCTTGTGGATTCTGATCAGTAGATTTGTTATGGAGAAATCACCCATTAATGGTGATTGACAGTTAACAGCCAGGTTTGGTTTAAATGTTAAACTCTGCAAGTTCGCTCCAGTTGGTCAGTGTGTTGTCCTGCGAAATGAACCAACTGTGTCAAAATTTGTTGAATTATTTATGTTTCAATCAGAGGGCTTTTGTGACAGTGTCCCTATCTCGAAGCCAGAAGCACTGGGTTCAAGTCCCACTTGCTACAGAGGTATGTATTAATATCTCTGATCAGGTTTATTAGAAAATGCCTTCTTTCTGTAAGGAAGACTTTCAGGTGCAGTGTCCTTACCTCTGGGTCGGAAAGCTAGGGTGCAAGTCACACCAGTCCAAGACACACATCTGAACAGGTTGATATTGAAGTATCTGACTGCAAAAAAAACCCCTTGTGGTGTCTTAGTCGTGTCTGTGCATCTTGACCAGAAGGTCTAGGTTCAAATCCCACTTGCCCAAAGATGTTGTCCTAACATATCGGTGTGGTTGATATAAAAATGCCTTCTGTCCCCATGAAGCAGGTCCCTGTCTATTAATATATGCCGTTTCTAGTATATAGAAGCGCATACACAACAAACTTGATCATCATCCTAAATTGGTTATCAGCATAATTCTTAATGCACTCAGGAATGTCCAGCAAATCTTGTACAATTCGCACCTAATGTTGAGCGTTTTTGCAGTTGCAATAAGTACAGGCTGCTTGGGTACAGTCAATACCTGGCCTCCTGCTTTTGCAGACAGCAGGAACATGTACATGCACTGTGCTTGTTTCAACTAAACAAAAAAGGTTATAGCATTTCACTTGTTCATTTATTAAGGCAATGTATGTATAGTCTGGCTGTTGTGTCAATCTGCATTTTTGGTGCATTATCATGGTAACCAGTCAGTACACTCTACTCATAAACAATAAATTTTGATTTTTCCCTTGAATTGGAATTCTTTGAACATGCCCATTGAATAACCAGAAGAAAATCGTTATTAAAATGTATTTTTTTTTCATCAGTGCACAAGTTCTGAGCTACCATACAATGATTTGGATCCTTGTTTAGAAATGTTTACAAACCATCCTCTATATATCTCAGTCCAAACGAATACATTTTGAAGACTATATCACTTTGTTTCTTTTAGCAATTGTTTGAGAAAACTCTCAAAATGTTTTGCACTGATTCTTTCTGGAGTACAGCCAATTCAGTTGGAATTTTGACTTACTCTAGTGCAAAAATGTTACTGTAGTTCTCAAAGGGATAATGCTCAGAAGTTTTGGCGGGTTAGGAAGTTGTAATATAATCTCACTTCAAATGACACAAACCACAGGGGTGCCGAGTCCCTTTCTCATCTGAAATCCTTTCTGAAAGAAATGTATATTGTCTTGGAGCTTTTTAATGTGTGGAAGTACTGGTGAAATACATGAGAGCAGGCTGTTATTTGCGGGGGAATGGAATGTAGCCAGTGACATTAGAATTAGATCTGTAATCTGTTGGTCCATAAGTTCATGACAATGGGAAAACAAAGTTTGGGGCTCATACCCGGTGATCTAAATTGTTACAATGTACCAATCCAGTTATTTCAGAATGAAGTGTCTTAACCATGTTATAATGGCAGTGAAAAGATGCACTTTCAGCCGGGGACATATGATATATCGTGCCAGCTTTGAGAGATGGAACATGTGGTAATACTCAAATTCCCCTATGTTAAAGTGAAGTCCAGAGGAAAAAGACGTCTGGAAATCATATGCTCAAAGTTGTTCTTTTAAGCAGTGTGGAAATTATTTTCCTTTATTTTTCATCTTAGATCCTACAAGAACACTAAATTTAGTTACATGAGTAACCAGCAGTTGTTGATGCAATTTCCTTTGTAGAAAAGTTGTACAGCTAAACTGACCAAAATAATATGGAGTACATCTGTGAAAATTACCTTTTCAGTTGTGGATCAGCTGACTAAAATTGACATTATGTACATTATTGACATTGGACATGGTCATTTGTCAATGTATTAGACCTTCCATAAACTTGATTCGTTTTAAATATTTTTGAACCTCAAATGTTTCAGTATGCTAAAAATGTATTACCATGAGAAAGTGGGATGCAGTATTCTCTGAATAATGAGTTACTGATTGCAGGGACATTGAATGAAGTTAAGAAATTTTCCCATCCCATCCCTCCAAGAGATAGAGAAAAATTAGTAACTTTTGCCTACCAGCACAATTTTCCCTCCTGTTGTTGCAGATGAGTGTTGCATGCTGAAATTGTGAAAACCAGGAAGGTGATAAAATATAAGCTGCATATGATATTGTCAAATCAAACCTGTATCACCAGCCATAAAGTTTGCTCATACAACTCAGATATTGTATCAATTTGAAAAAATCTAAAAAAGGCAAAAAATGTGCGAGTTTATCTTTCCCAAAGCCATGGTCATTACGTCGAAGATAAATTTGACCTGCTGTGCTCCACCATTTTTCCCTCTTTTTCTTTCCTGGTCCCACAGCATAGCTTGTCCATCTGCAAATCACTTCATTTCACTGTGTGGACACTGTGTGTCAGTACATTATTTGTCATCAGCGGAGAATTGGAAATCAGTACTTAGTCTAGTGTTGCTTTTGTTTGACATCAACACAATTGCATTTCAGCAGTGGATAATGATTGAGTGCGCAAAATTCCCCCATTTTGTTCTCAAATCTGTGTGCTGAGATTAAGTGTAGCACCTTTTTTTGCTGCTCCAAATGAGTTTGTTTAATCCAATTGTAGGCTAATCCAAGAAATCACGTAGTTAGTATAAAGCAAAATGTATTATAAGAATATGAACCTACTTAACAAGCTGCATCATATTTATGTTGAAATAAAACAGGGACTTCAGTCCTTTGGATTGTCATGTGTCATTACTGTGTTGGTCGTCAGTCTGTTTATTTATGTTTCTACTGTGCACTAACTTATTCAGTATTTCGATATGTAAATGATGAGCTTTCACTGGGCTACATTTCTCTTTCACTTAGCCTCTGTTTCATCTAACAACTTTGGGCATTTTGAAACAGTAATTCCCTTGGTGAATCTGCTTCCTTTGAACTTGCATGCTGTACATTCTTTTGTACAGTAAAATTGAAATAAAAACTACTTTAAAGAAGCCACAGAGGGTAAGATGAAGTGAAATGGAAATAAGTAGAGTCTTGGAGAAAATGCATAGATGGGGAAAAACCTGATGGAGAAAGAGATAAAACAGGAAAGAAACATTGCAAAATAAACCAAGTAGAAAAGAATTTATGCAGAAAATCAAAGGTGTTATATAGTTTGCATAGTTTATTTAAACAGCTTTCAATCAAAAAGGTTATCTCATCTTAAATATTAGATTCTGTTGGCTAGTTACCTCTGAGCTAAATAAGTGCAGAGTTCTGAATTTGGGAAGTGGTGACAACAAGTGCTTGACATTGATCACCTAATGGAACTGGATTGAACTTGGTTGAGAAAGCGAAACATCTTTGTGACAGAGGTCACAGTTCTCTAAAGGTCCATTGCCAAGGCAGAGAAGCTGTAACTAAAGCAAATTAGATTGTATTGTCAAGGCCATTCAGTATAAAGTGAACTGCACCATTTCATGCTTATACAAGAGCTTCAATGTTTAGAGACGTTCACCTAATTTTGATACACTCAGACAGTGGGGGGATATAGAGATGTTGAAAAAGGATCGAAGAGCCTCAGGTCTGAGTACATATCTAAGAAAAATTTTAGTCCTTCAAAAGATTTGGAAAAGTTGGTCTGTTCACATTAGAGAGACCGAGAATTCAGGGACAATTCAGCCAGCATATAGAATATTGAATGGCCAAATTATGTTTCAGTTGATAAGTCATTTAGATGCATTACTTAGGGAAGATCAGACATCATATTAATTTTGTTACAGTCAAGTGAAGAGGGGTGAATCAGCTACCTTCTTGAAACACCTCAGTTGATCGGAACCGATATTTTTGATTTTTAAATATACAAAGTCTTTTCCCAGGCATGGGGGAGTCCAGAACTAGAGGGCTTAGGTTTAGAGTGAGAGAGGAAAGATATAAAAGGGACCGAAGGGGCAACTTTTTCACACAAATGGTGATGCGCGTATGGAATGAGGTGCCGGAGGAAGTGGTGGAGGCTGGTACAATTACAACATTTAAAAGGCATCTGGGTAGGTACATGAATAGGAAGGGTTGAGAGGGAAATGGGCCAAGTGTTGGCAAATGGGACTGGATTAGGTTTGAATATCTGGCTGGCACGGGCGAGTTGGACTGAAGGATCTGTTTCCGTGCTGTACATCTCTCTGACTCTATCTAACTATACCACACTTCAGTTAGAATGTAGTATTAGTTAAAATTAAGAAACCAATTGTGAGGTTTTCTTACATGAAAGAAAGAAGAATTTTATAACTTGCACTAAAAAAAAATCAAGCACACTCGTGAGTACCAATGTAACATTTGAAAGGGAACACAGTCTAAATACAAAAGGAAGATAAAGAATATGCAGTTTGAAAAGTTCTTAGTCATTATAGTTGAACCTGAGACCTTGGTGGCATAGTTCTTGTCTTGTCTCCTTCATAAAATTTGTCAAACCCTGTAGTTGTCAGTGAATGCATGTTTCTCCATTTTGTCCATCACTGGGGTTGACTGTTGAGATGTTGGAGAAGGAAACCGGCATAGAGAAAGCCTTCCAGTCCTTCTGTTAGAAATCCATTTTATTCTTTTTGCCCCAAAATACTTTTTCTGAAATACAATCAACTTACATATTTCCATGACCTGCATCGTTGTTTTCTCCTCGCAACTTGGATAACCTACAGGCAACTTTCATCTCCCAGAAAGGTGTTAATCAAAAATAAGCAACAACAGTTTCATCCTGCTTGACTTCGTTTCAGTGCCTTTTGAGAAAGAACGGGTTTCGACTCACATTGTCTTTGTTTATGCTATGTAAATTTCATGATCTTAGATCATCCTTGTGACTACTGTGGTGAATTTTCTTTTTTTTTTGAAATGCTATGTTTGTTGCCAACACAAATTCAAGGGATCTGATCACTGTAGTTGTAGTACCTGTGATGGCATTGCATTCCACCAGAAACTTTGCAATAATAACTTGGAAAACAACACATCTGTTCACTTTGAAAGACTTTGAGGCACTGATCTACCAATGTTCTCCACCCTTTAAATGTCTACAAGTGTAGCTCAAGTTAAAACTGGGGAGTACTAATTTTAACTGCGGAAGCTGCAGGGCGTCTTGTGCACACCAAGAAACAAGTGAATTGGTGAAAGGAAAATGGGCAAGGAGCAGGGTGACTAAAGAAGAGGAGAACAGGCAATGAGTCAGATGGTGAGGGGAAAGGAGAACCAGCAATGAACAGGGTGGGTGAGGAGACAGGAATATGGGGCAAAGAGAAAGGAGAATAGGGCAATGAGCTGGGAATGGGATGGTGAGTGAGCTAACAACAGAGGTAGAGAACAGGATGGTGAGAGAGAAAGCAAAATAGACTCATTATTTCTGGCTTCAGTGCTGTATTGACATAGACAACAATGACCCTGACTTTCTGCTCAAGTGTGTTGGAAGGAGATGATCCTTTTTGTAACCAGGTTTAGTCCATGATTGGTGCCAGTTATGAAAATCAAATGATGGGAGTTAAAAATTAAGGGTCAATATTTTGTGAGTATCGTGACAACTTATACAGCAGTAGGATGAGTTAGATGTCAGGTGGTGGTTCTTTTCCAAGAGATTTAGTTGACCTTTGCCATGAGTCATCTACATTTGTGATGAATCTCTGGATTGCTCCAAAACATTCAGCCAGTTCTATTTTATAAAATAAATAATAAGCTCGCAACAAAAATAAGCCTGATTAATGTGGTCTTTTGGGAGAGTTTTTACAGATGGATTTTTATTTAATTGGCCTTGGGCTTTTATCTGTGTTTTTTTAACTTTTGTGGAGAGCACGTGACTGTTGTGTAGGGGCTGTACCATCCTCTTGTTTCACATATGATGACTCTGTAGGCAAAGATGTACACCAGTGAACCAGATGGCCTTTTCCTGCTTGTCATTTTGTATACATGTAAAAGTTTTAGACTATTAACAGCTACCCAAAATTGGGAATGTTAAACTATTTAAAGCCATAGTGTGTTGATTTAATTGTTAAGAAAAACATAATTACTGACACTAATTAGTAGTTGTAAAGATTACTAATTTATAGGCCAGCCTCACAATGGTTATCTTTATGTAGACTAGTCATTAACTTAATTTGTTCTGAATTTGAAATGACTTGGCAATGACCAGCTACAGATAAAATTTGTTTTGAAACACCTTGCTAAATTTTAAAATTTAGCTTAGTTGATTTAACAATGAATCCTAAAGCTGGGCCCAAAACAGCTGCGTTAAAAAAATGGAAAAGTTGATCAGTTGAATAGAACTTATCATTTTAAACTTATCTCGCAATAAATGAAGCCTTTTGTTTGAATGCGTCAGTATGGTATATTTTCAACTTATGTAATTAATTGAATGGATAGATCTAATTATCCAGGTGGGAAGTCTGAAACACCTGGCCTCATTAATATGAATTTGTGTGGCTTTAATCCAGTAGATTCTTTGAGGTAAGATATCATGAATGTTGGTCCTTCGCAAAGAATAATTTCTAACAAATATAACCAAATTATTCTAAAATAATATAAGCATTATGAAGAGATTAATAAGATTTAATTTTTAAATTAATTTGTGGGATGTGAGCATTGTTGGCTGGCATGGCATTTAATGCCCACCCTGGTTGCCCTTAAAAAGGTGGTCATGAGCTGCCTTATTGAACCGTTGCAGTTCATATGTGGTAGGTTGACCCAATATGCCCTTCGGGAGGCTATTCTTGTTTGTACCTTGAACCATAATTCTGATTTCATTGAGGAGAAAAATATCTGTTAGCTCCTTGTTGCTTTCCTTTACACCTCCCCTATTAATTTTGTGTATGCGATTCTCAGTGGACTGATCCAACTCATAGATATTTAAATATATTCTTACAATCCCATTCCACGCTTGACTGATAAAGAATTACACTTGAGCAAGTTAGATCATGTGCTGTTAAGTGGGTCATTTTTTGATTGTTTAAAGTATTACGATTTGTATTCAAATTTATTACTTGCATTAATCTAAGCCCAGATTCCAGTTTATAGTGAATTAAGTCGGTCATAGATTTGTGAAATGTGCACGTAGAGTCAAAATGTAACTAGAAATGAATGTCGATGAGTTGTACTTTTCATGCGCAATTTTCTAAGTTGGAAAATACTTTTGATCCTGAAATGAAGTACGTACAAACCTTAGACTGTTGTGACACTGACAGACAATCTGTGTTTCATCCTTGATCTTTATGAGAGAAACTTAAAATTAATTCCACGACTGTTCTCTGCTGATAATTCTGTGCACCCTTATGCTTCAAATATTTTAATCTATTTTCCCTTCCAAGTTGATATGTTCTCTGCCTTATTTCTCCCTGTGGCAAAGCAGTTTATGCTCCAATAAAGCTCTGTATTAAAAAGGTTTTCCTAGCTTGTTGGTTAACTTTCTTGCTGACCATTTTAAATTTGATACCCCTGATCATTAACCACTGGAGGCAATCGTTATTCCCTGTTCACATTATCCTAACTTGATAGTTCCAAAAACTCTCCAAATTGTCCTTTTTTTTTAAGATGTGGAAAGCATTTAGCTTTATGCTGTTACCTGAATGCTACTTTTTTTTTACATTTTTGTCAGAGCATAGTTTTTTTTTGAAGTGTTTGAAGATTCAGTGATCCAGGTTTGACAGTTCCGCTACTGAGACCCTTGCCAAAGTGTTCACATGTAAATAGAAATTTTCATTGACCCTATAGCATTATGAAAATTATTTTTAAGGTTTCTGGAAATTAAGATAACTATAATCACTTCAAAGTCTCAGTATTTGGACGGCACTGCTTAATTTGATTGGGCTTGCCATTGTTTTTTGTGCAGCTGGTTGTTATGAAAAAGGATTAATTTTATAAACAAGTGCTCCATGACAAATTCTTCAGCTTCAACTAGATAAATTAGAAATGCAACAATTTGAGAGATTTTAGTTACTGATATAATAGCTAAAGTTATCAGTCCATTTGTTCTTGTCAGTAAGGCGGGGCTCCAGTTTAGAAGGTTGTGTATTCCACTTTCTGTTCCTGTTCCTAACTCAGCTGCTCTCATTAAGTGCAGTTTGCTGGGACTTGGCTGAGCTTCTCAGTGAATGTAACGACACAGTGGTGAACCCTTCTGTTAGTTAAACCAAACACCCAGAAAAGCTGACCTCACCTCCTAATCTTTTAAAATGAGTGACAGAGAACTCTGAAATCCTACTGTTTAAAAAAAAAAATTGATTTATTCTTTAACTCTAAAAGTGAGCATTAAACAACAATTATTCACAAATCTAAGCACCCTCTTTCTCTTAACTACTTATTACCTGCCTCCAATTCTGTAACAATATGCTGTTCCAATAAGACACTTATTCAGATTGCATCAACTTAATTTCAAAACCACACAGCTGTCGTCTTTGGTGTCTGTCTTCATCCAGCTGAAGATCTTTCTGACTCATCTTCTTTCTTTTTACTGCGAATACATTTCATCTGAAAAGTTTCCTTTGATAGAGTGTGTTTCTTAATAGGTCTCTTCCTTTGGCAGTTACTCTGACTCCAATTTTCAAAATGCCTGCATTTTTATATCTGAGGATGAAAGATCAGTCCTCAGCCGAGGACTCGCCTTCAGCCCCCTATGCTCCCGGATTAATGAGTTCAACACACGGCAAGACATCGAACAATTCTTCCACCGCCTTCGCCTCCACGCCTACTTCTCCAACCAGGATTCTCGCCCACCCTCTGACGACCCCTTCTCCCGCCTCCAACGCACCCCATCCACCTGGACATCCCATGCTGGCCTCTTACCCGCTCTCGATCTCTTCATAGCCAACTGCCGCCACAACATTAACCGCCTCAACCTGTCCACCCCTCTTACCCACTCCAACCTCTCACCCTCGCAACATGCAGCCCTCCACTCCAACCCCAACCTCACTATCAAACCGGCAGACAAGGGAGGCACGATGGTAGTTTGGCGCACCGATCTTTACACCGCTGAGGCTAAACGCCAGATCGCAGACAGCTCCTTCTCTGCCCCCTTGACCATGACCCCACCTCCCACCACCAAACCATCATCTCCCAGACCATCCATAACCTCATCACCTCAGGGGATCTCCCATCCACCACCTTCAACCTCATAGTCCCACAACCCCGCACTGCCCATTTCTACCTCCTGCCCAAAATCCACAAACCTGACTGCCCCGGCCGACCCATTGTCTCAGCCTGCTCCTGCCCCACCGAACTCATCTCTGCATACCTCAACACGGTCCTGTCCCTCTTAGTCCAAGCTCCCCACCTACGTTCGGGACACCACCCACGCCCTCCACCTCCTCCATGATTTTCGCTTCCCCAGCCTCCAATGCCTTTTCTTCACCATGGACATCCAGTCAATGGAGGGCCTCAAAGCCCTCCGCTTCTTCCTTTCCTGCCGACCCAACCAGTACTCTTCCACTGACACACTCCTTCGACTGACTGAACTGGTCCTCACTCTGAACAACTTCTCTTTCCAATCCTCCCACTTCCTCCAAACCAAAGGACTAGCCGTGGGACCCGCATGGGCCACAGCTATGCCTGCCTCTTCGTCGGATATGTGGAACAGTCCATGTTCCGCAGCTACACTGGCACCACCCCCCACCTCTTCCTCCGTTACATCGATGACTGTATCGGCGCTACCTCGTGCTCCCACAAGGAGGTTGAACAGTTCTTCCACTTTACTGAGACCTTCCACCCCGATCTCAAATTTACCTGGACCGTCTCAGACTCCTCCCTCCCCTTCCTAGACCTCTCCATTTCTATCTCAGACGACCGACTCAACATGGACATTTACTATAAACCGACCGACTCCCACAGCTACCTAGATTACACCTCCTCCCACCCTGCCCTCTGTAAAAATGCATCCTATATTCCCAATTACTTCGCCTCTGCCGCATCTGCTCCCAGGAGGACCAATTCCAATACCGAACAACCCAGATGGCCTCCTTCTTCAAAGACCACAATTTCCCCTCAGACGTGGTTGACGATGCTCTCCACCGCATCTCCTCCACTTCCCGGTCCTCCGCCCTTGAGCCCTGCCCCTCCAATCGCCACCAGGACAGAACCCCACTGGTCTTCACCTACCACCCCACCAACCTCCAGATACATCGTATCATCCTTCGTCATTTCCGCCACCTCCAAACAGACCCTACCACCAAGGATATATTTCCCTTCCCTCCTCTATCAGCGTTCTGGAAAGACCACTCCCTCCGCGACTCCCTCGTCAGGTCCACACCCCCTACCAACCTAACCTCCACTCCCAGCACCTTCCCCTGCAACCGCAAGAAATGCAAAACTTGTCCCCACACCTCCTCCCTTACTTCCGTCCAAGGCCCCAAGGGATACTTCCATATCCGTCACAAATTCACCTGCACCTCCACACATCATCATTTACTGCATCCGCTGCACCCGATGTGGCCTCCTCTACATTGGGGAGACAGGCCGCCTACTTGCGGAACGTTTCAGAGAACACCTCTAGGACACCCGCACCAACCACCCCGTGGCTGACACACTTTAAGTCCCCCTCCCACTCCGCCAAGGACATGCAGGTCCTTGGCCGCCTCCATCGCCAGACCATGGCAACACGATGCCTGGAGGAAGAGCACCTATCTTCCACCTAGGAACCATCCAACCTCATGGGATGAATGCAGATTTCCCCTCCCCCCACCTTATTTCCTCATTTCCCCTTCCCCCACCTTATCTTAATCCCAACCCTTGGACTCAGCACCGCCTTCTTGACCTGCAGTCTTCTTCCCGACCTCTCCGCCCCCACCCCCTCTCTGGCCTATCATCCTCACCTTAATCTCCTTCCTCCTATCGCATTCCCAATGCCCCTCCCCCAAGTCCTTCCTCCCTACCTTTTATCTTAGCCTGCTTGGCACACTTTCCTCATTCCTGAAAAAGGGCTTATGCCCGCAACGTCGATTCTCCTGCTCCTTGGATGCTGCCTGACCTGCTGCGCTTTTCCAGCAACACATTTTTCAGCTCTGATCTCAAGCATCTGCAGTCCTCACTTTCTCCTAGTGCATTTTTATATTCCCAACATCAGTCATCTCATTATTTCGATATTGGCAAAATAATAAATTCAAACTCAATTGGGTTTTGCTATCCAGGGGCATAGTTTAAACTGGTTAAATTCAAATTACTGTCAAAACAGCAACCATCTCAGGTATCCATTTCACAGCCAAATGTTATATATGTTCAATTTTCCAGTACACACTGAAATTGCTATCCAGTCATATCACACAGGTGCTTGTAATTTCTCAGTTCAGAACAGCATCACTCTCTTAAAGCTACAGTACACACCTTCAACTTCATAATACAAAACACTGTGTACAAGCAGGATGTTCCATTTAAGATGCAAAGAAGTAGTGAAATGCATTCCACTACGCAGAAGCAGATCTGAGATTTCACTTTCTGTTGTTATGTCATGTGTAACCATAGTACTAGTATGGATTTCTTCAAGCTGAATCAAAATTATAATTACCAGGGTCTTCCTGAAGTGTTATCATCAGTTTACTTTTGAGAGTGAAGCAATGCAAGTGCAGAATCCTTTTCAGTCATAACATAAATGACTTTTCTGTATAAGATTTGTGTGTATGTGTAATATATTTACAGAGCATGTAGCTGAAGAGAGATGCAGATAAAGGACTATGACAGCAATTTTGAGAACGCTTTAAAGCAACCATCAAATAGCAAAGATAGTCTTTGCCAAAAACTTTTCACATGCCTGCCCGTTGAAATATTTTCCATTTGGAACAATATGACTCTGTCTCTTTGCTTGTCCCATTTATTCTACATGGCCATCTGTGTTTCTTTAGTTTCTATCCCAGTTGTATTTGCACTTTTCTCTTGACAAATAAAAAACATTTTCTCTTTGCATGTCATGTCCATTTTCAGCCTTAGGGTTCAACTACTGTGTTTGAATGTGTTTCAAGTTCTGACTTGAACTCTTTCGCTGTTGGATTTATTGCAAGTTTTGACTTCACAGTGAGACAACGAGAGAGGTTTTTGCAATGTCTGTCCCCAAGTGGTGGTTTCCACTGACTGGTATCTCCAAGGTGCAAGGGATCCTAATTCTATAACAGGTGAAGCAGTGACTCTGTTGTCAAAACAAGGATAATTGTACATCCAACTTCCTCCTCTTCTTCCTATTTCTGTTGAATCAGGTAAATACTTGAAAATGTCCCTAAAGAAGAAATCTAAACAGCAATGCAAATCAGTTTACTATTGAGAGTGAAGCAATGCAAGTGCAGAATCCTTTTCAATCGTGACATAAGTGACTTTTATGTACAAAATTTTTGTGTATGTGTAATATATTTACAGAGCAAGTAGCTGAAGAGAGATGCAGATAAGTGACTATAACTATAGTGACTGTAATCTAGGGCAGATAATGGATTAGTTGCATCAGGGTTCTGCATTTCGTAACTGTATCATTTAAACTAATCAAGCACCATGAGCCTCTAATACTTTCAATCATAATTTATCCAAAACAAAGTATCTTGGAATAAGAATAAGTACTTCCTTGGCAGCATTGACCATTACCCAAGTTGCTATGAGGCAACCATGCAATATTGAATGAGAGTAAAGTTGACCAATGGTGAGATGACAGCTACCTGACCTTGAAAGACATTAATGAACTAGTTGAGCTTATACAACAGATTTCATGGCCAATAACGAGTGTTATGGTGGGATTTAAACTTAACTGGTGTCAAGTTTCACTGTTTATTTAAGTGCAACAGGGGTAGATTCGGCCAAACCAGTATGAAAGATTGGTGAGTTCCAAATGGAAATGAAAGATACTCTAAACCATTCACAGTTGAGTTTCCATAGTGTTCACATTGATTCAGGATTCACTTTGCTCTTACCATTATTGGCCCACAAAAAGTACTTCCAGATCGAACTTGCAAGGTTTTGATAGCTCCTTATACAGAGTTATAGAGTCATAGAGATGTACAGCATGGAAACAGATCCTTCGGTCTAACCCGTCCATGCCGACCACACATCCCAACTCGATCTAGTCCCACCTGCCAGCACCCTGCCCATATCCCTCCAAACCCTTCATATTCATGTACCCATCCAAATTCCTTTTAAATGTTGCAATTGTACCAGCCTCCACCACTTCCTCTGGCAGCTCATTCTATACACGTACCATTCTCTGCCTGAAAAAGTTGCCCCTTAGGTCCCTTTTATATCTTTCCCCTCTCACCCTAAACCTATGCCCTCTAATTCTGGACTCCCCCATCCCAGGGAAAAGACTTTGCCTGTTTACACTATCCATGCCCCTTATAATTTTGTAAACCTCTATAAGGTCACCCCTCAGCCTCTGACGCTCCAGGGAAAACAGCGTCAGCCTGTTCAACCTCTCCCCATAGCTCAAATTCTCCAACCTGGCAACATCCTTGTAAATCTTTTCTTTAATTAATTTTCTTTAGTGCATAATAACATTTCTGGAGTTCTTTTCATAAAAAAACTATATGACAGCAGATTTTCTAGTATACATCAATGAGACAACAAATAATTCATCATGTTTTTCTTAAGATTATCCTCAGTGATTACTCACAGGCAGACGACTAGCACCCTTACTAAAATGTTTATTTTTACTGATAAATCTACTTTCCACATTAGCTCTCTCAAATACATCAAGGAATACATTGTAGCAGAAACACAAAAAATAAATAATTGCCTTTTATTAAGCTACCTGCTTGTATTAATTTATGGAAATCATTTGCATTAATAATTATGCAAATGATTTTCATATTAAAATAACCTAACCAGTAGGATTTTAAGCAATTTCCCAATTTCTGACCAAAGCAGGAACATGTCATATTGACTTTTATGCTGCTGGATCTTTGGAAGTGATTCTCTGTTGAGTAGCTTTATTATGCTACTTTTGGTGATCATGATTTGGAGTTTGTTTTCCACCGAGGCTAAACTAATGTATATATTGATTTAAGGGGCACCACTCTGCATGAAGAATGGGGCAAGGCAAAGAGGCAGACCGTTGTGAATTATCGCAGTTTGTAAAGGGATTGAATTTTGCACCAGAATCTTAGCTGACTGAGCTAACTGACCCAGTATGAGCAGAATGCCTGTCTTGGTGTTTAAAAAAACAAGTAAACTGTCGTCAGAAATTGACCTGCATAAGTGTTCACAGAAAGCTCATTAAACTATACTTCTAATAAAATTGGCTTCTTTTATAGCCGTTATCCGTGTTTCTTAAAAACAGTGGGATTCCTGCATTTGATTAACTGTTTCTTCGGGCTTGCTTCATAAGTGTGTTATTGGCTTGTAGAATTTTTAAATCTTTCATTTTAAGCTTCAATGGGCCATTCATTAATGCCTATATAGAGTTTCTATTCAACAGTTCTTGAAATAGTTGTACTCTGGTAAAGCACATTGCTAGCATGATACTACAGAGGCATTATAAATCTAAAATTGTTCGTATGGGTATTTGATCTTCTATGGTACTGTAGTGTGGCGATGCTGCTCCCTTAAAGTTATGCCATCCTTGGCCTTTTTTTCCAGAGAGGTCATAAAAGCAGTGATTCCAAAACGTCTGGCTTGGATGGGTTTTCTGTCTGTCTGTCTGTCTGTCTGTCTTTCCTTCCTGTAAGACCTTTGTTGATTTTACCTTCCTTGCAAAGGGGTGTTTATGGGGATTGTTTCAAGTATTTGGAACAGCATTATTAAATTGGGATGATCTGTTGGGTTCTTGGATAGGTTAAGTTTTTCAATATTCTGTTCTCTTTTGTTTGTGTTTCATTTGGTAATCAAATTCTGTTTTGCTTAAAACTAAGTGGTTTGACCAACTGCATCTCTCCTGGAATATCCACTCCACACCTGCTTAAAACAGCTAGCAAAGTTAGGGTCCAGACTACTTTCTTGAAATGTTTTGAGGGAGTCTGGCCTGGTCCATAGTGGTACAGATTCAGGTCAGTGTATTTTTCAGGTGAAGTCTGATTATAATGCATAGCATATGCGAATCAGAACATGCTTATATACTTCACTTTCAACTTAAAAATCATAGAGGCATACATTTAACTCCAAACATTGGTCATTGCAACAAAAATGGTGGTTTGTTTGCACTTGATATCTTTATCAATATGATGCTGAATATTTTAAAATGTAAGCTGTTTATCAGTTTAAAACATTATGTTTTTATATGTTAGAAAGCAGAGGATGATGACTTGGTGCTTACACCTGATGGTACCAGGGAGTTCCTGACATTTGAAATTCCTCTCAATGATACTGGATCTGCAGGCCTCGGAGTTAGTGTCAAAGGTAATAGATCAAAAGAAAACCATGCTGACCTGGGCATATTTGTGAAATCCATCATCAATGGAGGAGCAGCATCGAAGGTAAATCAATTTGGTATCTAGATGATAATTAAGTTTTTAATGACTGCTTATAAAAGGATATTTACAATGAAATTCGCTGATGCAATATTCACCACATTTATCCCTTCATCAATTGAAGTTGTTGACTCTTTGATGAGATGTGGTTCCATTGGGTTCCAGACACCCTCTGATCCTGGATCATTTGTGAATTGTGTACGTGGTCCTATTCTTCAAAGAGACCTATGTGTCTATGCTGAGTAGAGGCCAGAAAAGAAGATTGAGTGATGAACTTACCTCCTCAGCCAAGAATGTTCTGCTTAATTGGAGCATTTCCATTGCCACAGTTGCTGAGAGCAGATAATTTAACACAGATCAAAAATTGAACAACTGCACCTCAGTGATTTTTTTTTTCAAAAAGTACATGGAGATGCTTGTGCCAAGAGAAAGAAGCTTTAAAACTTGAACAATATGAAATTACTTTAGTATTCTAACAGCTACTTTGAGAGGGAAGCATCCTTAAGCAAGCTATTGAGGCACAAAATCAGGGTGAACCAAAAGTGAGTAATGCAATGAAAATACTTTAGATTAGATTAGATTACTTACATTGTGGAAACAGGCCCTTCAGCCCAACAAGTCCACACCGACCCGCCGAAGCGCAACCCACCCAAACCCATTCCCCTACATTTACCCCTTCGCCTAACACTACGGGCAATTTAACTTGGCCAATTCACCTAACCTGCACATTTTTGGACTGTGGGAGGAAACCGGAGCAGCCGGAGGAAACCCACGCAGACACAGGGAGAACGTGCAAACTCCACACAGTCAGTCACCTGAGGCGGGAATTGAACCCGGGTCTCTGGCGCTGTGAGGCAGCAGTGCTAACCACTGTGCCACCGTGCCGCTCACTTTATGCTTATGTTCACTGAGAAAGACACTGGAGAAAATGCCTGAATAATGACAATTTAATGAGGATTAACAACTCTTTGAAATATTATCGAAATGTTTAAAGCAAAGGCTGAAATGAAACCACAACGATATTTATCCAGGAGTTCCAAGCCTCTTCTGAGCCAGGATTACCAGGCTCATGTCCCAATTCAGAATTTCTCCACTACTGTAGTGTGCCATCATCATATGGCCAAACAAATTGATAATCAATCTGTACATCCTCTGGCTAAGCCTGTGGTACCTGCTCAGTGAAAATCAACAGAAGGCAATGTCAATCTAATTCATTATCCTTCCAAACATAACCTAGGAGCAACATATGGAAGCCCTCTTAAGGATATCATCCATGAACAAAGAGAGAGATGTCTCCTGTTAACTGTAAGTCTAGTATAGTCTACTTCAAAAACAAATCTGGCAAAGATGTTGCTATTTGATACAGTGGGATTCCAGGACATAACCTGGAAGTGGCTAAAGAACTGGTTTCAGATTAGAGAGCTGCTAATTAAGAAACCAAGAAATGGGAACAGCTGTGCATACTTCCAAACCTGCTTCATCTTTCAGTAAGATATTCTTGATCTTCTTTTTCATTCATACCGCAGTCCATTATCCTAACGTGTCTGCATTTCCCATGTTTTATTTGTCAGATATCTATAGACCTCCATCTTGGATGTAAGAATCCACATTTGGTTGAGTAAAAAGGATCCTCCTTATTTATATTCTAAATGGACAATCTTTTTATTCTCAGCAAGAAATCCTCAGTTGAAGATTAGCGAGGAAACATCCACTCAGCATCAGCCCTGTTATCCACTTAATAATTTTATGCTTTAATAAGATTAACTCCCTAGGAAATGTTAGTTTCACCTACTCAATTTCTTTCTATGGGGCAGTTAACTTATCCCTGTTCTTAAAAAAAACTCATTCTTGGACCTTTTTATTTCTTTTGTGAGTTGTGAGTGCCAGTGGTAAGTTTGACATTTGCTGCGTATCCCTAATTGTGTTTGAAATGAGCTTGCTTGGCCATTTCAGAGAGCATTTTCGAGCCAATTATTGGGTCTTCAGTCATATGACGGCCAGTGCAGGTAAGGACAGCAGATTTCCTTCCCTTAAGGGCATTGTGAATCCAATGTTCTTTCACAACAATCAGTGAGAATTTTCAGGATGATCACTGTTTTCTCTCCACAGGTGTTACCAGACCTACTGAATGTTTTCAGCAATTTCTGCTTTTGTTTCCGATTTCCAGCATCTGCAGTTCTTTGTTTTATTTTAGTGATGCCAGGATGTCATGGTGACCCAGTGGTTAGCACTGCTGCCTCTCAGTGCCAGGTGCCTCCGATGATGTCTGTGTGGAGTTTGCAAATTCTCCCAGTGTCTGCGGGGTTTTCTCCAGATGCTCTGGTTTCCTCGCACAGCCCAAAGATTTGCAGGTTAGGTGAATTGGCCATGCTAAATTGCCCCTTGTGTCCAGAGATGTGCATGCTAGGTGGATTAGCTATGGGAAATGCACGGTTACAGGGATAGGGTAGGGGTCTGGTTAAGATGCTCTTCGGAGAGTTGGTGTGGACTTGTTGAGCTGAATGTCCTGTTTCCGCACTGTAGCATTCTGTGAAGTTGTATGATAATTTTCTGGTCATCTGCTTTAGTGAGATATGGCACACGCATCCCCAGAATGTTATCCTGTGTCTCTGGATTTCAAGGCCAGTGACTACAGCATCATGTCTTCACAATGCACTCCCTCAACAGAAGAACACAGGGCTATCAGTTTAACCGCTTCGGTTTGCTCCTCCATTTCATAGATTTCTTTTGTATTTCTTCATGGGACATGGATATCACTGGCTGGACCAGTATTTATTACCACCCATTTTATTACCCTTGAGTCCACTGGGCTATTCAGTGGACAGTGAGAGGTCAACGACATTGCAGTGGTTTTGGAATCACATATAGTTGAGATGAGACCAATTTTGTATCCAAAGTGGATAACATCACATCCATAAATTTATATTTCATCTACTGTGCTCATGCCCACTTCACTTTACATGTCAAAATATTTCTGTAATCTCCTAGTGTTCTCTTCACAATAACACATTGTGTTATCAGCAAATTTGGATATCATACACCTAGTGACTTGAATTTTCTCTCACAGGCATAGGGACAATGCTATTATACCAAAAGACGCAAATTTCTTGGTTCAGATTTTTAAAAATTCTTTATTTGGTTAATTTTTAATTGGTTAAACATGTTATGACACACACATGGAACAGTTAAAGAACAAAGAAAATTTACAACCCAGGAACAGGCTCTTCGGCCCTCCAAGCCTGAGCTGATCCAAATCTACTGTCCAAACCTGTCACCCAATTCCTAAGCATCTGTATCCCTCTGCTCCCCACCTACTCATGCATCTGTCCAGACGCATCTTAAATGAATCTACTGTGCCTGCCTCTACCACCTCTGCTGGCAACGCATTCCAAGCACCCACCACCCTCTCTGTAAGTAGTTGCCACATGTATCCCCCTTAAACTTTTCACCTCTCACCTTAAAAGCGTGACCTCTCATTATGAAATCCTTCACTCTGGGGGAAAAAGCTTATCTGTATCTACCATGTCTATACCCTTCATAATTTTGTAAACTTCAATCAAGTCCCCCCTCAATCTCCTTTTCTCTAATGAAAACAAACCTAACCTACTCAACCTCTGTTCATAGCTAGCACCTTCCATACCAGGCAACATCCTCATAAACCTTCTCTGCACCCTCTCCAAAGTGTCCACATCCTTTTGATAATGTGGCGACCAGAACTCTGCACAGTATTCTAAATGTGACCGAACCAATGTCCTGTGCAATTTTAACATGACCTGCTAGCTCTTATACTCGATACCCCGTCTGATGAAGGCAAGCATACTATATGCCTTCTTGACCACTCTATCCACCTGTGCAGCAACCTTCAGGGTACAATGGACCTGCACTCCCAGATCTCTCTGCTCATCAACTTTTCCCAAGGCTCTTTGTATAATTCACTTTAGAATTAGACTTGCCTAAATGCATCACCTCACATTTGTCTGGATTGAACTCCATCTGCCACTTTTCCGTCCAACTCTCCAGTCTATCTATATTCTCCTGTATTCTTTAACATGTCTCTTTTGCTTTCTGCTACTCCACCAATCTTCGTGTCATTTGCAAACTTGCTGATCATACCAACAGTGCCCTCTTCCAGATCATTTATGTATGTCACAAGCAACAGTGGCCCCAACACTGATCCCTGTAGAACACCACTGGTCACCTTTCTCCATTTTGAGAAACTCCCTTCAACTACTATCTCTGTCTTCTGTTGCTCAACCAGTTCTTTATCCACCTAGCCAGAACACCCTACACACCATGTGACTTCACTTTCTCTATTTGTTTACCATGGGGACTCTTATCAAACGCCTTACTAAAGTCCACTTACATGACATCAACAGCCCTTCCTTTATCTATCAACTTGGTCACTTCCTCAAAGAACTCTATTAAGTTGGTAAGGCACGATCTCCCCCCACACAAAACCATGTTATCTATCACTGATAAGCCCATTCTTTTATAAATATAAATAGATCCAATCCCTCAGTACCTTCTCCAGCAACTTTCCCACCACTAAGGTCAGGCTCACTGGTCTGTAGTTTCCCGGAATATCCCTACTACACTTCTTGTACGGAGGACAACATGAGCAATCTTCCAGTCCAGCGGCACCTCACCTGTGTTTAAAGGTGTCACAAAGATAGCTGTTAGGGCCCCAGCTATTTTCTCTCTCACTTCCCTCAGTAACCTGGGAATATTCCCATTGGTCCTGGGGATTTGTCCACCTTAATAACCTCTACCCTACCCAACACATCTTCCCTAATTATGTCAAGTTGGAATTTTATTTACACTCATGGAATGTGGGGATTGCTGACTAGGCTAATTTTTATTGCCCATTTGTGCAATTAAAAGTCAACCACATTGTGTGTGGGTCTGGAGTCGCACTCAGTCCAATATTTCATTCAGTTGTAAATATTTTTCTAATCAACTTGTTTAGAACGAGGTTACACACCTCTGGAGAAGGTGGGACTTGAACTTGGGTCTCCTGCAACAGAGATGGAGGCACTACCACTGCACCACAAGAACTTTTGATCATCACATCTGAGTTATCGATGAAGATTGTGAATAACTGTTTCCTCTCCTCTTCCTTTTTTGGCAAACGGCGTTATGTTTGACATCTTTCTATGCACACACAATTTCCGGATCTCAGGAATTCTGAGCTATCAAAATCTGCATGTGCGATCTAAGGAGCTGTTTCTTTGTAAAGCATTAGGTGGTGGTCCATAAGCTGTAGGGTATTTATTGGATTTTAATCCCATTAATGTTTATGTCTTGCTTCTTTATTATAACTTTCTTAAATTTTTGACTTTTCTGAAGAGCGGGTTCCTGACTGTTTCTAGAATTGACTCGTGCCTCCTTCTGTACAGACATTGTTTAATGTCATTGAATTTTTGTAACCTTTTTGGTGGTTCTGTCTCTAAGTGATGCACATTTACTTTTGTTAATTCATTCCTGTATACCTACTTATAGAGTCTTTTACAATCACTTTGGATACTTTACTGAGTTCTAGACTCCTCAGGTTTACTTTATTTTTGAATATTGGCTGACTTTTCTGATCATTGAACGCTCATGTTAACTTGCATTGTTCATCATAGTAGACCACTTTTTCTGTGTTTTTTTTGTTTTTTAAGAAAACATAGCACCCTTGTTTTTTTGGAATTATTCTTTAAATGTTTTCCATGGTTTATCTACACTCATATTTCAATCCAGTTTGCTAATCTTCCTCAACAAATTTGTCCTTCATATCTTTGTTTTATTCACATTTAAGACTCCAGCTTTGGGCTTAACTAAATCACTCAAACTGATGTGACCAATATTCCCAAGAATGCCTTTTCCTGAAAGGATATTGTATAACCCCACTAAATTGCACAAACTAAATCTAAAATGGCCTGTTCCCCCAATTTGTTCCTTCACATACAGATGTAGGAAAGTATTTTGAATGCATTCTGTGAATTCTTCTCCACGTTGACTGTGAGCTTGGTTTGCCCAGTTTCTATGAGAATTCAAAAAAAAATAATCATTGCATTTTCCTCTACGTAGAAGTTATGTGAAGTCCTTAATGAGGTGCATTAAAGAGCAATGTTAAGATTTGCATCATTTCAATTGCAGATTATCAACTTTAGTTCAAAATCTTGACACAAACTATCCAGTATGCATTCTGTGGAATGGTGTTTAAATCAAAGAAAATGATTCAGAATGAATTGACCAAATGTTGTAGTTGGGTGGGACAACGTTCAATGATTTTTTTTGTAACAGAAGTAAAAAGTAGGTTTAGATATATACCATGAATGTTGTTATAGCATGTTAACATTATAATGATGTTCTTCATGACCATTTTGAAAATGGACATACAAAACATTTCCTGTTTTCATGTTCGTATTGTTGAAGGAAACATATACTCCCCTGACTTTGTGGGAAGTTTACTCTTGTTTCATTAAATTAGATTCCCTCCAGTGCGGAAACAGACCCTTCAGCCTAGCAAGTCCACACTGATCCTCCAAAGAGCAATCCACCTGGACCCACCTCTCTCTGACTAATGCACCTAATGCATGGGCAATTTAGCATGGCCAAATCACCTGACCTGCACATCTTTGGACTGTGGGAGGAAACCGGAGCACCCGGAGAAAACCCACACAGACACGGGGAGAACATGCAAACTCCACGCAGACAGTGGCCCGAGGCTGGAATCGAACCGGATCCCTGGCACTGTGAGGCAGCGGTGCTAATCACTGAACCACCGTGCCGCCCCTAAGCATACTTTTCAAATTGACAAATATAACTCCTGAATACATATAGCAAAGAAATGCCTTGTCAAAAGAGCTTGAATGTTTCCTGAATGAATTTGATGACTGGATTTTGAATGAAAATGTTACAAATTGAGAGCTGGTCTAAAGCAGGGCTTTATTTTATCTTCACTTCAGGATGGTAGACTTAATGTGAATGACCAGCTTATAGCAGTGAACAGTGAATCATTGTTGGGAAAAACAAACCAAGATGCCATGGAGACACTACGGAGATCCATGTCCACAGAGGGAAATAAGAGAGGAATGATCCAATTGATTGTTGCCAGGAGGATAACAAAACACAATGAGGTAATAATTAGTGTTGACTTTGATAATGTAAGGCTACAAAATACAAACCCCCACAAAGTAAATTACTTCCTTTTGAAGTCAAATGTTGAAAAATGCATACACTCAATTCCGGAATATACCCATTTTTGTAAGTCTCTGAACAATAATGTTTCTATTAAATTTATCATTAGAGTTTGCTGTGAAACAGTAAGTGAACATTCGTCAAGAAAGATAAAATTCAGGCTATCATGAATAAGATATGATTTCAAAGATAATATCTCTCTCTTTATTGCAGATGCTAATATGTATTCAAATTTAGGTCAGATAAAAATGTGCTCCCCAGAGGTTAGAATATTTCTTAATTTCCACCTTTTGTTCAATACAGTGGTTTGACTGCCAGTTAGACAAGGCAAAATATATTTTTTAAAATGTGACTTCATCAATGTATTCTTTTTTAAGGTTTTCTGTTCCTTTTTCTCCTTAAATTTTGTTTTCTTTTGTGTGCAGTACAATCTGGTCCAGACAAAATATTCAGTGAGATTAAGTCTTTTTATATTTATACTTGATTACTTGAATTCTGTTAAGATTCTAAAATGTGCCTGAAAGGTCGAAATGTTTTGAGGGCAATGAATGATTATTTAAATAGAGTCAATATGCAGGGCAACTGGGAAATGACAGGAGGTGGTCTTTCAGGTAAAATGCTCAGAGATTTAATACAGATGTGATGGGCTGTATAGCCTCCTTCTGCACCATTATAGTTCTGTAATTCTTATATTTGTGTGTTGTGTAAGTTTTTTTTAAGTGATGATTAAATCAGTCTGGAGATAGACACCTTTAATTTAGAATTTACCTTAATGCATTTCTTGGACTGAGAGTAACACACTGCCTCTTTTTTTGGAAAATGACTGTTGGTATGCTGCTCCGAACCAGAAATTTAAATATAAAGCTGATAATTTATTTCCAGAACACTCAATGAGAGAGAAAAACAAATGTTGTTTTTCTAATGTATAAAATTGTATAAAAATTGTTTTTATTGTTTGAGTGGAATGTTCAATTTCAGCAACTCGACAGTGCAGGCCACCCACAATGGTTAGACTTATGAATACGCATTTGTCTTTTGGCTTCTATGCAGGTTGTTCTCAATTTCATTTGAGATTAACCTGACCTTGATTTGATACGGAGTTTCTGTTATTCATGTATATCTTCTTCACATAACTAAAACAACAAAGTCAGAACAATCTGAAGCAAACAAAAACAGAAATTACTGGAGAAACAGCAGGTTTGGCTTAATTTGTGGAGAGAAAACAGTTCACATTTCAAGAGGGAGACAGGACTTGAAACATTAACCCTGCTTTCTCTCCACAGATGTTGCCAGACCTGGTGAGCTTCTCCAGAAATTCTTATTTTGTATTTTGTTTCCCCTCTTCAGCATCCGCAGTTCTTTATTTTGTTTTAAAGTCAAAAAGATGGTAGTTGAACTGAAATATCCTCCATGTGCAACAATGAATGCTTCATCTTGGTTAGGATCTGTAATTGGCTCTGAGAGATAACATGCATTGGCTTTTACTGAAGGGAATTTTATATTGATTCCCCAAGTGCCAGTTGATAACTGTGCATGGCATTTCATCCATCTGTGCACCATAGCATTTTATTTCATGAGTTATTGTCATCTGGAGATAAGTGGTATACCTCAGTGGTTCGCTTACTTTCCGTGACTTATCGCTGCATTTTAAACTCCTATTTCTACTTCCTCGTTGGTAGTTGTGACTTCAGCAATACAGGCCCCAAGCTCTGAAATTCCCTCCCTAACCATTCCACTTTGCTCACTTTCTTTCGACTGTAGTTAAAAGTCTGAATACATCAGTAGGGTTTAGTCCCTGCTACTAAATTTTCATCCTTTGGCAAAATGTCAGTTTGTTTTTGTCTGATTTCACACTGTGAAACTCTTTATGACATTGCTATATTCAAGATGTTGTTGAAATGTCATTTCTAGTCCTATCTCGAAGGACAAGGTCAGCAGATCCATGGGAACGTTAGCACCTTCAAGTTCCCCTCCACGCCATTCACCTGACTTGGAAATATATCACCATTCCTTCACTGTCACTGGGTCAAAATCCTGGAATTCCCTCCTCATGGCACTGTAAGTCAATCCCATAGCAGGTGGACTGCAGCGGTTCAAGAAGACAGTTCATCACCATCTACTCATGGGCAACTAGAACCTGGCAATAAATGCTGGCCAGCCTGCAATGCCCACTCCCCACAAATTAATTTGGGAAGAAAAAGGAATTATCGTACCTCATGTTACGTTTTGTTCCGATGTCTGCAGCACTTGCCTGGCACTTGTGCAAGTTGCATCTAAAACCAGAGCACCTTTGCTTCAATCTGTGTGTAGGTATTTACCAATCAATCTGGTCAGAAATGTTATAACATACTTCCAGAGCAGGTGGGGCTTGAATTCAGGCCTCCTGGCTCAGCTAAGGACAATACAAATGCAACACAAGAGCCCTCTCAATTTCTGTGTACCAAATATAGAAAGAATTGTGTTCAGCTGCTGCATTTTGTTTCTGTACAGACATGTCAGTTATAACTAATTTAAAGGTGACAGGAGGGAAGCTGAAGTGAAGTCTGCTGGATTAAAGGAAATGAGTTGAATCTGTTGGCTTTATCAAAGATTCACTGGAGAAGCAGTGTTCATTGATTTTTCTGCAATGAGTTATCAATTGATCTGGCTACTAAATTATGTTTTATAAGCATTAGTGAAGGCACTTGGGAGAGAGCTCCACTTTCTATCCCTTTGGAGTTACAGTGATAAACAGAGTGTGACCTTTTCAGATTTTTAACAACAGTGCATCTTTTGAAATGTATTTAAATGTGTAGGTGTTCTTGCACAAATAATACTAATTAACAGGATTCATGATAGGTTAGGTTTGATCTGTGGAAAATTGTGCTGAAAGCAAATCATCTCAAAAATCATCAAAGAATAGAGTAACAAAAGGATGAATACTTGCCTACACAAAATGGTTTGTGCACGCGGAAATTAATATCCTTTTGACTTGACTTGTTTTCCCAGGGAAATATTATTATACAATCCTTTAATTTAAAAATTGATTAGAAAAAAGACCAATTTCAATACTTGTTAACATTTAGTTTCATGCTCGTGCTGAAAATAAACTTGTCAATGTAAAATTAGGTGCTCAGTAGTTGTCCTAATATTGGGTAGAAGTAGATCCTTAAATGACATGTGATTCTCATTCTTATTTTGACTGACACACATCATTCACCTTTGAAAGAAATGAAGAGAAATTAATTTGATTGAGGAGCCTGCTATTTTTCATAGAAGTTGTGTTAAGCTAATTGTTAAATCTCGGTTTAATGAAATTATCACTCAACTGTAATTAAAGCTAAGAAAATAAATTGTTGCTTAATGATTAAAAGCTTAGCATTTAATTTGTTTACTGCAGAATTTTACAATATTTGGGTAGTTCATGCTAAGTCTGTAATTATGTTGATCGATCACTGCAATAAATAGAAGTTGAGTAAGTCTACATTTTGCAAGTTCCTTTGCCTTTCATTTCTATGAAAATGATAATACTTGCAACAGAAAGTATTTTTTGGAAGCATATGACCTCTCCAGACATCTGTCTCCTATGTTTGGAACATGGTGCGATGTTTCTTACCCCCTCGAGTGCCCGTGGCATTCGGCCAACTTCCAAATGTCAGGAGGAATTAGTCCAGTGCTTTGACTTCAAAGTCTTTGTCATGAAAGCTTATTTCAGTTTGCTCTTGGCCTTGCCTGGAAGCTGCAAAAATAACTCCAGCATATCACATACACTTACAGATATTTACCATACAGATTACTCCTATAACTGCTCTGTGATGCAATTTATTTAAAGATATTTTTAAAACTAATGAGTTATTTGTTTATAACCCTCTAGCACATATTCACAATATTAAATTATAAATTGTTTGTTTAAAGCAATTTAGATGTTAGAATAATGTCGCAATAGTAGTAGTAGATGGTGAGGTACTTTAACATTTAAAAACCTGATTGTTGCCCAGAAGAGAAGACATTAAACTATCATCATTCAGATTTCTAAATGGTGCAGATGGGCTCAACTTGACACTTTCATGCAGAATAGAATAATTGGTGTGAACAAGAATTTGGAATGATGTATCTGTGGTATTTGATTTGGCTGCCTTTCTGATCATTCAAAAGCTGTTGTTTTTTTCCTTTTGGAATCTTTTAATCTCCATGCTGACCTTTAGTTCAATACATTTCTTACCCCAGTTTTGATCATTTTTAATGTGAAAGGCTTCCCCACCACATTGTTCACATCACGCAAGTCAAACTCCAGCAGCCTGTTTGATTTGTTTTAATGGTTTCATTTTCTGAAATTACTTTTTATTATGCAAAATATCCAAATAAACTAAAATACAAAATCAATTTCTCTTTGTGGAATTGATAAATAAAACACAGTTTTTAAATGCGATTGTGATAATAGTGTTGTCCTGAAATGTTACAAATAATTTTTAGCTCCAAGGCAGCTTCAGTTATTTTGTAGAAATAATATAATAGTTTAGTGGATGATTCTGAACTTTTGAATGAGCCAGTAGTTTGTTTTAATGATAACTGTTCATTTGCATACATTCTGCTTTTGCATGATGTTCTCTCTTTCTGTCATTTAAAGCGGGGACTTGTGCGGTGCTGTCGTGCCATATTGTGTTTTCACCCAAGCTGAACTTGTGGCTGGGCACCATTTTCTTTTTCACCTGCTCTACAGCATACATATGCATTGATTTTCCAGGAAGTTTACTGTACAGTGAACCAGAGTCTCAATTCTCCCTTATTTCTTGCCTCACACAGATTGAAATGGCTCTAACCAGGACCTTGAACTGTTATTGTGGCTCATTGTCCGTCCATATCCTTTTCAATCAACTCTGCAACCTACTATGCGTGCTATCCTCCTTGAACACCAGCAATGGGGCACACTTTGGCTGGTTCTACTTTTACCAATCATCTTGTGCCTTTCTATAGTAATTCTGTTAATTTTTGATATCCTTTTAGGATTATTCCTTGGCACCTTCCTATTCCATACCTAGGTGCTACCCATTAGCAATATCTTTTTTCGACCTTTACATCATTTTCAATTTAAGTTGAAAAAGCACTCAGCTCTGTCTTTCCCCTACTATCAATCTCTGCACTATGTCTCACTATTTGGCATCCAGTCTATGATAAGCTCTAGTTTTCTCGAACTAAACATTTGGAAGAATTAATCCATTGATCTTTCCTTCTCTAACTATGTGCTGTTGTCAGTGTCTCAGCTGGCACTACACTGTTTATGGCCTTGGAGTCATATTTAACCCTAAATCTTCACCATTGCAACATTTTCACCTTTGTGAACTTGAAATGACGTCAGGTTCAGCCCAACTCATTGAAATCTTCATCCACACTTTCCTTACCTGAAACTACAGCTATTCCAGTGTGATATTAATAATTGTCATATTCTTTCAATTTAAGGTCATGCACAACTCTCGTGCCCATCCTTTCTTACTCATCCTCCTCTGTAATTACCCCTGTTAACCCATACCCTTCTCCAAATGCTTTAAATTTAAAATCATCACTCCCATTTACAACCCTGCCATTGTCTTAACGTTATATTGTAAATTTCTCCAGCTTTGCAGTTCTCTTGGCCCTTACTGTAAACCCTCTTTTGAGTCCAGCTTGTTGTGCAAACCACCCTGGCTTTGAGTCGCTATCTCACTTTCTCTCTCTCTCTCTGTCTCTAGCGCTCTCTTTCACTGTCTCTAGCGTGCTCTCTCTATCCCTGTCCCCACATCCCCTTTGCCCACCACTGCTGGCTATTTTGCAGGCTGGCTATACCATCTTCTCAAGTTCACCACCTCCTGTTTCTTTGACCTCTTAAAGTTAATTATTTAGTCAAGCTTTAGTTCCCCCATCCACACAACTTTACCTGTGTCTTGATGCCCATTTTTTTCCTTGCTCCTATTTAAGAAACGCTAATACAGTTTCTTTTTATGGCCAACGATTTATTTAATTTCAAGTTGTTCTCTCTCATTAAATGACATAATGGACTCGATGGAATCAATAGCGTTCTAGGATACAGGGCACAGTCTTAAGATAAGGAATCATTTATGCAGTGAAACACAGAAAATATTCTTCACTCAGGCATAGGATCAGTCATGATGTTGATTAACAGAGCAGTCTCAAGGGATGTATGTTTTACTCCTCCCCCTATTTCTTGTGTTCCTACAACAGTTCAGGTCAAGATGCTCCTAAATTCAATGTATGGTCTAATCTGAATTCCCTTTATCTAAGCTGCAATAGCAATTGGAAAGTCTAACTAGGAAGGATTGGACCAAGCTTTATCTTTGTGATCAAATATATAGGTCTTGACTCATTCCCTCCATAACAAGGTAGTTGATGCTAACGGTCCATCTGATAATTGAACAATGATCGCTTTGGGAAAATACTGACAATTTGTTGATGACCATGGAAACACATCCAAGCAAGAGTCAGAATCAGGAGGAGTAAAAATTATTTCTGATATGTCTTTTTTTAATCAAAGCTATTAATCTGACTTGCTTGTTAAAAATGGTATCTTGGGAAGCAAAAATTTGCATTTGTGAACTCTGTAAAATTCTGTAGCAATTTTTACGTTTTTATAAACTGTGGACTAATTTATTAAAATAAATGGATATGGCACAAATTGGGTAGCTGCCTGTTCTGAACACTTCCAATTATCTTTTTCTACTTTATTTTCCCCGCACATGGGAACTGAACAGAATCATGATGTAGCATTTATATATCGTTACCTGGAAAAGGTGCATTGGTGTCAAGGAATGTAAAGTCAGAAGACAGCAGTATAGTTACTGTCACTCTGGTGAAGGTGGAATGGTTACCTGTAACTGTAGATGTGCCTCACCGCAAGTAGAATACTTAGTGAAGTGAATGTTTAGTGATGATCATCCATTGAATCAGTCCTGTGGAAACGAAGACCACTGTACTGTTGAGAAGCTGTAGTGCATTTGAGGCATTGGGGGAGAACTGAGCAAACACTTGTTAAAAATAACAGTTTGGAGATTTGTGCCACTTGCATGATTGAATACAAAACCCAGTTGCAGAAATGTTTTCCTTATGTAGAGTCTGTAGTGTGTTTTCAATCTAATCTCTGATATACAGGCACAGTATGTGAAATTCCCAAAGAGAGAATCCAGATTGAATCCCCTTAACTGATGCTGATGCCATATGCATCAAGCATTTTCAAAGTGCTGTTGCATCCTTCTAAGAGTCGAGGATTGTTTTTCCTGTCCATTCTCTACATACATTGTGTTGTACACTTTGTTATGAGAAACAATTCATCGGCAAGGATATGTAGTCAACTTGTTATTGTTGTGACATTGCACGCTCGTGCCCAAGACTGTTAAAGCTTGGGAACAGCCTTGGCTAATCTTTTCCTGTTCCGCTTCCTGTATCCTCTTCAAATCTTCCAAGGAACAGAGTGATTGATTGCTTTGGTGCACATGTCCCCATTTTCTTTACAAATAGGTCTTTTTACAACTGGAGCATAGACACTTCTCATTGTGACCAACTTCAGCAGTACCTTGAAGCTCTGACTTGGGAAGGATCTTAACTTGCACAAACATGAAATGAGGGCGGCTCAGTGGCTAGCACTGGTGCCTCACAGTGCCAGGGATCCGGGTTTGATTTCACCCTTGGTGACTGTGTGTGGAGTTTGCATGTTCTCCCCCTGTCTGCATGGGTTTCCTCCCACAGTCCAAAGATGTGCAGGTTAGGTAGATTGGCAATGATAAATTGGCCATAGTGCACAGGCGTGTGTACGTTAGATAGATTAGCCATTGGAAATGCAGGGTTACAGGAAAAGGGTAGGGGATGCATCTGTGTGGGATATTCTTCCGAGTCTGTTTGTGCAGACTAGATGGGCCGAATAGCCTGCTTCCACACTGTAAGGATTCTATGAAACTTTGTCAGCAAAACTGTTAAACCAATTGCTCTGTGGCTCAGTAGTAGTGATTACGAAAAGAAAGTTGTATTTTAGAATAATTTTCACAGTGTGGAGGCTTTTAAATCTTTTTTGCACTCATTAAATTAGGAAATGAGAGAAATGATTTCCAGTTTTTGCATTGAGAGAACAGCCAGATGCAGAGTCAAGTTCCGCAACAGAAAATGTACCTTAGCTCCGGCCCAAAAGGGGTCACTGTTGTTGCTGTTGTGATTGAAATTTTGATGGAAGATACCACAGATTGCCTTTGATGACTCCATTTGCAAAGTGTTTAAACAAACAACATCTTGCTCATACCAAAACCCATCCACACAACAATTAATGCTGTGGAGCACATTTTGCATAGACGGGTGCAATTTTGGTTCTCCTATGCAATTCCACAAATAGGACATAGAACAGTACATACAGGAACAGACCTTTGGCCCACCATATCTGCACTGACTATGATGTCATTCAAAACTCATCCCATCTGTCTACACACATGGTCCATATCCCTGTATTCTCTGCTTGTTCGTGGGTCTGTTTAAATCCCTCTTAAACTTCGCTCCCAATCTGCTTCTACCATCTTCCCTGGCAGTGTGTTCCAGGTACCTACCACCCTCTATGTTAAAAAAAACTTCTTTTCTTGCACATCTCCTTTAACTTTTCCCCTCTAACCTTAAACCTATACCCTCCTAGTTTTTGACATTTTCACCCTGAGGAAAAGATTCTGACTGTCCCCTCTATCTCGGTTTCTCAATTTTATATGCTTCCATCAGATCGCCCCTGAGTCTCTGATGCTCTAGTGAAAATAGTCCCAAATTTGTTTAATCTCTCGTTATAGCTAATACACTCTATTCCAGGCAACATCACAGTAAACCTCTTCTGCACCCTTTAGCCAATCTCCACATCCTTCCTTTCATGTTGTGCCCAGAACTGCACACCAAATATGGCCTAGCTAAAGTTCTACACAGCTGTAAACTTTATACTCAATGCTTTGACTGATATAACAAAGCATTTGGTAAACCTACTTTACAATTTGATCCACTTGTGTTGCCACTTTGAGGGAGGTATGGAATTGCACCCCAAAATCCCTCTGTTCCAAAAGGTCCTATCATTAACCATATGCTTTTCTCTTGCATCTGAACTCCCAAAATGCTTCACCTCACACTTGTCCAGCTTAAACTCCAATTGCAATTTCTCCACACAACTTTGCCATTGATTTATATCCTGTTGCATCCTTAGACAACCTTCCTCACTATCCACAGCTCTATTGATTGTAGTGTCATCTGCGAATTTACTAATCAGATGTTTTCATCAAAATTGTTTATTTTTATATATTTCATATAAACAGCAGAGATCCCAACATTGGTCACAGACCTCCAGTCAGAAGAATACCCCTCCACAACCACCCATATTTTCTATGACCAAGCTAGTTTTGTATCCAACTTACCAAGTCATATGGATTCCGGGTGACTTGATCTTCTACTGTAAGGGACCTTTTAAATGCTTTGATAAAGTCCATGTAGACAACATCCTTTATCCCTATTCTCATCACTCATCTCTTTGTTACTACCTCAAAGACTCAGTCAAGTTTGAGACAAGACATCCCCCATGCATCCATGCTGACTATCCCTGATAAATACATTCTTTTCCGGTTGTGAGTAAATTCTGTCCCTCAGAATCTTCTCTCACAATTTCCCTACAATTGATGTAAGGCTCACCGGCATATAATTTCCTGGATCATCTCTCTTGCCCTTAAAAAAAAAAGTTGGCTATTCTCCAGTTCTTTGGGACTTCAGCTGTGGCTAAAAAGGATACAAAAATCTTTGTCAAAGACCCAGCATTCTCCTTCCTTGCCTAGCTCAGTGTCCTACAATAGATCATACCAGGCCATGGGGTCTTAGCTACCTTAACATTTTTCAGGACACCCAACACCCTCCTTAGTATCGACGTGTCCTAGAATATATACATACCCTCCTCAATCTTACCATCATCCATGTCCTTCTCCTTGGTGAAATGCTAATATCAAGTACTCATTCAGGACCTTACCTACTTTCTCTGTGTAGTTGCCAGGGCAAGAACCATCCTGTTTCACTTCCAAGAGGTCTCTAATAACCCATGTGCCTGTTGGTTTGTATTTTATTAGTTGATGTTTCTTCTTGATTGAGCAATCAATTGCATTGTATCTTGACAGGAAAAGTACCTTTCCAATGTAGAAGGTGAATTACTCTTTAAGGTTATTCTGACTAAATAACTACCCTTCTATTTTTAAGCTGAAAATGCAACAAACCTAAGGACATCTGGAAATCTTAGGCCTTCCTTATTTTAACAATAATATAATTTCAGTGTTATATGAATGAGTCACCAGTTGATTCCAACTTGGGATTTTGCTTTGAAAATATTAAAGCATTTGTATTTGGTGTCATTACTCTTTCCCATATCACATTGAATGCATGCCAAATGTCTCTTTATAAGACAGTTATTTTTAACTGATCATTGGAAATGCATTCAAGTTATTTTCAAGTTATTAGAACCACATCTTCTACTTCAGTAACTGAGGACCCAGATCAGGCACATTCTCCATTACCAAGCTACTAAATATCAAATGTATTTTTGTCAGTTTCTGAATCAAATACTCTGCAAATAATTTGTTTGGAAACCTTCAGGTTATTGCCCAACATAGGTAAATAGACAAGGTCTTTTCCTTGGGATGGGAGCCCAGAAAGAGAGGATGTAGGTTTAAGGTGAGAGGGGTAAGATTTAAAAGGGACCTAAGAGGAAACTTTTTCATGCAAAGTGTGGTGCGTGTATGGAATGAGCTGCCAAAGGAAGTGGTGGAGGATGGTACAATTGCAACATTTAAAAGACATCTGGATGGGTATATGAATAGGAAGGGTTTGGAGGGATATGGGCCAAATGCTGGCCATTGGGACTCGGTTAATTTAGGATCTCTGGTCAGCTTGGACTGAAGTGTCTGTTTGCATGCTGTACATCTCTATGACTATAGGACTAATTCAATGATAGTTGTTGGTATCAAAAGCAATCTATTTTTAAAGTTTTTCAATTCCTCAATGAAATTGTTGCAGCCACATATTCTACATCATGACCATCATGGCAGAGGCTCATCATAAATTGGTCTATACATGCTCACAAGAGATTTGCACCAGCCATAGAGGAATGGCAAAAATCTTGTTTCTGAAGTTAAGGAATGCTAACCCTCTGAAAGCAGATTTTCTTTTGTGAAAGGACAGACCTTACTGAATCATTCATGTTATTTGTCAGCTCAGAGTGTTCTAGTTTGTTCCTCATTGTTGACAGTTATCCATTGTACATACATGAACTGTAAATATTACATTTTATGAATGTTTGAGCATTGAGATGAGAGATTCTGGTATTGTAAATGTGGTACAGGGTATTCCAGGCAATTGGGGATTTCACCAAGTATTTAGAAGTCAGGTACACTTGGTTCAGATGCATCCCTGTGCTAAACTACCCTCTGCTATGCTTTTGTATTGTGCTTTGGTTTACCCTGAGAGTATACATTTTGTGACATTTTCTTCTTGCCACATCAACTACCCTGAGACCAAATTGCTAGTTTTACTCACTCAATGGCAATTGTGAGCTGTGGATCCACTTGGAAGTGTGATGAGATTTGCCCAAACTTAACTCACCTGGGGCTGTAACAAGCCAAAGAGACTCATTGCCTTGATTCTGCTGGATTTCAACTGAAATCCCAGATATGAACAGCTTGAGTGTAATCCACTGCACCCAATCCTCTTGTGATAATTAGATGTACAAATTGAATGGAGGGCATCTTACTGGAAACATTGGCTTATCATTTCTCATAAAACTTGACTTCAAATCAAGCAGTATTGATAGTCTGCTGAAGGTTGTATGGATTAATTTAATTAACGTTTCGATAATTTAGAAATAATTAAATGTCAGAACTAGTTAAATCAGAACCAAACAGAGAATTTGAGAAGTCTTATAACTTGATTGGAGAGGGGGAGTGAGAAAAGTAAAATCAGCTTCTGACTGCAAATTCTCTCTCATCATTAGCAACTGAAGTTTTCTTATTTCTGAAAGCAAAAAGAAATGCAATCGATTGTGCATTTTACAACTTTCGAGATGGGTTTTCGTTTTTTAAAAAAATATGTGCGAAACAACTGAAGATCAGCCTTTTCCAGGAATGTTGAAGCCTGTTATGGCATCATGGGAGGTATTGTGCAAAGTGCATAGAAAGTCTGTCATTAAGCATGACTGTCATAGCAAATTATTTTGAATGTTGGTGAGGAGTTCTAATTCATTGGGTACCCAGTCAGATGAAAGCTCAGGGCAACTAGTTGTATTCCCCCATGCTGCTAAATAGTCTTTCAATGTAGATTTTCACTTTCTCCCCAGCTCGAGACACCTGGCAGCCCCTCTGGGCCTGAGCTGCCTATTGATGCTGTGATGGACGACAGAGAACGAAGGATTTCACATTCACTTTATAGTGGAATCGAGGGATTGGATGAGTCACCCACTAGGAATATTGGTTTTAACAGATTGATGGGTGAGTCAAGTAGCCATCTGATGGACCAATTTTTCTTCATAGAGTCTGACAGATTGCTATATTTTGTTTCACAGATACAGGACTGTTTAAAGCTTATCTGCTTTCCTTTGCCAAATATGCCGATTGCATATTTTTTGTGATATTTGCTTTTGGAGTTTTTGTAAAAACGAAAATAAGGATAAAAGCTCTCAATGTTCAGTACTTTTATTCAGATTGACACTACACTTATTATGGGACTTAATGATTACTGAGATTACTAGCACTTCCTCTGAGACAGTTAGAAATTCTTAAAGCAGCACTTAATAAAAGTTTACCTTTGTCAGTGACTATCCAAGTTATAGGTCAGTGTTTGGAAATCAGTAATTGCTATTTAGTTCTTTTGAATAACCAATCCCATTTCCATAAAAATGTCTTCGTAAGTCCATTTACCCATCTGGTTTGGCAAAAAATACTGCACATCTTATTATTAGATTGGTTCATCTATCAAACCATTATTCTAGGATGATCTACAGAATATTTACCATTACTTTGAATCTCATTTCAACTTAATTATGAACAAAGTATATAAAACTTCAGTGGAGAATTGTAGGATCCCATCTGATCACACATTTTGTGTGACGACTATTTAAGACTTCTGTCACATTAATTGAGAAACCGATCATCTATGTAATAGTTCGTCTGTCGGTAACTTCTGGGGCTGGTATTTTTATTATTGTAAAATTGCTTTTTGAACCTGATTACTCTGATTTGGGAAAGTGGCAGCCTAGCGGTATAATCGTTAGATTATTACCCTGAAATTAAGAGTCTAATGATGACTATGAAACCATTGTTGATTGTTGGAGAAAAAACCCACCTGGTTCACTAATGTCTTTTAAGAAAGGAAACTGCCATCTTTACCTGATTTGGCCTACATGTGACTCCGGACCCAAAGCAAAGTGGTTGACTCTCAACTTTCCTCTGAACAGTTAGTGATGGGCATTAAATGCAGGTCTAGCCAGTGACACCCTCATCTTATGAATGAATAAAAAAAAGCTAGAGACCCAGGTAATATTCTCGGGACAAGAGTTTGAATCCCGGCAGCAAAAGATGGTGGAATTTTAATTCAATTAAGAAAAAACGAATTAAGAATCTACTGATGATGAATCCATTGTTGATTGTCGGAAAAACCCATCTAGTTCACTAATGTCCTTTAGGGAAACAAACTGCCATCCTCAGCCTATCTGGCCTACATGTGACTCCAGACTCTTAAAAATGTGATCGACACTGCTGTCATACTGTGAAGGAGTGAATTTAAAAATTCACTTTGGCAAGCTACTTGCTTAACCGATCTATTACTTTCAAAAGAGGAGACATCTGCATTCTAATTTTCCAAGACTGTTTATTTTCAGTCATCCAAAGATGTACACATGAGGTAGATTGGCTATGCTAAATTTTCCATAGTGTCCAGGGATGTGCAGACTAGGTGGATCAACCATGGGAAATGCAGGGTTACAGGGATAGGGTGGGGGGTGCGTCTGGATAGGAAGCGCTTCAGAGGATCAGTGACGCTATGGGCCAAATGGCCAGCTTCCACACTGTAGGGATTCTGTGGTTTTATGATCTATGAGTTTTCTATTTGCTCAGATTTGTTTTTCATTTTTTACTTTTAATTTTCATTTCCTTTAAACCTGAAGTCAATTAGCTGTGCTGACTTGGCATTGTTCTGGGATTACAAATACATATTCCTGGATTTGTGTGGCTCAGTAATGCAACATAATACAGAAGAACTTTGATTATCTGAACGACATGGGTGGGGAGTATTTTGCTTGGATAATCAAATGTTCTGATAACATAGTTTTGCTAAGCATCGGGGCCTTGCATTCTTGCCAATAATCCGAAATTCGGATAATCGAACGCCAAATAATCAAGGTTCTACTGTATATGAAACATGGAGAAATCATGGTGGTTTTTGGTGGTTTTACTCAAATAGAAACTTACATTTATGTAGTGCCTTTTATTTCTTCAAAATGTACCAAACGACTTTACAGCCAATCATATAATTTTTTAAAGTGTTGCCTTTATAGAAAACATCACAGACAATCACCATGCAGTAAGGTCCCACAGACGACAATGGACTAAAATGTTCATCGCTTTATTTTACAAAATATTAGTTATGGAAATAGATATTGGCCTGATTACAGGGGATAAGACCTGTTGCAAGACATCACCTCCAATAATCCAATGATACTACTTTGGAGTGTCAGCCTAGAAACAGTGCTTGGTGAAATGTTCTCGGGAGTGCTGTTCAGGAGAATACTGGAGAAGTCAGATTCAACACATCATCCCACCCACCTGTCCCAATTGGCCAGTGAATCCAGAGGCAGGATGTTAATTAATTTCACTCAGTTGGCAAAGGCCATTCTGTCGCCATTCAAATCATAGAATCCCTACAGTGTAGAAACAGGCCGTTTGACCCAACAAGTCCACACCGACCCTCTGAAGAGTATCCCACCCAGACCCATTCCCTTACCCTATTACTCTACATTTACCCCTGACTAATGCACCTAACCTACACAACCCTGAACACTATGGGCAATTTAGCACGGCCACTTCACCTAACTGGAGCACCCGGAGGAAACCGATGCAGACATGGGGAGAATGTGCAAACTCCACACAGACAGTCGCCCGAGGCAGGAATTGAACCCGGGTCCCTTGCGCCGTGAGGCAGCAGTGCTAACCACTGAGCCAACATGCCACCCAAATACTTGGCCTGCAAATGGTTCTGGTGTTTGGCCAAATTTAAGTTGGGGAAGTTCTATCCCTAATCTCTATTGAGCGGTTATTGATGTATAAAGTCAAAATAGCTTTCATTCCAAATACTGACCAGATTATAACCAAGACAAATAATTAACTCTTGTATTTCTCAGTTCTTGTCTTGATTCATCCATGTGTATGTTCCTTCCTTTCATTGCTTTTTGGGTACTTTCTTTCCTTTTGCATTGTATTCATGCCCTTTGGATGTGACTCTGATGAGCAATTATCTAGTTCTGCTGTGCACACTGGAAATTCTGCTATAGATAAGAATCCCAGTGTTTCTGAAATTGTAGGCATTAGCAGTTGGAAGGGATGACTTAGTTGGGAACATTGCCTCTTAATCAAAAGGCTGTAGTTTTTAGACCCATTCCAGGTCTTGTGCGCATAAATCAAGACTGCCATTGCCTGCAGTACTGAGGAAGTGCAGCATCATTGGAGGTGCCGTCTTTCAGGTTAAACTTTAGACCAAGCCCCGATTTACCTTCCTCGGCGGGTGTAAAAGGTACTGTGGCACTATTTCAGCGGGGAGTTATCCTGACCTGCTCAGTATTTATTTCTGAGTAAACATTATGAAAAAGATGATCATTGTAGCATTGCTATTCGTGGGAATTTGCTGTGTGCCATCTTGCTACTGCATTTGCTGCAGTTCAAAAGGAACTGCACAACAAAGATACTTAATTGGTTGTACGGGACTTGAAGACATCCAGTGGTTATGAAAGGTACTATATAGATGCACATCTCTTTTATTGGGTAATATGTTTTCAGGCACAGAAGAAGTCTGTATGTATTCATAACTCTTGTTAAGCTTCACTTTTTTTTCATGAACATCTGTCCATCTGTTGCTTTTGCTTTCGTCAAGGGTACAAATCAGTCTGCTGAGTATGCTTTTCAGTTCTTCTTTAAAAAATGTACAAAATTGGCACAGCTTTTCCCTGTTCTGCTTGGTCTTGTATTTCCAGAAGATGCTACTCATGTGAAGGTGGAATAGAATACTGACATTTAGTATTGTTTGCTCTTTTACTCTTCAACTCAAAAATAGTTTCCCCTACAGCTAATTTAACCTTGTTCCCTCTGGTCTAAATTATTTCTTTTTTCATTGCACTGCAAACGGCTCACAATAAATGATTTTTTTTAAACTGACACTGAGAAAGGAAATGTTGGTGTTGTGCTGCATTGCACAGTTGCTTTCTTTATTAATTTACTAAGACAGTTTCCATTTCCATAGATAAACCTTTGCATAAACTGTGTGAAACTGACAGGTGGATAAATTGTTCTAGCTACAGCAGCAATAAAAAAGAAAGTGACTCACACTTCATCTGTAATCAGTATATTTACAGGAAAGTTTCACATTGATATTTCATTATCAATGTAGAACCTGTCTCTTTTTGAATTAGTTGTCCAGAGATGTGCAGGCTGTGTGGGTAAGCCATGGGAAATACAGATTGGAGGGAGAGGTTAGGGGTCTGGGTCTGGGTGGGATGCAGTTCAGAGAGTTGAGGTGGATTTAATGGGCCGAATAGCCTGCTTCGCCACTGTAGGAATTCTGTGATTTTTTTTGGTCATCTTTCTTTGCCCCAATCCTTGAATATTTATTCTGGATAGCTTTCATGAATTCGGACTTAGTCAGAAGGGGCTTGCAGTTGGTCCAAATTCTTTCACCCAGTATCCTTCCATATAATAAATAAGGGATTTGTTGGTCTCAGAAACCTTAAGTGGGCTCAATTTGTTGATCCCTGTTGCATGCTATTGGGGTAATCAGTTGGTAACCACCAAGAGTGGTTCACGAATGCTTGGTCACAGATGAATAGATTTGAAAGAGGAGGAAGTGATGGAGTGATAGAGGGTTTTAGGAAAGGAATTGCACTGGTTGAGGCCTAAACAGGCTAACCGTGTAATTGTCAGTGGGAGTGAAGGAAGCAAAAGGTCAGAGTTCAAAGTACACAGTCCAGGGGAGGGAGTTTAAGGACTAGGAAAACCATATAGTCAGTAGCACAGTGACCATTCAGCCCACTTCATCCTTTCCAGCTCTCTGTAGAGCACTATGTCAGTCTCCTTTAGTGTTCAGTTTGTGTGCCCTCTATTACTTGAACTATCCATTCCCATTTGTGCTTTCTGCAATGTTTAATAATTTAGTTTTCACCCTATCTCCATTTATTCCAATTCTCTGTCATCAGGAATGGTTAAAGAGAGGCTGGGTGGTTTCTACTGTAACTATAACTTAAAGGAATGATGTATTACGTAGTAGGATTGGAACAGGAATAAACCAGTGAGCCCCTCAAGTCTGTTCCACTATTCATGACTGATCTGTAGCTTATCTCCATATACCTGCCTATGGCCCATATCGCTTGTTACCTCAGCTTAACAAAACTTTATCCATCTCAGATTTAAAATTAGCAATGCATCTAGTATCAACTGCCATTTATAGAAGAGAGTTCCAAACCTCTACTACCTTTTGTGTGTGAAGTACTTCCTAACCCCCCTCCTGAATGATCTGGCCCTAATTCTTAGACTATTCCCCTTTGTTCTAGAATCTGTAACCAATGAATATTATTTATTGCCCTTGCTTCCTGTCAGTATCTTGGAACTTTTGATCAAGTCAGCCCTTAACCTAGTAAATTCTAGGGAAAGTGAGGACTGCAGGTGCTGGAGAGTCAGAGTCGAAAAGTGTGGTATTGGAAAAGCACAGCAGGTCAGGCAGTTTCAGAGGAGCAGGAGAATCAATGTTTTGGGCATAAGCCCTTCATGAGGAATTCCTCGTGCAGAATTATATGCAGATGACAGGATGGAGGCAGGGAGTGAGGAGTAAACGATAGGTGGGGATAGAGCCCAAAGGGAGGGAAAAACAGTTGGACAGACAAAAGAATCAATAATGATCTGGCTGGGAGGGTGAATAGCTGTCAATGGACACTGTTAGTGGCTAACAGCTCACTCTCCAATGCTGAATATTCTGTATTCAGCAAAGCTCTCAGTTTTATCCCTCTGCATCCCACATGACGTCAGACTCTTCTTCTAAAATCTTTGCCTCTGTGCCCATTTCTTTGGACAAGAATCCTCTTCCCCCTCCCACCAACCCCTTTGCCCAGCTCCAATACACTCCCTCCACCTGGACCCCTCCCTTTGGCCTTTTACCTGTACTCAATCTATTCATCCAGAACTGTCAACATGACGTTGGTTGCCTCCATTTCTCTGTCCCCTCACCCAATCCAACCTATCTCCCTCCGAGCCTACTTCACTCCATGTGCTTACATCCAACCTTGACTTTGTTATTACGCCTGTCGAAAAGGGTGGTGCTGTAGTAGTCTGGCATACCGACCTCTGCATTGCAGAGACTGAGTGCCAGCTTTCAGATATCACCTCCTAACTTGCCCTGGACCATGAGCTCTCCATGGCACATCAAACCATTGTATTAACTACAGTCACTGACCTTATTTCATCGAGTGCTCCCCTCCTCCCCCACAGAAGCTGATAGTCCACCCAGCCCCGCACAGCCTGCCTTTATCTCCTTCAGAAAGTTGACGAACAGAATTACCCAGGCAGACTTATTGTTTCAACCTACCCCTGTCAAACAGAACTCCTCTCTTCTTAACTTGACTGAGTCTTTTCTCCCCTTCTGCAGTCCCTGCCCATGCCCATCTGTGATTCCTCTGATGCTTTACACCAGTTTCGGAATTTCCAGTTTGTAGGCTCCAGCCACCGCCTCTTTACCATGTATGTGCAATCCCTTTACACATCCGTCCCCCACCAGGATAGTCTCGGGACTCTTTGCTTCTTTCTGAAGCAAAGGCCTGAACAGTCCCAACTCACCACCATCACCCTCCCCTTGGTCCTCGCCCTCAACAACTTCTCTGTTAACTCCTCACATTTTCTTCAGTTGAGTAGAGGCAGGACGATAGATTCATTTGGGGAGCAGAGGGATACAGATCCTTCGGGGTTAGGCAATAGGTTTAGACAGTGGATTTGGATTTGCTCAGGCTTGGAGGGCCGAAGGGCCTGTTGCTGGGCTGTAAATTTTCTCTGTTCAAAATGTCAATCATCTTCCTCAACTGAGGATTCCCCAGCACATTTGACAACAGGGTCCTCAACTGCATCCGACCCACTTCCCACACTTCCACCCTCGCCCCCTCTCTTTCCTCCCACAACAGCGTTCCGCTTGTCCTTGCCTACCATCCCACCAGCATCCACATCTAGAAGATCATCAGCCACCATTTCCGCTACCTCAAGCGAGGTGTGACAACTAGACACATAATACCCTCCCCACTCTTGTCTGCCTTCCGCAGGGACCATTTCCTCCAGGACACCCTGGTGTACTCTTCCTTAACTCCCAACAGTCTCCCCACCCAAAAAAAAACAGAGAGAGAGAGAGACAGACACATACACACTACCCGACGGCGCCATCCCCTACAACTGCCGAAGGTGTCACACCTGCCTATTTACCAACTCCCTCCTCAGTATCCAAGGGCCAACCAGACCATCCAGGTGAAGCAGCGCTTTACCTGCACTTCACACAATCTACGCTACTGCATTCACTGCTCACAGTTTGGTCTCCTCTACATTGGGGAAACGAAGCGTAGACTAGGTAACTGTTTTGCAGAACACCTATGTGCAGCGTGGGTTGGTACCTGGGACTTCGATGTTGTGGCTATTACGGAGACATGGGTAGAACAGGGTCAGGATTGGCTGTTGCAGGTCCCAGGGTTTAAATGTTTTAGTAGGGTCAGAGGTGGAGGTAAAAGAGGGGGAAGTGTGGTATTGCTTGTCAAAGATAGTATTACAGCTGTGGAAAGGACGATGGATGAAGACTCGCCATCTGAGGTAGTTTGGGCTGAGGTTAGGAATAGGAAAGGTGAGCTCACCCTGTTAGGAGTTTTTTACAGGCCTCCTAATAGTCCTAGAAAGGTAGAAGAAAGGATTGCGAGGATGATTCAAGAGAAGAGTGAAAGTAATAGGGTGGTTGTTATGGGGGACTTTAACTTTCCTGATATTGATTGGGAAAGCTATAGCTCAAGTTTGTTAGATGGGTCAGTGTTTGTCCAATGTGTGCAGGAGGGTTTCCTGATACAATATGTAGATAGGCCAACAAGAGGTGAGGCCATAGTGGATTTGGTTCTGGGTAACAAACCAGGCCAGGTGTTAGAATTAGAGGTAGGTGAGCACTTTGGGGACAGTGACCACAATTCAGTGACTTTTACTCTAGTGATGGAGAGGGATAAGTGTGCACTACAGGGCAAGAGTTATAGCTGGGGGCAGGGAAATTATGATGTGGTGAAGCATGTCTTAGGATGTGTGGCTTGGAAAAGTAAGCTTCAAGGCAAGGGCGTAATTAATATGTGGAGCTTGTTCAAGGAGCAACTATTGAGTGTCCTTGATAAGTATGTACCCATCAGGCAGGGAGGAAAGGGTCGTGTGAGGGAGCCGTGGTTTAATAAGGAATTGGAATCCCTTGTTAAATGGAAGAGGGCGGCCTATGTAAAGATGAGGCGTGAAGGTTCAATTGGGGCGATTGAGAGTTATAAGGTAGCCAGGAAGGACCTGAAGAGAGAGCTAAGAGCAGCAAGGAGGGGACATGAAAGGTCCTTAGTTGGTAGGATTAGGGAAAACCCTAAGGCTTTCTATAGGTATGTCAGGAATAAAAGAATGACGAGGGTAGGAATAGGTCCAGTCAAGGATAGTAGTGGGAAGTTGCGTGTGGAGGCGGAAGAGATTGGGGAGACACTGAATGAATACTTTTCTTCAGTATTCACTCAGAACAGGACATTGTTGCCGATGTGAATATTGAGTCACAATTAATTAGAATGGACGGCTTTGAGGTATGTAGGGAAGAGGTGTTGGAAATTCTGGAAAGGGTGAAAATAGATAAGTCCCCTGGGCCTGATGGCATTTATCCTAGGATTCTCTGGGAAGCAAGGGAGGAGATTGCAGAGCCATTGGCCTTGATTTTTATGTCCTCGTTGTCTACAGGAGTAGTGCCAGAAGATTGGAGGCTAGCAAATGTGGTTCTCTTGTTCAAGAAGGGGAGTAGGGATAACCCTAGTAACTATAGGCCGGTGAGTCTCACTTCTGTTGTGGGCAAAGTCTTAGAGAGAATTGGAAGGGATAGGATTTATGAACATCTGGATAGGAATAATGTGATCAAGGATAGTCAGCATGGTTTTGTGAAGGGCAGGTCGTGCCTCACAAACCTTATTGAATTCCTTGAGAAGGTGACTAAGGAGGTGGACGAGGGGAAAGCGGTAGATGTGGTGTATGTGGATTATAGTAAGGCGTTGATAAGGTTCCCCATGGTAGACTACTGCAAAAAATGCGGAGGTATGGCATTGAGGGTGAGTTGGAGGTTTGGATTAGGAGTTGGCTGGCTGGAAGAAGACAGAGGGTAGTAGTTGATGGCAAAGGTTCATCTTGGAGTGCAGTTACTAGCGGTGTTCCGCAAGGATCTGTTTTGGGACCATTGCTGTTTGTCATTTTTATAAATGACCTGGAGGAGGGGTTAGAAGGTTGGATGAGCAAGTTTGCGGATGATACGAAAGTCGGAGGAGTTGTAGACAGTGAGGAAGGATGTGGCAGGTTACAGCGGGATATAGATAAGCTGCAGAACTGGGCAGAAAGGTGGCAAATGGAGTTCAATGTAGCTAAGTGTGAGATGATTCACTTTGGTAAGAGTAACAAAAAGATGGGGTACTGGGCTAATGGTCGGATACTTGGTAGTGTGGATGAGCAGAGGGATCTTGGTGTCCATGTACACAGATCTTTGAAAGTTGCCACCCAGGTAAATAGTGCGGTGAAGAAGGCATATGGCGTACTGGCTTTTATTGGTAGAGGAATTGAGTTCCGGAGTCCTGAGGTCATGTTGCAGTTGTATAAGACTCTGGTGCGGCCGTATCTGGAGTATTGTGTGCAGTTTTGGTCGCCAAACTATAGGAAGGATGTGGAGGCACTGGAACGGGTGCAGAGGAGGTTTACCAGGATGTTGCCTGGTATGGTAGGAAGATCGTATGAGGAAAGGCTGAGGCACTTGGGGTTGTTTTCATTGGAGAAAAGAAGGTTTAGGGGTGACTTGATAGAGGTGTACAAGATGATTAGGGGTTTAGATAGGGTCGACAGTGAGAACCTTTTTCCACGTATGGAGTCAGCTATTACAAGGGGGCATAGCTTTAAATTAAGGGGGGGTAGGTATAGGACAGATGTTAGGGGTAGGTTCTTTACTCAGCGAGTCGTGAGTTCATGGAATGCCCTGCCAGTAGCAGTGGTGGACTCTCCCTCATTATGGGCATTTAAGCGGGCATTGGATAGGCATATGGAGGATAGTGGGCTAATGTAGGTTAGGTGGGCTTGGATCGGCACAACATCGAGGGCCGAAGGGCCTGTACTGCGCTGTATTCTTCTATGTTCTACATCCTGTCTGCAAAAAAGACCCTGAGCTTCCTGTTGCCTGTTATTTTAACACATCACCCTGTTCAATATCTCTGTTTCAGGCTTGCTGCAGTGTTCCAGCAAAGCTCAGCGTAAGCTGCAGAAACAACTTGGGGACCCTGCAGCCCACCAGACTCAATATAGAGTTCAATAATTTTAGGGCCTGAACTCCCCCATGTCCTCGCCCCCTATCTCTCACACACCAGGTTTTGATATCACAGTCTGCCATCACACACTGCCTATTGTAGCTACTAACAGGCTCCATTAACAACTATTCATCCTCCTGGCCAGATTATTATCAACTCTATTATCGTCCAACTATTCTTCTCCATCTTCGGGCTCAATCCCTACCTATCGTTTACTCTTTACTCTCTCCCCCCCCACCCCCCCTTTTCAATTTACTGCATATAAGGTGATACTTTCCTAACTACTATCAGTTCTGAGGCAGGAGTCACCAGAAACGTTGACTTTGATTTCTCTTCACAGATGCTGCCAGACCTGTTGAGATTCAGAACAATTAGAAATACACAAGGATTACTATATATGCATAGACTGAATGGATCAAATGGTGTTTCTGTTTGAAATTGGTGCTATATGACTATAACTACTTTAGAAGGCTATAATTTCATTTCCACATTCAACAAAGATTAGCAAACAGCTTTACTCTTATAATCTAAGATGTCAGAAAAGTGATTAAATGACAGATCTCCTAATGTAGTGCCAGTTATTCTTTGTCATGCTTGTTGCCATTTTTTGTGTGTGTGTATATATACATTAAAAAAATGCTCTAAGTAGTTATAATTTAGATGACTGGATATTCAAATTATAACAAGACATTTGAAGGAAATTTCTGGGATAAGTTTTTGGAACAGATTAGGAAGTCACCATTTCAGTTGATACTGTTCTCTGTATTTACTGCTGAAGTAGTTGCTGATTATCCCTGGCAGCAGGAAATATTCCAGTCTTGTCTTCGGGCTACAGGGCTGGAAGAAGACAATTTATACAGGCAATGAAGTATTTTAAATATCTACACAGTGGCGAATGTTTCTAGCTTCTCAGCTAACTTATACAATGTATTATAATGAATAGCTTGTGCAGTAGTTCATTAAAAGAAGTGACAGAATTGACACGTAGTGATAGGAAGACAAATTAACACACCTTACACTTTGTAAGAGAGGAACAAAAGAAACCTGTGGAACAAAGTAGTTAGGCAAATGCATCATTACGTAAAATGAAAAGATTTTACATGCCCCTCTAAAGCAGTAGATAGGTTGTACCATGGTTTATTTTGCTGATTGATATGTTCAACATTACACAGTAAGGGAGAAGGAGTCCTTTTCAGTTACTTGTGCGACGTTGACAGTAGGCGTCCAGTGATCTGCTGTCTAGCGTACAAGGTGTTTGTAATTGTTTCTTAAGGCATCCAGTCAGCTACAGAGTTAGCCGTGTTAGACTGATAGATGGTAAGTGAGAAGAGTGCTGTTTGGAAGTCAGAGCCTTCATTTTTATAATGTTCCCTTGGTGCCCTATTGTGAATATTAAAGGCTCCTAATGCGGACCCAATTTAGCTAGAACCACTTCTCACTGTGCAGGGTATCAGTGAAGTAAACTGCTTCCTTGTGCAGGAGTCCAGTTTACAAAATCACCTGGAGCCAAAGAATTACAGCCCAGCAGGAGACCACTTGACTCATGGTGTCTGCACAAGTGCAAACTTTTCGACTGGAGTATCTACTCTAAGCTGCCTTGTTCCTCAAATAATATTGTTTATTTTGTAAATATTAATGCAATTAATTCTCTGTAACAGAGTTGGCAGAAAATATTCCGATGGCTGGGGTGTCTAGAGCTGCTGGGAGAGGGAGGTGTGCATTTTGTATCAACATTTAAAGCCAGACCTTTAGGAAATGAAATTAGGAAACACTTCCACACAAAAGGAGGTAGAGGTCTGAACTGTTTTCTAGAAGCAGCAGATGTTGCTAGATGAATTTTCATATTTTAATTCACTCATGGGATATGATTGCCACTGGCTGAGTCAGCATTTGTAGCCAATTCCTAGTTGTCCTTGAGAAGATGGAGGTGAGCTGCCTTCTTGAAGAACTGCAGTCCATGTGCTGTAAGTAGACTCTTAATGCTGTTCGGGAGGGAGTTTCAGGATTTTGACACAGCAACAATGAAGGAATGGTGATCTCTTTCCAAGTTGGGATAGGAAGTGGCATTGAGGGGAACTCGCTGGTTGTGGTGTTCCCATAGATCTCTTATCTTGCAAGATGGAAGTAGTCATGGGTTTGGAAGGTGCTGTTTAAGGATCTTTAAATTTCTGCAGTGCATCTTCAAGATGGTGCACATTATTGCTCCTGATTGGCACTACATGCATTACCTCCACCACAGACAATCAAATGGACTGTTCATTTCTGGATGGTGTCAAGCTTTTTGAGCATTGTTGGAGCTGCACCCATCAAGGTAAATGGAGAGTATGCCGATTTGTGCTGTGTAGTTGAGGGACAGACTTTGGGGAGTAAGTAGGTGAGTTATTTGTTGCATTATACCTAGCCTTTAACCAGCGCTTGTTGCTACTGTATTTATTTGGCCACTCCAGTTTTATGTCTGGTTAATAGTAATCACCAGGATGCTGATAGTGGGGGATTCAGTAATAGTAACACCATTGAATAGCAAGGGATGATGGAAAGGTTGTTTCTTAATGGAGATGGTCACTGCCTGACATTTGTATGGCATGAATGTTACTTGTGAGTTGTCAGCCTAAGTCTGGATATTGTCCAGATCTTGTTGCGTTTGATGGAAGGCTTCAGTATCTGAGGAGTTGCAAATGATACTGAACATTGTGCAATCATCAGCAAACATCCCCACTTCTCACCTTATGATGGAGGGAAGGTCATTGATGAAGCAGCTGGAAATGGTTGGGCCTTGAACATTACCCTGAGGAAGTCCTACTGAGATGTCTAGGAACTGAGATGACTGATGTCGAACAGTCACAACCATCATCCCTTGTGCCAGGTATGCTCCAACCATTGGAAAGTTTTTCCCCCAATTTTCATTGATTACAGTTTTACTTCGTGATGCCATACCCAATAAAATGTGGCTTTGATGTCAAGGCCGTCATTCTCACCTCATCTCTGCAATTCAGCTCTTGTATCTATGTTTGAACATGAGGTCAGGAGTTGAGTGGCCCTGATGGAACCCAAACTGGGTGTCACTAAGCAGGTTCATGCTGCTTGATAGCACTGTCGATGACACCGTCCATCACTTCACTGATGATTGAGAGTAGACCAATGGGATCGTAACTGGCTGAGTTGGGTTTGACCACCTTGTTGTGTACGAGACATACCTGGGAAATTTTCCACATTGTTGGTTAAATGCCAGTGTTCCAGTAGGACTGGAACAGCTTGGCTAGGGGAATGGTAAGTTTGGAATTACAACTCTTCCCTAATGCTGGAATGTTGTCGGGCCCCACAGCCTTTGTTTATCCATTGGGTGTGAGGAAGTAGGAGATGGTATCTCTGCAGAACATGATCGTATTGCTATATTCACTATCCAGTGGAAATCACTGGATAATGAGGGGACAGTTCTTCATTAAGATTTTCCCTGGTATTTACCACAGATTAGGAATAGTGTGCTTTTGTGTAATTCAAAACAAGCATCCAGTTGTTTGGGTTTGGAAAAATCTTGCGTCATATTAAGATGACTTTACAAAGTGTACTGTTTTTATGGATGCGCGTTCATTTGTGGCCCGAAGCATTACTAAGAGTGAAAGGATCATATTGTTTCACAACAGAAAATTAAGGATTGATGGAAAGGGTGAGGGAGTTCATGATCACAATCTCATTTTTCACATTTGTAGATATTTGCATACTCAGTTTATCTGTGTTCTATGACAGTAGTCCAATGACATATTTAAAAGTGCTGCCCTTCAGATGTGTGTGGGAGATGCTCCATGAAACAGTATATTCCTCCAGCAATCCCACATCAATAAATTTCTGAATGTTTTCACAACCACACTGGAATTTTTTGCCAAAAATATGCAGGCTTTTCCTTTTTTAAATTAGTTTTAGCAAATAGCTAATGTATTATTATTATTATTATTATTATTATTATTTTTTTTTTTTTTATTTTTTTTTTCCAGTCATCCAGGGAGAAGGTGACTCTCGAAATATAGCTTTCTCTATGGTGTGAGAAATCATTTTCTCAATATTTTATCATTAGCTGATGACCAATGTTAGAGTTATATTGTGAATCCCATACACTGCAAATTTTAGTAAGTGATTAGTTTCTATGCTGGAGCTGCTTGATGTTGTAAACACAATTATACTGTAGCAGAAGGAATTGCCTTTGTCTAAGGGAAATATCCTCTGATTTCCTTATGTCCATTCCCTGGAAGTGTGTTCACTTAAAGAGAAGCCACACCGTAATTCAAGTTATTTGGCGAGTCACCTCAAATAGTTTGAATTCATGTGGGAAACAACCATTTTTGAAAATTCCTCTCTGTATAGATACTAGTAAAACAGACATTCTAAAGAGAGTTAGACTGGACTTGACATGTTAAGTTTCCTCCACAGGTGCTGCCAGATCTGCTGTGTTTCTCCAGTATTCTCTGCATTTTTCCTACTAAAATATGATTAGTGATACCCTTCTGTCTTCTAAGGTGGTGGTTTGTGCCATAGTAGTCAACTCTTGCGTAGGCATCACCTGGTGTGGCTCAGGAGCCGTAATCTGGCACAGATGTCCCTGTTGTATTTCACAAGTTTGTTTGTGGTGTAAAAAGAAGCCATTCAGCCCATCTTGTCTGCGCCAGCTCATTAAAAAGCATTGTTATCGACTGCCGTTCTCCTGCACATTAATTTTATCCAAATAATTGTCCAATTCCCCCTTGAATGCCTCAATTAAAGCTGCCTCCACCGCACTTCTAGGCAGTACGTTCTATACCCTCTCTACTTATAGAACATAGAAGAATACAGCGCAGTACAAGCCCTTTGGCCCTCGATGTTGCGCCGATCCAAGCCCACCTAACCTACACTAGCCCACTATCCTCCATATACCTATCCATTGCCCGTTTAGATGCCCATAAAGAGGGGAGAGTCCATCACTGCTACTGGCAGGGCATTCCATGAACTCACGACTCGCTGAGTAAAGAACCTACCCTTAACATCTGTCCTATACCTACCACCCCTTAGTTTAAAGCTATGCCTCCTCGTAATAGCTGACTCCATACGTGGAAAAAGGTTCTCACGGTCAACCCTATCTAAACCCCTAATCATCTTGTACACCTCTATCAAGTCACCCCTAAACCTTCTTTTCTCCAATGAAAACAACCCCAAGTGCCTCAGCCTTTCCTCATACGATCTTCCTACCATACCAGGCAACATCCTGGTAAAAAAGAATGCTGCTTGCAGAGTTACTTCTCGTGATGGTCAGCTCCAGCTGGTGACAATGATAAAGTCACCAACATTGAGGTCCTTGAAATGGCCTTACTTGCTGAGTAAAAAAGGCTTTGCTCACTTCACTCTTCTTGTTTCTGCCTAAGTACTATAATTTGCTGCAGCGGAAGACAGTGGGATGAGGCGGTGGACAATTTGGTGGCCTTTGTTTTCTCTGGGCTGTCCACTCCACCATTGGAACTTTCCATTTCTGCTTGCCTCTATGAATGTTTCTCCACGCAGTTGCCTCCAAAGGTCACAGCCCTCACCAACTGTCACCATTAATGTCCACCACTTTCAAATCATGCTTGCAAGTATCCTGGTAGTGGAGTTTTGGGCATGCGGATGGCTGCGGCCCATTTACCAGTTTACCACGCAAAACGTCTTGGAGTAAATTGTCATCACTCAACTGATGAATGTTCCCAAGCCAACAGTGGTTGTCAGCTTAATAATGAGTGGCATTGGCCATTTCAAGGACCTCAATGTTGGTGCCTTTATCATTGTCACCAGCTGGAGCTGACCATCACGAGAAGTAACTCTGCAAGCAGCATTCTCAACACATACAGCACTTTCTATGATGCAGATAGCTCTCCAGTGTGCATCAGGATTAGAATGCAACCCTTGATGTCTTTTTATTTCAAAGCAGAAATCCTGTTCTCATAACAGCATCAGTATTATAGCTAATTATGAAGTTAAGAAAAGTGGAGGTGAGTAAGAGGCACAAAATAGAACAAGAATAGAGAATTCAAAGGGTTTTCGGGCTACAGCAGGTTAGAGCTGAGTAGGCTAGATATTGAGGTGATAATTATTTAGGGTCGCCCGGTCGTTATGCCATTCAGCCCATCAAGTCCGTAACAGCATTCTAGAGAAATTCAAGCAGTCATAAGAACATAACAAATTTGAGCAGTAGATTATTTAGTCCATCGAGTCTGCTCTGTCATTCAGTATGATCATGGCTGTTCTTCTGAAAAGTCCATTCTCCTGCTATCCCCTTGAGGTCTTTAGTGTTTAGAAATCTATCTATTTCTTTCTTATAAGTCCCTCCCCCCCCCACACCAGTCCCATATGTCTGTAAACATATTTCCCTCAGTATCCATACCTTACCAAATTTCCTTTTAAACTCCATGCCTCCAAGGAAAAAAACCCAAATATTCTCACCTCATTCTGTAGCCAACATGCCACATTCCTGGAAATATTCTGCTAAGTCTCCTTTATACTCTCCCAAAATGTCCTCATCCATCCTAAATTATGATAACTAGACACAATACTCTCTGTGACTAAACAGAGCTTTCTAGAAGTTCAGCATTGCTTTACTGTTGTTTACTTAATACCATTTTTATTTATGAAGCAGAAGGTCCCATATAGTTTGCTAACTGCTCACCCCGTATCCTCTTTCATCTTTTGAACCCTTTTCCCTCTGCACTGTTTGGAACCTCATATGAAGAGGGAAAGTCTCTTATTTTCCATTTAATTACATTATCTCTGAATATGGGGAAAAGCGAAGAGATGCAAACTGGTATTCTAGCTGTGGGGGTATTTATGTTATGGGCACAACTTGCATCAAACAAAACCTTGGATAATATTTAAAAAGTGACCGTGCTCTGGAGCAGGGATAATGAAGCTATAATTCGTATCTATTTCTAAATTAAGCAATGGAAATGTCTGTAACATGGACTTAAGTTAATTTTATTCAGTCATATTTGTTTATTGCTAACTCAGAGCAAGGAGAAGTCTGTGACTGTGGACTTTTCAATTATGTCTTGAGACAAATACGCTATTGCCTTTGTTACCATTTTTAAGCAGAATTATTCATTATTTTCTCCATCATCCATTGTTTCCTCTTCATGCAAATCAAAAGGACTATTCAAATTGTCACTATAGGATGGGGAAAATTTGAGAAACTTGACTTGACGCAAAGCTTGGGATTCGCAGATGCTTAGATTCCCTTGGCACCAAGGTGATGTTGGCATGCAACTGAATGTTGTGGCATTTATTTCCCCCTTGCAGCTACTTAATGTGACTCCATGGAATAACACATCTCCCTTTTAGTGTCAGAAAATAGATTCATGTGAAATGCCAGGAATATGCAGACTGTTCCACTTCAAAATCGCTCCTGGACAGGAGCACATTTCCTCACATTGTGCGGAGGTGATGTGTTTGTAACTCCCAGGGTTCAGATACTGTTTCCTGTCACGTTCCCAAGTATGCACCAAACACCACCGTCCTTAGATGACATTCCAGAAGGGAAGTTATTTCATGAAATAATTGTAGAGTTGTTAAAATTGCTAATAGCTATTTTTATTTCATCTGAGATCATTACTTGGGCATATGTTGGAAAGAAAATTCAAATAGAAGACTGTTTCACAAGATACTTAAATTGGCTTTCCAGATTTTTACTCCTTTTAAGATACGAAGGATTTCTGTGGTAGAGAGGGCAGAAATTATGACCTGTTCCCATGCTGCTCCAGTTATGTCTGGAAATTAAAGCTGCAATTTCTGGAGAAACATTCATCTCATGTTTGTTGAGATAGATGGCTTGCAATCAAATTTGTTTTCCTTTAACATACTATTTGAAACTTCATTCTCCCAGGCAAATGAGCAATACTCCACTACACTGTTGACTTGTGTCTTGTAGATGTGGACATGTTTTGGGCAATCAAAGTTAGTTACTTGCTGTAGAATTCCTCCCCTCTGACCTGCTTTTGTAGCCACAGTGTTTATATGGCTAGCCCAGTTCAGTTTCTGATCAATGGTAAACCTCACTATGTTGATCAGGGTTGCAGCATTAGTAATGTCATTGAATGTCAAGGGGCAATGGTTAGATTCTGTCCTGCTGGAGGTATTCATTGCAAATATGTGGCAAGAATGCAACTTGCCATTTGTCACCCCAAGCCTGGATGTTGTCCAATTCCTGGACATGGATTACTTCAGTACCTGAGGAGTTATGAACAGTGCTAAACATTGTGTAATCTTGAAGAAATACTTGGATGAACATAGCTATAGTGAGGCGACATCAGAACTCATTGAAAGTTCTGGAACTCTCTAGCTTATTCTTCTCTGTGCTACTGTCAGCTACAATATTTCCATCTGCCAATTAGCAATTCCTCCTCATTGCTAAGGCAATAATGTCACCACTGGCACAACCAGATGTATTGGATGCACACGGTCAGTTACCTAAATATCATTGATATGATGAACTGGTCGCAACCTCTTAGACGTCTCGACCTTTGCTGCAAGGGCATACTTGAGTGAAGGTGATGGGCACTGCCATTGACAACTGCAAGACAGTTGCTAATGACTGACTTTGTGAGACTGACATTGTGAACAGCAGTAGAAGAGATGAGTAGAAACAAAAAGCTCAGCTGGCCAAGTAGAACGTCCAGAGAACAAAGAGTGGGTAAACTGTGTGCGTTCTCAGCCCACCATCTTGCTCTGTAGACACTACCATGCCAGAGTCAGGCTCCTGAGCCACACCAAATGCTGTTTACTAGAATTGACGATCACAGTACAAAACATCTTCAAGTGTGATGGAAAATTGATACTACACAGTTAAAAGAGAAATCAAGTTAGGTTGTGATCTGATGAGAAGTAGCCAATTTACAAGTTCGATGTCTTTGAATAAAATCAAATGTTTTCAGAAGCGTGTAAATCAACCGCCACCTTTTTTTTTGATGTATAATGTATTAAGCAGGTAGACTGGGGTTTTATTCAGAATACTACCAGCTTATTACAGGCAATCAATCTTAACACAGCAAGGGAGAACACAGATTCAAACTTGTCCATGGAAGAAGATATTCTCCATGACGTGTTGCATTCCCCTGAGATGGTATGAATCTTGTGCTTCAAAACTGGGGCAGAATCCGCGAATTGCCCAAAAATGAATCTCCTTTGTAAGCTTGCCGATAAAGGTAGAAGATGTTTGGTGAGGAAATGAGATGGAAGTCATTTGATGTTTTCAAAGAAGGAGTGCAACCAAAGTAAAACCAGATTTATATTTCGTTACAAAGTTTCATTTTGAGTGAATCTATTTATTTAATCATGCTTAGTTGGTGGGAGGAAAGAGAGAAATTGGTTCTCCGGAGACATTAATTGGATAGGTCATTTGTTATTTTGAAGTCGCACAGTAAGACAGATAAAAATAAATGATTTGATCTCCTTCTCCTCTGGTACCATAATTTTCCTGTTAATTAATTGCATAATTTGGTGAGAACATTTTTTTAAACACCCTTCTTTTTTGCCAAGCAAGAATGATGTTTGCTACTGTCAAATAGAATTCCCTCTCTCACTTTCATGTTGTAGTACTGTTTACTAAAGACTTCAAATAGCACATTCTGATTTAGCAAAACCCACAAGACAAGATGAGCATAGCTTTGCGGTCTTTTGAAAATGGTTGATTTTGAGTGTTTAACTCGAAATGATTAAAAACAACTCGGTACAGTTCAAGATTTCCTTTTGTTCATTGTTTTTAAAATTCATGGTGTTTGACTTTCTCTTTTATATATAAGAAAGTAGCAACTTGTTGAGGTGAAGTGCAACCACAGATAATTTGTAAAATTAACCACAATTCTTTTCAATATATTTGTGTAATGAAAGGTGGGAGGATTATGTCAGTTTTAGGGAAGTAATGAAGTTCTGAAGCTTGACAGAAGCTTGACTGCCTGAGGCAGTCTTCTTGGGAAGCCTGAGCAGTCCCCTTAGAAAAGTAAGATCTGATTAAAACAAGCCACCATAGTTTTGCAAAAGGGATTTTCTGTTGGACAAATTCATTAGGATTATTATGAGAATATATATACGAGGTTAGGTAAAGAGGAATCTAATACAGATCTGATGTACCTCAGTTTCCAATAGGCATTTGATAAAATAAAACACCAAGGCCTCATGGAAGTGGCATAATATGCTATAATGGACAGAGAATTGGTTAAAAGATACAATGGAGGCAAACAAGGCATTTTCAAGTTTTCACTTTATGACTGGTGAAGTGCCAAAGCATCAGTGCTGATGCTTCAGCTATTTATGCTCCATGTTAATGATCTCAGTGGTGTATCTAGGTTTGTTGCTTGTCTCCCCTGAGATATAGGAGCAGAATATTAGTCTATTCAACCCATTGAGTATGCTCTGTCATTTGATCATGTCAGATGTTTCTCAATCCCATTCTCCTGCCTTCTCTCCATAACCTTTTATCCCCTAATTAATCAAGAACCTATCAATCTCTGTCTTAAATGCACTCAACGACTCAGTCTCTACAGCCTTTTGTGGCAATGCACTCCATAGATTTTACCATCCTTTGGCTCAACAAGTTCCTCCCCATCTCAGTTCTAAAGGATTATCTCTTCACTCTGAGGTTGTGCCCTCTGGTTCCAGTCTCTCTTACTAGTGGGAACACCATCTCCATGTTCGCTGTATCCAGACCTCTCAGTAGTTTGTAAATTTCAATGACATGCCCTTATTCCCAATTACTCTGCCTCTGCCGCATCTGCCCCCAGGAGGACCAGTTCCATCATAGAAAGTCCCAGATGGCCTCCTTCTTCAAAGACTGCAATTTCCCCTTCCAGGTGGTTGACGATTCCCTCCAACGCATCTCCACTTCTGGCACCTCCATCCTTGGACCCCACCCCTCCATTCACAACAAGGACAGAAACCCCCGGTTCTCAACTTGCCCTCACCAACCTCTGGGTACACCGCATCATCCTCCACCACTTCCGCCATCTACAAACAGACCCCATTACAGATATATTTCCCTCCCCACCCCTGTCTGCATTTCGGAGAGACCATTCCCTCCATGACTCCCTTGCGAGATTCACGCCCCCCCCCACAAGCCCACACCCCACCTCCGGCACCTTACCCTGCCAATGCAAGAAGCACAAAGCTTGCACCCACACCTACCCCCTCACCTCTATCCAAGGCCCAAATGATCCTTCCAATCCAACAGAAATTTGCCTGTGCATCCACCTATCATCTACTGTATCCGTTGCATCCGATGTAGTCTCCTCTACATAGGGGAGATGGGGTGCCAACTTGTGGATCATTTCAGAGAGCACCTCTGGGACACCCGCACCAAATACCCCCACCGCCCCGTGGCCGAACACTTCAACTCCCCCTCCCAGGCCATCAAGGACATGCAGGTCCTGGGCCACCTACGTCGCCAAACCCTTACTATTAGACACCTGGAGGAAGAACTCCTCATAATTCACCTTGGGATCCTCCAACCTGATGCGATTAATGTGGATTTCACCAGTTTCCTCATTTCCCTTCCTTCCACCTTATCCCAGTCCCAAGCCTCCAACTCAACATGCCTCCTTGATCTATCCATCTGCTCCATCCTCCTCTCTGACCTATCAACACCCCCCCCCCCCCCCATTTTCATCTACCTATCACAATCCCCCACTACCTTCTCCCCCAGCCCCATCCCCTCCCATTTATCTCTCAGCTTCCTGGCCCACAAGTCTCATTCCTGATGAAGGGCTTATGTCCGAAACATCAATTCTCCTGTTCCTCAGGTGCTGCCTGACCTGCTGTGCATTTACAACACCACGCTCTCTACTCTAATATCCAACATCTGCAGTCCTCACATTCTCCGAATGAGATGCACCCTGACATCTAAACTCCATTGAATTCAGACCCAGAGTCCTCAACCACTTCTCATATATGATAAGCCCGGCACCCCCGCCATCATTTTCATAAATGTCCTCTGAATCCCTTCCAAGGCAAGCACATATTTTCTTAGATTCAGGTGCAAAACTGCTCACAAAATTCCAGAAATTGTTTGATCAGAGCCTTATATAGCCTCAATAGTACATCCCTGCTTTTGTATTCTAGCCGCCTTGAAATGAATGCAAACATTGCGTGTGCCTTCCTAACTGCCAACTGAACCTGCATGTTAACCTTAAAGCAATCCTGAGCTGGGACTCATTAGGGTGTCTCTAAATAGGATTCTTTTGTGGAGAGAACACGTAGTCTGCAACAAGATACAGATGAGTTAAGTGAATAGGCCACACGATGGCAGATGGAGTTCAATGCAGTACCGTTGGCAATGATCTTTTCATCTTCACTGTCAACGGGGGTGGTACCAGGGGACTGGAGAGTGGCGAATGTTGTGCCCCTGTTCAAAAAAGGGAATAGGGATAACCCCGGGAATTACAGGCCAGTTAGTCTTACTTCGGTGGTAGGTAAAGTAATGGAAAGGGTACTGAGGGATAGGATTTATGAGTATCTGGAAAGGCACTGCTTGATTAGGGACAGCCAGCACGGATTTGTGAAGGGTAGGTCTTGCCTTACAAGTCTGATTGAATTCTTTGAGGAGGTGACCAAGCATGTGGATGAGGGTAGAGCAGTGGATGTAGTATACATGGATTTTAGTAAGGCATTTGATAAGGTTCCCCATGGTAGGCTTATGCGGAAAGTCAGGAGGCATGGGATAGAGGGAAATTTGGCCAATTGGATAGAAAACTGGCTAACCGGTCGAAGTCAGAGAGTGGTGGTAGATGGTAAATATTCAGCCTGGAGCCCAGTTACAAGTGGAGTTCTGCAGGGATCAGTTCTGGGTCCTCTGCTGTTCGTAATTTTTATTAATGACTCGGATGAGGGAGTCGAAGGGTGGGTCAGTAAATATGGACAATGTTCATAGGTCTTTGAAAGTTGCCACTCAGGTGGATAGAGCTTGTAAGAAGGCCTATGGTGTATTAGCGTTCATTAACAGAGGGATTGAATTCAAGAGTCGTGAAGTGATGTTGCAACTGTACAGGACTTTGGTTAGGCCACATTTGGAGTACTGTGTGCAGTTCTGGTCGCCTCACTTCAGGAAAGATGTGGAAGCTTTGGAGAGGTTGCAGAGAAGATTTACCAGGATGTTGCCTGGAATGGAGAATAGGTCGTACAAGGATAGGTTGAGAGTGCTAGGCCTTTTCTCGTTGGAACGGCAAAGGATGAGGGGTGACTTGATAGAGCTTTATAAGATGACCAGAGGAATAGATAGAGTAGACAGTCAGAAACTTTTTCCCCGGGTACAACAGAGTGTTACAAGGGGACATAAATTTAAGGTAAAGGGTGGAAGGTATAGGGGAGATGTCAGGGGTGGGTTCTTTACCCAGAGAGTGGTGGGGGCATGGAATGCGCTGCCTGTGGGAGTGGTAGAGTCAGAATCTTTAGTGACCTTTAAGCGGCAATTGGATAGGTACATGGATGGGTGCTTAAGCTAGGACAAATGTTCGGCATAGATTTTTTGTTGAGAAGTGTGAGGCATGTAAAGGATGTACTTGTATGAATACCACAAGTTGTTATTGTGCAAGTTCAGCAAGCAGTTGGGTTGGCAAATGGTATATTAATCTTTATTGAAAGGGAATTGGAGTGTAAGAATAAAGAAGTCCAGTTCCAGTGGTACAGAGCTTTTGTGAGAGCACATATTGAGTACTGTGTACATTTTTGGGCTTCATAATTAAGAAATGATGTATTTGCATTGAAGGGAAGATGATGGCTGAGTGGTAATGCCATAAGATTTGTAATTTAGTGGCCGAAGCTGAAGCAGACATAGAAGTAGGACTAAGCCATTCGGCCCATTGAGCCCATCCCATCGTTCAACGTGATCATGGCCGATCTTCTGTCTGAACATGATACTTTCGTCCTCTCCCCATACCCATTGACTCTTGCTTAACTATATCCAATGAATTGGTCTCCACAGCTTTCTGTGATGGAGAATTTCACTGATGCACTATCCTCTGAGTGAGTGTTTGTTCTTAACTGCTTGCACCAACTGAAGGCTTGCATTTAATAATTGATGCCCAAGGACACCATGTCTCTTTATGCATCAACCTTTCCCAATCTATCACCATCTAAATCCTACTCCACCCTCGTGTTGTTTCAACTGAAATGGACAACTTCACATTTGCCCACATTATACTGCATCTGCAATGTGTTTTCCCGCTCTCTTAACTTGTCCAAATCACCCTGAAGTACTCTGGACATCTTTCACACTCTTCAAACTCACGCCCAGTTTCATGTCATCATTCCCTGCTCAAGACTGATGTGTATTGTGAATAGCCATGCCCTTGGGACAATGTTTCAAATCTCACCACAACAGCTGGTGGAATTTAAATTGAATGAATAAATCTTCTGTTTAAAAGTTGTCGCCGTGATGGTAGCCATTAAAGACATCAATCGTCATGAAAAACCATCTGGTTCACTAATATCTGGAGGGAAGGACTGCCTTTCTTACTTGGTCTTGCCTACATTCACCTCCAGAATGCCCAATGAAATAGTCTAACTAGTTATTCAGTTCAAGTGAAATTAAGGATGTGCAACAAGTGCTGGTCTCAATAGTGACACCCACCTCACATGAAAGAGAAAGTAAGTGGTGCAGCAAATTTCAACAACTTGGTCCATAAGAATAAGAGTTCCTCTAAGATGAGAAACTTAGTAAATTGGGCCTATGTTATTTTGCAGTTGAGAAGAATGAAAATGTGATCTCATTGAAACATAAAACACTATGAAAGGTAAATGCTGAGAGCTTGTTTCCACTGATCAGGGAATCTAGAACATAGAACATTACAGCACATACAGGTCCTTCGCCCCTGATGTTGCGCCACCCTGTAAAACCAATCTGAAGTCCATCTAACTTAACTTATTCCATTCTCATCCATATGCCTATCCAATGAAGCCCATAGAAGACAGAGGGTGGTAGTAGATGGAAAGTATTCAGCCTGGAGCTTGGTGACCAGTGGTGTTCCAAGGGACCTGTTCTGGAACCTCGGCTTTTTGTGATTTTTATAAGTGACTTGGATGAGGAAGTGGAAGTGTGTGTTAGTAAGTTTGCAAATGACACAATGGTTGGTGGAGTTGTAGATAGCGTGGAGTGCTGATGTAGGTTGCAATGGGACATTGATAGGATGCAAAACTGGGCTGAAAAGTGGCAGATGGAGTTCACCCTGGAAAAGTGAAGTGATTCATTTTGGAAGGTCAAATTTAAATGCAGATTACAGGGTTAAAGGCAGGATGCTTGGCAGTGGGGAGGAATAGAGGGATCTTGGGGTCCGTAGATTCCCTCAAAGTTGCCACCCAAGTTGATGGGGTTGTTAAGAATGCGTATGGTGTCTTGGCTTTCATTAGCAGAGGGATTGAGTTTGCAATATTGTGTTTGGTTCTGCGCACCTCATTATGGCAAGGATGTGGAAGCTTTAGAGAGGGTGCTGAGGAGATTTACCAGGATGCTGTGTGGACTGGAGGGCTTGTCTTATGAAGAAAGGTTGAGAGTGCTAGGGCTTTTCTCATTGGAGCAAAGAAATATGAGAGGTGACTTGATAGAGCTGTACATGATGATGAGAGGCAGAGGTAGAGCAGATAGCCAGAATCCCATTTCCCAGGGCAGAAATGGCTGTCACGAGGGGCCATAATTTTGAGGAAAGTATAGGGGAGATGACAGAGGTAGGTTCTTTATTACAGAGTGGTGTGTGTGTGGAATGCACTGCCAGCAGTGGTAGTAGAGTCAGATACATTAGGGACATTTAAGTGACTCTTGGATGAGTACATGGATGATAGTAAAATTAAGGGTATGTAGGTTAGTTTGATCTTCGAGGAGGTCAACACAACATCAAGGGTTGAATGGCCTGTACTGTGCGTATTGTTCTATGTTCTGTCAGCCAATATTCTATTGAATGGTGGAGCAGGTTTGAGTCAACACATTTGCGTATGATGGAATGTTTTACTCAGCCATGTGATGCCGTGTTTTGCCATCCCTGCCATTATAGGGCTTAGAAAAGCTCACCTTTTGAGTTGCTAAATTTTAATAACATGTTTTAAAATTATTACATGTTCTAAAAATACTGTGGTCTGCAGATAACAGAGTTTATTCTCTTCCTTAATTCTTAAGATGTATGAGGCCTGTCTCCTCCTTGTAAAAGAAAAATGCCTCTATAGTATATCCAGTCAGTAATTGCTTTCTGATTAATCCTCTTCCTGTTGCCTCTCTCCACCCACAAACTTTCATGGTGCAAACAACCTTGTTCTGGATGCCTGGCAGTGCTGCTATTGATCTAGTGCTACTAGGAGGGAATATGGCAATAGTTTGGCTTGGGTGCTCAACTTCACTTCTGTGCCCCGCACCCCCTCACAACCTACCCACAAGCTACCCACTTATTAGCTTGCTTGTTCTTCTCTGTCTTACCCAGTGGAATGGTGTCCTGCTGCTTTTGCATAGCTCTCCTAGTAGTGCAGCTAAGATCAAAAAGAGTGGTCCAGACCTTCCTTTCATTAATACATTCATGTTATCCAGCTGAGCAAGGTAATTATGAATTCATTCAGTGAAAGAAAACGTATTTTCTTTATTTATGTGAACAAATGGGATTCAAAGTTAAAACTGGTAATATTTATTCTGATCAGCAACTTGGACATGGGATTTTATAACATCTGAAACCTGCTGCAAGAGAGGATTGAAATGTGAAATGTTTGCATCTTTTGAAGGTATTTGTAATTTTGATTGTAATGCAGCATGAAGTGAGTGCTGATCATCACATTACTACTGTGATGTTTTTTGAGTTAAATCATCGTTTCTATGAACAGGTAACTACCATATGTCTCCGACGGTGAACATGACCCAGGATGACACTGTTATTATTGAAGATGACAGACCACCTGGCAATCTTCCTCGACTACCCAACCAGCCATCTGTGGATTATCATCAAGAAATAAATTCTGTAACTTCTGGTCTGTGGGTGAAAGAACCTGATAAAGATAAAACCGATGGGTAAGTGTTTTCTCACACCACTTTTTCAAACTGTTGTTACTGATAGCTTGTGAAGATTACGTTAGAAAATGGATTAGCCATGGGAAATGCAGAGATATGTAGATGGGGGGCAGCAGATTGGGGTGGTATGTTCTTTGGAGCGTTGGTGTGAACTCAATAGGCCGCATGGCCTGCATCCATACTGTAGGGATTCTATTAAAAAAATCAAAAATTGTGCTATTTTATTAATAACTATGATAGTTTTGTTTCTTCCTATCCATTCTCTCACCCCCAATGCGTAATCCTCACTTCATTCTTGAGTTCAGTTCTTTTGTCTGTGTATACACCAAACCTGTAATGCGTTCATGAGCTAATTTGGTCCAGTGCACACCAAACTGCATGTCACTGAGCTGTTTATTGTTGAGTTGAGTGCTGTTTGATATCAGTGTCAACAACTGCTTTTATCGCTTCGAGATTGATTGGACAGCAGTTGGCTGGGTTGGATTTGTTCTGCCTGATGTGGATGGGGTGATAGACAGAAACATTGTGGGGACTATTGTGGTACTGCGGTCGTGTCCCTACTTCTGGGCATGAAGACCTGGGTTCAGGTCCTACCTGATCTGGAGAGTATCATGAGATGTCTGAACAAAATTATTAAAATACAGGAAGAAGATCTTTTATCCAAACATCCAAAAACCGAAAAGTTTCGAAATATGACGTTTTTTTCTCATTAACAAGGTTGTTTGGCGAGCAGTTAACCCAAGTTGACACCCGCTTGCTGCGTGTCACTCAGATGTGACGTGGGGGGAGGTGTGGCCAAGCACCGATAGGCCTAGGGTTTCTCTGTGAACGCCCCCAAGTCGACACCCACTCGATGCGTGTCACTCAGATGCGACATTGGGGGGACGTGGCCAAGCACATTCTTCTTTCAAAGTTTGCTCCGCTGGCAAGATTTTTAAAAATGTCACCATTAAACTCACTTATTCTGAAAACTGAATAATTCCGAATTCCGAAAAACAGCTGGTCCCGCGAATTTCGGATAAAAGATCTTCTACCTGTACCTGTAGCTGAGTAATTTTCCATAGTGCAAGCTAGATCTTAGCATTGTAATTGTACTGGAACAGCTTGGCTGGAGGTATAGCTAGATATGAAACACGATCTTCAGTTCTACTGCCAGAATTAAATCAGGACCCATAGTTTTGCAGTAACCAGATACTTCTATCATTTCTGAATATCATGTGAATTGAATGCATTGACTGAAGTCTGGCATCTGTGATGCTAGTGTGTTCGTGAGGAGGCCAAGAAAGGTCACCCATCAGCGCCTCTGGTTGGAGATGCTGACAAACGGTTCAACCTTGTCTTTTATACTGATACTTTGAGGCTACCTCATCTTCAAGAATGGAAATATTTGTGGAGCTACCTCCACCATTCATGACTGACTGGGGCACGACTGCAGAACTTAGGCCTGTCCCACTGTTGTGGGATCACTTAGCCCTGTCTACTGTCTCCTGCATACACTGGTTGGCATGGAAGTAGTCCTGGGTTTTTCCTTGTTGGTTCTCTCACCACCTGCATCAGGCTCAATCTAGCAGCTCTGTGCTTTAGGACTCAGCCAACTCTGTAGCAGTGCTGTCCAGCCCCTCTTGGTGTTGGAGATTGAAATCCCCCATCCAGACAATATTCCATGCTCTAGCTACCTTTGGTTCGCTGTCCAAGTGATAATCAACGTGGCAGAACACTGGTTCATCAATCAAGGGTGGGCGGTACATGGAAATCAACAGGCAGTTTCCCTGCCCATTTTTAACCTGATGCCTTGAGACCTTCTGCTGTTCAGAGTGAATATTGTGCATTTCCAAGGCAACTACCAGTCAATTGCATACTACTGTGCTGCCACTTCTGGTCGGTCTGTTCTGTTGGTAGGACAGGGCTTGTCCAGGAATGGTAATGTGTTGTCTGAGGCATTGTCATTTACATAAAATCATACTTGATCGACAATGTTACATGACTGGCCTATGGAACAATTCTCCCAGTTTTGGTGCAAGCCTGCAGATGAGACTTTGCAAGGGCTTTTGGGCTGCATGTGTTGTTGCTATTTCTGGTGCCATGGTCAATGCCGAGTCACCCAAACGTTTCATTTCTTTCATCAGGATTCTATTGGAATGACATCCATTTAGTTTTCCAGATAATTAGATTTCCAGTTGAAATGTATATCGTGAAATGTCTCAGCATGGATAAATAAATCTCCCTTTGGATATCTCCTTGAACAATAATCTAATCTAATCTATTCTAATATGTCAGATAGTTCAACAAGCAATGTTATTTTTTTCCAAATTCTAAATATCTCTCCTTTGCCAAATGAAGACCCAGCTGGTGGTTACAACAAAACATATTGATGCACTGCTGTAGTACTGTAGCACACTGGATAGGTACCTCCTGTGCTGACTTGTTCATTTGTTGCACTCGAAACCAGCAGGCAAGGGATAACCTGCATCAGGGTTAGCACTTAGATGCTTTCAACACTTCACTTTCTTAAACCACAAGTAGATGTACATGTAAGAGCTAGAATAAATTGGACAAGGGAATGAATTGAAGATAAGTTGAAGAAAATCAGGACTACCTAGAATGCTTATTCGGAGCCTGAACAATACCATCAGCTCCTGAAATCATTAATTTTGTTGCATCAATAATAATTTCATAAGCCATGGCAAAGTATGCCTTTTGGATCTAATACATTTGAATAATTCAAAGCCCTGGAGTTCAGACAAAGCTTCATTGATTAGTAATTCAAATCAAAAAATGGCACATTTACTTTTTGATGCTTGTGTAATCATTTTTATTTTAATGTTACAAGCATTATTTGGTGTCTAGAATGGCCATTTGATCTGACCGGGTAGTATTTGTACAATGGATGGTAGAATGTTAATGTGATTGCTGAAATGTTGCATGCATAATGCACAAACTGTATCTTCAATTAATGAAGGTTAAAAGATGAAAGTCTTCAGAGGGTTTAGACTTATTTACATTTCTCAAGAACCTGCTGTGTAATATAGTAAAGAAACCTTTATTTTCCTTGAGTTAAAAATGCTTGGTCGTAAGCTTAAGTGTGTCAGTACCAACAGATCTCATTATAAGGCACTATGCTTGTATTGTTGGCTTGGAAATGATTTTTGAAACACTTCAGCTCTGCTGCATTCACAGAGGCATGTCACCTCACTAAAGAATAAATAAGCTTCACATCCTAAAGCTTGACAACTTAGATGGTGTTTTGAGCACAACCTCAATTTGTATAAGTCCCAGTATGAAACAAGTATTACTGGTATAGTACACTCTTACAAGTATTGTTGCAAAAATATAGAGAGCATGAAGAGATGATCATCAAGTGCTGTAGTGGTTTTCTTGGAGTGTGAATTAATCAGCAATTGTTAACACATTCAGTTTTGTTCTTTGTATTCATATTCACAAATCTTCTTGATGAAACTTGTTGGTGTTCTTGTAGACTTTTTTCTTACTGTTATAAACTTTAACAAAATAAATTGATTGGTAGTTTTCTGTCTCCCTTTTCTTTTGAAGACACTGATTCTTGCAACAGTCCTGTGGTGTCTCTTTTCGCCAATCATTGAGCATACTGAAACAAATGTATGGTTTGTCGAAGCTTTTAATCTTGCACTATCAGGACAATTTGCAAGAATATCAAAATAATGGGGATCAACATGTTGCCATCTCATGAAAAGAGCATACTGATTGGTTGGCAAGTAGATGATTGCTAGGGGTGCTGCTGTGAAGAATATACCATTTAGGTGCTGACTGGCCGTTAATTACAAAGCTTTGTTAAATTACAAAGCTTTGTTAAGTTTAAGCCTGGTAGGTGAACTCTGTTCAGTTGCCCTATGGAATGAACCAGAAAATGGCTGTTGCCTCTTTTGCACAGTTGAAATCAGATTTGAGTGTGTCATTTGGCAAAGAAAATGCTGTGTTATACAGCATCCAATAAATGCAGGTACACCAGACAATGAGCCCAACTGACAATCTTAAGTTGGTTGATAAATTAGTTGTCAGTTTCACGTTGCACGTCAGTTTCAGGAACAGGAGAAAGTGAGGTCTGCAGATGCTGGAGCTCAAAGTTGAAACTTTATTGCTGGAACAGCACAGCAGGTCAGGCAGCATCCAGGGAACAGGAGATTCGACGTTTCGAGCACAGACCCTTCTTCAGGAATTCCTGAAGAAGGGCCTGTGCCCGAAACGTCGAATCTCCTGTTCCCTGGATGCTGCCTGACCTGCTGTGCTGTTCCAGCAATAAAGTTTCAACCAGTTTCAGGTACAACACAAGTGATGGTTGTCACTGACAATCCAATCAAAAGATGATTTGCTAACATGTAAAAACCACTGTCCCATTAACAGGCAAGCTACCAACTTTATCCAACAAGCCTGTGCTCGCAACCTCAGAACAGTGCCCAATTTTAGATATGATTCTGCAAATAGACATTTGTAAAAAGTGTGCATTGGTAACAATTCAAGATTTTCAGTCAAGCTCTTAGTATGCACAGGATCCCTGTTCTTTGCAGATACGAAGAACATGTGTGATCAGCATTGTTAGTCTTCTACATTTTAACAAACAGCCCATCATGTCTGCACCAGCTGTCTGGATGAACATAATGCATTAGCGTCCTTCCCTAATAAAAAAAAACTTACTTCTGTTATAACTGACAGAAGTAAAATATGTGACAGCAATTTTCTGCTTCATTTCCCAGGGCAATGCTATGACCAATAGAATCAATTTAAACAAAATTTAGCAGTTAACTGTCAGTCATCACTTAATTGGTGCATTCTCTGAAGCAACATCGCTGATAGGGAAACAAATCAACAAGTTCTTCTCAAACAGTGTAAAGGTGTTACCCATTGTATTCAAGTAAATTGCACTCCTGACTTGTGCCTTGTAGATGGGTAGGCTTTGGAGATTCCCTGTGACCTGCTCTTGTAGCCACTGTATTTATATGGCACATTGAGTTTCTGGTCAAAGGTAACCTCCAGGATATTGACAATGGGGGATTCAGTGATGGTAATGCCATTGAATGTCAGTGAGTTAATTGACTCTTATTGGAGGTGATCATTGTCTGGTATTGAGTTTCATAGATTTATTCTGAAACTATCTTGTGTGATCTGTTTCAGAAAGTAAATGCTTAAAAAAAATCATACTGGCTTTTTGTCTTCTAAGCATGTATGAGCATGATTCCTTAGCAAACTTGCCCTTTTGATCTATGGGAGATATGGTATTGGTCATCTGTAATGTTAACCATACTATAGCAGCAAAAAGTATTGGAAGGATAATTAAAATGCTTAATTAATAACTAAATTTTTTCCCCCTCTTCCAAATTCGAACAACCAAGATTCCTGTACCTGATTAATATCCAGTACTTGCTGTTGAAAGTTGCATGTACACACCTGGATTGATTGATTGATGTGCTTTTATTATACCTTCCACAGTGAGGTAGCCTACCAGCGAACTAAATGCCTTCAGAATATAAAACGTGGACTGCAGCAGTTTGAGAAGGGAGCTCACTACCTCTTCTGAAGGGTATCTAGGGATAGGCAATAGATGCTGTATCAGCCAGGGACAGCCACCTCCCTTGAGTAAATAAAACAAAATACAAGAGATAGTTGATGGAATAATGGCTAAGATCTATATTTATTCTAATGTGTGCAACTGTTAAGAACTAGTTTATAACCAAATTCATTGGTTAGCTTATTCTATTGCAATCTTTCCTAGGTCACTATTGCTATTGACAGTAAATGCTCAGAATAAATCCTATGCTCAACAGCAGACTAACTGCTGATCACTTGATGAATTTGCTACCAAAGCTTGAGAGGTTTCTGCTGTGCTGCTCATGAAGCAATGGCTGCAAATCCTGTCTCGTCCACTTAAGGATGAATCTGTTTAGTGCATATTATTGAAAGCAAATTTTCTATTACATGTCTGTTATGTTTAGCATGAAACCATAATCATTTTCATTTTTATATTTTTCCATCCTCAGCTCACAGTATCATTCAACAGGCAAGCATTGTCTGCTTTACCAATCTATAATTCTTAGGAGTAAATGTAATAAATGGATATTTTGGTGCATTTATCTACCTACTTACTTTTAATACAATGTTTTATGCATTAAAACTGTAACTAGTATTTTGCCTGGAAACAACCATTCTTTCCAAGACTGAAGTAAGGAGCTGGGGATCTGAAAACGAACGAAATTGCTGGTAAAACTCAGGTCTGGCAGCATTGATGGAGAGAAGGACAGAATCAATAGTTGGAGTTAGTGACCCCACATCAGAACTGAAATTTCTGATGAAGAGTCATTGAACTCGAAGCGTTGATTCTTCTCTCTACAGATGCTGCCAGACCTGCTGAGTTTCTCCAGAAATTTATGTTATTCTTTAGGAGTCTCCCTTCACAACAAGGGATGTTCTGTTCTTGTGATGAAGGGAATGATGACTGGATAAAACATCTGCTGTTTCTTGCGGTGCTGGGATGTGAATTTATGATATCAATTGAATGTGGAGAATTTTGCACAATTTTCAATCAGTTGCTGATGCAAACATAAAGTCCTCCCTCCTCCACATTGCATTTGCAATCAGCCAAATTATCTGTCTTCTCACCTAATTTTATTTGTTGATGAAAAATTCTGTATAAAGTCTTGCTGATCGTTCGTGAAAGGAATTCTCTGGAGTATCATTCCAGCTCCAGTGTTAAAGGCAGTGTTAAAACAACCTTCCCAATGCAGTGTCAGGGCAATGTTTGGCCAAGTTTGACTGGCGTCAAAGAGCTCTGACAAAGTTGAAGAGTAAGGGAGGACTATCCCTGTGTTTGAGCAATACTGGAGACAAGTTTGCAGAAGCTCCTCAAGGCAGTGTCCTCAGTCCAACTATCTTCATCTGCTTTATCAATGATATCTGACCATCAGAAAGTCAGAAATTAGGATGTTTCATGATGTTTCACAGTGTTCAGTACCTTCATAACTCAGATCCTGAAGCAGTCCATGTCTATCGCAAGATCTGGATAATTGGGCTTAGACTGATATGTGGCAAGAAACATTCAAGCTGTACAAGTGCCGAGGAATGACCATTTGCCCTTGATGTTCAATAGCATGACTAATGTTGAATTAGCCAAACTAAACATTCTGTGGGTTACCATTAAGGAGAAACTGAACTGGACTAGTTAAATAAATGTTGTGGCCACAAGTACAAGTCCGAGGCTGGGAAATAATATGATGAATAACTCCCCATCTGATTCCCCAAAACCTTTCGAGCATTTACAGTGCACAGCTTAGGGGTGTGATGGAGCACTCCCCATTTGCGTGTATGAGTGCAGCACCAACACTGAAGAAAATGAACACAATTCAGGACAAGTGTAGGAAGAAATGACTGGAATCTATACTGAAGGCAACAAATTTTGGAGATCACAGCGGGTCGGATAGCATCCATGGAGGGAGAGCAAGCTAACATTTTGAGTCTAGATGACCCTTCATCAGAGCTGAAGTAAAGTGTGGAGTGGGCAGCATTTATGCTGTAGTTTGGGGAGGGAGGTTGTGGTCGCTTGGGATAGTGGGAGTAGGGTGCTGGTGAAGAAATATTGATAGTTCAGTTTAAGTGATCTGAATGTGAGAATGGCAGAACAATGGTGTGTCTCTTGCCAGACTTGAAAGGACAGGAAGTGGGATGGGGGGAGGAGAGGACATGATAATAAGTTGGAAGAAAGGAAAGAAATGGTTTACAATTTAAAGGTGTTGAACTCAATATTAAGTCCAGAGGGCTGTAAAGTGTCTAGTCAGAAAATGAGATGTTGTTCCTCCAGTTTGCACTGTGATTCATTGGAACACTACATCATGCCAAGGACAGCGTTGTGTGCATGCCAGCAGGGTGCTGTGCTAAAATGACTGGCTAAAGGATGGTCAAGGTCCCACTTGCATACAGACTTAAGCTGAACTGTTACAATCTTTTCTTCACTGGCACCTTGCTCCCATTACCCCCAAAACTAGAGCATAAGTGCTGACCCCTCCACACTTTACTTCAGCTCTAATGAAGAGTCATCTAGACTCGACATTAGAGCTGAAAATGTGTTGCTGGAAAAGCGCAGCAGGTCAGGCAGCATCCAAGGAGCAGGAGAATCTACGTTTCGGGCATGATCCCTTCTTCAGGAATGAGGAAAATGTGTCCAGCAGGCTAAGATAAAAGGTAGGGAGGAGGGACTTGGGGGAGGGGCGTTGGAAATCCGATAGGTGGAAGGAGGTCAAGGTGAGGGTGATTGGCCGAAGTCGGGGTGGCGGCGGAGAGGTCAGGAAGAAGATTGCAGGTTAGGAAGGCGGTGCTGAGTTTGAGGGCTTTGACTGAGACAAGGTGGGGGAAGGGGAAATGAGGAAACTGGAGAAATCTGAGTTCAACCCTTGTGGTTGGAGGGTTCCTAGGCAGAAGATGAGGCGCTCTTCCTCCAACCGTCGTGTTGCTATGGTCTGGCGATGGAGGATTCCAAGGACCTGCATGTCCTTGGTGGAGTGGGAGGGGGAGTTGAAGTGTTGAGCCACGGGGTGGTTGGGTTGGTTGGTGCAGGTGTCTCAGAGGTGTTCTCTGAAACGTTCCGCAAGTAGGCGGCCTGTCTCGCCAATAAAGAGGAGGCCACATCGGGTGCAGCGGATGCAATAAATGATGTGTGTGGAGGCACAGGTGAATTTGTGGTGGATATGAAAGGATCCCTTGGGGCCTTGGAGGGAAGTAAGGGGGGAGGTGTGGGCACAAGTTTTGCATTTCTTGCAGTTGCAGGGGAAGGTGCCGGAAGTGGAGGTTGGGTTGGTGGGGGGTGTGGACCTGACGAGGGAGTCACGGAGGGAGTGGTCTTTTCGGAACGCTGATGGAGGAGGGGAGGGAAATATATCCCTGGTGGTGGGGTCCATTTGGAGGTGGCGGAAATGACAGCGGATGATATGCTGTAAATGGAGGTTGGTGGGGTGGTAGGTGAGGACCAGTGGGGTTCTGTCCTGGTGGTGATTGAAGGGGCGGGGCTCAAGGGCGGAAGAGCGGGAAGTGGAGGAGATGTGGTGGAGGACATCGTCGGTCATGTCTGGGGGGAAATTGCGGTCTTTGAAGAAGGAGGCCATCTAGGTTGTTCGGTATTGGAACTGGTCCTCCTGGGAGCAGATGCGGCGGAGATGAAGGAATTGGGAATATGGGATGGCGTTTTTACAGGGGGCAGGGTGGGAGGAGGTGTAGTCTCGGTAGCTGTGGGAGTCGGTCAGTTTATAGTAAATGGCCGTGTTGATTCGGTCGCCCGAGATAGAAATGGAAAGGTCTAGGCAGGGGAGGGAGGAATCTGAGATGGTCCAGGTGAATTTGAGGTCGGGGTGGAAGGTGTTGGTAAAGTGGATGAACTGTTCAACCTCCTAGACTCGACATTACCTTGCTCTCTTTTTATGGATGTTGTCTGACCTCCCTGTGATTACCAGCATTTGTTGTCTTTAGTACAATTCAGGACCAAGTAGCCCATTAGATTGAAATGCCATCCACAATGTTAAATATACACTGCCTTCACCAGTGGTGTACAGTGTATGCAGCTTGAAGCGTTTGCAAAATGCATTTCATCAGTTCAAGAAGCCTCGCTCAGTAGTGTCTTCCAAAATAATAACCTCTACCATATTAAAGAACAAGCCAATGCAAGCACCATCACCTGTAAATTTGGAACGATATCAATACCCAGCCATCTTCAACTATTTCATTAATCTCATCTATCCATCATAAGGATAGAAATAGGGATGTTCATTGATGATTGCAAAATATGCAATAACATTCGTGACATGTCAGATACTGAAGTTGTCTGTGTTTATATGCAGTATGACCTCGAAAAGATCGAGGTTTGGGTTTAAAGTGGCAAATAAGATTCATGCCATACAAGTCTCCAGCAAGAGAAATCCGTTGACATTCAATTGCATTATCATCACTAAATCCTCCGCTATCGGGTGCTATTATTGACCAGAAAATGAATTGGACCAGCCTTATAAACACTATGGCCACAGCAGCAGCTCAGAGGCTAGGAATTCTGCTGCAAGTAATTTGTCTCCTGTTTTCCAATGTCTGTCCTCCATTTTAAGATATCAATTCAGGAATATGTTTGGATGAGAGTAACACTTAATAACATCCAGATCAAGGCAGCGCACTCGACTGAAACCCCATTCCCCAGTTCCATCATTCATTCCCTTCACCACCAATGCACAGTAGCACTCAAGGGGAGGTGATGGTGTAATCTTAATGTCACTGGTATAGTAATCTAGAATCTTAATCATTCGAATCCCACAGAGCAGTTGATGATATTTGAATTCAGTAATTACCTGGATTAAAAAAAAAAGTAGCCCCATGGTGACCATGATATCATTGTCAATTGTCATTAAAAACCCATCTCGTTCACACATGTCCTTTGGGGAAGGAGATTTGCCATTCTTGCTCAATCTGCCCTTCATGTGACTCCAGCAAAGTGGTTGACTTGTAATTGCCCTCTGGGCAATTAAGGATGCAATAAGTACTGGCCCAGCCAATGACACCCAGATCTCATGTGCAACTTCAAGTGCGTCTTCTAAACCCATGATTGTTGCCGCCTAGAAGGACAATGGGAGGAGTTGCGTGGAGCCATCATTACCTACAAGTTCCCTTCCAGGCCACACAGCATCCTGATGCGGAACACTCTCTCCATTGTTTCACTGTCGCTGAGTCAAAGTCTTAGACTTCGCTTCATAGCAACATTGTGAAGGGCCTCTTACACAACAAGACAACAGCTCACTATTGCCCTCTGCACAGCAATTAAGAATAGGAAATAAATATTGACCCAGCCAATGATGTCCACATCCCATGAATACATTTTTTAAAAGTTCTTTTACTTCCATTGGGTCAAAATCCTGGAACAGCTGGAAATGTGTTGCTGGAAAAGCGCAGCAGGTCAGGCAGCGTCCAGGGAACAGGAGAATCGACGTTTCGGGCATAAGCCCTTCTTCAGGAATGGGGCCCCATTCCTGAAGAAGGGCTTATGCCCGAAACGTCGATTCTCCTGTTCCCTGGATGCTGCCTGACCTGCTGCGATTTTCCAGCAACACATTTCCAGCCCTGATCTCCAGCATCTGCAGACCTCACTTTCTCCTCAAAATCCTGGAACAACCAATTTGACAGCAGCAATTCAAGAAGGTGACGACCAGAAACTTTCCAAGGACCATTAGAGATGGTCTAACAAAGCTTAAGTTCCGAGAATAAATTGCGGGCATCTATCTAAGACAATCATTGTTTCCCTTCTATTAATGCTTCTCTCAATGGTGCAGCTCTCCCCCTACAACTCTTCCTTCCACAGCAAACAAGAATAGGCAAAAACTGAGTTTTCAGTTCACGCTTGTCGATGTGGTGCACAAATGTAGCAGCTTTTGCTGAATGTTATTGAATGTTTGTTTTGTGGTGATTCGATGCAAGTTTTATATTTTAGCAGAATTTCTTGTTAAAGAAGGTCAGCATCACATTAAACCTGCATTGTATTTTACAAGACAACTTCATTTAACGTGCAGTGACAGGATATTCTGTGATTGACATCCCAAGTAATCACACACGAGTTCAAACGCAGCAAGCCACTTGTCCTGCCAAGAGTGAAAATGACATTTTCAGCACGTGTGTGTGTGGTTTAAGGACAGGAGTTTGTCTATTAAATCTGGTTCAGTCAAAGTGTAGATTTTGATAAGCAGCAATTCATACCTCGTGTCTTTCTTGATCAATGTATTGAGCAAATACAATATAAAAGCATGCAACTTCTTTTGGAACCTTTCCTCAATCAGACAACGCCACTCAAAACAATTACCTTCCTATACTTGCTGTCGAGAGTTACCATTTTCATTTTTTGTTTATAGTCTCTTTCTGATAAATCACAAATTGTGCTTTTCTGTTTTTCTAGTGTTTTAAGTCCAGATGTCGATCCTGCCGTTGCCTTCCAGCGAGAGGGATTCGGACGTCAGAGCATGTCTGAAAAACGTACCAAACAGTTTGGAGATGCCACTCAACTGGATTTTGTTAAAACGCGGAAATCTAAAAGCATGGACTTAGGTAGAACTCGTGTATTTTCTATCTATGTAAAGCATGAAAATCCTAACAGGGATTGAAGGAAGCTCAGTGTTTTCCATCTTCGATTTGCTTTCATTTTATAGCGTGAACATCAGATAATTTTGATGTTCCCACTGCAATCCTTTTGATCAACAGATCTTCATGCGTTAGGCCTACAAACCAGTTGATATGATTTCATAAACATGATTTCATAATTTGGAAAGATATTCCATTTTGAACATTTATGGTAGCCTAGCAAGTCTGGTTCATTTGACCTAATTTCCTTTATTGTTTCAGTTGAATTTTATATGGGCATATTTTTCTTTCTGACCAAGTCTTTTTCTCCTGTGGTTAAAAATGCAATTCCTTAATGCACAAGCAGTTTGTTATTAGTTTTGTGCTCTTGCAGTCACCAGGTAAGGTACAAATGGGTTTTTTTGCTGCTTCTGAATTCTACAAGTCAATCATTGTTCAGGTGTTGAACCATTGCCTCACATGTCAAATGTCTCACCCTGCCTTAACCTATTTATTCTCTTCAGTAAATTAGAGAGCAGTTTGGATCAGGAACATTCACTGTCTAACATAGGACTTTAATGTTTCTGGAAAGGGAGTCAAAAGCTTTCTGTCTTGCACTCATCGGAACAAACAGATCGTCAAATTACAGGTGGTCAGAACAGTTTACATCAGAGAAGAAAAGGCTGTTGATTTTTGGCAAACCAACTCCATCTGGCTGAGGGCATTGCCACAAAAAATCAACAGTGACATAAAGGCTCTGCAGCTCTCAGGCAATTCAAAAAAGATGCACAGCGTGAGCAGATTCCTTTTTATTTGTAGATCATGGGTCCCAACCTTTGTGTACATTTTATTTCTAGCATGCTTTATTGGGCTGTTCTGAACTCAATTGATTATATCAATTTGGTGGTTGGTGTAGTTACGATCGCACTAGGAATGTTTTGGAGGTGCCGGTGTTGGACTAGGGTGTACAAAGTTAAAAATTACACAAAACCGGGTAATAGTCCAACAGATTTATTTGGAAGCACTAGCTTTTGGAGCGCTGCTCCTTCATCAGGTGGTTACTAGGAATTGTTCACTAAGTGCTGTTCAAACATGGAATCATATGTAACAAGGGATGGTTTGTTTCAGGCTTTGCAAACACTGCCTGGTTGACAATAGTAGGGACTCTATTTGTTTTGAGCAGTCAGAGGAGTAGGTTGTTGAATTTGATCAGGCAATTGCTGAGGCTGATGTCTTCTGTACTTGCCATTACACTGCAACTACAATTCATATTTGACATTGCTCAGTTGGTGGCAGACAGATCATTATTTTTGACCAGGGTTGTCTAACAGCATTATGTTTCAATTTTATTCTCTCGCGAAGGTTAGGGCAAATGAGCAAATTTTAGGAAGGTAAGGTTTGGCAGAGCATTAGACATAAATTTTAAAATCAATGTTGAGGTATGAGAAAAAGCATGAACATGTTACTGAGCAAAAACATATGTCAAAGAAATAATATGATTATTTTTAACAGATGAGTAATTAATAAAATAGACCATTGAAAGTTTCACATAGCAGAGCTGATGTTTTGAAAACAAACTCAGCTGTGCTTTTGCTGGGAATATGGTTGGTGTGGACTAGTTGAACGGAAGGGTCTGTTTCTATCCTGTATGACTATGACTTAGCTTTGTGTAGATTATTGACTGACGAGCTCTATGTCCTTCTGTTGCTCAGAGGAATGGATTTACATACCTTTGCTGGGTGTGTTTTTGGTGAGGGGAAGAGGGCATGTAAAACAGACTGGATGCCAAAATTGACAGCCTACCACTACTTATCAAATAAAAGTTAACTGACCTAGGTAAAAGCTTCACTGCTTCTTATATCTGTCATTATATAGTTAACATGGGCAGTCAGGTGGTCGTGGGCTGACCATTTTATTCGAAAGATTTTCCAAAAAGAAGAAACTTGGGGTACCACAGATGCTGTTTTCTCTCCCCCTCTCTGGAGGAAGGCCAATTTTGATGGTATTAGGCAAGAACTTTCAAAAGTTGATTTGGGGTGTTTGCAGGTAAAGGGATGGCTGGAAAATGGGAAGTCTTCAGAAATGAGATATCAGTAGTCCAGAGATGGTATGTTCCTGTTAGGGTGAAAGGAAGGGCTGGTTGGTGTACAGAATGCTGGATGACTGGAGAAATTAAGGTTTCAATCAAGAAAAAGAAGGAAACATCTGACAGGTATAGACAGTAGAGATCGAGTGAACCCTTAGAAGAGTATAAAGGCAGTAGGAGTATATGTAAGAGGGAAATCAGGAGGGCCAAAAGGGGACATGAGATAGCTTTGGTAAATAGGGTTAAGAACAATCCAAAAGGATTTAATCAATACATTAAGGACAAAAGGGTAACTAGGGAGAGAATAGAGAGAAAGATCACTAAGGCAGCACATGTGTGGAACCGCAGGAGATGGGGGAGGTACTGAACAAGTATTTTGCATCAGTGTTTACCATGGAGAAGGACATGAAAGATATCGAATGTGGGGAAATAGATGGTGACATCTTGAAAAATGCCCATGTACAGAAGAGGTGGTGCTGGATGTCTTGAAAAGTATAAAGTGGATAAATCCTCAGGACCTGATCAGGTGTACGCAAGAATGCAATGGGAAGCTGCGAAAGTGATTGCTGGGCCCCTTGCTGAGATATTTGTTGGATTGATAGTCACAGGTGAAGTGCCAGAAGACTGGAGGTTGGCTAACGTGGTGCCGCTGTTTAAGAAAGGTGGTAAGGAAAGGCCAGGAAATGATAGACCGGTGACCCTGACATCACTGGTGAGCAAGTTGTTGGAGAAAATCCTGAGCGACAGGGTTTACAGGTATTTGGAAAGGCAAGGACTGATTTGGAATAGTTAACATGGCCATGTGCATGAGAAATCATGTCTTACTAACTTAATTGAGCTTTTTGAAGAAGTAATAAAGAGGATTGATGAGAACAGACTGGTGGATATGATCTGTATGGACTTCAGGAAGGCATTCAACATGGTAAACTGGTTAGCAAGGTTATATCGTGGAATATAGGGAGAACTAGCCATTTGGATACAGAACTGGCTCGAAGGTAGAAGACAAAGGGTGGTGGTAGAGGGTTGCTTTTCAGACTGGAGGCCTGTGACCAGTGATATACCATAAGGATTGGTGCTGGGTCCAATTGTAAATTGTATTTGTGTAAATAATCTAGATATGAACATGGGTGGTATCATTTGTAAGTTTGCAGATGATACCAAAGGTGGAGGTGCAGTGGACAGCGAAGAAGGTTACCTCAGATTACACTGGGATCTTAATCAGATTGGCCATTGGGCTGAGGAGTGGCAAATGGAGTTTAATTTAGATAAATGTGAGGTGGTGCATTTTGGAAAGGCAAGTCAGGGCAGGACTTATACACTTAATGGTAAGGTCCTGGGAGTGTTGCTGAACAAAGAGACCTTGGAATGTAGGATCACAGTTCTTTGAAAGTGGAGTCGTAGGTAGATAGCATAGTGAAGAAAGTGTTTGGTATACTTTATTGGTCAGAGTATTCCGTGTAGGAGTTGGGAGGTCATGTTGCGGCTGTACAGGGCATTGGTTAGGCCACTTTTGAAACATTGTGTGCAATTCTGGTCTCCTTCCTATTGGAAGAATGTTGTAAAACTTGAAAAGGTTTAGAAAAGATTTACAAGGATATTGCCATGATTGGAGAGTTTGAACTGTGCAGAGAGGCTGAATAGGCTGGGGTTGTTTTCCTTGGAGCGTCAGAGGCTGAAGGGTAATCTTATAGGTTTATAAAATCATGAGGGGCATGGATAGTGAATATAGACAAGGTTTTTTTCCCTGGGATGGGTGAGTCCAGAACTAGAGGGCATATGTTTAGAGTGAGAGGGGAAAGATTTTAAAAGGGACATCTTGGGCAACGTTTTCACACAGTTGGTGGTTTGTGCATGGAATGAGCTGCCAGAGGAAGTGGTGGAGGCTGGTACAATTTACAACGTGTGAAAGACATCTGGGTGGGGATATGAATAGGAGGGATTTAGAAGGATATTGGCCACATGCTGGCAAATGGGACTCAATTAATTTAGGACATCTGGTCAGCATGGACGAGTTAAACCAAAGGATTTGTTTCTGTTCTGTATATCTGGCACAACTGGGTAATAGGTTCACCAATAAGTAGGAGGGAAAGTTCCCTGCAGATGGGTTACTTCCATTCACCTACATTTTGAACAGCCAGTCAGTGGGCTGCACCGACTCATTGTTGGCCATATTCTGTCCCCGGACCATTGTTAGACAAGTAGTTTTGAACCGATGGCAGTATCATGAATTAGAAAATATCACTCATGTCACCACTACAATTTACCTTCCCAGTGTAATTTCTGAGTCCAAAAATGGTAGCAAATTTGAATGATGCACAGTGACCAAGAATCTGTCCAGGATAGGCATTGTTCTGCATAGCTTTGATGCCTCTGAGTTGAGTTTGCAAGGTGAACAACTGGCTAGAGCATTGTTTCGAAAATAGCTAATAACCATACGATTGAGCAACATTGTGTATGAACATTAGTATCATTATAACACTGGATTAGGAAAGCCAAATGTCCCAACAATTGGCCGGCATAATCACAAAGCATGTGCCTTCAGTCATTTGTGTTAGACAGAGTGTACAGTCTGACCTCGACCAACTGACACTTGCAAAACTCAAATCCCAACATGGCTGCTATTGGATGTGAGTCTGAGTTAAGCAGCAGTAATAGCTGCACTGACGTTACATTTAATATAAACGTTCAAGTTCCTAAAGTGGCTCATTTATGGTAGCTAAAAATGCATGCTTTCAGGGACCCATTCTCTACCAAAAATAAAGGAATATGTTCAAGTCTTGAACTTTTTTTTGAATTACCCAAGAGTTTGATGTGTATGTTTTTCTCCATTAATTACTTCATGGGAAACAGTTAAATTACCTACTAATCAAGCAATTATTTTCTCCTTTCTTATGAATGGTTGTCATTGTTTCAAATTTAATTTTCTTGCATTTGTCCTGCTGAGTACAAAATGAACAGCTGTATAAAAATACAAATGTAAAAATGCTATATTTTTAGTTAAAATAGTGAGTGAAACGGTGAATTGGAATTGTGGCAATTCACTGGACTAGTAATCCAGAACATCACTCATCATAAAATCATACACGACAGGCCAAATCCCACCATGGCAGATGAAGAATTTGAATTCAGTAAAAATAAAGACTTTTTTAAAAAATTGGCTTTAAAGCGACCATGTAACAAATGCTGATTATTGTAAAGACTCATCTGTTTCACTAATATTCTTGAGAGAAGGATACTTGCTGTCCTCACCTGGTCTGACCGACATGGGATCCAGACTCCCAGCAATGACCTGGTGACTCATAACTGCCCTCTGGGCAATTAGGGATGGACAGTGCATGTTGGCTTAGCCAGTGACACTCTCCTCCCATGAACACAAGCATGTCAAGATCCGTAAAGTAATGTATACTAATTGAGCTAAACAAATCCATTTTGTTGCAAAACTATTTAAATAGAAGGAAACCGTTAGAAATCTGTAAAATATTAGATCCATTGAGATTCAGAAATAAAATACTCCAATGTCCTCTCTCTTTTAAAAGCCCAATGTGAGAAAGGCAGTACATAGTCCAGTACCATGATGTTGGGCATGAAAACCATCTTCTTATACCCCAGCATAAATGGTCTACACCACTGACTGTCCCAGTTCATGCTGGCTGCCTTGGACCTATTACTGACAAGTATCCATGTGGTGCAGCATGAGTGACTCTTTTCAGGGTTACAGGGACAGTGCAGAAAAAAAAATTGGACTGATCATAGATGTAAATGCAAGATGCATATTTTAAAAATGTAATGTTTTAATCAGTATAAAGTTTTCAACAACAAAAACAGGAATTGTTGCAGAAGCTCAGCGGGTCTGGCAGATCAGTGGAGAGAAACCAGAGTTAGCGTTTTGGGTCCCGTGACATTTCCTCAGGGTCAGTTCTGAAGACGGGTTACTCGAACCAAAACGTTAACTCTGATATCTCTCCACAGATGCTGCCAGACCTGCTGAGCTTTTCCAGCAGTTTCTGTTTTTGTTTCTGAATTCCAGCATTCACAGTTCTTTTGGTTATTATATATTATCTTTTTCTTTGGAGAGATATCATGTTGCACTTTAATATATTCAGCTCACTCCTCAAAAGAAACCTCTTCCCAAGTATTAGCTCATGCTGCTCCTGAGCCAACAAGATTTAAGCTAAATAAATAAGTGCCTTGTCAATGGCTCTTCATAGAAACCTTCAGTGGATGCCTGATCTCTGTTCAGTCTCTCCCTGCCACTGAAGTTTGTAACGTGGCATTTGAATCAAATTCTGCACAATGGAGTCACTCATTTTAAGATACACAAAATAAACTTCATATTTTGCATCACCAGCTGCATAATGTTGGATGGCTCCCGGCTTTCATTCAGCACTGAGTAGATCACTGTTGGTTATCTTTCTGAGAGTGGATCCTGACTAGGATGATCCACTGATCTGATTTTGTCAATGATTTTTACATTTTCGTTCAGAAGGTTTGCATTTTTCTATGCCAAATAATGAGACAACACTAGCACAGTCAGACTTGATGATAGTAGCAGCAATGATCACTAGCTATTGGCATTTATGTCTTATGTTTATTGTTGCTCAATTCTGATGGCTGTTTTAAATAACTGATTCATCAGTTGCTCACTCTCTCATCTTGGTATTAGTGTTTTTTATAGCTGTTTGTCTTGGCTCATTCTGTTGTCTCTCTGTTGACAACTTCAGAAATTTGGGGTCGATGTTCCAGTGTTGCATTATCAAAAATGTCTTTTGGGTAATGCATAAAACCACTGTTGAAGTGGATATAACCTGTCCCATGATTATTCAAAGAAGAATAGAGGGTTTTCTTGGCTTACTTAATATCACCAGCACAGGCTTTCTGGTTATTAGTCTCATTGCTCTGTATGGGACCTTGCTGTGTACAAATCGACAGTCATAGTTCCTTATGTTCAAACACTGATACACTTCAAAAGTACTTAATTGGTTTAAAGTGCTTTGAAACATCCTGAGGATGTGAAATCAGCACCATATGCGTGTTCTTTCTTTAACTTTTAATCAATGACTGCTTTTACAAACTTCTGACTGGAATTGAACCACCTGAACAGCTTTCCAATTAGAGTGCTGAGTCAGGACTGAGAATACCAAGCAAAAGCAAAGAATTTAAAATTAGTACTGATGATGATGAGAGGAAATGCAACTGATTAATCAGTAGATTCACATACCTGTCAGTACTGATAAAACCAGGTAAGGCAAAATAGGACTTCAGCCCAGGCCAATTATACGGTGACACTGTTGCAAAATAGTGTAGTCGTCACAATGTTACATTGTGCAGAATTTGTTTTAAGAAGATAACGGACTCTAACCTGTTTTCTTTTTTTCCGAAAAATTGTGGGCTCTCAAGAAATATAATTGGAATCTTGTTGGAAGTTCTTAGTTTCTTTGATCCATGGGAAGGTGAAAATCACTTTCTAGATTTGTCTCTTCGTTGAATTATTACAACTCTGCTGGAATAGTGAAATGATTGACTGCTGGTAAATAACAGAATCAAGGTGAAAACAACAGAAATCTGTGTGCAGCTTTAGTTTGGAGTAATTCTCTAACAAAAAATAAAGTAATTATTTTAAAATTAAGCTTAAGACACCTCACAAGTAATGCATGATAATGAACATTTTTGTTTGAACAATGGCAATTATAATCTCTGTGCCTGCTTGTCAAGCGAAGTGATCTGCATGACCTGTAATAACAGTGAGCTCTAACTTGGAATGTGTGGGTTGGAATGAAGCACGTGGAATGGGGGATACTAACCTCATTAATTTTTGACCTTTTACCTTTTTGGCAGTAGCTGATGAGACTAATCTTGATTCCTTGGCTGAACAGATAACCACAGGTAAGGACTGTCAATAACAACCCAGTTGTTGCACCAGTCTACGGTGGTGCAGCAGGAGCATTGTTACCATGACTACAGCAAACAGTCATTAAAATCTCTGAGTCGTGCATTGTGTGTGTTTATCACCCTTGCTGCCTGCTGTATGAGTTAATTCACACATACTGGTTTTCACTCGTTTCAAATAAATCATGGCCAAGGGTAAAATAAGATTTCTCACAAAACTGAGGTAGATTATTGATTCCAAAAAGTCATGAATTTTTAGCCTGATTTTTTTTTATGGGATGATCATTTCTGTCAAATCAAGAACAAAGTTACAAACCCAGCTGATGATTAACCAACATAAAAGGGAATTGATTTGTTCGTGTGCAACTGTACCAACTGGAAGAAAATTTGGAGAGAGATTCACTCTGGGCCATAACACAGCCAGAAGTTTGCTGCATGTTTGTGGGTTCAGGCAGAATCTCTGCTCAAGTTGGAGCAAAGGGTGGGAGAAGCACTGACAAGATTCATCTTCATTAATTTGAGTAATTAGGAAACATTTATTGAGGTCTTGCTCAGTTCTGATCTTCTAGGGTATGGTATTTGCTTCTGTAGCAATCTATAACCTTGATCCCTTCAGGATGAAAGTGAATAACATCTAGGGTGGCACGGTGGCTCAATGGTTAGCACTGCTGCCTCACAGCACCAGGGTCCCAGGTTCGATTCCAGCCTTGGGTGACTGTCTGTGTGGAGTTTGCACATTTTCCCCATGACTGCATGGGTTTCCTCCCGCACTCCAAAGATGTGCAGGTAAGGTGAATTGGCCATGCTAAATTTCCCATAGTGCTAGGTGCATTAGTCAGGGGAAATGGGTCTGGGTGGGTTACTCTTAGGAGGGTCGGTGTGGACTGGTTGGGCTGAAGGCCCTGTTTCCGCATTGTGGGGAATCTAATCTTTTTGGAAATGCTCAGATCTTCCAGAATTTTACAGGAACAAAGGAAAATGAAATATTTTGCTTTTTATCTACTTCATTTGGACTGTGATTGTTTACCACGTGGTGTTAATTTTTCTGCCCTTTGGAGAAATGTTTGTCAGTTGCTGTTATTTGTTACAGTAAACAGATTATTTGTAATCCATCTACACTGTGGAAATGCCGAGGAAGCTTTCAATTAAGTATACCCCTTAAGTTAAGAAACATTCCAGATGAAGAAATACCATTGGGTTCATTGCAGTCACAGTGAGAGACATTAGGAACAATAGTTTAAGTTTCAAAAGGATGTGGAGGTGGCAATCTAACTGATAAATCAACAAGGAGGCGAACACCTTTTTCAGCAACTCCCACCCCTCAAACCCATCAAACTGGTCATGCCCATACTATGCCTTTTTGTCATTTTAATCCAAGTAATACAAGTACACAAGAATATTGTTCCTGATATCAGTTGCCAATTTACTTTTGACTGATATGCATTCAATTATATACTTTCAATTGATAAATTTTCAGAGGAAAGAAAACTTAGAATCATTGTAGATGATTTTGATATACCTCAAGGAGGCAAGCTGGTGGAATGAGCAGAGACATGTCAGCTGAAATTGAATGCAGAGAAATGTTTAGAGATACACTTGGAAAAGAAGAATGAGGAGGGGAAATTAATTAAAAATGTACAATAAAATGATACCAAGAGCAGATGAATCTCTGGGCACTTTGTTCGAAGATTGAATCAGAGGAGGGAGTCAAATTATTGCTTTGTAAAGGTAAACAGGACTTTAGTGATAGGAGACTTGATAGATAGGGGGACAGACAGGAGATTCTGTGGCCGTAAACAGGTATCCAGGATGGTTTGTTGCCTTCTGGCTGTCAGGGTCCAGGATGTCTCAGAGTGGCTGCAGAACAATCTCAAAGGGAAGGGTGAGCAGTCAGAAGTTATTGTGCACACTGGCACAAGTGACACAGGCAGAAACAGGGATAAGGTCCTGCAGACTGATTGTCGGGAGTGAGGAAAGAAGTTAAAAAGCAGGATCTCATTAGTGATAATCTCCGGATTACTTCCAATGTGAGGGTAGGAACAGGAGTATAAGGAAGGTTAATGCATAGCTGAAGAGTTAGTGCAGGGGACAGGGATTCAGATTCTTCAATAATTGGGATGTTTTCTAGAGCAGAAGTGATCTGTTCCAGAAGGGTGGATTGCACCTGAATCAGAAGGGGATCAATATCCTGGTGGGCAGATTTGCTCATGCTATAAGGGAGGGTTTAAACTAAATTGGCAGGGGGGATGTTGTCCCCAACAGCAGGGAGTCAAATGCAAAGCTTGAAGGGCATTCAGTAATCAGAAATAGCAAGTTGGAGAGACAAGTCAGGCTGGAACACAACAGGAATGAGGAAAGCCTGTTGGATTAGATTGCATCTATTTCAATGCAAGAGGGCTGACAGGTAAAGCCGATGAATGCAGGGTGTGCATAGGTACGTGGGACTGGGATAATATAGCCATTACAAGAAAAATGGTTAAGGGAAAGACAGATAGCAGGTTAATGTACCATGGTGTACAGGTGCTCTAGGTCGGACAGAGGTGGAGGAGAGTGGGAGTTGCATTTTTGATTAAGGGGAGCATCACAGCAGTAGTCACAGATGAAATACATGAAGAATCATCCAGTGCGGCTTTGTGGGTGGAGCTAATAAGTAAGAAGGGGATGGTGACATTATTGGAGTTGTGCTCTTGGCCCCTAAATAGTCAACGGAAATTAGAGGAATGAATATGCATGGAGATTAGGGAAACTTGTAGGAGCAATACAATTGTCATAGTGGGGGATTTTAATATTCCTAACATAGACTGGGACTGCCGGAGCATTAAGGACTTAGATGGGGTGGAATTTAAGTGCATTCAGCAAGGTTTCCTCAAGCAGTACCACGAGGGTCCTTCTTGGGAAGGGGCAAAATTCGATCTATTCTTGGGAAATAGGGCAGGACAAGTAACAGCGGGGAACTGGGAACAAGTGACCATAGTTCTATTTGTTTTAAAATAATTGTGGAGAGGGGCAAAACTGGTCCACAGTTTCAAGTTCTAAATTGGGGCAAGGCAATTTTTTACAGGATTCAACAGGACCTTGCAGGAGTTGATTGGAGTAGTTTATTGCAGGCAAATAAGAGGCCGTTAAAATTGTTATAGCTAGGATTCAAGGTCTGTATGTTCCTGTAAGGGTGAAGGGCAAGGTTTGCAGCGGTAGGGAACACTGGATGAAGAGGTATTGAAGCTTTGAAGGAAGCATGGCTCTGGTACAGGTAACTGGGATAAAGAGAATACCTGGAGGTATATAGGGGATACAGAAGTTTACTGAAGAAGGAAATCAGGAGGGTGAAAAGGGGGCACGAGATAGCCTTGGCTGAGAAGATGAGAATTAATCCAAAGAGATTCTTTAAGTATATTAAAGGCAAAAGATTAACTAGAGAGAGAATAGGGCTTCTCAAGGACCAGAGTGGACATATCTGTGTGGAACCGGAGGAAATGGATAAGGTCCTCAATTTATATTTCTCTTCTGTGTTTACTATAGAGAAAGACATGAAGAGTTGGGGTAGTTAGTGGTGATATCTTAGGGATAGTCCATATCACAGTAGAGGTAGTGTTGGAAGTATCAGAATATATGAAGATGGATAACTCTGGACCTGACCAAATATATCCAAGAACCCTGCAAGAGGCTAGAGAGGAAATTGCGGTGGCCCTGGCTCATATATTTGCATCACCGTTAGCCACAGGTGAAGTCCCGGAGACTGGAGGGTAACGAATGTTGTGCCTTTATTCAAGAAAGGCTGCAAAGAACTATACTGAAAATGTGTTGCTGGAAAAGCGCAGCAGGTCAGGCAGCATCCAGGGAACAGGAGAATCGACGTTTCGGGCATAAGCCCTTCCAGCTCTGATCTCCAGCATCTGCAGTCCTCACTTTCTCCTGCAAAGAACTATAGACCAGTAAGCCTAACATTTGTGGTAGGTAAGATACTTGAGAAGATTCTGAGGGATAAAATACACATGCATTTGGAAAGACAGGGTTTGATGAGAAATAGTCAGCATGGCTTTGTGTGTGAGAGATCATGCTTCACAAATTTGTTGGAGTTCTTTGATGAAGTGAACAGGAAGGCTGTTGAGTGCAGGCAGTAGATGCAGTCTATGTATTTCAGTAAGGCCTTTAAGGTTTCATATGATAGGCTGCCGTGGAAGATTAGATTGCATGGAATACAGGGAGAGCTGGCAAACTGGATACACAATCAGCTTGATGGTAGGAAGCAGAAGGTAATAGTGGAAAGATGCTTGTCAGACTGGAGGCCTGTGACTCGTGGAATGCCACAGGGGTCAGTGCTGCGCCCATTGCTGTTATCTATATCAATGATTTGGATGAAAATGTACATGATGCTAAAATAGACGCTATCGTGGACAGAGAGGAAGGTTATTAGAAATTGCAGCAGGACCTCGATCAGCTGAGGAAATGAGCTGAGAAATTGCAAATGGAGTTTAGATTAGATTACTTACAGTGTGGAAACAGGCCCTTCGACCCAACAAGCCCACACCGACCCCACCGAAGCGCAACTCACCCAGACCCATTCCCCTACATTTCACCCCTTCACCTACCGCTACGGGCAATTTAGCATGGCCAATTCACCTAACCTGCACATTTTTGGACTGTGGGAGGAAACCGGAGCACCCGGAGGAAACCCACGCAGACACGGGGAGAATGTGCAAACTCCACACAGTCAGTCACCTGAGGAGGGAATTGAACCCGGGTCTCTAGTGCTGTGAGGCAACAGTGCTAACCACTGTGCCACCGTGCCGCCCATAAATGTAGATAAGTGTGAGATCCTGCATTTTGGAAAGTCAAATCAAGGTAGGAGTTTCATAATGAATGGTAGTGCCTTAAGCATTATAGTGGAACAGAGGGACCTTGGAGTTCAGGTGCACGGTTTGCTGAAATCACAGGTAGCCAGGGCAGTGATGAAAGCTTCTGGCACACTGGCCTTCATCAGTCAGGGCAGTGAGTATAGAAGCTGGGAAGTTATGTTGCAGGACTTACCTTTTAGACTTACCTTTTAGAAGTGTTTAAGATTATGAGAGGCATGGATTGGGTGAATGCACTCAATCTTTTTCCCAGGGTTGGGGAATTGAGGACTAGAGATATCAGTTGAAGGTAAGAGGGGAAAGAATAAATGGTAATCTGAGGGGCAACCTTTTCACACAGAGCGTGGTACGCATATGGAATGAGTTGGCAGTTAAACTGGTTGAGGTGGGTACATTAACAACATTTAAAAGGTATTTGGACAAATACATGGATAGGAAAGAATCAGTAGGGTATGGGCCAATGCAGGGAAATTAGGTTAACGTGGATGACTAGTTTGGGCTGAAGGACCTGTCTCCGTGCTGCAGGATTCTATCACTATATCATTAGAAATCCACCAACCACATTCTCGAACTGAATGTTGAATTCTACTGTATTGTAGTCACTGTTCACTTGGGGATCATTTTCGGTCTGAAACAACTGAGCTAAACTTAAGTAGCGATAGTTACATGGGGGGAGGACTGAGTTGGCTGGAGTGGTCTCGCTCAAGAGTTTAGCAGAAAAGACAATTGACAAACAGTGGCAGATGTTAAAGAGAAGAGTTCATGACTCACAGCAAAGCTGTTCTCTGCACTCTAATATATGCATTTGTTTGTACGAGAATTATACAGAATTGGAAACCTATATATAGGCAAACAAGTTCAGGAGAAGAACTCTTTGAGGTTTCTGAAACAAAAAACAATACCATTAAAAATAAACCGAGAATGTTGTTTCAGGCTGAGACAGGATATTAGGACAATAGTATTTGAATATAAATTAGTGAAAAATAAATCTGCGAAGAACCGTTTTATTTTAAAAAGTGATTAATCTTTAGATTAATCTGTCAGGAATGTTAATAGATGGTAGCATAACCCCTCGAATCTTGTGCTTCATTACTCTAGCTGTGTACCTCTACATTCTGGGTGGCTTTTCAGTTGTTTCACCAGGCTATTTAGTCATTCATCATAATTCTATGAACGCTTGCAGATCTCCTTTCCCAAGGCTTCCATTCTCTGAATGCTTATGGAAGATTTTTTTTCTCAACTCGTGTACAATATTTTATGTTTCAGTTCATTTGTTAATTGTCTGATCTAAATCCTTCTGCAAATCTTTTAAGACTGATGTCTCTTCTGTCTCTCTTTTTGTGTCCTCAGCAAATTTTACATGCTTTTGCTTTTGATATCCTAGTCATTAACGTACATTAGAAACAACAGTATTAACTCTCATGGGACTCCACTGAATGTCTTCCACCCAAATCTCATTACATCTCTCTTGTGTATTCAGTTTTGATACACTTTTTTTATGGCAGTGCAAATAAGTTTGATGATCACTCCCTCTCTTCAGCCAAAAGCACGGTTCTATTTTGAAAAATAGATAATAGTTGGAGAAAAGTGACAGTACTCAAAAATTATTGGATTTTTTGCTTATATTCTGTTGACTTTGGCTTGGCCTGAGTTAAACCAAGATTGAAAAGGAAATCTTACATAGAGCACAATGCCAGTGGTTTGTCTCTGACTAAACAAATCTTATTTGCCATTGCACATTGCTACTAGCTTTCCTTTTCTCCCACACAAGCACAATTTTAATTTTCTTGCTTAAGTGTGACAGCTGTAACTGTCTGCACACCTTTTACTCAGTAATACCACTGTCAACATGAAGTTCATGTTCTGTGTCATCCAAGTATTGATCTTAGTACACTTTATGGAATAGCATGACTACTGATTCTGCAGTGAGAATTATAAAATAGATGGGAAAAAAAAATACTAAAGTGAAATGAGGAGAATATTTTATAGGCAACGGGGGCAGTACATTTTTACTCACCTTTGCTTTTATAAAAGGCATTGAAAGATTTATAGTTCCACTTTAAAGCTTTTATGTGGCCACTCTAGCATTTAAACCTGAATCATTGTACTGTCATTCAGTAACATTATTTTAAAGTGGGTTTTGTTGAAACCATATTTAACATTGCCAATCTGAAAATGATCATTCATTTCCATTTTCTTTCTTTCTGTCAAATATGTAAAATCATTTAAGTATGATCATACTTGGCAAAACATGTAGCTTTTTTACAGCGGTACAACTAGAGAAGATGCTGGTTCTGTTTGTTAATAAGAAATGTACAAATCAGGAGCAGGAGTAGGCCACTCAATCCCCTGGGTCTGCTCTGTCATTCAAATAAGATTATGGCTGATGTCATTACAACATGAAATCCACATTCCCGCCTTCATGATAACATTTCAACTCCTTGCTTTACAAGAACCTATCTACCTTTGCCTTAAGATGTAAGCCAGAACAAGTAAGGACATCAGATCTTTCACTACTTTCCTTTCGGGAACGAAATTGCTGTTCTTGGTCTAGCCTAAATGTGGTAACAAACTGACAGCAATCTGCTGTCTGGGAAAATAAAGGTGGGCAATAAATGCTGGTCAAGCCAACGATGCCCGTATCATGTGAATGATTTTTTTTAAATTGGAGGACAGATCCAAAGACCTATGATCCTTTGCAAAAACACATTTCACCTAATCATCATTTTAATGGGTGACCTCTGATTTTTAAACAGTGATGCTTAATTCTGAATTCTCCCATAAGAGAATTTCAACCAAATCACCTCTTTAGTTCTGAACTCCAGTGTGTGCAAACCCAGCTTGCCCAGCCCTTCCTCATAAGACAACCTGCCCATTATGCGCATTAGATTAGTAAAACTTCTCTGAACTACCATCAATGCATTTATATCCACCCTTAAATAAGGTGACCATTACTGTGCACAGTATACCAGATATGGTCTCACCAATGACCTGATGCATTGAAGCAAAACCTGTCTATTTCTGTATTCAGTTCCACTCACAATAACTGACAACATTCTGTTAACTTCACTATTTAGTTGTTCTATCTACATTCTAACCTTCAGTGATGCATGCATGAGGCCACCCAGATCCCTCTGCATCGAGAAGCATTTATTTTGAGTTGTTCACAAGCTTGAGTTTTCAATGTGCAAAACTGTCTGTTGGTAAGAAAAGCGAATTATCCTAAATCAGCAACAAGTTAAAAAGATTGTTCCTTTTAAAGGATGAGTGTACAAATTCTCTTTTTTTAATAAAAGTCCTGGCCCCCTCCCTTCAGAGATTTGAAGTTCGATGATCTGTCGTTAAAAACCATGGTCTTAACCACTAAGCCACCTGTGCCTTCCAAAGTAAATATTTAATTTTTAAATTCAGTTACAGAAGAAGGATGAACATATGTATTAGCAATTTGTTCAATTCTCCCCCGTAAAAGTAGTGGTTTGCATCAAGAATTCACTTGGCACAACATTTACTTTGTTTGGCTCTTGTCTTTTAAAAAAAGCCATTATGATCTTTCTCTAGTACAAAACTGAAAAATTATCTAAGCATAAGTACATAAAATTAAAACTAAAGTCATTCTTCTGAGTCAATCAAATTTAAAGAATTTATTTCTAGTACTTAAGTTGTCATTCTTTCAGAATAGCTCCTGACAGGTTTTGTTTATTTTTTTAATGATTGAGTTTTGTTTTACTTACGTTTCAACAAAATGTTAAAGAGCAAACTCAGTGGCACTTGAACATGGTTCATTTAACATTTCATGAAAACAAATCCAGGTGTCATGGCCACACTAGATTGGCTGTTGGATTGCTGCATGGTTTTGTACAGTGTGTTTGTTCTGTGACAAACCATCAGGATAAAATGAGGCAAGAAGTAACTTGTGGTGATTTCAATGTGTTGACTAGTAAGTAAGACCACTCTGGTACAAGTGCATTCAGCAATGTTGTCGCTTCTCATTTGAATTGGCTAGGTTTACATCAAGCTAACAGATGGGAAGAGTTAGTTGTGTGGAATTGTTGTTTCTCTCTAAGTTGTGAAAATATTCAGCTGGTTGTGGAATATCCTCGCATCTGCTGGGCATGTGAAGTCTACTTCCCTGATGTCTGCCACAGGCAAGATCTGCAGATTAATCCAGCAACTAGCTTCCATGATTTGTTGACACTGAAAAATTAAACAGCCACTTTTAAAATAAAAATCATTCAGTCAGATGATGAATATTGTTCGAAAAAGAAAACTTAGAGATTGCCAGTTTTACTGCCACATGACAGGTCTGTGTTCATACTAGTCAGTGACTTCGTACACCAGTTAAACACTTGATAAATTATTTTAATCATTAAGGCCCATACATAATATGGGAATGAAATCAGATGGGCACAGCTAAGATTTTGTGCCATTCATTTGCTTTCTTTAAGTTAGCTTTTTGTAATATTTTGAAATGAGCCTTAAATTTAACATGGCCTGCTGTAAACTCAAAATTTAAATCATTCCTCTGACAGCTTTGTATTTGTATTCTTTATATTTGTATTTTTGAAGAAAAAGACAGTGGTTTTATTCTAAACCAGTTTCCTGTGTTGAGATCTAGTAACTGTGCTAATTGCTGGAGTACATTTCAAAAAAGTTGGGTAGTTCCATGCTGTTGTGAGATTAGTCACAAGGATGTTATGACATGGGGTAAATCCCTCTGCCAGTTTAAATCTGACACTTAGAGAAGCTCACCTCGCACTGTAATCTGTTAAAATTCGAGAGGCAAAGAACTATCCTAGCTCTCACTATTTAAAGGAAAAATTAACTCTTTTATTCTTTAAGTCCAATAGAGAACATTAAAACCACAATTATTTACAACTCCTTTCTCTTAAACCTATATTTTACCTTACTCTCTACAATACTGGTCCAATAAATTCACTCTTAAATTTACAGCGAATCACTTTCAACCCCAGTTGTCATCTTCAGATGTTGAACTTTCTGTATAGATTTCTCTAGATCAGCATCGGTCTTCTGCTGCACAAATTTCTTATGGACAGGTACCTTTCAGAGAGCTATTCTGCTGGCAGTCTTTACTTGTGGTGCTCTTTGCTGTTCTCCCCCTAACTGTTCAAAATGTCTGGTTTTATACCTCAAAACAACGTATAATTTCTTTGGTTTGATGTCATCCCCAGCAGTAAAATTTAAATTTGATTGGAATTTGGTCTCTGGGGCATAATTTAAACTGGCCTATTTTGAATTTTTTTTGTGCCATGGCATCACAGAACCAGCTATTTGTGTTAACCAAATGTTTACATTTTTAAATTCTTCAGCACACGCTATGCTTTCAGTTAGTCCTTGCTAGCTTCCTCTCCCTCTTAAAGGTACAGTACAAACCTACACCTTCATAATGAGGAACTAAGCTGAAACTGCACATTGAACTGTGCACTAATAACAGTGAGGGGGCTAGCTTTGAGACAATACTAAGCTTTTTTTGTGGCAGGATGGAAATACTTTAAACAACCTAAAGAAGCTTGAACAACTTGATCAGTGGGCCTGCCACTGGAAACGACTGTTTCTTGACTGAGATTAATGCACTTCCCTAACACTGTTGGGTTTTTTAAAACCTCCAAAATATCATGACTCCTCACTGTTTATACTAAAAGTATTGATTGGAAAAATAAAATCTTTGAGTTACCAGGCATGAAAACTTCTTATTCTTCACAATGATTAAGCCTTAGATTTTCTAGATCAATGTTAAAATGAGCCCTTTATCCATATTTTCCAAGCCCCATGTGTACTCAGCCAGAATAATGGGGATATCTTTTCAAGGAAAGAAACATCAGAAATATAAGTGCGATATAAAATCAATTACATCTTCGACTTTGAATGATGCTTTTTAATGGGAAGCTTTGGATCAGTCAAGTCTAGATGTGATAAAAGCATGAATGAAGGTTTTACCAGAAGGTGGTCTAAAGGAGGGGTACAGATAGATCATTTTAAGGGTGATCTGATTGGCTGAGTGGGAGGCTTGATGGTTTTGGACGACTAGATTCTAGACTGTGGAGCCTGAACAATTGATAGCAAAATATCAGTCATGAGACAAAGGGAGAAGGGTTTCACAAAATGTTGGAGTCAAGAATGTAGAGTTCTTGGTCACCTGGGTATGGTAGTACTTGGAAATTTGCAGAGATAGACAAAGGAAATGTAGTGGAGAAGTTTAGATGGTGGGGCAAGAATTTTGTCTGTGATGCATTGAGATATGAAAAAGCAGTGCAAATCAGCAAGGACATGGGCAGGCATAGAGCACCAAGACGACCTACCATGTGGAAGCATAGTGTGAAATAGGATGGATACTGGAGCATAGGAAAGAACTGGAATAAAGAGTAGCTTAGTACTCCTTTACCACTGAAAAGGCATACACATCCTCAGGAGTGCAATGGTAGTTGAGTGGACTGGTTCCTGGGTAACTGCAATGCCCTATGTGGAGAGATTGGGTAGACGTAGAGTCAGAGAGATGTACAGCATGGAAACAGACCCTTCGGTCCAACCCATCCATGCCAACCAGATATCCCAACCCAATCTAGTCCCATCTGTCAGCACCCAGCCCATATCCCTCCAAACCCTTCATATTCATGTACCCATCCAAATGCCTTTTAAATGTTGCAATTGTTCCAGCCTCCATCACTTCCTCTGGCAGCTCATTCCATACACGTACTACCCTCAGTGTGAAAAGGTTGTGCCTTAGGTCCCTTTTATATCTTTCCCCTTTCACCCTAAACATATTCCCTCTAGTTCTGGACTCTCTCACCCCAGGGAAAAGACTTTGTCTATTTATCCTATCCATGCCCCTCATAATTCTGTAAACCTCTATAAGGTCACCTCTCAGCCTCCAACGCTGCAGGAAAAACAGCCCCAGCCTGTTCACCCTGTCCCTGTAGCTCAGATCCTCCAACCCTGGCAACATCCTTGTAAATCTTTTCTGAACCCTTTCAAGTTTCACAACATCTTTCTGATAGGAAGGAGAGCGGAATTGCACGCAATATTCCAACAGTGGCCCAACCAATGTCCTTTACAGCTGCAACATGACCTCACAACTCCTGTACTCAGTACTCTGACCAATAAAGGAAAGCATACCAAACGCCTTCTTCACTATCCTATCTATCTGCGACTCCACTTTCAAGGAGCTATGAGCCTGCACTCCAAGGTCTCTTTGTTCAGCAACACTCCCTAGGACCTTACAATTAAGCGTATAAGTCCTGCAAAGATTTGCTTTCCCAAAATGCAGCACCTCGCATTTATCTGAATTAAACTCCATCTGTCACTTCTCAGCCCATTGGCCCATCTGGTCAAGATCCCTTTGTAATCTGAGGTAACCCTCTTCGCTGTCCACTACACCTCCAATTTTGGTGTCATCTGCAAACTTACTAACTGTACCTCTTATGCTCGCATCCAAATCATTTATGTAAATGACAAAAAGTAGAGGGCCCAGCACCAATCCTTGTGGCACTCCACTGGTCACAGGCCTCCAATCTGAAAAACAATCCTCCACCACCACCCTCTGTCTTCTACCTTTGAGCCAGTTCTGTATCCAAATGGCTAGTTCTCCCTGTGTTCCATGAGATCTAACCTTGCTAATCAGTCTCCCATGGGGAACCTTGTCAAACACCTTACCTGCGACTCCACTTTCAAGGAGTTATGAACCTGCACTCCAAGGTCTCTTTGTTCAGCAACACTCTCTAAGACCTTACCATTAAATGTACATGTCCTGTTAAGGTTTGCTTTCCCAAAATGCAGCACCTCTCATTTATCTGAATTAAACTCCGTCTGTCACTTCTCGGCCCATTGGCGCATCTGATCAAGGTCCTGTTGTAATCTGAGGTAACCTTCTTTGCTGTCCACTATACCTCCAATTTTGGTGTCATCTGCAAACTTACTAACTGTACCTCTTATGCTCTCATCCAAATCATTTTGTCAAGAATGAGAGGTGATCTTTTCAAAGCATATAAAATTCTTGCAGGGGGATTGATCGGGCAGATGCAAAGAAAATGTTTTCCCTGGTTAAAGTAATTATAACACTGGGTCAGAGTCTTAGAAGATGGGATTGGCCATTTAAGACCAAGATGAGAATCATTTTCACTCAACAGTTCGAGAATCATTGAAATTCTTTGTCTTCAAGTACTTTTAAGTGTATTCAAGACCCAAATTGATAATTTTTTGTGAACCAAGGGAGTTAAGAAATAAGCAGGTAGCAGGAAAGGTTGTGCTGAAGTAGAAGGTTCACTGTGATCCTATTTCATGTTGGAGCAGACTATAAGGGTCAAATTAGCCTCCTTTTGCTTTTATTTCAAACGTTCAATTGTGGTTAGGCTATGGCGTGACATTGTTTGGGAGGTGGAAGGAGATCATCCTTATGACCAGGCTTACAGGGTCAGAAGAAAGATGCAATATACTGTATCTGGAAAGAAACAAACTGTACTGGAATCAACGTAAAATACATCTGTTCAATTCCTGCTGCACATGATGAATGCTAGGATAATGGATATACTTGACAAGAAAAAGGGTGAACAAGTTACGAGATTGCAACTCATTCTGTAATTTTAGCACTTTCTATTCATGATTGTTGTTTTTATGAAGAAATCGACAACACTTCAAGCAAATTGCCAGTTGACCCTGTGGCTGCTTCTTGATCCAATTAGACTCATTCCCCTGTTCTTCACATATAGTCCAATTAATCTTTCTGTTCTCAGTATAGTGATGAGAAGGGAATAAGCTAAAATCTTTTGGCTTTTCTTTTTTCTCTCCAACTCTCACGTGTACATGCGTACACTCCTCATTGTAAAGGGCATTTTGCCATCACACTGAGTGGGAAGTCTTCAGGTTGAAATTCCTGCTGCTGAAATAGCTATGGTATAGTAGGCTATTAATGGTATTATACTGCCTAGAGGCAAAGAGCAGTATTATGTACTATACGTCAATTTTATAATTATCAAGGCATTTTGAACATTCTTTTCTTTACAGTTAGTGAATCGTTCCTTTTCCATTCGCGTTGTCAAAGTTTTCTTTTCAAAAGATTCTCTGATTTATTGGCAATGACCTCTGTTAAGTAATAGATTATAATTTTGAAAATTCCTTGCGTTATATGTGACATGGATTTGAGGGCATGACTTGTGAAAACTGTTGTCAGGATTTTATTTTACAACATTTACCTGTGCTTCATGCTGAAATACTTTTGTTTACCAACATTTTATTTGTGATTTAGCAGTCCCTCATAGCGATAGATTAGTTTTAACATAAAACATCAGATTGAAGATATGGTGGTTTCCAAAGTCTCTGCATTCTTGAATTGCCAGAAAGGTTTCTTTGTAAAAGCAACAACCAAGTATAGAAATTGCTGAAACTACAGACCAGTTGTAATCTTGGACTTTGTTAATCTTTCTTCCCTTCAAGTACATCCCTGATTTCTGGCATTCATCATGTGTGGTAGAAAAAGAACAGATGTATTTTGATTCTAAAACTGTGTTTATCCACCTTCTTTGGGGGATCCAAAAGGCAGTGTTCTGTTGTACCATGCCATAGCCCCTGTCTATGACCACCCAACTGCAGCATTACCCAGCTTATTTATGTAATCCATCATTGCTTTTACTGTATTCTGGGAGTATAAGATCATAACCCAAATGACTGTCCCTGTAGAATACTGTGAGAAATATAAACATGTTCTTGCACTTAAAGTTCACGTTCCTGGGAAACTGCGGTTTCTGTACTCCTTGCAATGTTTACTTGGACTTTGGGAAAACTGGTGCCATTTAACTGAGACCAGACTTTAATGAGGTTACAATTAATGGTTCAATTAGCCAATGGACAGATATTTCAATCAGTAACCAAACACTGGGGTAATGTCAAAGGTCATTTTTAACCTACTTTTCAGCATTTTAATTTATATCTTGTGTGATAAATGTCAAACTAGCTTTTTAAAGAAATCAAACAAGCGCTGCAGTCCTGGCATTGCTTTATTGTCTTGTTTATGAACAGCAATAGTGCAGCACTGCTGACTTGTCATATTCTATGACTGTGCTAAAATGCTCCTATCGTTCTTCAAAGCAATAAATCTCTAGCCATCCACAAATGAATATAGTGAACATTATCTGAATTATGTGTGAACATCCCTGAGGAGTCATATGCCAGAGATGAATAATCAAATATCCAGACTTGGTCCTCAGCTACCAAAGCAAACTTAATTAACAACTTTGTATCTTGACCTCCAAGGCTCCTCGACCAGGGATGTTGGGCCTTCATTAGGACTGAAGAAATCAAGCTCGCTAGAAAGCCTGCAGACAGCAGTTGCTGAAGTAACTTTGAATAGTGATATTCCTTTCCATCGCCCACGACCACGAATCATCAGAGGGCGGGGTTGCAATGAGAGTTTCCGGGCTGCCATTGACAAGTCGTACGACAAACCCGCAGAAGAAGAGGATGATGATGAAGGGATGGAAACATGTACGTAATCTAATTGAATACAATAATTTATTCTAGTTGCAAACCCTTCAGAATGGAATTAATTGCGGACGTGTTATGTCTATTGGTACTTAGTTACATGCTCAAACAAATTTTACAAAGAATGTTTTGAACTTCAGTGGAGGGCAACAAAGGATTTTAAGGTGAATTTAGTTGCTATCTTAATTGTTGTAACATTGTGTAGTACACACAATTTTGTTTATAATGCGTGCATAAATTATTTGTTGAAGAGTTACTGAGCCCAGTTTTTATTTGTTAGCTTCCTGTTTCTCACTTTACAAAAGCTAGTAGTTGATAATTGCAAATCCAAAATGGGGTGCGGGTATATCCACCTGATGCGTTTTCCAGGTGGTTTGCAGTTGGGTGAACAGGATATCTTGTTTTAAATGGGAAACTACTTAATTATTCAAATCTGGGTTGTTTGCAAGCCCTTGATTTCTCAGGTACAAATGCTTAGGTCAGCTATGCTCCACTCGTTGGTAGCAGGTATTGAACAGGGTAAAAACAATGACTGCAGATGCTGGAAACCAGATTTTGGATTAGTGGTGCTGGAAGAGCACAGCAGTTCAGGCAGCATCCGAGGAGCAGTAAAATCGACATTTCGGGCAAAAGCGCTTCATCAGGACTACAGGCATAGAGCCTGAAGGGTGGAGAGATAAGTGAGAGGAGGGTGGGGGTGGGGAGAAAGTAGCATAGAGTTGCAGTGGGAGAGGGACTCCCTGAGATTCTTGTAGAGAGAGGAGGAAAACTTCTTCAAGGCAGGCATCCTTGCAAGAGGATTCTAATGTTCAAAGAGAGGCAGAAATGTTTATTTGGGAGAAGTGTCTTTCCTACAGAGATTAGTTGAAATGTGGAACTGGCAGGTAACATGGATCCATTTGAGGTTAAGTGGGTAATTACATGATGGCAAAAAGAATCGATGGTTATGCTGATGTGATGAAATGCAGTGAGAAGAGAGAGGGTCATAAGGAACATAAAACACCATCAAAGAACACTTGGGCTGAATGGCCTACCTCTGGGCTGTAAATAATATGTAATTTGTATTGAGTGATGAAGAGTAAGTTGAAGAAGCCCACAACTTGTCAATGCCATTAAAAAGAAGCCAGAGTTGAAAATGGTTCCAGATTCCCATTGTTGGCTTTGAGTTGGGAATGTGGAATGTCTGCCTATTTCATAACTAGTTGAAGCAAGTATTAAAAATTTATCCTCATTGTCTCTGATTTGATGCATTTTGGCAGTGTACTAAGCACAACCTTTTTCCAAAAATTGTTTGCATTGTTGTTTTATTGAGCAGCATTTTTCCTTTGACTTTGCAATTTTAAATTGTGTGTGGAAGCTTCATTCAAGAGTTATTTGCAGAATGGTTAGTTACAAATATTTTTTGATGCAAATGGATGTGATTAAGCAAATTGGCAATGTTTATATCAAATTAGTAAATGTATTTCTTTCACTGAAGGTGCAATTTAGTGACAGGAATCATCATGTCCAGAGTAACTCTTGATGTCACTTTATACTGTTGTAGGGAAGTGCCTCTGGATTGTGGCCAGTTGGCAATCCTTCTGAAAGTGGAGCAAGATTATATTACATGGTTACTCATTATAATGAGAAAAGGGCACTGTTATGGTTTTATGATGCATTATGGTCAGTTTTAACTTTGTTTCTAGCCAACCATATATAGAATGTCACACAATGTAATTTCACCCTTGCAGTGTGTTCTGAATGTCTAAAAATTATTAACGGAAAGGTAGGCTAAGAACTTTGTTGATGGCTTGGACACACACAGTATAATTTCCTCTTTCAATTCTCAAGTGTGGATTAAATGCATTCTATGGATAACAACACCTGTCAGTTAGTTTTGCAAAATGGATTTTGTTTTCAAGACTTGCTCTGTTGTAACTTCTGAGTAGGTAGCAGTGAAGTTGCCTAAATCTTTCAGTCATTTCCATTGGAAAATCCTTCCCCTGACTTGAATTTTGTCACCCAGGTAAATTTAATACAAAAAAATGAATCATGCAAGCTAAATGCTAAAATAAAATTTCTTGAGGTTGGTTTTCATTTGGAAAACATTGGTATCTAACAGGGTTTGAGGGGAAAAGGCATGTGTTTCAGTAAGCAGATTTTGCACTCTTAAGTACATGCCAAGCTTTCACAAGGTGATACATCTAACTGGTAGTTCAGAAAACTGGAGCCTCCAAAAGTCCAATTCATTTGATTCTAACAACCGTCTACATTGTGTATTAAAAAACAGTCTGAATTTAAAGAAAGGAAGAACCAACAAAATTTAACTCTTAGTGAGCACCACCAGTCATCAATTTGAGTATAAATCATGCTACTATTCGTTTTGAGAATCAACACTTCATTCCTTATATTAGCAATGACAATAGTTGTAGTTACCAGCAAAATTATTGAATCCAAGTAAGAGAAGTGTTTGCCCTGTACATATCGAGAGTCCCAGGAGAATTGAGATTACAATTTATCATTTGTTACTTGAGAGCAAATCATTAGGATCAAGAAACATTAGTGGGATTTTGAATCATTATGTTCTCATTTTGCATGTTCCACAATGTATATTAGCTGAAGCTTAAACCTAATTGTCTCTGTTTATAGCCTATGGCAGGAGGGACCTGCATTTGTTTTGGTATTCATAAGAATAACTTATACGAAAGGGAGAAAAATTCAGTTTTCATGAACAATAACATGCTGCTTATACATGAATTTCACATAACACAGATTACATTAATGATTAAATTTCCATCGGTTTTATTCTTACACCAGCAAGGAATTCAGTAACAGTTTGATAGTGCCCCTAGAAATGGTACAGTTCATGTCGATAATTAGGCTTTTTTGTATCCATTTGATTTATTCCACTCAAAGATGTTCCTTTGACATTGTGCTCCGCTCTGCTTCAGAGCTATTACAGTTACGTTGGCATTATTTAAGTATGCCTTTGATAGATTTGCCAGCTCTTTACAATTTTCTCATTTTTAAAATTTCAGACACAGTCCTGCAAGTTGCAAAAAACTGGGATTTTTTTGAGTTGGTTCCTCCTCTTTAGATTCAACTAATTTCAGTTCCTTTGAATGTTAAGTGCCTACTGTTAGTAAAATAATGGTGGCTTGAATTGTTTGCATTATATCTCCCTCCAAATAAGTCAAAGCTTTGTGTGAACTTTTGAAATGAAACCCAGAGACATATTGGATGAAGTGGCCTGAGTTATGATCTTGGTGCTTGAATTTCTTTGTAAGCTAACAGCATGCAAGCTTTATAACCTTGCTGTGTTATTTCTTAGAAAAGGCACATTGCACTTCACAAAATGGACAGTTGAAAAGTTCGCCAAAGAAATGGGTTTGTGTGAGTTTTAAAAAGGGGAGAAATAGTCTAAGGAAAAGGGCTTACATGAGACAATTCCACAGCTAATGACAAGGACGGCTGAAGGCTTGTACTATAGCGCAGTGAGAAGATGCAGCAGGTGACTTCTGATGACGTCTGTTAGAACCAGTGAAGATAGAGGCCTGGGAAAAGGAAGCACAGTGGGTTAAGAGAGTTAATGGATCTAAGGATGAGGACTTATTTCAGATTTTATATTTATGGATTGGCTTTCAATCTTGGTTAGTGAGAATTCTCTGTTAGATAAGTGGGACTTGACTGAGATATTTGCAGAGGAACTTTGGACAAACTGGAGATTATGGTCAATGGGTGGCCAGAAGGGAGAGTGTTCAAGTAGTTCAGGTGACCAGAGAAAGCACAATGAATGAATGAATCTCTGACTGAAAGGACAACACTTACAAATATGAAAATAAAGTGGTTCATTCTGTTCAGCTTGTTCTTATCAGCCACGTCTTTTTCAAAACCCAGTCTGACTTTCTTTAAATCCTTCCCAAACATAATTCTGTCTGCCTCTTGGTTAATCTGAAATTGATCTCATTCCCTTTTGAATGCTTCAGTGAATTGGAATTTACTGTTTCTGATGGCAGTCTATTCCAGCGTTTCATGGCTGAGCATCTTGAAGTGATATACACACACCACATTTACCTCGTAATTTTCTCATTTTATGTAGCAACTGTAATTGCTCACAGTGGTATAACAGCATTACACCCAGATAAAATTACTCAGTTCTTTAATGACATTTTCAAGACTATGATTGTGCCCCTCCCTTTACTGCAAGGTGAGTCCCTTCCAATTTTTGCCTCATACATATCCCTGATTTTTATCACTTTACCATTGAGGTTTTGCTTCAATGACAGAGGTGTTAAACTCTTTCCTTCCCAAAGGCAGTTCAACTCATTTTTAAGATGCTCCTTCCTTTTTGATCAAGGCTTTGGTCAGCTGTTTAACTAACTTTGGTCCAAATGTCTGGGTACTGATTTTGTGAAGCATTTGGAATTTTTGATTATGTCAAACACAGGTTGCTGTGGAAGAGTCATCTTCCTTGGACTTTCCTGACAATTAAAATGCAAAGCTTTTGACTACGTTGTTACCCTTTGCTAGTTTTTATATTATGCCAAGACCGATGATGGCAGCAGTACTTGATATGTGGATCTTGCACTGCTGACTTGGGTTGTGACATTAACCTAACTAATTGGGGCTGGCTCAGGTTGGGAAGAATCCAAGAATGTGGATTGTTCTGGCAGTTGGCTTTAGCATCTTGAGCAAATTTATTTTCAGGTAGCAACTGATTGGAATCCACCTGTGAATTGGGATCCATTGCCACAAGCATCAACATTAATGTAATATCAGAGCAACTCCTCAGACTCTTTTTCCCTCACATTTGTGTTCACTTAAGCAAAATAGTTTCTACAGAGAAATTCTCCAACTAATGTCCACTACCAGAAAGTCACAGTAAGGATGTGCCCCAGACCATGAGTAAACTTGCAACTTTAGTGGTGGAAAAAAAAAGTTTGCATTTTTACCTACGTTAGCAAAGCAAGATCCAACAAGCAGAGTGTGTTTCATGATGGTGTTTGAAAGGTACATATTATCATATCTCCCAAAGAACTTCTGACACCTGTTCATTTAGTGCTATGTTATTTACTTTTGACCACCTCTCTCCTCCCCCACCAACAACTGGTTCTCAGTTTAATTGTCCAACAATGAATTTGGTGAAACAAATGATAGCAAGATTTCCCACCTTTGATTATTATACTGTGGTACCTATAGCACATTGCGTCTTGTAGTTGATGAATAATCCAAAATTGGGTACAACTGGGACTGGACTGGGTGAGGTAGAAGAGAGTAACAAAACTGAATGGCGGAAAGAAAGAAATGGCATCATCAACAATAGATCCTAAAAACATCTAATATTGTTGGTGTAATTTCAGTGATGTCAATCATTAATACCTATTATCTGCAAATTAAACTTGATGCCAGTAATAAATTTCTGTTTTAACTCGCAGTGGAAGAAGATACCGAGGAAAGTTCCAGATCAGGCAGAGAATCTGTTTCAACAGCCAGTGATCAGCCATCACTCGCTGGTGGACATCTGACAGGGACAATGGAGAAACAGGTGAATGGCTCCAGAAGCAAGGAGGACAGAAAGAAGGAGAAGACTGGCAAAGAAAGAGAAAAAAAGAAAGACAAAGAGAAGGAGAAAGAAAAAGACAAAGAGAAGAGTAAAGTCAAGAAAGGGATGTTGAAAGGTCTTGGTGACATGTTCAGGTAAATGCCCTTTTTCTTAATAATATGGCAATGTGAATCGATGCTTTTTACAACCAGCATTTATCCCTAATTGACATGTTTAATGGGGATATTAAGGAACTAAAGAAATTGAGTGTTTCACACTGTACAATGTGTACAGCAATACTAATGCAAATACAATTGATCACTGCTGTTGTGGCATCACTTTATGTTAGCGTTAGGGGGAAGCTGCTCAAATAATATTTTAAATTATAGACCAATTAACAGTCTATGACTAGGTTTGTCTAATACCTGCTAAAAGCTGACCTCTGCAAATGAGCCTTGCCAGAATGTCGTTCGTGATTTTATGAGCACAGAAGCAGAAGTAGACCACTCAGCCCCTCAAGCTTGCCCTGCCATTCAATAAGATCATGGCTAATTTGTGTCTATTTTGGATTCTGCATTCCCATTCAACCCTAATAATTTTCAAATCTCTAGTCAAGTATGAATCTTCTCTACTTCTACCTTTAAAATTGTTTAATGATGCCCCTCCCCCCTTCACTGGCTTCTGAAGCAGATTTGGAGAAAATCTTTCCTGTCTGACTGACTTGTACTTCTCTTTCTCTGTTGAGATACATTTGTAAGTGTATTCATGTTGCAATACATCTAAGAGGCAAGAAATTAGACATGTTACCAATGTTACATTCAAAATCACCACAATGTATTTAGATGATCTGTAAATAGCCCTGCAATGAATAAAACAGATGCCAGTTTTTCTAGAATGTTAGTTTGGAAATAGACTTTTTTTTGATTTACATTATGAGTGCAATTCTTTAGAAATCGCAAGTGGATTTAGATTAATTCTCAGAGATTCATTAGGACAGCATTACATACATGTGATAAGTCCCAGTGCTTTATAAGATTTAAATTTTTCTGATGTGAAATTTCTGGCTGACTAACTTCTGTTTACCATAGGAGAATTCTTGCTTGTAGTTTGTCATTTATTTAAACAGGTATAAGCAATGCACCAAGTGAATCAGCGGTCATATTAAAATTGCACAATTAATAATCTTTGTTGTTTCATATGAAAAATGATTTGGTTTTTCACTGCTTTTGCAAAATGTAAGTTTTTCTCCTCCTGCGGACTCTAGATAGTCCAACAGCATGTCTGTGATCTAAATAATTATGTGATAAATGCTTTATTTAGGCAAATAGTGACTTTTTAAAAAAAAAAGTAATTTCTCAAGATGGCTTCCAATGACAGAATTGCTGTAACTGATACTTTCAGCTTAGAGCCTGTGGTCTGCCCAGGGACTTCTTATATAACGATTGAATCTGACAGCTTTTTTACGTGCACCTACATAATGTGCTGAAGTAAGTCTTCGTTCCTCAATTAAAATTGCAGGTTTTTGTAGTCGGATCTTCATTAAGTCATGGTATAAGTAGCGAAATCCCAGTAGAGGAAGCATGTTACAGTGCTCCCACTTTAGCTCAGAATCATTATTGAGAGCCTCCCAGATGGATTTGCTGGAAGACATGAAGGTATAAACTTTAGAAATGATTATGCTGTTATTTTGCCATTATGATGAATTTTCAGGAAGCCGTGGAATGAAGCAAACTCAGGGGGATTGAAATTAATTGCAACCAAAAAGAAAAGCTGTATTCGGCATTTTAAAAACATTGCCAGAACACCTGTACTTACCCCATTATTTTCAGAAGACAAGTGATTGAAGTTCTCAAGTGAGATGCTGTGAGCACATTAAAGCTTTTATAACCTAATCTCTTCAGTGGCCAAGGGCAGTGATCAATTGTCATAATGTGCATATTGCCACAAAATGGCTGCTATCAGTTTGAACTAAGAATTGGGATCAAGGCTAGATGTTAATCTTTTAACAGTCTGAAAAAACATTTGTTCCTACTCTTGTCATTTATTTTCCATTTGCAATTTTGTGAAAGCTTTATGACCTCCCATACTGCCCCACCCCAAAATATAATTAAAGCAGTGTTTGTAGGACATAATTGTGGCCTTGATGGAATGAGGGGAGGCTGCCTTGAAAGAAAATTGACTGATTGACTTCACAGTATGGCATCAGTGCACAGTCTATGTCTCTGAATCTTGCCAAGGGTAGAATTTCCGGGAACAGCTGCAATAAACCACAACAACAGCATTTAAAGTAGAATGAAATATTTAACTTACTTTTTCCATTTAGTCATCTTGGGGGTCAATTGAAAAGAAAGCTCTGGATTGTTATGCTTTGCATGTACGGCAAGAGTCCAATTGTTTTGGCACTAAGACTTTTTGTACAGTTATAAAATAACCTGGTCCTACCCATTGACAGCTATTCCTGTTGAGATTCTACTGTGCCTAGTTAAAGTGGGTCATTCTTGCAAAGTATCTATTATGCATGCATGGAACTTTGATGCATACTGAGGGAGCGCAGGCCTTTACTGTCGGTAACTGTTGGGAACTCAAAAGATGCTGTTCACTTGCACTGCTATATTATTTTATTATTTGCAGTTAAAAATCACACAGCATCAGGTTATAGTCCAACAGGTTTATTTGGACTCTAACCTGATGTTGTGTGATTTTTAACTTTGTCCACCCCAATCCAACACCGGCACCTTCTCATCATTATTATTTGTGAAGAGCTCAGAACTAATTGATGTGAGAACATGTACCCAGGATGTCTTACCTGCTGCTGCACTGCAGTCAGGCACTGAGCAAAAATGCATCAGTTCACCAGTGAAGGGGGAAAGCAAGACATAATCTTGGTGAAGCTCCAGTGCTTTTAGTTCAAAAGATTTGTTTAGGAGCACAAGATGTAGGTGCCACACCAGATTATTTGGCCCTTCAAGCTTTCCTTGCCATTGAAGACGTTCTGTTTGCAGTCACAGTACTTCTTTCCTGTCTACCTCTCATAACTCTTATGTATTAAATATCTGTCTTGAAGAACTTCAAAAACCTAGTCTCCACTGGGAAGAGAAGCACAGACTAATGACCCACGGAGAGAAAAATATTCTCCTCATTTCCATGTTAAAAGCGAGATTTAGAGTCGTAGAGTTATACAACACAGAAACAGATCCTTTGGTCCAACACATCCATACTGACTAGATATCTTAAATTAATCCAGTCCGATTTGCCAGCATTTGGCCCATATCCCTCTAAACCCTTCCTCTTCGTATACCATACAGATGTTTTTTTAAATGTTGTAACTGTACCAGCCTCTACCACTTCCTCTGGCAGCTCATTCCGTACAAGCACCATGCTCTGCGTGAAAGAGTTGCCCCTTAGGTCCCTTTTAAATCTTTCCCTGCTCATATTAAACCTATGCCCTACCCAGGGAAAAAGACCTTGGCTATTCACCCTATCCATGCCCCTCATGATTTTATAAACCTCTATAGGTTACCCCTCAGCTTCCAACACTCCAGAGAAAATAAGCCCCAGCCTATTCATTCTCACCCAACAGCTCAAAACCTCCAATCCCAGCAACATTTTTCTGAATCATTTCTGAACTCTCAAATTTAACAACGTCATTCCTATTCGCAGGGAGGCCAGAATTTAATGCAGTATTCTAAAAGTGGCCTCACCAATGAGCTGTATAGCCATATTATGACATCCGAACTCCTATAATCAGTGTTCTGACCAATTAAGTAAGCATACTAAATGCTTTCTTCACCATCCTGTCTATTTGTCACTTCACTTTCAAGGAACCATGCACCTGCACACATCAGTCTCTTTGTTCGGCAACATTGCCCAGAGCCCTACCATTAACTGTATAAGTTCTGCCTTTGTTTGCTTTACCAAAAGGCAACAGCTTACATTTATGTAAGTTAAACTCCATCTGCAATTCCTCAGTCCGTTGGGTCATCTAATCAAGGTCCTGTTGGATTCTGAGATAATCTTCCTCAGTGTCCACTACACCACCAATTTTGGTGTCATCTGCAAACTTGCTAACTATTCCTCCTATATTTCACATTCAAATCATTTATATAAGTGATGAAAAGCAATGATCTAGCACCGATCCTTGAAGCACACAGCTGGCCACAGGCCTCCAGTAAGACAAAAAACCCTCAAACACCACCCTCTTATTTCCAACAGTCAAGCAAATTTTGTATCCAATTTGCTAGGTACCCATGCATTCTATGTGATCTGACTTTGCTAACAAGTCTACCATGTGGAACCTTGTTTAAGGCCTTGCTGATGTTCATACAGACAATATCTACCATTCTGCCTTCATCAATCTTTTTTGTCACCTCTACAAAAAACTCTTATCAAGCTAGTGAGACACAATTTCCCACACAAAAAGCCCTGTAGACTATCCCTAATCTGTCCTTGCCTTTCAAAATGCATGGAAATCCTGTCCCTCAGAATCCCCTCCAACAATTTACCCCTCACTGCTGTCAGGCTCACCAATAAACTTTTCCTTACCGCGTTTCTTAAACAGTGGTATCATGTTGGCCAACCTCCAGTCTTCCAACACCTCAGCCGTGGCTTTTAATGATACAAACATCTCAGCAAAGGGCCTGCCAATCTCTTGCTTCTCACAAAGTTCTGGGATATACCTGATCTGGTCCCGAGGATTTATCTACCTTTGTGTTTTGAGACCTCCAGCACCTCCTCTGTAATATGGACACTTTTCAAGAGCACTATTTATTTCCCCAAGTTCCCCACCTTTCTTATCCTTCTCCACAGGAAACACTGACGTAAAATATTTGTTTAGTATCTCACCTATTTCCTGTGGTTCCACACATTAGATGGCCTCGTTGATATTTAATGGATCCTATTCTCTCCCCAGCTATTTTGCCTCTAATGTATTTGTAGAAAACTCCCAATTCTGGTCTCTCTTACATGGGGATGTATGCTCTCTGTATCTATCCTCAGCAGCTTATATGTTTCGGTACAGTCACCTCCCATTTTTCTAAACTCCTATAGGCACAGGCTCAACCTGTTTGACTTTTCTTCAGAAGATATGCCCTTCATTCCAGGAGTGTTGTATGGATAATTTCCAAACTGCCACTAATGTAATTATGTCTTCTGTCAAATAAGAGCAAAGTTATACATAGTATTCCATATGTAGTCACACCAAAGTAGTGTACAGTTGCAGTAAAATTTCCTACTTCTGTATAATATTGCTCAGGCAATAGCTACAACATTCCATTTGCAAATCATCAGGAAGGTAAACTAGTGTGTTGTGATTCGTGTACTAAATGCTCCCCCCCACACTCTGAGTTCACCCCACTGATAGATTCCCCTTTATCTATGTTGCTTGTTACTATTTAAAAGAACTCTTCAATCAAAATTCAATTAATCTTTCACAAAGCCAATAAGATTCTGTCTGATCACATTATGTATTTCTATGTATCCTGCTATAACTGCCTTTTAAAATGGATTCCAGCAACTTCCCAATGCCTCATGTAGGCTGACTTGGTCAATAGTTTCTGTCTCCATCCTTTGCTGAATAAGATATTACATTACTTATTTTCCAATACCCTGGGTCCCTTCCAGAATATCAAGATTCATTCCAAAGTTCTGAGAGCTAGAAGAGATAACAAGTAGGCTGAAAGTGTATTGAATTTCCCTGTGAATATGTAAAGTCACGATAACTGTTCTAGTTGAAACCCGATTGCTAAGTTTTACTGGATAGATCCACAAAACTTTCCTTGTGATTACGTATTAAAATTGATTTATTTGTAATTCAGACTTAATAACATAGTGCCGTTTTAAGTGTTCTCGGACAACTGCTTCTTCCCCACTGTTGTTAGAATTTTGAATGGACCTCTCAAAAGTTAATGTTGAGAGTGGGGTGCTGGAAAAACACAGCAGGTCAGGCAGCATCCAAGGAGCAGGAGAATCGACATTTCGGGCAAAAACTCTTCATCAGGAATTCCTGATGAAGGGCTTTTGCCCGAAACATCAACTCTCCTGCTTCTCGGATGCTGCCTGACCTGCTGTGCTTTTCCAGCACCCCACTCTCGACTCTAATCTCCAGCACCTGCAGTCCTTACTTACGCCCTCTCAAATGTTAATGTTGATCTCTCTCTTTACACCATCTCTGCGGCTATAACACTGTGTTCTTTCACTTTGTATGGTACGATCTGCCTATATTGCATGCAAATCAACACCTTCCACTGTATCTCAGTACATGTAGCAAAAATCGATCTATCAATCAATCAATCCCAATGTTATGAGAAGCCTCAATTGGTGATCATGGAAGTATTTCATTGAAAAGGCATTGACAAATTACTAACCTCAAAGATAGGTCAAGATAGTGCATTTTGTGCCTGCATTTCACTTTATTCTGTCGTGATTGTGTTACAGTCAACTGTTCAGTCTGTTCCAGCCGTAACAACTTGAAACAGTTGATTACTTTGATGTATAAACCAGGATATAGTTGTGAGTTAATAATCACATTTGTCATGGAGCAATTATGCCAGATGAAAGAAGCTGCTGAATGATGAGAAAAATAAATTGACTATAAAACACATTTAATTACAAAATAATATCATTATAGTCAGGGGAACATGGTGTTCATACAGGTTCATTAAAATTGTGCTACTGCTGCTTCTTCTGATTGGTCAATCCGACAAATATCTGTGGTGATGACCAAAGTTGCCAGCTTTGACTGGTTGCCGTGGAAATCGTGTTGAGCTGGACAATAAACTGGTTGCACAGAATACATTTTCTTTATTGTATTCTTTTGTTAATAAGAAATATTTGATGCACTCAGATTTGCAAGTGAAATGTTTTCATGAAGCATAGATTGAAAATGTGTATTTCATATGAAAAGTCAGCAGTTAATGGCGAAATATATGAAGTTAAAGAGATATTTATTTAATTGTGGCTATTATCTCAGCTATTAATAAATTCCATTATATTTATGATCGCAATAACATTAACATTGAACTTTTTCCAGTGAGATCCTGACAAAAGCAAGGTTCACAAAAGCCATGTTTCAAATGGGAATAGAATGTTTAGAAATGCACAATGTAGACTAATGGGTATTACACCATATGAGTACTAAATGGATACAATTGGACACTTGTGCACTGACAAATAAGGAAACATCAAAATGGATTCCAGTCAATTTATTTTTCTTTATTTTGCTGATAAATATAGCTGTGGAGGACTGCAGATTTGAATTGATATTGATGAGTTTGTCTTGTAGTTAGATGGACTGGTAAATAGGATGATTTCACTTTAAACACGGCTCTCCAATTAACTGGTTTATGCTGTACTTGAAGCAGCACTTCTAATTTGTATTGGAAAACCAGCCGTGCTTACTGAGAAGTTTACCTAGTCAGTTGTAAACTGAAGGTTTTGTCTTGAAAATAGATTTTAGCACTTCAGGACTCATATTGGGGTGAAACCTACATAAATGGATTTGTTTGAAGCATTTTCATTCCAGCTGTTAGATGATTGATGTTTTTCCTTTGTTTAAGACATCTTCTAAATTGCTCACAAAAGTGAAAGTGGGCTGAGGCAGAGGTGGTGGAGATTACACCTCTTCAAGATTCCCTTGTCCATGACTTGCTTCTTTTTGAAAACTTGAATACTTTTTGACACTTAGAAACTAATTTTTATTGCTCTTCAGTGTCCCTGACAACAATAAACCATGGAGTAGAGAGAGACTCCCTGAGATTCTCTCTCTACTCTATGCTACTCTCTCCCCACCCCCACCCTCCTCTAGCTTATCTCTCCATGCTTCAGGCTCTCTGCCTTTATTCCTGATGAAGGGCTTTTGCCCGAAACGTCGATTTTGCCTGTCCTCGGATGCTGCCTGAATTGCTGTGTTCTTCCAGCACCACTAATCCAGAATCTGGTTTCCAGCATCTGCAGTCATTATTTTTACCTCGTTGATTTTAACCCTACTGCGAATCCTCTTGCAAGGATGCCTGCCTTGAAGAAGTTTTCCTCCTCTCTCTACAAGAATCTCAGGGAGTCTCTCTCTACTCTATGCTACTCTCTCCCCACCCCCACCCTCCTCTAGCTTATCTCTCCATGCTTCAGGCTCTCTGCCTTTATTCCTGATGAAGGGCTTTTGCCCGAAACGTCGATTTTGCCTGTCCTCGGATGCTGCCTGAATTGCTGTGCTCTTCCAGCACCACTGATCCAGAATCTGGTTTCCAGCATCTGCAGTCATTGTTTTTACCTCAACAATAAACCATGGGCTCACATGGGGGACAGACTGAACAGATTCCAGTTCACTGAACAGCCTTAAGAAACTAGTTGGATTTTGACAGCTTTCTCGGCTATTTTCTCATGATAACACAAGTATCAAATTTATTGAAAACAATTTCACACTTTCTCATGGTAAGATTTAAACTTGTGACCTTTTGATTACAGATCTAATAGTATAATCACTGTTATATTCAAGAAACAACTCTATTCAATTAGATAGGAAACGCAAGAACTTGATTTTTGCTGTGAGTGGCAAGTAATTATCTTTTAATTCATTCATGGGATGGTGGCCTTCACTGGCTGAACCAACATTTATTGTGTGTCCCTGATTACCCTTGAGAAATGGTGAGAGCTGAGTTCTTGAACTGCTATAGTCCATGTCTCGAGGTACGCACACACTGCTGTTAGTGAGGGAGTTCCAGGATTTTGACTCAGTGACATTGAAGGAATGGCAATACATTTTCAAGTGAAATTGGTTGATTGTCTTGACTGAAAGTTTACAAGTAATAGACTTCCCACTTCTCTGCTGCCCTTTTCATTCTCAATGAAGTAGTTGTAGGTTAGTTATTATCGCATATATTTAGAAAGATATAGTGAAAAGTGTTTTGTTGCCACAATACAGCACATTTTGAGCTACAAAAAATATAACAAGAAATTAGACAAATAGTATTCACCTTCTGTATAAGGGGTCTACAAATGCAGCTCCAAGACTTTTGCAAGATCTCTGCAAGCTGGTCAGGCTTCACAATTCAGGCTCATGGCATCTAGGACTCCCTGCTTTAGGCACTGCCACGGCCACAGTCGAAGACCCGCTGAGTCAATGCTGTGGACCTACCATAGCAAGGAGTCGTCTTCCAGGCACCGCCGCTGCTGCAGCCAATGACCAACCGAGTCCTCGAATCCACACTGTGAGACTACTGCAGGCACGCTCCAGATACTAAGCACTGCTGCAGCCACTGACCCACTAACAGCCAGTAGTCCTCACTCCAGACACTGAGGCTGACGCCCCACCGATACTGCTCCAGTTTTTCCACTCTGTCAGAAGATGAGGGAAAGGAAGAAAAGAGAAAGAAAAAGGCAAAAAAGGAGAGAGAGGGAGAGAAAGGAACGGATGGGCTGCAGAACCCAGTCATGGTCCACTGTATCGGCGCTGCCATTTGGACATTAGGTTAAGAAGGTGCTAATGCTGGAGCCTTGATGAATTTCTGCTGCTACTGAGCAAAGGTGGTGGAGTGAATTTTGGATATGGTGCCAGTCCAGTGAGTCCTGGATGGTGTTAAGCTTTTTGAGTGTTAGGGTTGCACTGTTCCAGGCAGGTGGAGAGTATTCCATCAGACGCATGGCTTGTGTCTTATAGATGGGGTATGGGCTTTGGGGATTCAGGAGGTGAGCTACTCACTGCAGTATTCCTCACATCTGACCTGCTCTTGTAGCTACTATATTTACATGGCGAGTCCAATTCAGTTTCTGGTCAGTGATATTCCCCAAGATGTTGATAGTGGGACATTCTGTACTGGAACACTATTCAATTTCAAAGGGTAATGGTTACATTCTCGCTTATTGAAAATGCTTATTGCCTGGTATTTGTGTGGTACTACTTTGCAATCCACTCCTTGCTGCATTTGGACATGGACTGTTTCAGTATTGGAGGAGTCACGATGTTATGAAGGAGTGAAGGTTATTGATGAAGCCATTGAAGATGCTTAAGCCTAGCACAATACCTGAGGAATTCCTTTAGAAATTCCTGGAACTGAGAGCACAGACCTCCAACAGCCACAACTACACTGCTTTATATCAGCTCTGAATCCAAGCAGTGGAGTTTTCCTCCTGATACTCATTGATATCAGTTTTGCAAGAACTCCTCAATGGGACACTGAATCAAATGTGGCCTTGATGTCAAGAGTAGTCACTCTTCTCCTGATCCTGAAATTGAGTTCTTGTGCCTATGTTTGAACCAAGGTTGTAATGAGCTGAGTTGTCTTGTTGCAGCCAAACTGAACATTAACAAGCAGATTATTGCTGAGCAAGTGCTGTTTGACAGTACTATTGACGAGGAGAAAGTGAGGACTGCAGATGCTGGATATCAGTAGAGAGTGTAGTGCTGGAAAAGCACAGGAGGTCAAGCAGCATTCGAGGAGGAGGAGAATCGATGTTTCGGACAAAGGACCTTCATCAAGAATGAGGCTTGTCGGCCAGGGGGCTGAGAGATAAATGGGAGGGGAGTGGGGTTGGGGGGAAGGTAGCTGAGAATGCGATAGGTCGATGAAGGTGGGGGAGAAGGTGATAGGTCAGAGAGGAGGGTGGAGCGGATAGTTGGGAAAGGTGATGGACAGAGCTGAAAATGTGTTGCTGGAAAAGCGCAGGAGGTCAGGCAGCACCCAAGGAGCAGGAGAATCGACGTTTCGAGCATGAGCCCTTCTTCAGGAATGAGGAAAGGTGATGGACAGGTCAGGAGGGTGGTGCCAAGTTGGAGCATTGGGACTGGGATAATGTGGGGTAGGGGGAATGAGAAACTGGTGAAATCCACAGGGTCCCAATGCAGAATATAAGGCATTCTTCCTTCAGGGTGTCGGGTGGTAAGGGTTTGGTGATGGAGGAGGCCGAGGGCCTGCACATCCTTGACAGAATGAGAGGGGGTGGTTGAGGTTTTCAGCCATGGGGTGGTGGAATTGGTTGGTGCAGGTGTCCCAAAGATATTCTCCAAAATTATCCACAAGTTGGCGTCCTATCTCCCTGATGTAGAGGAGGCCACATCGGGTGCAATGGATACAGTCCATAATATTGGTGGAGGTGCAGGTAAATTTCTGAGAGATGTATTGTTGATGATCCCTTTCATCACTTTACTGATGACTTAGGCTAATAGAGCAGTAATTGGCTCAGTTGGATTTGGCCTGCTTTTTGTGTGCAGGACATATCTCGGAAATTTTGTATTTCTGCTAAGTGCCAGTGTTGTAACTATACTGGAAGAGTTTGGCTAGGGGATCAGCAAGTTCTGGAACACAAGTCTTCGGTACTATTCCCAGAATATTGTCAGGGCCCAAAGAGTTGCAGTCGTCAATGCCTCTGGCACTTCCTTAATATCGCATGGAGTCTGAAGACTAGCTGTGATGCTGGGGACCTCTGGATGAGGCCAGTGTGAGTCATCCAGTTGGTCTTTTGGCTGAAGTTTGTTGTGAGTCTGATCTTGTGTATTGGTGTCCTAGGCTCCCGCATCGTTGAGGATCAGGGAGATTTTTGTGGATTCTCCTCCTCCAGTAAATGGTTTAGTTCACCACCATTCATGACTTGATGTAGTGGGACTACAGACATTAGATCTGGCTTGTTCATTGTGGATTTGCTCAGCTCTGTGATAGACTTTTTAATGACTTTTAATCGTTAATGGAATGGAAAGGCAGCATAGTGGAGTTGAGAAAGTCAGCCATGCTCTCATTGATGCTGACTCTATGAGCTGATCATCCTCATCCTTATGGTCTCATGGTCATTCATTGTTGATTTCCAAGTAAATTATCCACAAAGATCTGATAATTCTGTCGCAAAGATTTCTGATGTTATTTAATTCTGGCAACAACTTTGATGCCAAACAGCAGGGATACCCTCAAACAGGCTAAGCAGCCATCGCATTGAAAAATCCTCAAACAGGCAATTTTTAAAAAGATATCAAGACAGATTATATTGTCAACTACATTTTATAATTTTACAACAAACAGAATAAGTATTGGGTCATAAATAAGAGATTAAAATAAAAGCTAAAATATAAAAATAATTTTTAAGATCTTTGGAATAGTCAGCCTAGAAGGGAAAATAATTTTGAGAAGATTTGTAGCTCAGGTTGAGGTTCTGAATGTAAGTTTGCTCACTTTGCCTGGATGTCCACTGAAGATGTTACTAATAGGGTGACGGAATGTCTGGAAATGAACCTTCCAGCCTCAGCAAGCAAACCTAGATCCAGGGAAAATAATATTACTATTATTATTTGTCATTATTGTACAAATATATAAAACTATAGCTGGATTGAACTCTGCAATGGAATAAGGGAGTTGGTGTGAATGGACTAGCTCCCTATCTTTTATTTCAATGAAACAGTTAGCAAGGGGCAGCATCTTCGTAAGTTAAAATTTGCACAGGTTCTGATTCCATCAGCTGTAATACTTATGAATGCAACTAATGGATGGGATCTGCATGTCTGCTGTTTCCTTCATTGTAACAGCTAGATTCTGTAAATGTTTTTCAACAAGGAGCAGGTGGACATAAAGACTGATTTAAAAAACAGTCTGAAATAAATTGTGTGTGTTTGTGTGTCTGTGTGTGTCTGTGTGTATGTGAGAGAGAAAGAGAAAAGAAATCAGCTGGCTAAGGTAAAAGGCACAACCAAAGCATTCAAGAAAACCTGAGTCAGAACTTAACCAAAAACAGGGGGCACCTAATTGAGAAACCACGCACTATATGACAGTTCACGAAGATGATGCATTAAAATACCAGCAAGAAGCGGAGCTTGGGAAAAATGAAAATAAAGACTGGTAAAGGAAGCTGAGCATATACAAATTGTTGTACATTGAACTGAAAGTAAGGCAGTGTCCTGAACCATTAAAAGGTTTCTCAGCATAATACGCACACATCATTTTTATCAGTTATGGAATCATTTTGGAAATGTGTTTACTTTTTCCACATATGTCTACCATTTCTTTTTGAATGTCAGAACTAGGCCACTTTATTGGTAAATCGGTGAGAAATGTAAGTTGGAAGAACAGGGACAACAAATGATAAAAGAGGAATATGCCAGTAAGAATAGTAAATTCTGGAAATCTGAATGAAAATACAAAACATTGGAAATACACAGCTGGGGATTCTCTCGAGGCCCTTCTGCAGAATTGAAAGGGAGTAGAGAGAAAGAGTCTTTATAGAATTAATCAAAGCAAAGTGGGAAAGGGAGATGAAGTGAAGGCTGGCAGGTCAAATGTGCTAAATATATCTGAGCACATATAAACAGCCGCTATGAGCTTAATTTATTGTTTGAACAGAAGTAACAATTGAATTGAGAATTTGAAAAGAAGAGCAATTGAGTGCAATTTAGGAATATGTAAAGAATTGCACCTTCAAGTTGTGATGTTACTTGGAAAAGATGTTTGGAACTAAATTCTAACACGAAATAGGGAATTCTAAATATTATGGCCCACATCTTCTGATCTCCAGGTAATTCAAAGATGTGCATATGATATCTTCAGAATTCCTGACACACTGGCTGGCTGGGAATTGTTCAGGAATTTGAATTTCAATGGACCGTTCCTCCACTTGCTGAGACACTCGGAAAAGTGTCTGTATCCCAATTAGAGTTGGGACACTTTGGATGGTTTCAATTTACTTACCTCACCAACTACAGAGGAAATGTTAGACAAAAGCCTAAGCCTAAGTCCCAAGTAACAAGGTAAATTACTTGTGGTCACCAAAATGTATGTTTGCTGCCACCATCGTCTCTTTACATATAGGTCTAGAGTACAAGAGGAAATCCACTCACAATTCTTAATGAAATGCCTGTCTTAATCATGATCTAGTTTATTGCATAGTAGCATTCAGCTACAAGTCACATTGCTATGATAGACATTTTTACAAAGTCTATGAGGAGACCTGAAAGGAAGATTCTTCATGGTCCAAAACTGTTGTGCCTTTCACTACCCAAATCTTTATAGCATCCTCCTATTAGGTGGAGGTTAATGAAGTCTTCAAGATTAAATCTGTTAGAACTATTACTTTATGAGAAAGGTGTGATTTTTGCCCACTTTTACAACAGCAGTTCTGAGGCAGGATGGTCAAGGTTCCAGTGGTCGAATTAAGCTCTACATTTATTCAGATTCATACATTGTAGTTCTCAGTAAATCAAAATCAGCATTCATACTTGCATCAGTCAAAAATGGTATAATTTGGAGGTACTGAAATTTTTCAAATGGTAGCTTCAAATGTAGTTGCTGGGAATAACCTGCAAATGTAATTGAATCATCCTGCTAGAGGATTAATGGTAAAGGTGCAATGGATCTTGTGGTGATGGCCATGTGGTATTATTATGAGAGTTTTAATGCTGAGACCCACGTCATCATTTTTGCGATTCAGGTTGTGGAATTTGAATTCAGTAAAGTCTCTTGCCAAATGTCAGAAAGACCCCCCTGGTTCACTAATGTCTGTTAAGGAAGGAATTTAGTCTAGTCTACATGTGACTTCAACAATGTGCTTGACCGTCTGAATGTTGGCCTGGTCTCCTCCACTGATTGCTTTAAAAAAAGGTTAAAATCCAGTCTGCAGACTAACTTCTGTTAAATTTACTACCCAGTAAAAAGAGTTTTTAAAAAATCCTCATAAAGCAGTTTTACTTATGTGTTTGTTGCTATCTTAATGAGCAATGTTAATTCATTGTACGCGAAGGTTAAACACTTTTTTTAATGTAATCATGGAATGTTGGCATCATTGACTGGCCAACATTTGCCCATCCCTGGATGCCCCTTGACATGAGTTGCTTGTTAAACCATTTCAGAGAACAGCTGAGTCAACCACATTGCTTTGGGTCAGGAATTAAATGTAGGCTAGACCATTTAAGGATTGCAGATTTCCTTCCCTAACAAACATTAGTGACAAATATTTTGTACAACAATCAGTATCGTTGCCAGTAAGCCAGATTTTTATTGAATTCAAATTTCACTTTCTGCCATAGTTGGATGTGAACCTCCTGTTCTCAGAGCATTAGCTTGGAGTTCTGAATTCCCAGTCCAGTGTGACGTTACCATGACACCACAGCCTATAAGTTGATCAGCCCAGACTTCCTCATCTGTAAATAGCTTCTATTCTTGATGCTGCTTGGTTTTTTTTTCCCATTTGATGATGGATTAGTTGTTACTGATCTAACTCTGCCATCTCTCAATTTTAAGAATGAAACACATGACAAGATATTTAGATTTTATATTAGTTTTTTTTAGATTACTTACAGTCTGGAAACAGGCCCTTCGCCCAAGTCCACACCGAACCGCCGAAGCGCAACCCACCCATACCCCTACATTTACCCCTTCACCTAACACTACGGGCAATTTAGCATGGCTAATTCACCTAACCTGCACATCTTTGGACTGTGGGAGGAAACCGGAGCACCCGGAGGAAACCCACGCAGACACGGGGAGAATGTGCAAACTCCACACAGTCAGTCGCCTGAGGTGGGAATTGAACCCGGGTCTCTGGCGCTGTGAGGCAGCAGTGCTAACCACTGTGCCTCCATGCCGCCCACTAATATATTCCTTTCTAATATGCCTCACCCAGTATTTTTAACATAGGAGTCTAAACATCTGTCAACTTGTTTAATTAGTTGGATTATGTATGCATCCAAGTGACCTACTTCTGCTAATATTTTATATGTTCATATTTCATATGAAGCAATTACAGAGATTAATTATCATTATTTGACTGATAGGTAGATTTGATTGTGTAGTAAACGTGCTTCCATTTCCGGATGAAGGATGGGTTTTTTTCTCAGTCACACCAATGAGGCCAGAGGAACTTCTACCTGGCCTGGAATTAGCTGGCTTGACTGTCCATTACATGCTTTAATTAAATCACACTTCCATACTTTTGTGACTTGCAGATTTAGAGAATGATAAAAGTGTAATACTTCAGAAAGCCAGCTGTTGAAGGTATGAACTGGAGTAAATCTTGATGTTTCTATAAGCCTTTAAACTCGTGGTTACATATGCCACTCAAACTTTGTGCATATTTACATTATAATAATATATAATTTCAATGCAGTGGTGTAAGTGAATCCCCAGTTAGTTCTCATGCCCTACATATGATTAAAGACAATTAATGTACATTTTTTTTATTCATTCCTGAGTGCATGTGTCACTGGCAATGACGGTGCCTTATCAGAACATAAGAGCATGAACAGCCCGTTCAGCCTGCTCCACCATTTAATATGATCATGGCTGATTTCATTGTCCTCCCTAATTGTCTTTGAAATGCTAAGAACTGAATAGTTTACGAGGCCGCTTCACAAGAAGTCAGGATTCATTATTGTGGGTTTGGGAAAGGAAGGTAGATTTGCTCCTCTCAATGTTACTGGGTGGGTTTCTAACAAGAATCTGGTAGTTTCATGATCGTTATTATTGACACTAACATTTTATTCCAGAATTATTAATTCACTTCAAATCCCCTCAGCTGCCTTGGTGATCATCCAGGCCTCTGCATTACTAACTCAGTAGCATTAGCACAATGTGACCATTCCCCTCTGTATAGAAGGCATTAGTATTGTTCACTGAATTTAACCATTTATTTGTTGTATTGAATAAGATTGAGGTTTTATATCAGAATATATCAGCAGGTTTCTCAATAGTGTGCTGTGCCTTCACTGTCTCAAACCATAAAACCACCACTAAGGTTTCCTTCAATAAATTTCTGATTCCTGTCTGTGTTGAATTATCTGGCGTTAGCCATGATTATGATGAGGCCAACAGAAAAGCATTGCATGGCCGAGTGAGAACAAAGGTCAATCAGTGCGCCTGCTTCTAGAGGTGTATTTTCCTGATTTTGTTTTTTTGTTTTGAGGTGAATTTAATGGATATGGTTATAAAATGAGAATCAGACATGGTCTACCTTATCATTAAAAAACCCAAAGGAAGCCACAACAACAAGGTGACAATCCCATTCTTGGAAGTGTGGTTGTTAAATGACAGTTGTTTTGCTTAGCTGCGATGTCTTCTGAAAAGTAATTGCTGATGGGAATTCATACATGAAGTATTTTGATATTGGAGAAGTACTGCTGTTTAGGATTGTCTGGAAGACCTATGAATTTTCAGCATAATGAAACTTGATTACATCGAACAGCTAATCTATAACTCTCAGATTTTTGCTTGAATACGAATTGAGCAGACACATGCCTATTTACCTTTAATAATGAGGGAGGAAGGCGATTGATATCTGAATTTGATGGAAACTTGTTTGAAATCAAGTTGACTAATTAGTAAAAATTCAGTGCCTGTATCATAGAGATTGGTTCATTGAATGTTAGAGTTTTGAATAATCCATAAATTAGATGATGGTGTGAAATCCCAGAATGAGTTGAACATGCTGAAGGGAATTATAAACATTAATAGTTAATTCATTCATCTCAAAATGTCTCGTTTTAGTATCTTCCTGTGAAGAATAACCAGGTTGATCTTAAACTATGAAGGGATAATCCTTTTAAAAGATGCATAATTAGTGCAATTACATTTGCAGTGTACAGTGTTAATTTTAAAATGTTCCTTATTTTTGCAAACAGTGTTGTCAGTTTCTCTAAGTTGACTTTAAAACAAAATCATTCTGAAGACCTGGGCATTGCTGGCTAGAGAGTGTTTATTGTCTATCTCTATCGGTTCCCTGGAATTGCAGCAATTCTTTATGACAGCTAGACAGAGCTGATTGATTTGTAGGCCTCTCCAGAGTACACTTTAGGTGTTGGTGCATTGGTGGAGTCATATATTGACCAGGTCAGGTAAGAATAGTCAATTCTTTAAAGGACATTAGTAATCAGTTTTTTTTTTATATGTCATGCTGGCCGGTACATATGCTATTTGTTTATTTCTAGCTTCTAAAATAAAAATTCAAATTCTCAAGCATGATTTTCATCAGGCCCCTCTGTTGTTCGCCCAGTAATGTAACCACTAGACTGCTGTACCCCTTACACTTTTCATCCAATGTATGTTCACAATAATAAAAAGTAACTGTTGAGAATCTGAAAACAACCTTATAAATTGAATCTTTGTGTTCCAGCTCTTTAACCAAAGGTCCTGGTGGATTAGAAAGCATTTTCCATCCTAAATCCAATGCAAACTTAATAAAATTGTATTGCCATCAAAATCTAAAAGTGTAATTGCATTTTGAATTATCAGGGTCAGTTTCCCAGTGTTGTGTTTTACTCAGTTTGGCAAAGGAATTCCTTGATTAAATTTTCAATCTTATTTAGTTGAAATGTGATACACTATTCACTTGTCTACACAACTGCTTTGTTGCAGGTTGGACATATTCCATGTACGTTTGGTGATTTTAGTTTGAGTGGATCTACTCTTGTTTGTCACTCTGAAATCTGTTGGGCCTGTGTATCTGGTGTGTTAGTCACCTGATACCGCAAACTTTTCACATAGATCTCTCCCTGTAAATGCAAAGCATTTTTCTGTTGTGCTATATCATTAGTTCACTGATGCAACCACAGACAACTGCAGTTCAATGTTACTTACATTTTTTATTCTCTAATAAAATAACTGTTTCTTTTTTTACCGTATTAAAGCTTTGCAGAACTTGGCTTTTTTCAGTCACAAGTATTTGAACGAGCATTAACATTATTGTGGAGCAATTAGGAGATGTTGTTGATTAGCTATAAAATATTTGTCTTTGAAAAGGTCCCTGATATCATTCGGGAACCATAATTCCAAATATTTTATTGTACTTCTGAGATTATACAGATCTGTACTAACTGAAAGTTCAAATCTCTTTTTAATAAAAGTTTTCGGTTGCCATAGAGAATGTTGTAATTTAGCTAGCTGCATTCTGTATGAGTGGTTAGTTCTATTTACATGTGAACTTAGCTTGCTGTAGTAGAAAGGCTTTCCTTAAATTGAGACTTGCACACAATGTTAGGGGTTCTACCACAAAATTAACCTTGTGTGCACTGTATGTTATGATAGTCTAATAGCTAGTGTTGTAATTGAGCTCCTGTGAACGGCAGAGACTTCTAATGCCAAACTCATCATTGTATCTGAACATCAGGGACATAACATGATGACCTGCAGCCCAGAGGTTTCATGTCAGTTACATTAAATTTGTAGTTACTGCTGTCTAGTCCATATCCATTTTAAATGTTTTGCAGTCTGTTGGCGCAATCAGGGCCTTTTGGCTGTGTGTGTGTGTATCTCCCATAATTTATAAATTATTTGTTTCTCAGTGGTGGGATGAAGGGTTCATGTTGGAATGATTGTGCACATCCTCTTGCATTTTTCTTGACTAATGTTGCTTCGGCTATTTCAGTTTACACATTTTTAGCCTTATCCTTCACACTTGTTTAATGTGTAGCGTGATGTGCTTACGCTGATAATACTTCCATTGTGATTTTGAATAGGTAGCAAAGTTACTGTCTAGGAAAGTAATACTAGTGTCTCGAAGTTCATTTGGCTCAAGTTTAAAGTTGCTTACCTTCACAACGCATTTGAAAGTTATGTTTTGATCTTTTTCTGAATCATGTAATGCTTTCAAATCAACATTCAGCCACCTTCATCTTAAATTCAATTTATGCTTTTCAAAGAAACATAAGAGAAGGATGGGAGCAGGATATTAAAATAAATCAAGAAGGACTTAGATTGAAATAGAAAGGAAAATTCCAAAAGTTTGAATGTTCAATTCTTTGGTCAGGTTGAAATAATAATTTTTTTTTCCTTACTCGTCTCCCCTTTGACCACTAACTATTCCAGACTGAGTGGGTCTATAAAGCATTTCCTCCCATTCTGAAGTAGTGACCAGCACTCTATAACTGAGATCAATAACAGTACAAGAGGGATCAGAAACCATCTGTGGTTAAAGCAATTTGTCATGCCACTGATAATTTGCAGAAACTTAAAATCTATAAATAAAGTAGTAAGGAATTACAAAATAAATGTTAATTTTAATGCTGAAAGAAAGTGTTCAAAAACTCCAGTATTAAACAATTAAAACCTAGTTGCAGACCTCTGTGTCTGCCAACTGAAAACTCTTTATTTAGATTTATTATGCTTCTCTGTCATCACTTTCTCTCACTTAAGCTCATCTGTGCGTGTATTGTTGTGGTTTGATTCCTCCACTTCCTATCATTGCTCCTGTCTTCTGAGAATAACAGACCTCAACACTTTTGGCTTTCCTCCAATAAAGACCTGTGCAAAGTCACTGCTCTATTGCTGAACTACACTGTGGTGTTCCTACTCCATGCTGGTTGCTTCCTATGCCACTGCTGTCATAAACTCCCCTTAAAGATCTTCCTGGAGCCTTTTTGTATGAAGATTCCTGTGTGGGTGCATTGTTTCACACTCATGTGTCCCACTTGGGCAATTGCAACTTTCTCTTGATGAAATGTGACATTAAGTACCTATAATCACACACAGATGCCCACCTTTGATCCTTTATTCAAGTATGTAATGAATAAACGGTATACTCCTCCAACTAAGTATCATGAAGGTCAAAGTCTTTGTTCCTTGTCACAGTCTCCATTCCCTTTTCATGAACTCAGTTCCTCGCTTTGATACAGAGACTGAATCAGATTGATTGATGTCATTCTTGATCCTGAGATTGACATATGGCCACAATTTCTGGGCCATCTTAAACACCAATTAATTCCCTCTCTGGAATATCATCTGACCTGCTTTAGCTCATCTACTGCTGAAACCTTTACCTGTGGTTGTCTTAATTCCAAACTTGACTATTCCAAAGCATTCATTAACAGCTTTCCACTTTTCAACCTTCAAAATAAGGGGCTACCTATTGAAGGTGGAATAGCAATTTTCTCTCAGAGGGTTGTCAGTGTTTGAAATTATCTTTCCCAGAGTGCGGTCAAGGCTGGGCCATTGAGTATATTTGTGGTTGAGTTAGACAGATCTTTGAACAACAAATGAGTTGAGGATTCTGGTAGGACAAGCAGGAAACTGTAGTTAAGGTCACAGTCAGATCAGTGATTGCAGTCGATTAGGCTCCAGGGACCAAATTTCCCCTGCCTGCTCCTATTTCTTATGTTCCTGTGTTCAAAATTCACATCCTTCGTAACTTAGAAGAACAAGGTCCATAAGGGATTAGGAACACAACCAAATCTCAGGTTTTCCTCCAAATGAGACGTCCTGACTTGGCACATTACCCCATTCCTTCGTTGTCTCAAACTCAAAATCCTGGAATTTCCTAACTGCACTGTGTGTGCTTACACCACAGGACTGCAGTGGCTTTTAGAAGGTGACTTACTACCACTTTCTCAGGGCTAATTAAGGATAGATCACAAAAGCTAGCCATGCCCCACTCTGTGGGGGGAAAATGTCTTGTAGAGGGTTGGTATCGATAACTCAGAAAAAGAGTCAAAAGACAATGGCTTCAATTTTTCTGATATTTTTTACTCCTAGGATATGCTTAAGGGAAAGAGTTTGGGTGGAAAATTGGATGTTATGATTTTTTTTCTATTTAACGTTAAATTTGTATTTCTGCTGAAATCAAAATACGTGAAGGAAGCAAACACTTGCAAAAATAAAGATGTACAGGTGGTGTTTACAATTAAGTGACACCATATCTAAAGGACATGAGGTTGGTTCTAGGCCAGACCCAACTGAAAGTAGGACTTTGGGTTCACTGCTGTTTCAATGTGATGTTTAGTCAAGGATAGTTCTCCTAGATAGTTATTCATAGGCTCTTGTGGGAGATGGACATGGGTTCTGTGGGTGGGAGCGTTTACTTAGGTGAGTGCACAGCGGGGGAGTCCACACATTTTGATACTTTCAGCTCCAGTATCGACTGCATGCCACAAATTCAGATTTGACCCAAGTAGTCCGCATTTGCCTTTCTGTCATTTGTGGATAGAGAAACATATATGCTAAGAGCAAGCTCTTCAAAATTCCATTGGTGTTTAGCTTCTGAAGTATTTGCTATATAGTTGATATCTAAAAGCCTATAATGAAGGTATCCACTTTAGCTGCGAATATTTGACACATTTGATTACAGAGATGGTGCCACACCAGCAGATGGAAAGCAGCTCAGCAGGGAGTCCTTACCAAGAAAAAAAATCAGACAAGCAACACGGCAATTTCCTTCCAGCAATCAGAGGACACAAGTCTGAGCTATCTTGCAACAAATGTTGAATCATTCACTTTGCAGCTACCTCTGTGCCATGGTTCCTGATTACCAGTACAACTGCTGAACAAATTATTTCAGAGCTGATGACAGCACACTAATGCACTTCCTTGTGATGTCTGCTGAGAGTGTCCTTTTGACTACACCGCACAATGTACATGCACTCATCGCATTTTGCTGGACTAAGTACACAATTGAAATCACTGATATTTAATTTAATACAACTCCTCTCTCCAGTTTTTTCTGGATAATTTTTTAAAAATGTTATTCTTTTGAAGAGGTGCAGTGAATATTATGTCTTCAACCATTCAGCAGTGATTGTTTTTAATCATCACATGTGGGAACTTCAGAAGATGCAAATCCCCGCCATCCCACACCCACACCCACCGCTTGAGTCCAAGAACATAGGCCAGTTCTTTTTTTCTGTCGCTCCTCCTGGGGCATTTTAGTACCATATCAAGTTTCTCCAGCCCTTACTCTGATGCAGGCAGTATGTAACACACAGTGATTCACCTCTTGTGCCCAGAGACTCTTGGAAGATGTACTCAAATTTGCTGTTGGTAAACGATGGCTCATTATCTGTGACCAACACTTCCGGGAGTCCGTGCAATGCAAAAGTTTTTCTATCGTTGTAAGAGCATAAGAACATAGGAACCAGGAGTAGGATTAAGCCATCTGGCTCGTCAAGCCTATTCTGCCATCCAATAAAATCATAGCTGATCTTTTCATGGACTCATCTCTACTTACCCACCTGCTCACCATAACCCTTAAATCCTTTACTGTTCAAAAATCAATCTATCTTTGCCTTTAAAATATTCAATGAGATAACCTCAACTGCTTCACTGGATAGGGAATTCTACAGATCCAGAACCCTTTGGGTGTAGAAGTTCCTCTTCTATTTAGTTCTAAATCTGTGCTCCCTAATTTTGAGGCTGTACCTGATGAAGGGTTTTCGCCTGAAACGTCAAATTTCCTGCTCCTCGGATGCTGCCTGGCCTGCTGTGCTTTTCCAGCACCACTCTAATCTAGACTCTGATTTCCAGCATCTGCAGTCCTCACTTTTGCCTAGCTGTACCTCCTAGTTCTAGTTTCACCCACCAATGGAAACAACTTCTCTGCTTTTATCTCATCTATTCCCTTCATAATTTTGCATGTTTCTAGAAGATCTCCCTCATTATTCTAAATTCCAATAAGTATAGGGTGAGTCAACTCAATCCCCCCTCATAGGCCAACCCCCTCAATTCCAGAATCAACCTAGTGAACCTCTTCTTCACCCGCTTCTTGTGCCAATATATCCTTTCTGAAGGAAGGAAACCAAAACTGCATACAGTACTCCATGTGGTCTTGCCATCACCCTATACAGCTGCAGCATAACCTTCCTATTTTTAGTCTCATCCCTCCAGCAATGAAGGACATTAATCAATTTGCTGCCTTAATTATCTGCTGCACCTGCAAACTAACTTTGTGATTTGTGCATAAGGATACCCAGGTGTCTCTGCACAGCAGCATGCTGCAATTTTTTACCATTTCAATAATAGTCCATTTTGCTGTTACACCTACCCAAATTGATTACCTCACATTTGCCATCATTGTACTCCATCTGGATCCTTGTTCACTCACTTAACCTAACTATATTCCTGTGAAGACTTTTAATGCCCTCTGCACACTTTGCTCAACCACTTAATTAGTGTCATCTGTGAACTTTGCCACATTACACTTGGATCTGTGGTACTGGAAGAGCACAGCAGTTCAGACAGCATCCAAGGAGCTTCGAAATCGACATTTCTGGCAAAAGCCCTTCAGGAATAAAGGCAGTGAACCTGGAGCGTGGAGAGATAAGCTAGAGGAGGGTGGGGTGGGGAGAAAGTAGCATAGAGTACAATGGGTGAGTGGGGGAGGGAATGAAGGTGATAGGTTAGGGAGGAGAGGGTGGAGTGGATAGGTGGAAAAGGAGATAGGCAGGTAGGACAAGTCCGGACAAGTCATGGGGACAGTGCTGAGCTGGAAGTTTAGAACTAGGGTGAGGTGGGGGAAGGGGAAATGAGGAAACTGTTGAAGTCCACATTGATGCCCTGGGGTTGAACTGTTCTGAGGTGGAAGATGAGGCGTTCTTCCTCCAGGCATCTAGTGGTGAGGGAACACGGTGAAGGAGGCCCAGGACCTCCATGTCCTCAGCAGAGTGGGAGGGGGAGTTGAAATGTTGGGCCACGGGGCAGTATGGTTGATTGGTGCGGGTGTCCCGGAGATGTTCCCTAAAGCGCTCTGCTAGGAGGCACCCAGTCTCCCCAATGTAGAGGAGACCGCATCGGGAGCAACGGATACAATAAATGATATTAGTGGATGTGCAAGTAAAACTTTGATGAATGTGGGAGGCTCCTTTAGGGCCTTGGATAGAGGTGAGGGAGGAGATGTGGGCACAGGTTTTACAGTTCCTGCGGTGGCAGGGGAAGGTGCCAGGAAGGGAGGGTGGGTTGTAGGGGGGCGTGGACCTGACCAGGTAGTCACGGAGGGTTTGGTCTTTGCGGAAGGCGGAAAGGGGTGGGAAGGGAAATATATCCCTGGTGGTGGGGTCTGTTTGGAGGTGGCGGAAATGTCGGCGGATGATTTGGTTTATGCGAAGGTTGGTAGGGTGGAAGGTGAGAACCAGGGGCATTCTGTCCTTGTTACAGTTGGAGGGGTGGGGTCTGAGGGCGGAGGTGCGGGATGTAGACAAGATGTGTTGGAGGGCATCTTTAACCAAGTGGGAAGGAAAATTGCGGTCTCGTAAGAAGGAGGCCATCTGGTGTGTTCTGTGGTGGAACTGGTCCTCCTGGGAGCAGATCTGGCGGAGGAGGAGGAATTGGGAATACGGGATGGCATTTTTGCAAGAGGTAGGATGGGAAGAGGTGTAATCCAGGTAGCTGTGCGAGTCGGTGTGTTTGTAAAAAATGTCAGTGTCAAGTCGGTCGTCATTAATGGAGATGGAGAGGTCCAGGAAGGGGAGGGAGGTGTCAGAGATGGTCCAGATAAATTTAAGGTCAGGATGGAATGTGTTGGTGAAGTTGATGAATTGCTCAACCTCCTCTCGGGAGCACAAGGTGGCGCCAATGCAGTCATCAATGTAGCGGAGGAAGAGGTGGGGAGTGGTGCTGGTGTAATTACGGAAGATCAACTGCTCTACGTAGCCAACAAAGAGACAGGCATAGCTGGGGCCCATACGTGTGTCCATGGCTACCCCTTTGGTCTGGAGGAAGTGGGAGGATTCAAAGGAGAAATTGTTAAGGTTGAGGACAGTTCGGCCAAACGAATGAGAGTGTTGGTGGAAGGGTACTGTTGGGGACGTCTGGAGAGGAAAAAACGGAGGGCTTGGAGGCCCTGGTCATGGCGGATGGAGGTGTAGAGGGATTAGATATCCATGGTGAAGATGAGGTGTTGGAGGCCGGGGAAACGGAAGTTCACCAGCCCAAAAGGTAGGGGCACCAGCACTGTGGCACAAGAGCCCCTCTGGTAGTGATATAGATTTTTTTCAGATTAATCTATTCAGGCCTCTCTGGAGCAGGTTGGACTTGAGCCTGTGCCTTCTGGCTGTAAGGTAGGGGACTACCACTGCAACTGAAGAGCCCCAAAGGAGTATTTGCTTGCAATATATCATTCTAAATAAATGTAAAAATTATTACAAATTAGCTCCGCGATCATCTTTCGCTGGCTTTTCGAAATAGGACAGACACTATTTGAAGAAAAGGTTTCTTTCATATTTGATCCTGGATGACTATCCACCTCACTTTCAAAGTAGCTACCATATTTGTCTTCAGAATGACAGTTCATTCACTTGCTTTTGGTATGATTGGGCTAGTTAATCTAATGTTACAGAAATGTACTTTTAACTTATTTTTGAAATTATCAGGACATTTTAATGCATGGATTAGAGACAAAAATGGAGACAAAGACATACTATGAAATATATTATTATCTTGACCAGTAAATGACGTGTTTGCAGATTTTGACTTACTTACATCTTAAGGCCAAAAGACAAAATGTGGCTTTGTCAGATTTTTATATAAACACCACAGTAAGATTTGTCCCTCGGCATGCAATTTTCCCTACTTGATAAGAAGCCTTTTGCTAAATCTTCCAATTCATAATGTAGTGCCCAGTTGATGCCTGTTATTCCTAAAACCATGAACCTTCTTAAAACTATACAAATAGATATTCTAAACTCTAATTATTCAGATACCACCAATCCTAGAAACTCCCAAGCATGCATACTTCCCTCCTTCACTAACTGGTTACTCTGTACTCTGAGTGTTGAATACTGAATTAAATGAACATCCTCTGTCCAATAATTGCTTTGTTGACTTCATATTCACTGTGAATGCTTCTATGAATTGTGATGTTTCTTCAGGGCAAAGTTGTGGCCAAACTTGAAATTGTGTACATTATGACTGCATTTGGCCTCTTGCGTTCTGGTGGTATCCCACTGAAAGTTGTACAGTCTTGGTTTTGTCACCGTCTTGGTCACAGTTCAGATCTCTGATCAGTTACTCCTTACCCACCTGGGAGATGCTCATTTATCAGTAAGGTTCTGGACTAATTGAAATATGACCAGTCTTCAAAAGAGAGAGGGAAATGATTTGGTGACTCTGATAGATTATTTACAGGATATCTTTTAAAGCTGTTCACAGTACATATAGATGGTGTTGCTATTTCTGCTAATCGCAGAGATTAGAAATTCTAATCCAAGAAATTCTAATCCAAGAAATACTAACACCTCCGCGCTAGGTGCAAATGTGTATTTCAGGGGATTTTACATTTGATTCATTATTGTCACATGTATCAAAATACAGTGAAAAGTATTGTTCTGGATGCTATCCAGGCAATCATACTTTACATAAGTACATCAGCGTAGTAGAACAGACTGCTGAGCATAGTATTATAGCTATAGAGAACGATTAACATATGAGAGGTCTGTTCAAAGGTCTGATAACAGCAGGGAAGGAGCTGTTCTTAAATGTATAAGTATGTGTTTTTAAACGTCTGTTTCTTCTGCCCGGTGGAAGAGAGGAGAACCAAGATGGAAGGGGTCATTGAGTATTTTCGCAACTTTCCTGAGACAGCAGAAATATAGACTGAGCCAATTTAAAGTATTTGGCATCAGGGAAGTCATGTCAACAAATTGATTTTGAAATGTCGTAAGGAATTAAAATTTGGCCAAATTCTTTTGAGATTTCAGGTTCAATGTGCAATGGAAATACAAGTAAATCTGTAAGAAGTCAAAGACAATATTTCACTGTAGTCTGAAATGGCCTGGAGCTTCTAATTGTGGATATGCATTTGGCTTTTTGCTTCAAAGCCAGCAGAGAGACTGCGATTAATCGATTGTTTTGGAACAAGATTTTATCATTTAGTGATGGTGTTCGGCAGATATCAGTGCTGGGACATTTTTTGTAACATACATATGATCTGGAGGAAATGTAGGTTTGAGGATAACATCAAAATTGGGAGAGTTGAGGAGATTGTCAAAAGATACAGTAGGATACAGAGAGATTGCAGATTCGGGCTGAGAAATGGCAAATGCAGTTTAATCTAGACAAATGCAAGGTGGTGCACTTTGGAAGGTCAAATTCAGGTGTGAAGTAAACAGTAAATGGCAGAACCCTTAGGAGCATTGACTTACGCAGTCAATCTGGGCGTACAGGTCCGCAGTTCCCTTGAAGTGGCAACACTGGTGGATAAAATGGTCAAGAAGGCATGCAGCACATTCGCCTTCATCGGCAGGAGAATTGAATATAAAAGTTGGCAAGTTATGTTACAGTTGTAGAAAACTTTAGTTCAGCCACATTTGGAATATTGTGTGCAGTCTGGTTGCCACACTACCAGAAGGATGTGAATGCTTTGGAGAGAGTGCAGATAAGGTTTACCAAGTCTGGAGGATTTTAGTTATGAGGAGAGGTTGTTTTCATTGGATTGTTTTCACTGCAGAGACAGGCTGAGGGACAACCTGATGGAGACCTGCAAAGTTATGAGAGGCATAGATAGGATGGATAGTTGGAGGCTTTTTTTTATCAGGGTGGAAAGGTCAGCTACAAGAGGGCACAGGGTCAAGGTGAGCAGGGAAAGTTAAGGGGAGAAGTACAGGGAAAAGTTTTTGCACAGAAGATGGTGGGTGCCTGCAATACCCTACCAGTGGAGATGATGGAAGCAGGCACATTAGCAACGTTTAAGGCTTACATTGATAGACACATGAATATGAGGCGAACAGTGTGATAGGTACCGCACATGGGCAATAAGTAGCAGGTCTAATTAAGAATTAGGAATCGGCGCAGGCTTGGTGGGCTGAACGGCCTATTTCTGTGCTGTATTATAGTGCTTTTAAAAATTGAGTGGTCTCATTTTTATGTTAAATACATTTGCCTGTTTATGTGGGAGTTTGGAACTGTCTTACAGAACAAGAGTCAAGCATCTTTTTATAATTACCACTTTACAGCAAGCAGCTTCAAAAGCAGAAAATATATGGTATGCAATATTTAAAGGAAGTATCCATTCCCTCCTTCTGTATCTGAGGAAATGAAGAGTCCTAATTTTGAGTTAAATTATATTGTTTCTGGTCTTTTTTCATTCACACCTACAAATAAATTGGTGTCATAATTTCATTAGTCATGTTTACTGTATCTTGTGTCGGGCAAGACTGTTGCCATTGTATATGTGTCAGAAATTTATCTTTAAGCAAGTTCACTAAAAGAATATATGATTATGTGCTCAATAATGAACTCTCGCAGTCATATCCTCTCAGATGAAGATTGGTTCTCCATTTATAATCAAATTTGGCAGACACTACTTTTTTCTGAAAAAAATTTAAATTATATGTTAAATGGGCTAGTTTGGACTGGAAAAATTAAGAATTCAAAGTGCAATGCAGTGAAAATTTGAAGTGAGCCGGTGTTTGTCTCTTTGACGAATTGGAGCTGTCAAATACAGTTGACGCTGTTTAAATTCATTGACCTGATAATTAAGTCAATCCCACTGATATGTAATTCTATGCTTCACTGGGTCATTTATTGTGCTTTTCGTGTCCAGTCAATACTTGGTGTGTTCATTAAGTATATTCAACATTAGTTTATAAATGTTAAGTGTATCATTTCTTTGAGGAATTACTGCTGAGCATAATGAAAAATTGTGAGTGTATATTGTGATCTGCAGTCAAATCCTATTGTTCCAATGTTATTCAGCTGAATCTCTCTTCTGTATGCATAGTTTGGTTTGTTTTATTTGTATGGTTCGATGATTGAAGAAAGCACTCCATTGGTAAATTAGCAAAAGGTAGATCCATCATTAAGTCTGTGAATCTCTCTTCCTCTGTTGTTTAGGACCTCGTTTTCTCCTTGGGTAAATACTGCATGAATATGTTTGCAAATGAAACCATGACATGATGTAATCTTTCTCTTTCTCTTTGTCTTTTTACGGCTGTGAACCTTGCTCCCCAAACCAAAAAAAGGGGTGAAGCTTGTGAGCACAGATAAATCTTAGAATCACACTGGACTCATGGGGCTATTGAGCACAAACTTCCTGTGCTGATTATTTTTAAATGTTTCACTTTTGAGTAGATACCTAATTCCATTTTGAAAGTCTCTGTTGAATATGCCGCCATTGCCCTGTTAAGCAGTACAATTCAGATAAACACAGCTTGTTCTATCGAAAGAAATTGCCCTAATTTTCCCCCATGTTCTTTTGCCAATTATCTTAGATTTGTGCCAGCCTTTCAAGTGTGTTGAGAAATTTGAGGGCGGGCTCATTTGTGCTTGTCTTTGAAGTTGCGCATCATTTGGAACCTTAGTTTATCATCCATCCTCTGCAAAAAGAACTAATTAAAGGCAAACTTTTGATCATCGTTCCCAACAGCTTCTTTTGGCTGGTTTCACATTTATTTCTAACGCTTATGAATTACCTTGGGATATTTTCAAGTAAGATAGATTTCCATTTGCACAATGTTAAAAGCACTATTCAGCTGATGAACTACTTGGGAAGTGTAGTCACCATTGTAATTTGCTACATTAAAGATGGCACGACATAAATTTAGGTTGTTAAGGAAAGCACTATTACCAATGTGGCCTTTTATTCAGCTCCGCTTTGGTTTGAGTCAGAGTTTTTTTAAAAAAATACACTGGTGGCCTAAGGGTAATCTTTCCAGTTGCTTTCTGATGTTCAGCTTGCTGTGCTCAGGAAATTTGTAATAATCCTATTGGAAATAAATGTGATTGGAAGTGATGGTTCAAAATTACTGTCCCTCATGGCTTTTTCTGCCCTGCTGAGAGACTGAAATGTTATTGCCATGCGAGCATAGCAGTCAGGGGCATGGCTGCACAAATCCCCATTCTCTGAATTAATAAACAAAATGTTAAAAGTGTTTTTTTTAGGACAGAGTTTCCCTTTGAAATGTAATAATTTACAGATTCTGGTTTCCATATTGAACCATATCTGACTTTAATAGACTGGTTTTGCTTTATTTTCTATGATATGTAAAGTAGGCAGAAAATAACAAGAGACTTCATAAATAACCAAACAGGAAAGAAAGATGGGAAGATGTGTGAGATACACTGGGTAATGAGACCTAAGCGACGTTAAACACTGTGAAACCTCACCGCCATTATTTTCCTCAATGCATTGAAGTTTTATCAACGTGGTATCAGAGATATGAAATGCAAGTACAATGTACTGTGAATATTCTGGGTGACTAGAATATCGTTTGCATAAATTGTGGTCCGCAGTAAAGTGCAAAGGTCCTCTAAGAATTTGTTGCTATGCACTATCTTGAATTGCTGAGAGCAGAAAGTGAATGGTTTCAGCAGTCTCTTAGGCTGTTTATTCAGATTTCGTAAAAGGGCTGCATTTTGAGAGGTTTGGAATTTGAAGTTAGTTAACATTTTGAGTTCAGCTCTTCAGCAATATCTGTAACATTTTATAAATGTTATTAGAAGCACTTTGTTTTGTATTCTGTATGCAAATAATAAGAAAGACCAACAGTAGTAACAATATTCACATCATTTATTGATTGCAGATCACAATATTGCAGATTTTGTAAATCAAAACATTGCTGTCACTATTTGATTTGTGCTGAGTTTTTATTGGCTCAGATAATTGTTGATTATGCAGATGTTCAATGGCACAATGTAAAGGAACAGCAAATAATTTAAATACCTGTTCTAATTGTTTATAAATTTTTTTTGGAATGTTTGTTAGGTAGTCTTACAAAGTGAGAGTTAACATATATACTTGATGCTGCATGGAGGTATAGTAGAAATATTGACTTGTATGAAACAGTTGAGCAACACATGTCACAAAATGATTAATTTGCACTTGAATTTAATTATCAAACCAGATATCTTTATTGCAGAAAGCAAAATACTGCAGATGTATGGCAGGTCAGACAACATCAGTAGAGAGAGAAATGGTTAATGTATCAGGTCTATGACCTTTATAAGCACTGATGTCTCATTGTTCCATTAACAAGAGTTTAAAGCACAGCAGTCACGCAAACGCAAGGTTATGTTAACTAGCATCAGTCTCGATCATTTTTCAAACATCAGCTGAAGAATGCATTGCTATACATGTTAGGACACAAGCTTATTAAATGGATCTTTGTTTGAAAACACAAACTTTGTAAAATTGCACTGAGTGCATAATATGTATATATCATGCAATGTGATACATTTTGAATCATTGTGTCAACCTTGCAATGGCTTAGTTCTAACAAAAGAAAGTAATAGAAATGTAACAGTAGACCCCTGATAATTCAAATTGCTTGGAGCCCAATTACTCGCAGCCATTATCATCATAGCTATTCAGTCAAAAATGGTAATGGTATTATTCTTCTTCTCACTTCACGTGCTGAATGGAATGTTGCAATTTATTTTATTGTGTGTCTTAACAATGTGTGCGTCAAACCAAAGAAAGCCAATAATTGCAAAATGAGTCTTTTGGGCCACTCAGATAATGGTATGAGATTGTTATTTCAACTTTATTAATATTTGGCCAAATGTTGGATCAAACCATGTTTGTGAGGGATTATTTTTGTACAGCTTAGTTTTATAGTGTTTATGCAGAGGTGTATGCTTTTCAAAAAAAAACTGAAAACCTCTTATTTTAAAATGTGCAGTGAAGCCTATTGCCAAGTTGAAAACAAGATCTTTGAAAGATTAGATCATGTTAAGCAGAGTGTCTCTCCAATATTGTCTGGTACGTGCCTAAAATAATATTTCTGATACATCACATAGTTCACCTGTTCTAAAGCAACCTTCAGCATTTGAAATAATAAACTAATAGATTTTCTTGCAAGAGTGGTTGTTCATTATTTTTAATACAATGGCATGGAATTTGGTGGAACACAGCGCATCACAGCATGCTGTGTGAATTAAACATTTTCCCTCAGTTTTTACTCTAGTAGTTTTTGCTTTGTGTAATGCTAGATGAACGAACAGATAATGGTGCAACAAAGGCAGTTTGACGGTTCTTCAACACAAATTGGTTTTAACACGATTGAAGAATTTAGACCATTATTTGCAGAACATGAACATTCCCTACCTGTATTGGCTATTACGTGATTCTGGCATGGCTATTGCGTGATTTTCTTATGAGGTGAGATCGCACGAGAATGGGACTGTTGCATTATATCAGAACCAACTGGCTGTCTGAGACCTCAGACCCATGCATCTGCTTAATCAATGAGATTTAATGAATGTGAAAGAAACCAGAAAGATGACCAAGAAGGAAATGGAGTGGATTAGAGTTAAATAGGGGAGAGAAAGAGAAACAAAGGGAAGAATCAAGGTTAGAATAAGAGAAGGTGAAAGAGACCCAATGAAAAGCTGAGAGAAAAATAAAAACTATTCTGTCAGTTTTGAGAAGCTCTAACAACAATTTGTTATCTGTAGGAATGACACAGCCCAGTTTCCGTTTCTGTTTTTTGGACTGGAGTAGTTGATTGAAGTTTCAGAAACAAAAATCTCATTGTGAAAAGTTAATTGCACTGTTAACCCGTACCCTAACTTTTTCTGGGTGGCTCATAGTAGAGTGGAAAGTGAGGACTGCAGATGCTGGAGATCAGAGCTGAAAATGTGTTGCTGGAAAAGCACAGCAGGTCAGGCAGCATCCCTTAAGGGCTCATGCCCGAAACTTCAATTCTCCTGCTACTTGGATGCTGTCTGACCTGCTGCGCTTTTCCAGCAACACATTTTCAGCATAGTAGAGTGGAGCAAATCCTCCAGCAATATGTAATGATTTGTAATTCACATGAACTTCCTTGCATTCTCCAAGGACCCACTCCCTCTGCCACCAATGTTCAGTAGCAGCACTGTGCACTATCTACAAGGTGCACTGCAGAAATTCACTAAGATCCTCCTCCAGACCTACAACCACCTCCATCTAGAAGGACAGGGCAACAGATACATGGTAACACCACCATTTTGAAGTTCCCCTCCAAGCCATTTACCATCCTGACTTGGAAATATATCGCCATTCTTTCACTATCACTTAATCAAAATCCTGGAATTCCCTCCTTCATGGCATGTGGGTCAACCCACAGTAGGTGGACTGCAGTGGTTCAAGAAGGCAGAATTACCTTCTCAAAAGCCAACCAAGGATGGGTAATAAATGCTGGCCAACCAGCGATGTCCACATCCCACAAATGAATAACTTAAAAGATAATTGTTAGTTGATTGTTAACCTTACTAATAAGGAAGACCAGCATTAAATTTGCTGCTATTTCATCAGTAAACTCTGGGTCAGTGATCATATTACACAAGTCAGTAATTTGTGTTTCACTGAGAATGATCTACATGAAAAATATTAACCATTATCACAAAACTATCTGATATTGCCATTTGCTGTGCTTAATATCGAAATAGTTACTCAGGTCAGCCCAATAACTGCATAACTTCCCTTGTTGCCTATTTGCATACTAGATATGTTACAGTTAATGTAATTAATTGGGTATTTCCTCCTGCCTGCTGAATACAGTACTCAGACAATTCCTGTAGCCCCACAACTAGCTCCCAGTTTCTTGCTTCAAAATATTATAGTTTTGTAGTTGCATCAGGTTTGATGATAGAAACTTAGGTTAGCCATGTGACAAATTATTCAGTATTTTTACAGCATTTTCTGACATGTTGCTGGGGACCAATGTCAGGGAAACTACTTTCAGTTCCAATACTTGAATAAATTATACAAATGAAAGATTTTGTGAATGATTAAAAAAATACAGTTTGTGTGTTTCCTGTATATGGCCTCATCATATTTTCTTTCTTTGAGCCCATTCCACAGCTGCACCTCTAATTGATGCTGTATTTTCATTCATCTTTTTTCCCCCTTTCCTTCCTTGCTTTCCTGTGTCTGTTTACATCACCGTCACCAGCTTTGATAGATTTTATATACACTGCACCTCTTCAGTATATGTTCTTTTCCTTCCTCTGGTGCTGGGTACAAATTCATTGCATTCCATAAACAAATAGCATAAAAACAACATGACTTTGGAAAGCTGGAGCAAAACCGAGAATATTGGAAACACAGCAACACAGCACCGTCGGTCAATTAGTCTGGAGAGAAGACCTGACTTAATGTTTCAAATGTGGAGTCTGTCAGAAACTGAAGATACTACAAATTAACAGCATGTAGAAAGAAACAACAAAGGACAGGGGTAGAATACACACACACATATGAGAAAAAAGACAATGATCTTTTCAGTGCTTAAATGGCATAAACATCACACAATGGGGGCACATAGAAATTAAAGGTATTTGTTAGAACTCATGACCAAGTAAGAATAGTAGGATGACTCAATATCTAAGTAGGCCATTCAGCCCATGGTTTCTGCAATTTGAGAAAGCTACCAAGTGGTCACCCCAGATTTCTCCTCAACTATCTGTATATTTTCAATCTTTATTCATTGATAGAATGTAGGCATTCCTGGTACAGTCACCTTTCACCCATTTCTAATTGCCCTTGAACACCCACACTACGGGTGTGGAATCATGCCCCTAAAGGGCATTAGTGAACCAGATGGGTTTTACAGCAGTCATAGTTTCCTACCCACCAATACTGAGATTAGTTTTAAATTCCAGGTTATTTCATTGAATTTGAATTTCACTTATTGCTATTGTGAGATTTGAGCCTGTATCCCCAGCGCATTAACCTGAATCTTTGGAATACTAGTTTACATCACCACTCCATCACCATCTCCCCCTCTATTTCAAATTATATATCGAATTCCCATTTGGAAGGTACTTATGAATTCATTTCCACCCAAAGAATCTTCTCCCCTCCCTCCAATTATCCTAAATCTATGCATTTAGCTGTTGATCCTCCTGTAAGTAGCATTGGTTTCTCAGCTTATACTTGATCAAAAAAAGATGGAGGAAATTGTACAAGTGGAAATGGAAATACACAACAAGTGGTAAAGCTGAGATGTCACCTGGGCCTCAGGAACCCAAGAAAAGAACAGGCCATCACAGTGAGTGCAGGTTGTCTCACCAAGTAGTTGACAGGAGATTCCTATTACAAACAAATTTGCTGTCCCTCTGTTCTGAGACCAGCGTAGCTTCCCCACACTGTCTACAGAAGAGGAAATGAGAGATACAGTTGAGACCTGAAGTTATTAAAGACATTATTGAGACCAGAGACTAAATACAGCTGTAATGTTAACCCTAACAAAGATGCCACACTCCCTCCTCTCTTGCCTCCCTTTCTGTCCTTCCTGTAGCTGCCAGCCGTATGCATCCCTGAGCCACATTTCTGTCGTCGCTATGATATCCAGTCCCTTGTCCAAACCAGCCCTAAGTTCATCTGCATTACTTGTCCGGTCTCTTGCATTGAAATAAATGCAATCTAATTTATCAGTCTTACCTCATTCTCTGCCAAGCTCTTGTTTGTCCTGATTATTTCACTTCCTCCCCTTACCTACTGTGTACCAGCTTCATCCTTTTCTCTTTTCTCACTTTCATTTTGGTTCCCACCATGAATCACAAAACGCTACCTGCCACTTTCATTGCATAATAAGAAAGGCAATGAAATGTTGGCCCTTGTTTCAAAGCAGTATAAAAATAGGGATATCTTGCTGAAACTATATAAAGTATTAGTCAAACTTAACTAAGGAAAGATGTACTGGCATTGAAAGCACTCCAGAGGAAGTTCACCTTGGTTCCAGGTACGGAGGACTTACCTTAAGAGGACAGGCTGAATACATTGGGTTATCCTCATTGGAGCTTAGATGAATGAGCACAAGACATGGGAGCAGAAATAGGCCATTACACACATTCAGTCTGCTCTGCTATTCAATGAGAGAGAGTCACACAGCACAGACACAGACCCTTCAGTTCTGAGGAGACAGAGGGTGGTGGTAGAGGGTTTTCAGACTGGAGACCTATGATGTGCCATGAGGATTAGTGCTAGGTCCGCTGCTTTTTGTCACTGCTTTTTAATATAAATTATTGGGATGTAAATATAGGGCATATAGTTAGTAAGTTTGCAGATTACACCAAAATAGGTGATGCATTTGACAGTGAAGAAGATTATCTCAGAGTACGATGGGACCTTGATCATATCAGCCACTGGGCCGAGGAGTTGCAGATGGAGTTTAATTTAGATAAATGTGAGGTGTTGCAGTTTGGTGAGTCAAACCAGGCAGGACTTGCACAGTTAATGGTAAGTTCCTAGAGTGTGTTACCGAACAGAGAGACCGAGGAGAGCAGATGCATAGTTCCTTGAAAGTGGATTTGCAGGTAGACAGGGTGGTGAAGAAGGTGTTTGGTATGCTTGCCTTCATTGGTCAGTGCATTGAGTATAAGAGTTGGGATATTATGTTGTGACTGTACAAGACATTGATGAGACATTTTAGAATACTGCACACAGTTCTGGTCACCCTTCTATAGGAAGGATGTTGGTAAACTTCAGAGGGTGCAGAAAAGATTTACAAGTATGTTGCTGCAATTGGAGAGTTTAAGCTATAGGGAGAGGCTGAAGAGGCAGGTGTTTTTTTTCCCTGGAGCATTTGAGGCGGGGAGAGGTGTCATGTCGTGGAGGTGTGTAAAATTATGAGGGGCATAGATAGAGTGAATAACCAAGGTCTTGTTCCTAGATGGGCCGTCCAGAACTGAAGGGGATAGCTTAAAGGTAAAAGGGGAATGATTTACAGAGGTCCGGCAGGGTATATTTTTCATGCAGATGGTGTTGCGTGTATGGAACAAAATGCCAGAGAAAGCGGATTTACAACAATTTCAGAACCATCTGGATTCATATATGAATAGGTAGGTTTTAGAGGGAAATGGACCAAATGCTTGCAAATTAAATCAGGTCAGATTGGAATATCTGGTCAGTGCAGGTGAGTTGGAACGAAGGGTCTATTTCCGTACTGCATGACTATATGACACTATGAGCAAGGGCCTCCAAAATACCCCTGTGCTGCAGCTTTCTGCAAGCTTTGCCAATTTGAATAATAATCACCTCTTCTTTCTACCAAGTGCATAACTTCACATTGTAGTCCATTTGCCAGGTTTTTGCCCACTTGCTTAATCTGTCTCCAACTCGGTGTCGACTCACAATGTCTTTTTCACTATTTGTCTTTCCACCTATTTTTGTATCATCACAAACTTTGCAGTAGTACATTTACTTCCATCATTCGTTCATTAATATACTGTAAATAATTTTGGCCCTAGCCCTGATCCCTGTATCAATCCACTTGTTACATGTTGCAGTCCTGAAAATGCCCCATTTCTCCTAATTTTGTGTCTTACTGCTTAGCCAGTCCTCGATTCATGCGAACATACTGCATGCAATACTATGGGCTGTTATCTTAAGTAGCTTTACTAGGGTACCTTATCAAATGCCTTTTTGGAAATCCAAATATGAGATCTAGTGGTTCCCCTTTACCTATCCTGCTTGTTACCTCCTCAAACAGCTATAATACATTTGTCAAGCATTATTTCTCCTTCATGAAGCCATGTTGCCTCTATGTGATGTCCATGAAGAGGATGTGCCATGTTGGATTGGGGTGGACAGAGTTAAAAATCACACAACACCGGTTATAGTCCAGGTTTATTTGGAAGTACAAGCTTTCGGAGTGATGCTCCTTAGTCAGGTAGCTCGTAGAACAGGACAGTAAGACTGCCCCATATGGTCTTATGATTGGCGTGGACTGGTTGGACCGAAGGGTATATTTCCATTTTGTATGACTATGTGGCTGAGACACTTGAGACAATGTACAGTCAAGAAAATAAGCCAAATTTTACCAGGATGATCCTGGTTAGCGTGCAGCAACAGAGAACAAACAGAATAGAAAATGACATATCAAAAGATGTTATGATGCTGTCCAACTAGCTACCTAACAAAACAACAGCGCTCCAAAAACTAGTATTTCCAATTAAATCTAATTAATGTGGTATTTCTAGATGCTCTTCTTATCTCCAGATATTATTTAATGCAGACACCAGAGGGCAGTTAATCTTTGATGAGGTAAATAGCTCTTGTAACTACACTATCAAGAAGATTAAAGGATTGATAGCATCGATCTCTCTGCCTTCTTGACCCATCTCTAGACTTTAAAGATGTCCATTTCAGATCTCCCACTCAAGACAGTTGCAGTCATATCATTACAATGCCATTGCAGGATTGTGATGATGTTTCTTAGACATCCAGGTGTTTGGAGTGCAATCAACAGAACTTTCCAATTTATTGAATCAAATTCACACTAGAAAAAGATAATGTGGTCGAGGAGAGTACTGAGATACAGGCTGCTGGACTAGATGGGATAGATGTGCATAAGGAGAAGGTGTTAGCAATTCTGAAAAGTGTAAAAATAGCTAGGTCCACTGGGCTGGATGGGGTTTATCCTAAGGTTCTCTGGGAATCGAGAGAGGAGGTTACCGAGCCTTTGGCTTTTATCTTTATGTCTTCATTGTCTCCAGGAATAGTGTCAGAAGACTGAAGAATAGTAGATGTGTTCCCTTGTTCATGAAGGGAAATAGAGACAACCCTGGAAATTATAGATCTGTGAGCCTTACTTCGCTTGTGGGTGAAGTGTTAGAAAGGGTTATAAGAGGATTTATAATCATCTGGAAAAGAATAATTTGATTAAGGATAGTCAGCATGGTTTTGTGAAGGATAGGTCGTGCCTCACAAACCTTATTGAGTTCTTTGAGAAGGTGACCAATGAGGTGGATGAGGGTAAAGCAGTTGTTGTGGTGTATATGGATTTCAGTAAGGCATTTGATAAGGTTCCCCACAGTAGGTTATTGCACAAAATACTAAGACATAGGATTGAGGGTGATTTAGCGGTTTGGATCAGAAATTGACGAGCTGAAAGAAGACAGAGGGTGTGGTTGATGGAAAATATTCATCCTGGAGTTCAGTTACTCATGGTGTACTGCAAGGATCTGTTTTGAGTCCACTGTTGTTTGTCATTTATATAAACGACCTGCATGAGGGCATAGAAGGATGAATTAGTAAATTTGCCGATGACACTAAAGCAGGTAGAGTTGTGGATATTGACAAAGAATGCTGTAGGTTAGAGAGACATAGATAAGTTGCAGAGCTGGGCTGAGAGGTGGCAAATGGAGTTTAATGTGGAAAAGTGTGTGGTGATTCACTTTGTAAGGAGTAACAGCAATGCAGAGTACTGTGCTAATGGTAAGATTCTTGATTGTGTAGATGAGCAGAGAGATCTTGGTGTCCAGGTACATAAATCCTTGAAATTTGCCACCCAGGTTGATAGGGTTGTTAAGAAGGCATACGGCGTGCTAGCTTTTATTGGAAAAGGGATTGAGTTTTGGAATCATGAGCTCATGCTGCAGCTGTACAAAACTCTGGTGCGGCCACATTTGGAATATTGCGTACAGCCCTTGTCACTGCATTATAAGAAGGATGTGGAAGCTTTGGAAAGGGTTCAGAGGAGATTTACTAGGCTGATGCCTGGTATGGAGGGAAGGTCTTACAAGGAAAGGCTGAGGGACTTGTGGCTGTTTCCGTTAGAAGGAGGTTAAGAGGCAACTTAATTGAGACATATAAGATAATCAGAGAATTAGATAGGGTGCACAGCAAGAGCCTTTTTTCTTGGATAGCGATGGCTATCATGAGGGAACATAGCTTTAAATTGAGGGGTGATAGATATAGGACAGATGTGAGAGATAGTTTCTTTACTCAGAGAGTAGTAGAGATGTGGAACACACTGACTGCAACAGTAGTAGACTCACCAACTTTAAAGGCATTTAAATGGTCATTGGATAGGCATATGGGTGAGAGTGGAATAGTGTAGGTTAGACAGGCTTCAGATTGGTTCCACAGGTCGGCGCAACATTGAGGGCCGAAGGGCCTGTACTGCGCTGTAATGTTCTATGTTCTGAAAGCTTTCATCAGGTCAATCAGTGCAATGAAAAGTTCCAGGTCTTGTACTCAACATTTGCTAGGATTTAAGCAAATTACTGCGGATGCTGGAAACTGACAATGGGTCAGTTAGATTCGAAACGTCAGCTCTTTTCTCTCCTTACAGATGCTGCCAGACCTGAGATTTTCCAGCATTTCTCTTTTAGTTTCTTCTCATTTGCTAGGATTTGTCTGACAACAAAGGCCATAATGGAGTTCCCTTTTTTGGATTCAGAGCTGATCTATAATATTATTTCTCCGGGTTCTTGTCAATTGGCTTTCTACTGTCCTTTGCTCTTATTTCAATGCATGCTTTTGATTTTTCTTTTGATATGGCATTTTCTATTCTGTTTGTTCTCTATTGCTGCACGCTAAACCAGGATCATCCTGGAATGCAAAGGTAAAAGTTGGCTTCTCTTCTCTACTGTACATTGTCTTAAGACCTCTAGCCATAAAGTGTCATACAAAATGGAAACAGACCTCGAGTCCAACCAGTCTATGCTGACCATAATTCCAAATTAATCTAGTCCCACCTGCCTGTGCTTGGCCCACATTCCTCCAAACATTTCATGGTTGTGAATTTATCCAAATGTCTTTTAAACATTGTAACTGTACCCACATCCACCACTTCCTCTCGAAGTTCATTCAATGCATGAACCACTTTGTGTTCAAACAAAAAGTTGCCCCTCATGTCTTTTTAAAATCTTACTCTTCTCACCTTAAAAATATATCCTCTGGTCCTGAAATCCCCCAACCAAGGGAAAAGACATCTGTCAGTCACCTTATCTATACTCCTCATGATTTTATAAACCTCTACAAGTCAGTCACTCCCTAATCTTCTATGTTCCAATGAAAAAAGTCCTGTCCTGTCCAGCTTCTCCTTATAATTCAAACCTTCCATTTCTGGCAGTATCCTGGTAAATCTTTGCTGAACCCTCTCCAGCTTAATAATTTTCCTATAACAGGGTGACCAGAACTGGACACAATACTTGAGAAGAGGCCTCACCAACGTCCTGTACAACCGTAACATGATCTCTCAACTTCTATACTCAAAGGTCTTGAGCAATGAAGGCAGATGTGCTAAATGCCTTTTTAACCACCCTGTCCACATGTGATGCAAACTTCAAAGAATTATGTACCTGAACCCCAGAATGTCTCTCTGTTCTACAACACTACCCAGAGCCCTTCTATTAGTTGCTTAAGTTCTGCCCTTGTTTGTTTTACCAAAATGTAATACCCTGCATTTCTTCAAGTTAAACTCCAGCTGCCACTCCCCCACTCATTGACCCAATTGATCAATTGTAATCTGAGATAACCTTCGTCACTGTTCACCAGATGACCAATTGTGATGTCATCCGCAATCTTACTAACCATGCCTTCTATATTCTCATCAAAATCATTTATATAAATGACAAACAGAAGTGGATATAGCACTGATTCTTGTGGAATGCTGCTAGTAACAGGCCTTTCGTCCAAACAGCAACCCTCCACCACCGCTCTCTGCCTCCTGCCATTGAGTCAAGTTTGTATCCAGTTTGCAAGATCACTCTTAATCCTATGTGATCTAACTATACTAATTAGTCTACCATGCAGAAACTAGTCAAAGGCTTTGCTAAAGTCCAAATAAACAATGTCTACTGTTCTGACCTCATCAATCTTCTTAGTTATTTACTCATAAAACTCAATCAAGGTTCTGTGACATGATTTTCCTTGCATAAAACTTTGCTGACTATCCCTCATCATTCCTTGCCTCTCCAAATGAATCTAACACTTATCTTTTTGAATCACCTTAAATAGCTTACTTGCTACCAAAGTCAGACTCTCAAGTCTGTAGTTTCCACGCTTCTCCTTATATCCCTTCTTAAACAAAGGCACAACAGTAGACTGAGAGTAGTGTGGATCTTGCAGCTGCTCCTGAGATCCAGGCTCATTTCTAGATTTACTTCCAGATTTCTCACATTTATTACATTTCAGTAGTATTAGTGAATCTTGAGAAGATTTGTAGCTCTGGTTGAGGTTCTGGATGTAGGTTTGCTCGCTGAGCTGGAAGGTTCATTTCCAGACGTTTCGTCACCATACTATGTAACATCTTCAGTGGGCATCAGGCAAAACATTGTACATGATTGCTGCTTTCTATTTATGTGTTTGGGTTTCTTTGGGTCGGTGATTTCATTTCCTGTTCTTTTTTTCTCGGGCTGGTAGATGGGGTCTAACTTGATGTGTTTGTTGATAGAGTTCTGGTTGGAAAGCCATGCTTCTAGGAATTCTCGTGCGTGTCTCTGTTTGGCTTGTCCTAAGATGGATGTGTTGTCCCAGTCGAAGTGGTGTCCTTCCTTATCTGCGTGTAAGGTTATTAGTGAGAGAGGGTCATGTCATTTTGTGGCTAGTTGGTGTTCATGTATCCTGGTGGCTAGTTTTCTGCCTGTTCATCCAATGTAGTGTTTGTTACAGTTCTTGCATGGCATTTTGTAAATGACATTAATTTTGCTTGTTGTCTGTATAGGGTCTTTCAAGTTCATTAGCTACTGTTTTAGTGTGTTGGTAGGTTTGTGGGCTACCATGATGCCAACGGGTCTGTGTAGTTTGGCAGTCATTTCTGTGATGTCTTTGATGTAAGGGAGAGTGGTTAGGGTTTCTGGACGTGTTTTGTCTGCTTGTTTGGGTTTGTTGCTGAGAAATCGGTGGACTGTGTTCATTGGGTACCCGTTCTTTTTAAATACACGGAAAAGGTGATTTCCCTCTGCTCTGCATAGTTCCTCTGTGCTGCATTGGCTCGATGAAATAATGTTCTGCTGCAGCTTTGTTTGCAGATTTTGGGATGATTGCTTCTGTAGTTCAATATTTGGTCCGTATGTGTTGTTTTCCTGTAGACGCTAGTTTGAAGTTGCTCATTGGCTGTTCGCTCTACTGTGACATCTAGGAATGGCAGTTTATTGTTGTTTTCCTCCTCTTTAGTGAATTTTATGCTAGTAGTATATGATTTATATTTTGATTCATTTTTACTACTTTTATAAAATATATTTCGATAACTACATGAATAAGAAATATTTGGAGGATATGAACCAAGCACAAGCAGTTGTGACTAATTTAGCTTGGGATTACGGTCATATGGACTGGTTGGATAGAAAGCTCTGTTTTCATGCTATATGACTCTTGGAACCACTCTCCAGTCATCCAGCACCTCACCTGTAGTTGTAGATAATACAAATGTTTCTGCAAAGAGCCCAGCAATTACCTCCATAACTACCCACAACATCCTCGGATACACTAGATCAGGTCCCGAAGATTTATCCAACTTTATATTTTCTAAGAGCTCCAGCACTTTCTCTTCTGTAATGTAAATGTTTTCAAAACTTCAATATTTATTTGCCTACATTCTCTAGCCTCCATTTTTTTCTCCACATTAAAATCTGATGCAAAATATTCATATAATAGCTCTCCCATCTCTTGAGGGTCAACGCAAAGATGAAGACTTTGATCTTTAACAGGTTTACTCTCAGGTTTTCTCCTGCTCTTAATGTACTTGTAGAATCTCTTTGGATTATCCTTAACCTTATCTGCCCAGGCTATCTCCTATCCCTTCTTAGCTTTCCTGATCTCCCTCTTAAGAATGCCCCAACACTCTTTATACTGTTCAAGAGACTCATTTTAACCTAAATGTCTATATCTAAGGTATGACTTTTTTTATCTTTGTTAGAACCACAATATCTTTATTCGTCCATTGTTCCATAATCCTACCAGCTTTGCCTTTCACTGTTATAGGAACATGACTCTGAATTCATTTTACCATACCTTTTGAAAGCCTCTCACTTATCAGACTATCTTATGTTGAAAGATTGGAGCGACTGGGCTTGTATACCCTTGAGTTTAGAAGACTGGGAGGGGATCTGATTGAGACGTATTAGATTATTAAAGGATTGGACACTCTGGAGTCAGGAAACATGTTTCTGCTGATGGGCGAGTCCCGAACCAGAGGACACAGCTTAACAATAAGGGGTAGGCCATTTGGAACAAAGATGAGAAACTTCTTCACCCAGAGAGTTGTGGGTGTGTGGAATGCTCTGCCTCAGAAGGCAGTGGAGGCCCAGTCTCTGGATTCGTTTAAGAAAGAGTTGGATATAGCTCTCAAGGATAGTGGAATCAAGGGTTATGGAGATAAGGCAGGAACAGGATACTGATTGAGGATGATCAGCCATGATCATAGTGAATGGTGGTGCGGGCTCGAAGGGCAGAATGGCCAACTCCTGCGCCTATTGTCTATTGTCTATTGTCAGACATCACTTGACCAGCAAATAGTCTAATCCAATCAACTTTTGAAAGTTGTGTCTCGTACCAGTAAAATTTGCCTTACTCTAATTAAAATCTTTAACTTTTATGGAAGGGTTATTGTTTTCCATAACACTTTTAAAACTAACAGAACTGTGATTATGACACTCAAGTGTTCCACTTCAATCACTTGCCCTACTTTATTACCCAAGAGAAGGTCAAGTTTTACTCCTTTCCTTGTAGAAACATTTACATATTGATAAAGAAAATTTTCTTGAAAATGTTTAACTTGTTCACCATCCAAACCTTTAACATCTTGGTAGTCTGAGGCAATGGTTGGGAATTAAAATTACCTACTATTATGACCTTACTGTTCTTACATGTATCGGAGACATGTCTACATATTTGTTCTTCAGTTTCCCTCTGATTATTGGGGGGGGGGGGGGGGGAGAGACGATAGGACAATCCCATCAAGGTGATCAATCCTCTCTTTCTACTAATTTCAACCCATATATTTTCACTGGGCGATTTTTCAGAAATGCCTTCTCTAGTTAAAGCAGTAATGCTTTCCTTCATCAAAAACTCCACTACCCCTCCTCTTTTGCCTCCCTTTCTATCCTTCCTTTGGCATCTGAAACCGAGAACATTGTGCTGCCACTCCTCTCCAGCCCTCAGCCAGGTTTCTGTAAGAGTTATAATGTCCCAGTCCCATGTTCCCAAACAGGACCTGAGTTCAGCAGCCTTTCCTGTAAGACTCCTTGCATTGAAATAAATGTCATTTAATAATTCAGAGTTGCTTTGTTCTCTAATTTGCTCTCATCTGTCTTTTCTAATTAACTTTTTCTTATCAAATTCAGAACCATTCTTGTCAACCTTTCTATTTACTCTGCTACTTAGGATCCCCTGTCCGCAATAGTTCACAATCTCCCTTAATAGAATAGCAATCTCCCCAATAGGATATTGGTCACTTTCCAGTTCAGATGAAACCCATCTATTTTGGACAGGACTTTTCTGCCTCAGAAGAGTTCCCAATGATCCAAGAACATGAATCCCTGAACAGTACTCTTCAACCATTAATCCTTCCTTCATTCAAGTTTGTCTTCCATAACTTACATACAAGTCTTACATAATAATGCACAATTTATCGCGAGATAGCAATACTTTGATGTACCTTATTTGTCTGTTGTTTCTATCCTCACTGGGACCCTCATGCTTGAATGTCTGGCATTAACTCTTCAAGAGCAATTACCTTGTACAACACTGAACTCCTACAATGAAGCAGAGAGCAGGTATTCCTCTGCTCCCTCTCACTTAGTTGCTTCCTTCTTGCTCTCTTCTCCATATATAGAAAGCAAATCCTTTTTCCTATGGCACATGCTGCACCGTTTAATTGGTTGCATTTAGACCGTTCGAGGAGAAGTAGGTTATTCAGCCCATCGAGGCTGCTCTGTCATTCAATGAGATCATGGCTAATCTGATATTTCTCAACTGCACTTGCTTGCCCTTACCCCATAACCCTTGATTCGCACACTGATTAAAATCTGTCTTCTCAGTCTTGAACATGCTGAATGACCCAGCCTTAATAGCCAGCTACAGAAAGGATTCCATTGAATCACTACCTTCATACCTTCTGAGAGAAAAAATTCCTCCTTAATGCATTCTGAGATTATTGTCTGGTACTATACACTCCCACAAGGGGAAGCATTCTCTCATGTCTCCTCTGTCAAACCCCTCCTGACAATCTTATCTGTTTCAATACAGTTGTCTCTCATTCTTCTGAGCTCCAATAAGTATGAGCCCAAACTGTTCAACCTTTCCTCAAAATCAAATCCTTCCATACCCAGAACCAAGCTAGTGAACCTTCTCTGGACTGCCTCAATGTCAGTGTATTTTTTTGAAGATAAGGAGGCCGATTCTGCTCACAGTATTCCAAATGTGGGCTGACAAGTGCCTTGTATAGTTTTATCAAGACCTCCCTATTTTTACATCCATTCCATTTGAAGTAGAGGTCAACAGTCCATTTGCCTTCCCTATTACTCACTGATCTTGGGTGCTAGCTTTTTATGATTCATGCACAAGGAGCTTCAAATCCCTTTGACCTGCAGCTTTTAATCATCTTTCTCCAATTGATTGATATTTAGCTCCTCCTCCTTCCTGCCAAAGTGCATAACTTCATGTTTTTCCACATTATATTCAATCTACCAAGCTTTTGCACATTCGCTTAACCTGTCTGTATTCCTCTGCAGACTCTTCATGACATCTTGACTACTTGCCTTCCCGCCTGTTCTTGTATCATGTGCAAAATTGGCTGTATTACATTTACTTTCCTCTCTAAGTCATTAATATATGTATAAATAATTGTGGCCCCTGTGGCATTCTATTGGTTACAAGTTGTCATGCTGAAAATGTCTCCTTTATTCCAACTCTCTCTTTAATTAGTCAGCCAATTCTCTATCTGAACCAATATACCACCTCTTATTGTACTAGTAGCATCTCATGTGTTATTTATCCAGGCTGTTCTGGTTTGTTTTATTTAAACCACCCTTGAAACGTGTCAGTTGTTCAGTCCAAGTATCATTTTTCCTTATTCTTAACTGGTTGGTTAAGTTTGTTTCTCTGCAAATACATTTATTATTCAAGATATTAGTTCTAAATTGCCCCCAATTGCTGTTATACATAATGTACCTGTTAAGACATATGCTGTAGCAGTTGCAACAGAATGAGTGAACAGATAAATATTTATGTGTGAAAACTTTAAATTGTTCCTTGCATCTATTAGTCCAGTTCGCATAAGTGTGTGAGCAACTCTGTGGGAAGTCAACTAACATCTAATAGTAAATTTTTAAGTGGATTGTGAAAGCAGCAGATGCTGCTATCTGCAGCTACATATTTTTGAATCCCACTGGTTCTTTTGGTAATTGATACAGCAGATGAATAAAATGAGAGATGTTCAGCCCCAGAGTTTGTGTCGGTGACCTTCATGAATGATCCCAGTCATCTGGTGAATCACTGTGTAATTGGACTGTAGAAATGACAAGTTTCTCAGAGTGTCTTAAAATAAAGCAAGCCAGAAAAACAGTGTTCAGCTGGGAATATAAGCCTGATTATGGAGCATCATCTGAGGGTACCAATGCTCTTTTTTTATTTCTATTCATAACATGTGAGCATCACTGGCGAGGTCAACATACATTGTCCATTCCTATTTGTCCCAGTGAATATGATGGTGAGCTCTCTTCTTGAATCATTGCGGTCACAGCATTGTTTTGATAGGAATTCCAGAATTTTGGCTCAGCAACAGTACAGGAATATGGTTATAGTTCCAAATCAGGACGCTGTGTGGAATTGTTGGTGATGTTCCCATGCATCTCGGTGATAGAGTTTGCTGGTTTGGATCCTGCTGTCAAAGAAGGCTTGGTGGTTTGCTGCAGAACATCTTGCAAATGCCACCCACTGTTTCCATGGTGCATTGTGGTCAAGCAAGTGAATGCTGAAGCTGTGGTAATAGACTGACAATTAAGAGAGCTGCATTGTCTTGGATGATGTCAAAAAATCTTGAGCTACAGCTACACCCACGTAGGCAAGTGGAGAGTATTCCATCACACTCCTGACTTGTGTTTTTCGATGTGAACATTAAGCTCTGCTAAATTACATGAGGAAAGAATGGTTTCAGTACAATGTGATATAGGTCTAGAAATGTATAAATTCATTGTGGGTTATAGAATATCATGTCTGCTATTGTTGTTGAAATCAGGCATATCCCAACTCTATTCCTGACAGTGAAGGTACTGCAGTTAGTGTCACTGTGACAGACAGAGAAAAATCTGCCACAGTTCCCAGGCTCATTACCCCAGATTAAAACATTGCATAGATGTTGAGTACACATAGGTTTAGACTTGGGATCTGCCACTTCTTAGTGTACACGTGGAGTGTGTGTTAATTTAAGGGAAATGTCTTTGATGTTGAACACGAAAGAAATGTTTGAATAATGCACAAAAGTGTATCTGGAAAAATGAAACAGTTAAAGCTTACCAGACTATCAGAATAAAAACAAAGTTTGGTAAAATTCAAATGCACAACTAATTATCTTGACCATAACATACCTTTGAACATGAGCATTTTAACTTTATTGAGTTCATAAACCAGAGCTCCTTTTCTTTAAAGGGAGGTACATGAACCCAAGTGCATGTACAAGTATATATCAGTACATGGATACTACTTTAGACTCCTCTGCAGAACAAATTAAACAAGATCTTTTCTCAAAGAAACTCAAAACTGTGGGGGGCATATCATTAGCCATGAGAAATATATTTTCAAGTTAGTATTTAGCATGTATTATTGTAAACAAAAATATTGTCGCGGTTCCATAGTTTGCACTGAGATTGTTAACAGCTGAGATTGAAAGGTTTACAGTGGGTGATATGATAGATTAAGGTGAGGAAAGAACTATATTCAGGAGCTGGGCTGGTTCTTGCACAAGTCTGAAATTGATTCCAACACAACACAACACAACTCAGGTTCTCTCGCACGACATTTGTGATACTTGATTATGACTTCGTGAGGATTGGTCATTCTTTGATAGGTTTGTATTGCTATTTAGAGTCAAGAAAGATGTAATTAGTTGTTCCTGTCAAACCTAGTAGGTCAACAAAGGGGTTTCTAACTCAAATCTGAAGCTTTCACAGCTAGTACCAGCGAGTATAATGAATATTGTATCATCACAGATCAAGCTGCAGAAGAATTTCTCACTGGATGAAGTATGTTTTTTAACAGCAAGTAATTTCTCTTAATGCTTCCTTGGCTTTGGAAGGATCATGTCTAATAAATTCACTGCACTAGCAATTGACCTTGTTTCATTTTGATAACAGTCAAGATTAGAGTGGTGCTGGAAATGCACAGCAGGTCAGGCAGCACCTGGGGAACAGGAAAATCAACGCGTCAGGCAAAAACCCTTCATCAAGAAGGCCCTGATGAAGAGCTTTTGCCCGAAACATCGATTTTCCTGCTCTTTGGCTGCTGCTTGACCTGCTGTGTTTTTCCAGAACACTCTAATCTTGACTCTGATCTCCAGCATCTGCAGTACTCACTTCTGCCTCATTTTGATAACTGCACACCTTGATTCATTCCTTGCTTTTATTTATCAGGTGTAGTCTGTGCTATAGCAATCTAGCCAAAACGTTCAGGGAAATTTAGTATGACTGATGGAAGTTTGGTTGCTGTACAGACCCTACATCTCGTAGGTTTCTGGAACAACACACAAAGCTATCTACAGGGATGTCAGAATAGGAATTGGGTAGCTTGGGCAAAATGGAAATATTCAGCAAACCAAGCACCTCCGCTGTATTTGATCTCATTCACAACATGTGGATGTTGGTGGTAGGCCATTTAATGCTCACTCCTGATTGGTCAGAGGACAGGTTAGGATCAGCTGGGATCTGGAGTCACATGAATAGCAGACCAGAACAGTCCAGGATGGCATTTTCCTTCCATAAAGGATATTCGTTTATCTGACAGTCAACTACGGTCATCATTTGACTCTGAATTCCAGAGTTTTGTTTATATTTTTAATATTTTTATTATTTCAAATTCAGCATTTGATCCCAGGTCCCCAGAATATTGCCTGGGTCTCTGAAGTAATAGTCTAGCGATAATATTGCTGGCCATCACTTGCTCTCATGAAGGAGCAAGTGTTAAATGCAACTATTGCCTGTATATGAGGTGCAATGAAAGGCATACCAATTGCTGTCTCTCATAAAAGGAATGTTTTAGAAAATGGATAATAAAGTTGGGGAAGGTGAATGGGGACATATTGCATTTCCCATGTTTACATAAGAAGATACCAGGGGAAAAGCAGCTGATTGAGTTGGGAAAGAAATGAACCATGGTATTATTGAGATCATGCTCACTCTTCTTATGTTTGGTGCCCACCATCATCTCTGCATTGAGTAACTAAATGCAACTTAACTGAACTGTGTTTTTGCAGGTCTTGTCTTGTCTCTTGGCAACTAAACTTGTCTTTTTGGCAAGGTTCCCCATGGGAGACTGATTAGCAAGGTTAGATCTCATGGAATACAGGAAGAACTAGCCATTTGGATACAGAACTGGCTCAAAGGTAGAAGACAGAGGGTGGTGGTGGTGGTGGAGGGTTGTTTTTCAGACTGGAGGCCTGTGACCAGTGGAGTGCCACAAGGATCGGTGCTGGGTCCTCTGCGCTTTGTCATTTACATAAATGATTTGGATGCGAGCATAAGAGGTACAGTTAGTAAGTTTGCAGATGACACCAAAATTGGAAGTGTAGTGGACAGCGAAGAGGGTTACCTCAGATTACAACAGGATCTGGACCAATGGGCTGAGCAGTGGCAGATGGAGTTTAATTCAGGTAAATGTGAAGTGCTGCATTTTGGGAAAGCAAATCTTAGCAGGACATATACACTTAATGGTAAGGTCCTAGGGAGTGTTGCTGAACAAAGAGACCTTGGAGTGCAGGTTCATAGCTCCTTGAAAGTGGAATCACAGGATAGTGAAGAAGACATTTGGTATGCTTTCCTTTATTGATCAGAGTATTGAGTACAGCAGTTGTGAGGTCATGTTGCGACTGTACAGGACATTGGTTAGGCCACTGTTGGAATATTGTGTGCAGTTCTGGTCTCCTTCCTGTTGGAAAGACATTGTGAAACTTGAAAGGGTTCAGAAAAGATTTACAAGGATGTTGCCAGGGTTGGAGGATTTCAGCTATAGGGAGAGGTTGAACAGGCTGGGGCATCGAAGGCTGAGAGGTGACCTTATAGAGGTTTACAAAATTGAGGGGCATGGATAGGGTAAATAGGCAAAGTCTTTTTCCTGGGGTGGGGGAGTCCAGAACTCGAGGACATAGGTTTAGGGTGAGAGGAGAAAGATATAAAAGAGACCTCAGGGGCAACTGTTTCACACAGAGGGTAGCACAGGTATGGAATGAGCTGCCAGAGGAAGTGGTGGAGGCTGGTACAATTGCAACATTTAAGAGGCATTTGGATGGGTATATGAATAGGAAGGGTTTGGAGGGATATGGGCTGGGTGCTGGCAGGTGGAACTAGATTGGGTTGGGATATCTGGTCGGCATGGACAGGTTGGACCGAAGGGTCTGTGTCCATGCTGTACATCTCTATGACTCTGTGACTATCCTGATATGTCTGTTGCTGGCCTCACCCAACATTCCGATGAGACTTACCAGGAGCATCACGAACAATACTTTTCTGAGGCAGCTTCCAACCTTCTATCCTGATTGTGAAGTTTGTTCAGTTCAGATGTAAGCCATTTCCTCGTATTACAAAATTTAAGGAAGATGGTGGCATAGTGGTAATGTAATTAGGCTTGTAGTCCCGAGGCACAGACTAATACTCTGTCGAGACAAGTTGAATTTCCTAATGGCAGCTAGGAATTTAAATTAAAGCTAATCTCATTAATAGTGACCATGAAGTTATTATCAACTGTTCTAAAAACCTCACTGGTTCACTGATGCCCTTTCGAGATCGAAATCTGTTATCCTTACCTGCTCTGACCTACATATGACTGTAGACCCACAGCGATGTGGTTGGCTCTTAAATGCCCACGAAATGGTCAAGCAAGCTATTCCGTTCAAGTGCAACTAATGATGGGCAACAAATGCTTGTCTTGCTAGAAATGTCCACATTCCATAAACAAGAAAATAATAATTGAAGCTTATTTTAACTTTGGACTTCTGATTTGTATTGATACACCTGACCAGTTATATCTTTAGGTGAAGACTTTGCACTGCTGACATTAGCTTAAATAAAACAATTTCAAACAAAAACAGAAATTGCTGGTGAAATTCAGCAAGTCTGGCAGCATAAGAACATTGAACCAAAGTCATCAAACTCAAAGCGATAACTCTGCTCTCTTCCTGCAGATGCTACCGGTCTTGCTGAATTCCATCAGCAATTTCTGTTTCTTGGGGAATTAGCTTGTTTGTTTGTCTGTGATTTGGTCTTACTTGCTGAGTGTTTCCAGTCAGGTTCAGATTTGCAGTATTTTGTTTTACTCATGTACTGTAAAGATATGATAGGATTACCATTCTTCAATAATAATATAACAGAGGTAGTGATTCAGCACACTTTTATATTCATGTCAGAAGCATTAAAAGTGCACCTCAGTATTTCATGTAAATATTATTCTCTTGTATTAAACATCAGAATGCTGGCTTTCAAAACCATTTGTCTTGCACAATGCATCAGAAACCTTTCACAGTCTGACCTATCTCAGTACTTAGAATCTCACTATTGTTATGTATGTGCATAATCCAATTGCATTTTTCAGATCATCTGAAACTAATACAGTACTGATAAAATTAGAAGTGGTGATGTGGGTGATTTAGCAATCCAAATTTAAAACAAAGTGTATGTTTCCTGCTCATCTGAGGATTAGCATTAAAATGTACTGCATCTGGGATCTTCATAAAATCATAGAATCCATACAGTGTGGAAGCAGGCTATTCTGCCCATCAAGTCCACACTGACATGGTGAAGATATCCCACCCAGATCCACACCCCCTACCCTATCCCTGTAACCCTGCATTTCCCATGACTAACCCACCTAGCCTGCACATCCCTGGATACTGTGGGCAAATTAGCATGGCCAATCCACCTAACCTGCACATCTTTGGACTGTGGGAGGAAACTAGAGCACCCAAAGGAAACCCATGCAGACACAGGGAGAATGTACAAACTTCCCCCAGACAGTCGCCCAAGGGTGGAATCAAGCCCAGTCCCTGCTATCCATTGAGCTACCGTATCACCCCATCATTGAGCCAAACAAAACTTATTCTAATGAAAGTTACTTTCAAGGTAAGAGCTGTTGCAGTTTTTGGGAATCTCTGGATGATGCAAAAGATCCTAGAACATTTGGTGGGTGAGGCTGCAACATACTTAAAATTTCACATTGCAGAATAATGGAAGATGGAAGAGAAATGAGCTCACATGGTTTTATACCAGAGAAAAACAAGCAAGCATTATTGTACTCATCTGGATTAACTAGCAAAACTGGGCTATTCTAATCTTGTTGGTTGCTACATCAAGATAAAGTGATTTTGCCTATCACTATCCTTTGTTGGCTACCCTTCATATCAGCCTTCAAAATGTTCAGTATCTTGAGTGACCCAATCCTTGCTCTTTACTCACAAACATTGTGGGGCTGACTGGAATGTGGCGGTAACTTATCATCACTGCCTCGAGGACATTTTGGAAAGGTAATAAATGCTGGTCTTACCAGTACTGCGTTCATCCCAAGAATGTTTTTTTTTTAATTAACCAGACTGAATCTGCTTTTTTGGCTCAAAGAATGAACTTGCTTGCATCCTGGGCCTTTTCAGGCATCCCTCCTTGCTCCTCTAACACATTTCCCTCATTAAAGCAATCACACATCTGTTTCCACTCTTACAATTATAAAATGATGCAGTAGGGAAGGAGATTATTTGGACCATTGTTTCTGTACCAGCTTCTTGGGAAGGTTATTCATTTAGTCCGTTAATGGGGAAATGGTGGCATAGTGGTAATGTCACTGGGCTAGTAATCCAAGCTCTTCGGCTAATGTTCTGAGGGCATGGGTTTGAATTATACAATGGCAGATGGTGGAACTTGAATACAGTAAAATTTGTAACTGAGAAAAAGCTAGTCCAATGGCAGCTTTATCACCACTGTCAAGTATTGTTGATGTCATTAATGTCAGTAGGGAAGGAAATCTGTCATCCTTACCTGGTCTGGCCAACAAATGACTCCAGACCCATAGCATTAATGACTCTCAACTGTCCTTATCGCAACCAGGGATGGGCAGTAAATGCTAGTCCAGCTGGCAATGCGCACATCCTATGGATGAATAAAAAAATTCTTACTGGGGCCTTTTCCATGCTCTTTTAACATTCTTATCCAAAGCTTTATACTGATCTCATGACTGGGAGTTCCGTCCTTATGTTTTACACCAAGTTACTTTCTATCTTCTGTGGCTTCTATTGTATTCTTGAAGTGTGTTCCTTAATACAGAACTGCTACTCTTTGAAATGGTGAGCAGAGTAGGCTCAATTTACTTGAAAATCTCTGCTGGCTTACTTTAACAGACAAACTGATAATGTGCAGTTTACAGAACAACCGATGGTCGCATGTCTTGGTACAGCATACCACTGCTGGTCATCCGATATCATCCTGATCCTTGACTTATTAATATGCTCATTTCTTAAAGGAGTAGCACAACATCTTCACCATTCATTTTCTCATCTAATTGCTGTTCTGTTCTTCACTCAAACTCAATCTGCATATGTCAAAATTCCACTAACTTGTCTATAATGCATTTCTTGGCTAGTTGTGAAGGGCTCATGCCCAAAACGTCGATTCTCCTGCTCCTTGGATGCTGCCTGACCTGCTGCGCTTTTCCAGCAACACATTTTCAGCTCTGATCTCCAGCATCTGCAGTCCTCACTTTCTCCTTCAATCACAGTAATACAAGTGACACAAAGCTAAGAGTTCATTGCAAAACCTAAGTGGTTCAATAATGCCTTTTTGTGTCATCCTTAACCCACAATGTCTTGACAGCCTTCAACTCCAGGTCCTACCCAAACCTACCTACCTTCTAACTCTACCCTCTTGTTGCTTTTATGATATTGGAAGAGGCTTTAACTATCATAGTTCATGAAATTCTCTTTGCAACTTACATTGCCTTAGTTCTCCACTGATTGTTAAAATCTCCTCGAAATCAATCTTTTCAACATGCTTTCATCCTTCCTTTTGTTGCTTTGTGTTTGCACTTTCTTGAAAGAGATATAGAATACGAGTTGTTGATTACAAGCTGTCAACATTATTTGTGATGGTTGAAGCACAAGATTTAGTAAAGGATTAGTTGAAATATTAAAAGCTATAGCACACTTACAATTGCTTGTATAAACCAAGACTGCTTAAGCATCTAGCAACTGGGAAATTGTCAGATTCTGTGTACACATTTGCACAGAGAGGCCTCTTTTTATATTACTACAAGAGCTAAGCTGGATGTCAGCTTTCAGTGTTTGGTTTCTCAGTTCTTTGTTTTTTGATTTGACATTCAAATTCCAGCTTGGCAAAGTTAGTCATCATGCTAATCATTTGCCTTGATGTAAGATCCAAGAACCCAGATGGTTCACAGATCAGTGATGAAGAGTCTGAAAATAATGTAATATTCAGCACCGCTGTGTCTTGGGCTGTGGTAGATACAGTACTGCACGTCGCAACAGATCTTCAGCCAAGATCACAAATCTGAGTTTCAACTGCAGACATTAAGCCAATTGTAGAGGATTCAGAACAATACCTTTTATTTCAGAGCGGGTCACTCTTTCAGTAATTGGAAATGCTTAAAGGAGAAGTCTTTTCAGTATTATTTATCCCTAAATACTCACTCATCAATATAATTGCTGAGCCCAAAAATATTTAGCTTGATGATCATCTAAAATTGATTGGGTTAAGATTAGTGTGGAAATTTCCTTTTTCTGTAGTGAATTTTTTGAATGGGTCCCTCTGCAAAATATCATGAATACAGTTAATAATTTTCCAGGTACAACTTGAAAGCTATAAATAAATTCCATCGTTAATGTATTAATTAATTTCTCAATGAAAACTGCCATCCATTACTTTTGGTTAGTAAATCCAATGCTCACCATCGTTCTACGCTTCACAAATCAACAGGTTAATATCGATTGCATTAACTGGTTTCATTGAGGACTTTGGTTCTACAATTGACATCAGCAACATGGGCTGGGATTGTAGGGCATGGTGGACTATGGAAGGAATAAGTCAGCGTTCTCATCTCTGCTTGGCATCTAACGACCCTTCTAAGGAAAGAACAACCAAATGGCAACAGAGTTGGGAGTGTAGCTGTGATACCGTAATGATTGAATAGTTCATATTTTGGTCTGGCTGAGGTACATGTGGTTGCGAGGAACATAGGGACAAGCGTATACCATTCAGCCCTCAAGCCAATTCCACCATTCAGTGAAATCATGATCGATCTGTGGCTTAACTCTATGTGCCTGTCTTTGACCCATATCCCTTTAATACCTTTTGCTTCACAAATGTTTATCTATTTCTGATTTAAAATTAACAACTAATCAGCCTCCATTGGCGGGAGAGAGTTCAAAACATCTACCACCCTTTGTGTGTGTAGAATTGCTTGCTAATATCTCTCCTGTATGGTCTGGCCAATATGCGCCCCAGTTCTATAATCTCCAAACAGTGCAAGTAGTTTATCTTTGTCTGCCCTGTCTTTTCATGTTGAGATCTTGAAGACTTTGATCAAATCACCCTGTAACCTTCTAAATTTTGACAAAATAGGCCAAATTTGTACAATATATCCTCATAACTTAACCCCTAAAGTCCAGGAACAAATACCAAAATTGCTGGAAAATCTCAGCAGGTCTGGCAGCATCCATAGAGAGAAATTAGAGTTAACGTTTTGGGTTCAGTGACTCATCTTCGGAACCCCTGAAGTCCTGGTACCATTCTTGTAAACCTACATTGTATGCCGTCCAGGGTGAACGTATCCTTCCTAAGGCGTAGTGCCTGAATCTGCTCTCAATACTCCAAGTGGGGTTTAAACGGAGTTTTGTATGATTGCCGCATAACTTCTGCATCTTATATTACAGTCCTCTATATGAATATCAGCATTCCATTAGCTTTTTTATTCACCTGTTCATGACATTTTAAAGATCTGTGCACCTGAGCTCCACCCCGAGTCTGTTTGGACATTCACATAGTTAACTTAATACCATCTGGAATGTATTCTGATACATCTTTTTTCAGTCCAAAATGGATGACCTGATAAGATCACAGTTTCATGGTGGCTGGTGCAAAGAGAAGATCATTTATGAAAGAGATACTTCAAAGTGAATCTTAGGTGGAAGAAGAACTGATTCTGTCTGTATGAAAACCTTCTAACTGCCAAGAAATGTGAAAGAGTGCACCTTCCTTGCAGTAATACTGGAAGTGTACCAAAGTTATTTGTTCACATTTAGCTTTGCACTATAGAACTGCTGCTGTGGAAATAAGAAGACCAAATGGTGAGACAAATTTGTCATCCAATATACGATGGAAAATGTGTCACTTGTCTCATTGACTGTTCATCATCTCTTTTTGAAATGTGAATTTCAGAAGCTAATTAAATGTGAAATAGGAGTAAATCCACAGCCTGTAGTTTCATTAAATATGTGTACATGCTTTAATATTAACTACTGTTGAGTTGACTTGAAATGCAGTGTCACTTTATTTAAATTTTGTGTGAAGTATTCTATTTATTATCATAACCCATGTGTATTCACATGGGCCCACTGGAATGTCAACAATAATAACTGAATCCCTGTACTGCGCATGGAGGGAGATGGTTTGAAGGATGTTGTGACCATAAATGTTAGCATTCCTTGGATACATTTGTAATTTAGTCCACCCCTGCTGTCCTCCTGGGAAATACACGCCATTTTTTAATGCTCAGTTTATGCAAAATTAGTTGTCTTGTATTGTGATAAATGGAGTAGTCGTTGGCAACAATGAATATCTTTGAGGAGAAAGTGAGGTCTGCAGATGCTGGAGATCAGAGATGGAAATGTGTTGCTGGAAAAGCGCAGCAGGTCAGGCAGCATCTAGGGAACAGGAGAATCGACGTTTCGGGCATTAGCCCTTCTTCAGGAATCCTGAAGAAGGGCTAATGCCCGAAACGTCGATTCTCCTGTTCCCTGGATGCTGCCTGACCTGCTGCGCTTTTCCAACAACACATTTCCAACAATGAATATCTGGAATGCTAAATCGAAGAATGTATAAAATTATTGCAAAACGAGCATTTTGCCTACAACTAACCCGATGGTTCTCCAAAGGAGATGCTGGGAACTTCCAGTTCATCGGGGAATTTTGTTTTACACTTTAAAAGTATTCTCACGTGCCTAAAGAGGATGGCAATGTAAAAAAACAACTTGCATTTTCATGGCACCATTAATGTAGAAAAAGATTCCAAGGTATTTCACCATGGGATAGATCTTCAGGTCAGCATGGGATTGGCAGTGCTCACTGCTGTTATTGAAGGATTGGACACTCTGGAGGCAGGAAACATGTTTCCACTAATGGTTGAGTGTCAAACCAGAGGACACAGCTTAAAAATACGGGATAGACCATTTAGGACAGAGATGAGGAGAAATTTCTTCACCCAGAGAGTGGTGGCTGTGTGGAATGCTCTGCCCCAGAGGGCAGTGGAGGCCCAGTCTCTGGATTCATTTAAGAAAGTGTTGGAAAGAGCTCTCAAGGATTGTGGAATCAAGGATTATGGAGATCAGGCAGGAACAGGATACTGATTAAGGATGATCAGCCATGATCATATTGAAAGGTGGTGCAGGCTCGAAGGGCAGAATGGCCCACTCCTGCACCTATTGTCTATTAGGTAAAAACAATGACTGCAGATGCTGGAAACCAGATTTTGGATTAGTGGTGCTGGAAGGGCACAGCAGTTCAGGCAGCATCCGAGGAGCAGCCTATTGTCTATTGCTGACTGCCATTTAAACTGCCTGCTTACCATAATACACCGAGGTCTTCATACCTTCCAGCCTAGGCTTTAGCAGATATCCAACACTGAGCTGGAGTTGGGAGGTCACAGAATGAGCATAATTTGGTCAGGAACTGAAGACACATCCTTTAAAGATCCAACTTCACTTCAATAGCTCATGTTTCCAAATCGAACCATCTTACCCGAGACTGCACAGGCTTGTCCCACCCAGTGATGGTTCACCCCTCCTAATGCACTCCTAACAATGTTCATCCACCCCACTCCTCTCCAAACCCCCCCCCCCCCCCCCCCCCCCCAAGAGTGCTCAACTTTAACCTCACCCCTTTGACAGTGTTGACTCTGGTCATCCCTCCCAACGATGTTCATCCTCTTCCCTCAATGTCTGACATTGTTCAGTCTCCTTTATGCACCTAACCCTCCAACAAAGCTCAACTTGGAAATATTCACCACATCATTCCCCCCACCCCTCCAACCCTGGCAAAAAAAATGGTTTTCCCTTCTCTGTGCTGAGCCTGAACAACGCTGACTCTGCTGATGTTGGCTGGCCAGAAGTCAGGGTTCCCAGAGGGTGAAACAGAAAAGGGGTCTGATAAGCTAAAGTCATGAATGGCTGTGAATGGTGGCACAATGCAAATGGCAATGTGCCCAAAGGAGACAGTGTGTGAGACATGAAGCATTTGATGAGGGGTGGTGGAGTGGCATTGTTATAAGCAGTGATGATATGGGAGAATGTAAATGCAAACTTGAATTTGGCATGGCAGGAGTCGAGGAGCCATTATTGTTTATGTGAAGACAGTGATTCTTGGTGAGTAGCACTTCATACAAATTGAGGTGCAAGTGGCAGAGATTTTAAAGAGCTGAAGTTTGCAGATGACTGTTGATAAAATCACAAAGACACTTACAGAGATTTCAGTTGAAGATGGGTTTACGTCAAAAGTGGAGGTGAGTAATGTGCAAAAAGAAATATAGTTAGTTCATATGAAGAGCTTGGTTTAGGATCGGATAGGATCCCATCATTGCACAGAGATCCTTAGACTTTGGCAGGGAAAGGGGATGCAGAATTCTGGGCCTGTGTTGTCTGTGATCAGGCCCAAAATTAACGGATTAGTTATTTATTTACTTGGAAGCAATTGCAATTCATCCAAGACTGGATGTTGGACAAGCAGGTTGACAAGACAGACTCCACAAGGATCTCATGTCCTTAGCTGATATGCGGTTAACTCTTATGTGCTCAGTTTTGACAAGTTGGGATTGACAATAAGCAAAGTCTAGACCCCAGAAATTAATATTTGAAATAAGTTTACTGATAAAGCCCATTATTAAATTCAAAAGCAAACAACTGCTGATGCTGAAAATCTGAAATAAAAATAGAAAATGCAGGAATACTGTTCTGATAAAGGGGAAGCATCCTGAAATATTAAATCTGACTCTCACTTCACAGATGCTGTCTGGCCAATGAGTATTTCCAGCATTTTCTCTTTTTCAGTTATTCTGTTCAATGGCCAGCATCTTTCTAATGTGATTATGATTTCTTTCCAGATTATATGGTCACAGATTCCCTGATGTGGTCACTTTGTACTAAAAACTACGCAGACATGAATCCCCTGAATCTTATTTACCCATTGAAGAGAATTTGTCAAACACTATGGGAGCTGCCCTAATGGCTGGTATGATAGTTCATGTCAAGGGACAATGAGAAGATTGAAATTGTTGAATATTACAGTCTGGTTCAGTCATTTAATGAATTTGTGACATTCTATGCAGCAATCAGGTGTTCTCTGTTAAAGGAATAGTTTGATTTTGCTGAAGTTATAAATGGAAATTATAACAGATGTTTTCTATTGCATACAAAGCTGCACCATACTTCTTTTAAAAACGTTTTTCACATAAGTATCAGTTGTTGTATTTTGCAGAAGGTTTTTTGTACAAAATTGAATGTAAAATTTAATTATTCTAATTTTGGGGCAGCGCTAACACCGTGCAATCATTGTACAACATGGTGCAAAATTGCATGTTAAGTGAAGCCACGTGTGATCATCGAATTATATGGCACAGGAGGAGTCCATTGGAGTCATCAGGCCTTTGCAGGATCTTTGAAAGTACTTTATGATTAAACGTGTTCATCCAGTCTTTCCCCAATTCTCTACAGTTTCTGCACTCCACATTAACGTACACATCTTCCAGATGCTTTCCTTTTGCTGAGGTAATTGGGTGGTATAGAGACCAAAATTGACCAACCCTTCACACAGTTTTAGTTCTATCCAATTTAACCATTCAAAATTGAGTTAAATGCATTTCCCTTTTGTGTTTAGTCTGGCACTTTTGTTCAACTAAATATCAAATTATGGACTTGCATGCAACTCAATCATTAATTTTTCTGGAACATTTTTTTCTCTCTGCTGATGAATTGGATGGTAACATACCGATAGGGCAAAATTGTATCCAAAAAGAAGGGAAAAAAGCATGCAATTAACTTTCACAGGTTCAGGGAGCACCAAGGAACTATTTGGCTCATGAAGTATTTGTCAAATGTTCTAATACAGAAGAAAATAGACTCCATGTTGTAGTATTTATCCAGGACAGATTAGAAGAAAATACCTTCAAGAGCCACTCAATTATCTGTAAATCCAACTGTTTGCGATTAAACTAAACCAACTTCAGTTAATTGTAGTTCTGTAAATTATATAAAATATATTTATGATGAGATTTATAGCTAAATCCAAGCATCATTTCAAGAAGTTAGGGTCTTTGGCTAACAGAAATGCTATGTACCATATTCCAATTTGGAGAGATATACATATCAAAGCTTGTGAAGGCTCGAGCTCTCTAAGAGCTATTTATATATCAATGTTTAAAATGAAATAAATGGCAGCTGTTATACATTGCAATCAGTTGTCTATTTTCATATGTTGTGATGACTTAGTAACATTTTAAGATCTTGCTTTTTATTCGAGTTTAATAAAATAATAAGATTAATATTTGAGCTTAGTCTACTCTTTGTATTGCATATGGTCTTCACAGATTTGGATAACATTTTTTGTTCTCCATCAGCAATGGTTTTGCAGAAATGTTACAGCATTATGTTGATGCAAACATTATTAATAAAGAGTTTTCTCATAAATAAATTAGTATCAGTGGGCCAATTCATTTACATAACCCTCATACTTGTATGTAAAATAAGTGTATGTAAACACAGAAATAAAATTACATCAAGTATTGGCAAGAATCCCAGAAGTATTTAGTAATCTGATGCTTTAGGTACAGCATTTACTCCGGCCCAAGATCACAAAGGATCCTTATCCTCTCAACAGTTTGGAGATAATTCTCTAGCATTTAAGTAACATCAAGCTTAAAATGTAAGTTACACATGTAGCCCTCAGACAGCATTTCCTCTCATAATAGTTCCTGATGTACAGAACTGTGAGGTCCATGTTTGGCAGCAGCTTCTGAAACTGGAAGTGAATGCTGGGAATTATGGCATACCGATTGGCTTGGATGGGATGCTTGAGTGACTGTGCAACTGCATAACTTAGAGGGAACACTACCCTCAGAATTTTGATTGTAGAGAATCAGTGACAGCAGTGCCATTGGAAGTCAAGGAGAGGTGGTTAGTATTCTACAAGTGAAAGATTCTGAAAGATTTAATGGTGAAGACTATATTGGGTTCCATCCAATTTGATGGGGAAGAGGTCAGCTCAAGATCTCAATGCTGGTAGATATCTCATCAGTATCGAGTGTGGTGCTGGAAACGCATAGCTGGTCAGGCAGCATCTGAGGAGCAGGAATGTCGGTAAGCCCATTATCAGGAATGCTTTTGCCTGAAACAGTGATTTTTCTGCTCGGATGCTTCCTGAGCTGCTGTGCTTTTCCAGCACCACACTCTCGACTCTAATCTCCAGCACCTGCAATCCTCACTTTCGCCTAGACATCTCATCAGTGTCTCCTGATAGTTGTTATGTCTAACCAGCTAATGTAACTTGTATGTATTATTTTCTTCTTAACTTGTACCTAATGCTATCTGACAATGAACAACGTATTGTTAAGACAGGCATCTCTTCTCCATAATAATTGAAAGTGGCAGCCAGATAAATCTGTTGACCCAGTAGTGATTCTTGAAATGCAGTAGTAGTCTCCCTACCTCTGGGCCAGAAGGTCAGAGTTCATGTCTCTCCAGCAGCAGAGATTTATGTGTCAGCAAACTTGTTAATAAAAGTTTTTAAAAATGACTCCTCCTATAACTTCGATGATAATGGAAGTAGATTAACAGACCAGTAATTCGCCATTTTGGATTTGTCCTGCTTGTTGTGGTTAGGGCGTACCTAGGGTCAATTTTCCACGTTGCCCATGGATGTCAGTATTGTGACTGGGCTGGAACAACTTGACTTGAAAGTGCATTTTTGAGCACAAGTCTTCAATACTATTGCCGGAATGTTGACAGAGCATGAAGCCTTTACAGAACATAGGAAAATACAGTGCAGAACAGGCCCTTTGGCCCTCGATGTTGCGCCAACCTGTGTACTATTCTCAGCTCGTCTCCCTACACTATCCCATCATCATCCATGTGATCATCCAAGCATTGTTTAATTCTCCCTACTGTGGCTGAGTTGACTACATTGGCAGGTAGGGCATTCCACGCCCTTACCACACACTGTTGTGCCTTTTTCTTGATAACATTGAGTGAATCAAATTGCCTGAAGACTGACATCTGTGATGGTGGATAAAGAGCATGTCAGGAGTAGGCCAAGGTGATTCATCCTCTTTGCACTTCTAACTAAAGTTTTGTGCAAATACTTTCGCTTTGTCTTTTGCACTGAGGTCTGGGCTTTCCTGTCACTGAAGTTGGGATAGTTGTGGAGCCACCTCCACCAGCATATTCATAACTGGATATGGCAGGACTAAGAGTCTTGTCTTAGTCCTGTCTATTGCACGGTGCTTCCATTTTGGCATGCAACTGGTCTTCTCCACATTGAACATTAGTTTAAACTATGTCAAAATGCCCTCCTGCACTTTTCATTGATCTAGAGTTTAAACTGATGGCACTGGTATGGGTGAGGTATATGACTGGTCATAAGGTTACAGACTATGGTGAAATACTATACCAGTGCTGCTGATGGCTCAAGTGCTGCACAGATGCCCAGTTTGAGTTTCTATATGCCACACAACACAGTGGAGAGGTGTCTTGAATATGAAAACAGGACTTTCTCTTCAGAAGGACTTGGCTTGGACAGTCCCAAAATACTGTCATGGGCAGGTGCATCTGTGACAGGTGGGTTGTTGAGGGTAAGGTCAAGTTGGTTTCCTGTTGTAGTTGGTAATCACTGGGAGATTCCCCTGCCTGTCTGTGGCCTCTTCCTATAATACTTCGTGGGGTCTGAAGTCTGCCTTAGGCAACTTTCTCCCAACTGTATTCCACTGCGCTGCACCCCATTGTGTGAAAGACTGATCAATTGTCAACAATTCCACAGGAAATAAACATCAAAAGGCAATACAGATTGACTGTGGGAATGTAATTATCTTTCTGGCCTGAGACTTGAACCAACCTTCCAAGAAAATCAGATGACCAAAAAACTTGGTGCCGTCACTGGGGCACACCAAGGGGCAGTCATGGTAGTATCCAGAGCATTGTCTGTAATATATCGTCCAGTGCATTATAACTATATCTAGTTGCTTGGCTAGACTGTGGACCAGCTCTTTCAGTTTTGGCACAAGCCTTCAGCTGTTGGTAAGGAAGACTTTGAGGAGCCAACAGTACAAATGAGACCATTGTTATTTCAGGTTTCTAGTGTGATCCCTTTCATTCCTCCTTGTCTTCTCTAGAGCTGACCTAGCCAGTCAACTATTATTACAGGTCTGGAGTCACATCTCAGCCAGACCAAGTAAGGACTGTCCATTTAGCAAACCAGAAGACTTTACAGTAATCAACAGTAGTATTCGTGGACTGATTGCATAATTTTTGTAATGGAATTTAGTTGAATTCATTAGTTCCTGTTTTGGGATTTCAAACTCGGTTTCCAGGCTGTTATTCCTGGTCACTGGGTTTCAAGGCTAGTAATATTACCACGATGCTATCATCTCCCCCTGTCCTAACATACGTGCCATGGAGAAAATCCGATCAATGGTAGAGTGAATTCACAAGAGGGGAATGGGGTTTGAAATGAAATTGGCTATATTCCCTGAAAATTTGTGTTTGCAGAAGGAGTGCGGAAAATCCACTGAGACAGTTAAAATGAGAAAGTAAATTAGATGGAAACTGGCCTCTTCCTCTAGCAGGCTCTAACAGCAGAACAACATCTTAACGAGTTAAATATACATTTATTCATGGATAAAATGTGAATCTTGCACCCTCCAAACACTATAGATGTTCAAAGTAAGTTTAAGTACGTACATGAAAAATAGCCACTTCCTAGGCAAAGTAATATTAAGGAAAAGCAGGAAGGTTGATGAAAAGTCGTGGCTATCAAGATGGCAGAGCAGGTTCAATGAACTGATAGTTCTGCTGTTTTTCCAATGTTTCTTGCCACCTTGTTTTCTTTTGAAGCGTCCTGCTACTGTCAGACCAGAAATTACATTCTTTCAGCCACTCGATAATGCTTTTCTATCCTTACTTCATGTGAGATGCTTGGCTTTGTTGATGAGAGATCAGAATTTCAATTTTCAGCAATTCTATTGTTTAGCTTGAAGTTTTAACAGTTCGAAGGGTGATGTTCTTTATTGGTCCATTCCTAAAGAATTCAGCAGCAATAGCTCTTTTATTGGGCTTTGCTAAATTATTATTTGGTAGTAATATCTACTTTTCAACATTTTTATTATGACAGGAAAAACAACATAAACACTTTTTTTCTATTTTAAAACTGCATAAAATATAATCAGTCAGTAAGGAGAGAGCTGTTTGCATTTGGGTTCACACCCAAATTCTTGAAGTTAACTCGAAGGAGCAATTGCTCACCCTGCCACAAAGAGCTCAAATGTCAGTATGCATTCGCTACAATGCATTTTACAAAGAGCGTAGAACTACTTAAAGAGCTGTACTACAGAGAATGAGTTATTAAAGTAGGCAGGTTTATGATTCCTAATGTATATTCTGTGCGCCAATCATTAAAAAGTAATTTCTGTCCATTTTGCAGCAGGGCCATAACATAATTCAACTTAGAAAAATTATTAATGCATATCATACACAATATACGTGATTGGTAATCCAGGCCCTCAGAATCAATGTTTCATACATCTGCAAATTCGGTGGATTATTAATAACTTATAAGAAAAGGAGAGCCGGAAAAGGGAAGCACTTGCTACAGAAAATACTCTCTCGATATAGCTCCCGCTGAAAGGGGTATCTTTAATAGAAGCTGTTACTTCAAACTATCCTGAAGGCCTACTTAAGCTTTGTCTCTAGAAAGTTCACGACCAAATGAGTAATCACCGAAAGGGTCTGCCATGTTGGACAGTTTTGGACATCTTTGATTTGGTTTCGGACAGATTTGAAAAAAATGCAATGGAATTGCTTTGGCCCACTCCTGGAACTTAATCATTGTAACCAATAAGGTAGTGATCATTTGAACTTTATGTTATCTAGTAGTGTTATCAAGTACAAGTAAACTTCCCAGGACTAACTGTACATCAAAGATGGACTTGTGTCACAAGCGGAGCACAGTGGTGTGCAAAGCGTAATGCATTGCTCTGCTCTTTCTTTGCAGCTATGTTTAACTTTGACAAATCATTTGAGGCCACACATTCCAAATATATTGCCTTCTGAGGTGAATTAATAATGATAATTTGAACCAAAATCACAGAATAGTTACTGGTGAATAGGTAGTTTGTTCTGAAAAAGTTAATATTGAGCTCTGTTTCACCTAGTGATGTCCCTCAGCCTATTGGTGGAGATCAGTTGGACTCTGTCATGTTGGAGGCAAATGTTTCTTTTCTACCCCTTGTTGGCAATATTTAATATGCCTAAAGGTTAATGTAATCTGTAGATAAAGTTACATCCTATTACCTAAGATAGGCCTCTTTTGCTGAGACTTATTCCAGAAATTCCACCACAGACTACTCAGTACCCCCTATGTATTAGCAGGAGAGGTGGCATCCCTCACCAAAGGTCCTTGGACAGCACCTTCCAAACCCATGACACTTATATTTAGAAGGGCAAAGGCAGTCAATCCATGGGAACACCAACCGCAGTAAGTTCCCCTCTAAAACGCTCAACACCCAGACTTTGACATTTATCACCATTCCTTCAATGTCACTGAATCAATGTCACTGAGTTGTTAGAGAATTTTTCCTCTCCAACAGCACTGTGGGTCTATTTACAGCACATGGACTGCACTGTTTCAAGAAGGCAGCTCACCAGTATGCTCTCAAGAGCAACCAGGGATGAGCAATAAATGCACAAGTGATTTTAAAAAATTCTACACCAACCACAAACCGCCAATGGTTTGTCCAGGGTCTTGTGCTTTCCTACATGCTATCAGTGATGTGCATCGGTGCTGAATGCCAGTTATAATGCAGGAGGAAACCCCATCAGTGCTGTGTAGATAGAAGAGCAATCCACTTAGCCCCACTCCCCTGCTTTTCCCTGTACTTCTGCAAATTGTGTTAAGATAATCCTCTATTCCTAATGAAGGGCTTTTGCCTGAAACGTCGATTTTCCTGCTTCTCGGATGCTGCCTGAACTGCTGTGCTTTTCCAGCACCACTCTAATCTAGAATCTGTTAAGATAATCAGCTAATTCTCTTTGAAGGCATCTGCTTGAAGAGATGGCTATCAGAATTCTCAAAGCCAGAAATAGAAGCAAACCCTATGTACAATAGAGAAGAGAATTTTTCCTGATGTTTAAGTATTGTAAAGGAATGCTTTGGGATTAGATGGCTTGTATTTTATTGTGTTTTCCAAAACATGGCCACTCATGCTATTTGTAAATATTTTTGGTTTATTCTAGTTTGTTTACATTTCCTTTGCATAATAAATTACTGTTTATTGTTTGAAACAAATCTGCAGTATTGCGTGCGTGTGTTTCAGTGAAAGGCCATCTTATTAAAAGAAATATCAATCCAGGCTTCAATCCGGATTTGGCTTTTCCAGTAATAACATCAGCTGGGATCAAAACATACCACACACACAAGATTTCCCAAAAGATAACATGCTTCCCTGGAAAATAGAATGCAAATGTGTGTCCCAGAAAGGTTAACTGCTCAAGTACTTTGATGATGAAATTACCAAAATCATAAAAGATAGTTGGGATGCAAAACCCTTCCACTTTCGAAACCTTCTTTGGGATGCTGACCAATCAAAAAGGACAACATGATGACTCAATCCAATTATTTAAACATGGCAATTTGCAGAAGATATAATGACTAAAGAAGCTCTGTGCAAAGAGAATCAATTTGTGTAGGATGAAAATTGGGCAGACTTGATAATGGACAGGTTGATGAGCCCTGCTACATTACCCCTCAGAGGCTGCTGGACTGAAACTGAGTCATGTGAGCTCTTCGTTGGTAAGTCCGCATGAAATAAATGGAATTTTTGAGATACTGGATGTATTAATAAGTTAATATATTTAAAAAAACTATGCTTGGCTGTGCAGTTCTGGGATTGGGCAAACATGTTCTTAATAAAACTGATTCAACTTATAAGACTTAAAAGGAAGAAAACTGAAGATTTTGGACAAGGATTCTTATTTAAGGTAGTCATCTAAACAAATCAAGAGTATCTGAGATGAACTCCTCAGAGGTTGATCAACTTAAGGTTGTCATACTTTTGTGAGATATACTCCCAGAATAATATAGGAAACAAATGACTGGTGAAAATAATGATTTGGGAATGATTAGATTCTGGAGTTGCAGACTGCAATTCAAACTCATTAGTCTTGTTTGAAGCTTGATTTCCTTCATGTCCCAATGGCATTACTCCTGAAGCAATGCTTTCGGGCAACACCAGGCCAAGGTGGACAGATTTTGAATTATTACAGGATAGAGGGTTCAGGATAACAGGAAGAAACATGGAGTTGAGGCCAAGATCAGATCCGTCATGATCTCAGTTAAAGTGGGAGCAAGTAAAAGAGGTTGCACAGCCTAATCCTGTTCCTGTTTTTCTTTTTAGTTTGTTTATAGGATGTGGGTATTGCTGGCTAGGTCAGCACTTAATGTCCATCTGTAATTGCACCGCCAAAGATAGTGTTGAGCTGCCTCCTTTCTTTATTTCAGACCACAGTGTGTCTGTTAATCGAAAGAGCTGTGAAGTCCTTTATACTGCCTTTCTCCAGATGCCAGCTTCATGTACTTAGTTACGTCTCCATGTGAATATGTCTATGTCTGGAAGCCTCCTCCACCTTCTGGAAGCAAGTTTTAAAGAAATTTGATTTACAAGGATGTTGCCAGGACTGGGGGGTTTCAGTTATATGGGACATTGGAGCGTTTGAGGTTGAGGGGTGACCTCATACAGATTTATAAAACCATGAGGTGCGTGGGTAGAATGAATAGCAAGGTCTTTTCCCCTAGGGTTGGGGAGCCCAGCACTAGAGGGCATAGGTTTAAGGTGAAGCGGGGGGAAGATTTAAAAGGTACCTGAGGGGCAATTTGTTCACAGAGGGTAGTGCATGTTTGGAATGAGCTGTCCAAGGAAGCTATAGAGGTGGATACAATTACAACATTTAAAAGACATTTGGACAGGTATGTATGATAAGAAAGCTTTAGAGGGATATGGGTCAAACATGGGCAAATGGGCCTAGTTCAGTTTAAGATGCCTGGTTGGCATAGACGAGTTGGACAGAAGGGTCTGTTTCCCATGCTGTATGACTGTAAGCGGGAGAAGACGCACCCCCCCTCCCCCACCTTCAGTCTGAATTAAGCAGCTTTCAATAAGTAGCAAAGCAGAGAAAAGGAAGAAAATAATGACCTATGGTTCTCCCAATAACAGCTGGGTATGATGGTTTGTAATTGAGCCATAAAATCAGCAGGGTTACCTCAGTTAGGGCCGTAGCAAGGTCACTGAAAAAGGCTCAGATCAACCTTAAAGGAAGTGTTTATAGATAGTCTTTGGGTGAATGCAGGACTTGGCTTTGTTTGGATCCCCTGTATGACTGCGCCATATGTTAATGCACACTAGTTAGATTCAAATGTGAACAGTGGTCACTTGTGTGTTCACTGCATCATAACTCAACAAGCAATCAAATTTTCATGGAATGAAGAGGGAGAACACTAATTGGGAATAGTAGGGGTGAGAAAGAAAGGAAATAGGAAGAAGTGCATAATCAGTTTTACACACTCTGTCTAACCACATTTATTTCCCCAATCTCCCCAAGGTCATGTCATGCTTTTATTAAGTTGTGCTGCTCCAGACCTTTGCAAGGCATGTTTATGTGTGTTAATTGTTAAAGTTCTTCAGAACAAAACAATGCATAGCGAATAAAATTGTTTCTGAAAATTTGAACACCTTTTCAAATTTGTTGTGGTTTCTAGGTTTGGCAAATACCGTAAAGAGGAAAAAGGTGGGAAGCTTGATCGAAAAGGGTCAAACAAGGGCAAGGTGGAAGAAACTCTCCCATCTGAGGATGAGCGAACACGAATGAGACAAGAACAAGAGAGGTATGATTATGTTGGACATATAAAGGGAATGTATTCTTTCTGAACATCCATGTAGAATTTGGCAACATGTACAAAGGGCATATCCAGCCATTACAACATGGCACACCATAAAAATATCATGACAGTGAAAAGAGATTCTCTCACTCTTTGAATTCCTAACACACAAATACAAAGCCATCTGGAGAATTCTCAATTATATTCAAAGACCGTATTTTTATCCAATAGATTTTCTCTTAATACAATGACAGTACAGCAAAGGGTCTCACATTGTTTTGCAGCCACTTGCACTCATATCTCATGGGTATTTAAAATATTTTTATTTGATCATGGATACTGACATGCCCAATATTTATTCCTATCCCTGTTTGCTCTGGAGAAGGTAGACGTGAGCTGCTGCCTTGAACCACAGCAGTCCCTGTGGTATAAGTACACTAGAATGTTGTTAGGGAGGGAGTTCCAGGATTTTGACTCAGCAACAAGAAAAGAAGAATGATTTTGTTCCAAGTCAAAATTGTGTGTGGTTTGCAGGGGAACTTGCAGGTGATGATGTTCCCATGGGTCTGCTATTTCTATCCTCCTTGGTGATAGAGGTCACGGGTTTGGAGTGGTAGAGGTCACGGGTTTGGAATCTGCTGTCAAAGGGGACTTGGTGAGTTACTCCAAAAACTCTTGTAGATGGTCCACACTGCTGTTATTGTGCATTGGTAGTGAGGGAAGTCAGTATTGGAAGGTAGTGAATGGGATGCCAATCAAGCAAGCTGCTTCGTCCTGAATGATGATGTGCCTCATGAATGTTGTTGGAGCTGCACTCACCCAGGACAGTGAGGAATATTCCAATACACCCCTCTTGACCATTGCCTTATGGATGGTAGAAAGAATATGGATAGACTGGAGGTGAGTTACTTGCTGTAGGTTTCTTCTGACCGGCTCTTTTGATATGGCCGGTCGTGTTCAAATTCTGCTCAATGGCAACCTCGGAATGTAGACAGTGGGGAATTCAGTGATGAGAATGCCATTGTGCATCAAAACATAATGGTTAGATTCTTTTTTGTTGGAGATGATCATTGTCTGGCTTTTCTGCAGTCTGGATGTTACTTTCCAATTTGGTGTATGTGAAGCATTACCAGCATTTTAATCTGCCTCCTCATTCTGTATTTATTTCTTTGGGTATTTGAATGAAGGATTCAACTCAAATCAAATACTTAAAAATCATATGTACTTAAATATAGATATTATGAAATTAATAATTATTTTATAACAACATGGCAAATAGATCAAATATTTAACCGTATATTTAAATGGTTGTGTTTAGGAAATGCAGTCGGTTCTGCTAGAACACAGAAGTTCCACTTTCATGCAATCCCGCGTTCGAGGGAAACCTTGTAACAGCAGCACCATTTAAGCTAATGGGGCCAGAATTACATTATAACCAATACACGCTTTAAAAGTTCACAATTTAGAAACAAGGTCCCCAGTTCGTCACTCACGTTCCAGCCAATTTACATCAACAAAACGCACGTTATAGCAGAACGACCCGTACCACCTTTTGAATTTACTTGCGGTTACGTTATTCAGTACCAGATGGTACGTTCACAAGAAGGATTTGGAGCAACATTGAATTTATAAGACTAAAGGTTGATGTAACAAATGTGTTTAGAATGAACACAGGTGGTGATGAGGAGAATAAGGAGAAATTGGCCAGGATTTTCCAACAGACAGACAGGTGATTTTCCAGCGGTTAGCACAGTCAGCTGGACTGGTCTGTTATGCCAACAGCGTGGGTTCCATTACCACATTGGCTAAGGTTATTGTGAAGGTCCCACCTCCTCATCTTCTCCCCTTGCCTGAGGCGTGGTGACCCTCTTGTCAAACAGTCACCAGTCATCTCCTCCTTAGCAGAGAGCAAGCCTATGCCCTCTGGGACTATGATGACTTTACCGTTCCAGCATTGATGGGAGTCATACATAGCACTCTGCAAAATCCCCATTGTCGCAGGCTCTAAGGGGGTCTTATGATCTTATTTACAGAGAAAGGGCCACAAAGTTGCCAGGAAGAATGTCACATCAGCCATGACCCTGTTGCATGGTGGAGCAGGCTCCAGGGCTCTCAAGGCCTGGGAAATTGAAGATGCTGCTGGGCAATTTGCTGTTCCTGGAACCCTCTGAAAGTATCCATTCAAATCTGAGAATTTGGAGGGCTCTGCTCCTGTAAAGGAAATAGCATCTCAGGAGAAGATTAACAATGAAAAATCTAGTCTAACTGAAGAGTGACAATTAAACTGACCCCAAACATAGTTAATGCGCCCTTAAACATATCTCCCTCAGATCTTTTACAACAACAAACCGTGACCATCAGCAGCCTGACCCCAACAGCCCCCTTCTTGTTTTTACCTCCGGGACCTGACCCTTCCCAGCCTGGGACTCCATAAAACCCCTGCCCCCAGCACCACATAGTCCATGCTGGTTGATTTCTCCCCAGCCCCTGCTCCAGCTCCAATACCACTGACATCCACCTTCCTTCTCCTGCTAGCAGCCTAATCCTTGCATTCCGGGCTTGATATCCCACCATTCTCTGTCCCTGGCTAACCCCAAAGTTCCTGCTAGACCTGTTCTTGCTATCCCACTCTGGCGTATTCTTATCACTTCCCTGCTGCCCCACGTCTCTGGTACACTTGGCAGCACCACCCTACAATTCATGTATTGTCTACTACTTATGTGAAAGTTCTATAGGTCTTTTCACAAAGTGGCCGTGTTTTTAAAAAAACCACATTGCTATCTGCATCAGTCCATTGTGCTAAGTCTAAACAACTGGGTGAAATAAAAACTTGGCTGTCAGAACATTCTCTCAACTTGTTGACCTCCATAAAAGTACACATTTTCTTCAAAACAGTGGAAATTTGATAGTAATAATCCATCTGTAAAATAGATATATCCAGTATAAGTTCTAATACTGGAAGCAAATGATCACGGAAGCAATTCGTTTTGTATATCAGTTTCATTAGGAACATTTTCCTGACTATATTATACATATTTTATTTGTTTCCCACTTTTTTTAAATTGTTCGGAAATTGCAGACTAAACATTATGGGAAAATGGTAAATCAGTCTCAGTGGAAACACAGAAATTGAGTTGCATAAAATCAAACTAGGTGTATGTTAATGGTGATTCACTCACTTTCAGAATACAGAATACAGATTTTTGAATTAAAACATGTTCAAACTAGATGTTGTAATCTCAGGCAGAAAGGTAGCAGGTCAAATTCAGGATTCATGCTAACTTAGCTGTAAAGAGTTGGAACAGTACAACTGACATTGATCAGGGAATGAAGAAATGACTTGAACTGTTACGTGCACTACCTAGCAGGGGTCAGGTCATAGTAGGAGCTGATAAGATATAGGAGCAATATTAGGCCATTCAGTCCATTCTCCACCATTCAATCATGGTTAATATGCTCCTCATCCCTATTTTACTGCCTTCTCCCCATAATCTTTTAACCCACTTGGGTTATGGGGAAAAGGCAGGAAAATGGGGAGCGTTATCGGTGATAACCAAATGGCTTAATTCTGCTCCTATATCTTATGAACTTATGAGCTCCTGCTACTGCCTGACCCCAACTCGGCAGTGCCTGTATCAGCTCAGACAAAGATTTGATGTAGTTGTAGTTGGTCAGTACCCAGATTAAAGTTACTGTTTGGGTTCCCACATAAATAATCTACCCATTCATCATCCATGAGGGCTGTTAGCTCAGTCAGTTGGATGTCTACTGTGTGATGGAGATTGATGCCAACAGCATAGGTTTGACTCCCGCACCAGTTGAAGATTCCATCAAGTACTTTGCTTCTCAACCTCTCCTTTTGCCTGAGGTGGGGTGGTGCTCAGGTTAAAGCACCACCAGCAGCCTTGTTATCTGGGAAGACAATGGCAACTTTACTTTTTATAGAATTCCTACCATGTGGATGCACCATTCAGCCCATCGTGTCCACATCCAACCTCCAAAAAGCATGAGACCAAGACCCACCCACTCTCTCCCCACCACCCCCCCCTTGAATGAAGTCTAGGTCCCTAGTGCTGTGAGGCAGAAGTGCTAATCACTGAGCCACTGTGAACAATAATCTCCAGCAGGGGACCATAGGCTTGTGCAGTTACCTTTTAAAGAGTAGAGCAAGCATACATGTTTATGTATTTGATCCAAATCTCTTGTTCTATCACCTTTATCTACCTATCAGTTCACAGCCGAGCAGGAGTAGATGTTTTCTAGGAATGAAGAATAAAAATCACCGCGGCAACTTTTCAAACTGTCAGTGCAGTCTCTCAAACCCATTGATTTGGTTGGCTACGCTTTAATTGATCCTAAATGATATTTAGGACTCAGTTGTTCATGAGCTGCTCTCCAATGAAATGTTAAACTTAGCTTAAAATGTTTGAACTGTTTTTAGGGGATTATTTTTGTTCGATCTTGTCACACTTATTACTCCCCATCTGTCTGAAGCCAGCCAAATAATGTGTATTAAAATTTATTTCCAATTCCCTGTGTTCGATATTAAATTCAAGCTGGCCACATCAACAAAACTGAACATGAGCATGTTGTGGGCTTGTGGGGAGCTGATAGCTTATGTTCACTGGCTCAGCATTGTTTTTGACTTCTGTGCCAAACACACATTATTCCGTAAGTGACTGGATTCTGACATTATTCTGATGATCATTTTGCTGAGGTAAAGGTTTCAAAATGTGACAATTTGTAGATTTGATCTATAGGGAAAGATGTTATTACAGTACAGAAAAATCCCGAAGTACCTCAGTATAGCCCCCTCATTCTACTGTTCAGCTGAGAATTGAATACCCTAAACCCAGGGGCTCAATGTTACTTTATTCAGCAGATTATGTGTGCTGTTGACATGTTTTTGCTGAAGATTTTCCTTCCAAATTTAGTTTTCACTGATTTATACTACTGACCTCTGATTCTGTTATCCTGGCTTATTTTTAAAGTTGTGTTAAGATTTACCTTTCCTAATACACAAAGTATTAATGTATGTCTGCCATGTCTTCTTTAATTGTCCTTTCTCCAGACTGTAGTAATTTAGTTGTTTTAACCTTCTTAAGGCGTTCCGATTCATTCTTGATGCTTTTCTCTATTCTTCCTCCAAATCTTCCACATCCTCTTGCAGCATGCATAAATTGAGAATCAAAGACCCATCGGACATATTCTTTGGTAAAGGAAATACAGTAAATACTGAAGGGAATGTTATTTGAGATTTTGTTAAAAGTTACTGTGCAGAATTTGCATCTCAATGCTTGGTTGAAGTATAATGGACAAATTAGAATTTCAATGAAGAAATTAGCTCTACAAATGGACAGAGACATGGTGGGGTGCACCATTTGTGCTATTTTAATTACAGTGGGAAGCAATTTTGGACTATTCATCTGCATATGAAAATATGGTCCAATTAACAGACTTTTTTTAGCATAACTAATGTAGCCTGTAAGTTTCATGAAGATAGAATGTAGCTTTTGAATATTTAACTAAGGCAAGTTGCAAATTATCTTGAGTTAGTGTCCATGGGTTTCTTGTTCTTTCAAAACATTGAAAATCAAATTTCTGCATTTCATGTTGAAAAGGTTTTGAATTATTGAAAATGTGAGGATTCAAACAGCTAACACTCCTCTGCACCTTCTGTGCTTTTCCGTATTACAAGTTAAGTAAACAGGGACATTAATGGTTTTTTTTCTTAAATTGCAGCAGTCAGAGTATCAGTTAAAACTAATAAGACACAGGAGCAGAAAGAGACCATTTGACCCATCAAGTCAACTCTTAAGTAATCCTCAACTCCAATTTCATACCTTTTTCTCCATAACATCTGGTTGCTTATTGATTAAAAATATGTCTATTACAGTTTTAATATTCTTTATAACCCAACCTTGACAGCTTCCTGCTGGCAAGAAGTCTACAGATTCACTTACCTCTGAGAGAAGAAATTTTTAATCACCTCTGCCGTGCATGGGCGACCTCTTATTCTGAGATTGTTTTCTGGTCGTAGGCTCTCCCACAAGGGGAAATGACTTTTCTACAAATACCCTATCAGGCTCCCTAAGAATCATCGATGTTTCAATAAGGTTGCCTCTCATTCTTCTAACCTCCATAGAGTCCTAACAGCACAGAAGCAGGCCCTTTGGCCTGAACTGGTCCATGCCGACCAAGATGTCCACCGATGCTAACACGATTTCCCTGCACTTGGCCCACATCCTTCTAAACCATGTATTTGTCCAAATGCCTTTTAAATGTTACTGTACCTGTCTCAACTTCCATGGCAGCTCATTCCATATGTGGACCACCCTCTGTGTAAAAAGTTGCCCCTCAGGTTCCCGTTTCTTTTTTCCCCTCTCACCTTAAACTGATGCCCTCTAGTCCTCAATTCCCCAATCCTAGGAAAACACTGAGTGCATTCACCCTATGCATGCCTCTCATGATCTTATACACTTCTATAAGATTCCTTCATCAGGTGGTAGCGGAGGGCTCAATCCTAATCCGCTACCACATGGTGAAAGAGCGGCGCTCCGAAAGCTAGTGTGCTTCCAATTAAACCTGTTGGACTATAACCTGGTGTTGTGTGATTTTTAACTTCCTATTTTAGTGTTATCGATCCACTCAACCTCTCCTCATTAGAAAAGCCCTATTTATCCAGGATTAACCTAATGAACCTTCTTTGGACTTGCTAGTTTAGATTCTCTTAGATAAAGGGACCAAAACTGCTCACAACTTTATAGATGTAGTCTGTCTTGTGTACAGTATAGTTTTAGTAAAACTTATTTTTGCTTATTTTTAAAACTACTTTTATACTCCATTCATTTTGAAGTAAAATCCCATTTGTCTTCCTTACTACTGCTGAATTTATATGTTAACTTTTTGGGATTTATGCATAACAGCTCATAAGTCCCTTTATGCTCCAGCTTTCTGCAGCTTTTCCACATTTTAATAATATTCAGGTCCTCTATTCTACTTGCCAAAGTGCAAGGAGTGTCAGAAATAAGAATTTAACATGAGTGTCAGTGTCAGAAATAAGAGTGATGAACTTAGAGCATGGACCAGTACTTGGGGCTATGATGTTGTGGCCATAATGGAGACGTGGGTTTCACAGGAGCAGGAATGGTTGCTAGATGTTCCAGGGTTTAGAATATTTAAAAAGAACAGGGAGGGTGGAAAAAGAGGAGGGGGTGTATCATTGCTAATCAGAGAGTGCATCACAGCTACAGAAACAAAGGTTGTTGAGGAAGGTTTGCCTACTGAGTCAGTATGGGTGGGAGTTAGGGACAGCAAGGGAGCAGCCACCTCATTGGGGGTTTTCTACAGACCCCCTAATAGCAACAGGGAGATTGAAGAACTGATAAGCTGGCAAATTTTGGAAAAATGCAGATAAAGCAGAGTTGTTGTTATGGGTGACTTCAACTTTCCCAATATCGACTGGAACCTCCTTAGTGCAGATGGTTTGAATGGAGCCGTTGTTGTCAGGTGTGTTCTGGAGGGTTTCCTTACTCTGTATGTAGACAGGCCAATGAAGGGAGAGGCCATTTTGGATTTGGTGCTCAGTAATGAGCCAGGACAGGTGTCAGATCTCGTGGTGGGAGAACACTTTGATGACAATGACCACATCTGCCTCACATTTACCATAGTCTTGAAGAGGGAAAGGAGCAGTCACCAAGGGAAGATATTAAATTGGGAAAAGGAAATTATGACGTTATAGGACATAATAGACTGGGAGCAATTGTTCCACAGAAAGGGCACAGCAGACATGTGGAGACTGTTTAAGGAGTAGTTGTTGTGAGTCATGCACAAATTTGTTCCTCTGAGACAAGTAAGAAGGGGTAAGATTAAGGAGCCTTGGATGACTAGAACGGAGGAGCTAGTCAAAAGGAACAAGGCAGCTTATGTAAGGTGGAGGAAGCAAGGATCTAGCACAACTTTAGAGGATTACTGGCTTGTGAGAAAGAAGCACAGAAATGGACTGAGGAGAGCGAGAAGGGGCACAAGAAAGGCTTGGCAGGAAGGATTAGGGAGAACACAAAGGCATTTTACTCATATGTGAGGAATAAGAACGAACAGGGAGAAGGTAGGGCCGATCAGGGATAGCGGAGGGAACTTGTGTGTGGAATCTGAGCAGATATTGCATATAGCATATAGTGATATAGAGAGGATGCAGAGCTGGACTGAGAAATGGCAGATGGAGTTCAACCTGGATAAATGTGAAGTGATGCATTTTGGAATGTCAAACTTGAATGCTGAATATAGGATTAAAGACAAGATTCCTGGCAGCATGGAGGAACAAACAGATCTTGGTGTTTTAGATTAGATTAGATTAGATTACTTTACAGTGTGGAAACAGGCCCTTCGGCCCAACAAGTCCACACCGACCCGCCGAAGCGCAAACCACCCATACCCCTACATTTACCCCTTACCTAACACTACGGACAATTTAGCATGGCCAATTCACCTGACCTGCACATCTTTGGAACTGTGGGAGGAAACCGGAGCACCCAGAGGAAACCCACGCAGACACGGGGAGAATGTGAAAACTCCACACAGTCAGTCGCCTGAGGCGGGAACTGAACCCGGGTCTCTGGCGCTGTGAGGCAGCAGTGCTAACCACTGTGCCACCGTGCCGCCCACCGTGCCGCCCACAAAGTGTTCAAGTACATAGATCCCTCAAAGTTGCCACCCAAGTGGATAGCTGAAAATGTGTTGCTGGAAAAGCGCAGCAGGTCAGGCAGCATCCAAGGAGCAGGAGAATCGACGTTTCGGGGCATGAGCCCTTCAGCCTTCCTGAAGAAGAGCTCATGCCCGAAACGTCGATTCTCCTGCTCCTTGGATGCTGCCTGACCAGCTGCGCTTTGCCAGCAACACATTTTCAGCTCTGATCTCCAGCATCTGCAGTCCTCACTTTCACCCAAGTGGATAGGGTTGTTAAGAAAGCATATGGTGTTTTGGCTTTCATTAACAGGTGAATTGTGTTTAAGAGCTGCAAGGTTTTGCTACAGCTCTACAAGACCTTGGTGAGACCACACTTGGAATATTGTGTCCAGTTCTGGTCGCCCTCCTATAGGAAAGATACAGAGGCTTTGGAGAGGGTGCAAAGAAGATTTACCAGGATGCTGCCTGGACTGGAGGGCTTGTATTATGAAGAGAGGTTGTGTAAGCTCGAACCTTTCTCTCTGGAGAGGAGGAGGAAGAGAGGAGACCTGATTGAGGTGTACAAGGTAATGAGAGGCATGGATAGAGTCAACAGCCAGAGACTTTTCCCCAGGGCTGGATTGACTGGCACGAGGGATCATAGTTTTAAGATATTAGGAGGAAGGTATAAAGGAGACATCAGAGGTAGGTTCTTTACGCAGAGAGTTGTGAATGCATGGAATGTGTGGTGGTGGTGGTGGTGGTGTGGAAGCAGAGTCATTAGGTTCATTTAAGCGACTGCTGGACATGCACATGGACAGCAGTGAATTGAGGGGTGCGTAGGTTAGGTTATTTTATTTTACATTAGGATTAATCCTCGGCACAACATTGTGGGCCGAAGGGCCTGTTCTGTGCTGTTCTTTTCTATGTTCTATGATCTCTCATTTTCCCAAAGTGTATTTTGTCTGCCAAGTTTCTGCCTCACCTACATTATTTCCAACTTGCCTGCTGCTGTGATCAGCTTCAAGGTCCACGCCTGGTTGTACTGTCCAGAATTGAATGTTATTGTGACCCCTCACCAACCAACATGTGCAATGGGGTAAGACAACTCCAAGCAGCTATGGCGAATGAACTTTTTTTTAAGTCTGTCGGTGTTTATCAGTCGTCATCGAAAAGTATGCCGCTGGAAAAGCACAGTAGGTCTGGCAGCAGCCTAGGACTTACCCCCGAACCGTCGACTGTGCTGCTCCTCGGATGCTGCCTGACCTGCTTTTCCAGCACCACACTTTTTGACTCTGACTTTCCAGCATCTGCTGTCCTAGCTTTCTCCTTGTCGATATTCATCAGCCTGGTTGCCTGCTAAACTCCTCCCAAGACCATGTTCCAGTTGATGTCAAATTCGGGGTATTTCACTTGAAATGTCTGCCATACAATCCCATTTTGCATTTTCTGAGATGTGTACTTTGAAAGTCTATGGTAACATGGAGTCCAAATTAAGGGCAAACAGCTGCACCATTCAACCTGGCTGTCACAGGTTGCAATTACTGCCATGTTAGTCTGGTGTAGAGCTGTGCATTAACCCAAATCCACCTTAAACCATACAAACAGCTGGCAGGACTAAGATGCATATATAGAACAGGGTCCACAACACAAAGGGATGATTAGGTTGCCTGGCTTCATAATGGAGAACATGACAAACCATGGGAGTATACGTAAAACAGCAATGTGGCTGAAAATGTGTATCCTTGCACTGGATTAAAACAGTGAGAGTTTATGAAGAAGTGAGCTCAACAAATTCATCTCCAGTTGGGAAAACCACAGATAAGGTGTTAGAATATCGTGTGAAATAACTACATCAGAAAGTACAGAGCGAAAGCTATCTGAGCAGAGCTGAAGCAGTGAGTGAATGAGTAAAGTTAGTCCTCAGTTTATAATGCCTAAAAAGTAAAAACTTCTCTAGGTTGAAAAGAGTTAAAAATTGCAACAAAAAACAGCTCGATTATATCAGACAGTTGAGAGTTTGAATTCTTTTAGATCCTTTATTAGAATGTGTTTTGATGTACTGAAGTGACCATAAAGCATGGGAACAGAAGGCCATTCGGCCCATCAAGTCTGCTCCGTCATTCGCTCATGGCTGATATGTTGCTCAAATCCATTTTCTCCCTATAACCCTTAATTTGCAACTAACCGAGAACTTATCTATCTCTGTCTTAAGTCTGCTCAATGACTTAGTCTCCACAGCTTTCTATGGCAATGAATTCCACAGTTTAACCACCCTCTGACTGAAGAGATTCCTCCTTGTCTCAGTTCCAAAAGATCATCCCTTCACTCTGAGGCTGTGCCCTCAGATCCTAGTCTCTCCTTCTAGTGGAAACTTCATCTCCACCTTATCCAGGCCTCTTGGTATTCTGTAAGATTCAGTGAGACCTCTTCCTTATCTTTCCAAACTCCATCAAGTACCGACAGAGATCTTCAAGTGCTGCTGATATGACAAGCCATTCATCCCTGGGATTATTTTTGTAAACCTCCTCTGGCCCCCGTCCCTCCAATGCCAGCATATCCTTCCTTCAATGCAAGGCTAAAACCACACTCAATATTCCAAATTCAGTCTGACCAGATACTGAAAGATCACCACCAATGCTTCTACAATCTCCTCACCTCTCTCTTTGAGAATCCTGGAGTGTAGTCCATCTGATATGGGTGATTTAACCACCTTCACACCTTTCAGCTTTCCAGCAGCTCCTCCTCATTAATGGTCACTACATTCACCTTTGTCCCAATTCTTTTGAATAACCTATCACTTCTGTAATCTCTTCCACGCCCACATCCCTCTGTCTTATCTGTGCTCCTATACTTCTGGCCTCTTTAACACCCCTGTAGTTTATGTTCCGTTGGCAACTGAGCTTTCAGTTGCCTCGGTCCTATGCCCTGGTTTTCACTCATTAAAATTAATGCTATCCATAAAATCTACCATTTTGACCATTCTGACCTAATACTCCCTTAAGTGCTTCACTGTTAAATGTTGATTTATTACAGTCTTGTCAGATGTCTTGGGATGTTTCGACGTGGTGCAGGTGCTAAATAAATGCATCATGTTGTTCAAACTGGATGCAAATAAATTTTTAAAGCATATGATACAGGGAAAAAAAGGAGTGTCCAAGATATGACCTGATTATATTGGTTCATACAACTCTTTGCATTTCTGTTTATGTAAGAAAAAAAAGCAGAAGCTGGAACTGCAGCCGAACCTGCACTCTTTCAAAACACTGCAGATGGTGAAAATCTGAAATAAAAACATAAATGCTGGAATTACTCAGTGGGCCAGGCAGCATCTACGGAGAGAAAAATACCTATTTTTGGTGTTTTGGGAAAAGCTACAACCTGAAATTTTCTATCTGAAATTCCAGATTTTCATTCTCCCATTGCATTGGACTCTCAGCTTCTTGTGTCCTCTTGTGATGAATATTGTTGCACCGTATCATGTCTTTAAGAGCTTCATTTACAGGTCACCATCTTGAGCTGCTTTCCTTATGTTGTTGTCATTGTGACAGTCAGAAGCCTTTGGACCTAATGAATTGATCTTTCAGTCATCCAAATGTTCAGGATTCAGCTAGTTGTGTTAATACTACCACAGCTGGAAATGTGTTGCTGGAAAAGCGCAGCAGGTCAGGCAGCATCCAGGGAACAGGAGAATCGACGTTTCGGGCATAAGCAACACATTTCCAGCTCTGATCTCCAGCATCTGCAGACCTCATTTTCTCCTTAATACTACCACATACTGGTCAACAGTCTCTCTCTTTCTCTCTCTCTCTCTCTCTCTCTCTCTCTCTCTCTCTCTCTCTCTCTCTCTCCCCCCCCCCCCCCCCCTCTCTCTCTCTCTCTCTCTCTCTCTCTCTCTCTCTCTCTCTCTCTCTCTCTGTCTCTCCCTCTCCCCCATTGACCTCTGATAGTGAATATATTCAGTTCATCAGAAACTCCATTACTGTGTGGTTTCATGCACGTTTTCAGAGCTTTCAAAATCTCTCCTGTTTGTGTTCTCCACTTCTAAGTGTGAGGAGCTTGTAGCACTCTTTCCCAGGGCTTGTAACACACTTGTTACTCTTCAATGCTCGAGCTTCTTATTCAATTCTGTAGCTATTTCAAAATTGCAGACTGAATTTTACTTTTTTTTGTATAATGACGGAATCTCTTTCAGCTCTGAAAATTCACTCAATCTCAGCTCCACATGTCTGACACTGGGTTTCGCATAACATGTTTAATGACTACTCAGTCTAAAGTAAAATCAAATTTGAACAGTTGTAGAGGTAGCACGAATGTAGCAAACCAGCCAGAACACTGTACAAATCCATTTCTCCAAACCGTGCAAATGCAGTTCAGAAAGTTTCGTACTTCAGATCAATGGAGGTTATATAGTCTGGATTCCCACTTTATTTATTTAAAGCTGAACATTAATAATTAAAAGCCAAATCCAGTAAATCAGTGGAGTAGTGGTTAAGCTACTTACCTTTGGCCTTTTATGCCTGTGATTCACAACCCCGTTGGTAGTTTTCACCATAAGCTCTCAAGATATGAATAAGGCTTTCAACCATCTTTTACGATGCTGTTCTCCGTGAAGATTAAGGTTGTGCAGCTATTGCTGTCCCTGGAAATGCTCGCTGTCAAGCTCTGTTTTGAACAATTAATGTTCTCTGAAAAAAATTGCCTTATTTTGTAGCAAGTATTTTCAATTTGATGTTGTTCACGGCTGTAAAACATTTCCTTTAACCCATCCTTCCTTTTCCTCCTCCGTCTCAATGCACAATGTTTCTGGTTTTAGATTATTTTGGTGTCCAAGTCCAGTCACCTATCACAAACATTCACCTTTCCATGTTATCTCATGTTCTCAGAGACTCTGCAGGACCTCTGAATGAGGGATTAAGAAACATTTTCTTGTAAATAATTTTATCAAATCTTAGAAATGTCTCAGCGCTGCCACAATAAATTAATGAATATGGTTCTGCAGTAGTTATTTGGTGGTCAAAAATATCCAACAAATGAGAAGAATGATTAACCCTTGTGTTTTTCGTGGTAATGGTGGCGATTGGCCCATACTTTTCAGTACCAGTGGCTCCATAACAGAGTCATAGAGTCATGCAGCATGGAAATGAATCCTTCGGTCCAACGCATCCATGCTGACCAGATATCCTAATCTGACTTAGTTCTGTTTGCCAGCATTTGGTCCATATCGCTCTCAAACCTTCCTATTCATATATCCATCCTGATGGCTTTTAAATGTTATAATTGTACCCACTTCATCCTCTGTCAGTTCATTCCATACACACCACCACCTTCTGCATGAGAGAAATTACTGTTCAGGTCCTTTTTAAACATGTACACTCTCATCTTAAACTTATGCTCTCTCGCTTAGGATTCTTCCACCCTAGAAAAAGACCTTGGTTACTCACTCTATCCATGTCCCTCATGATTTTTTAAAAAATCTCTAAATTGTTATCCCTGAGCCTCTGAAGCACCAGGAAAAGAAGTCCCAACCTATTCAGCCTTTCCATATAGTTCAAACCCTCCATTCCTGGCAACATCCTTGTAAACCATTCCTGCATTCTCTCAAACTTAAGAAAAGAATTGCATGCAGTATTCTAAAAGTGGCCTTGCCAATGTCCCGTCCAGCCGAAACATGATGTTGTTCAAGTAATTGAGCAAACAAGACTCTAGTTTACTACTGCTTCTGAAGTGGGTCCTCTCTCAACAACGTAATAACATTTAAATGCACTATTTATTGAATTGCTTTAAAATATGATTTGGTTGAATCAAAATGGTTGGAAGCTTGAAATCTGATTTAGTTACTAGATGTCTTTATGCCTAATATTGGAATCCTTAACATTCAGAAGGCTTGATAATCAGAAGTCATGTTTTACTGAGGTTTATTTATTGGGATAAAGTAATATTCAGTAAAACAATAGAGTTATAAAAGGTAGCTTGCGATTGTATGTATTTTATAAAATGTTTAAATTATTATTACATTTGCTGCACATGAGATTCATTAAGTTGATGATGCATCAACTGTAATTCTCTGTACTATACTGTTTGTTATTCTCTGAAGCCCCACCGGGTCCTAAAGTGAGGAAATTATGAAAGACTCTCATTAAAATAGTTCTTATCAAATCTCAGAAATGTCTCAGTGCAACAATGGAAATCGAAGCATCCCACCAAGGTCATTGTAAAGGAAGCTTAGACAACAGGGACCATCAAAAGATTACATGCAAACTGGGCTGAGATAAAGGAAGGCTGCCGCAGGCTCATTGCAACCTTAAGCTTCTGTAGTCTTGAAAGCATTGTGAAAATTTCTCTTCTACATTATTACCCCCCCCCCCCCCCCCCACCATGTATATTTCTTTGCCCAGTTGCCATTTTTCAAAGGTTACTTTAGTCTCCTATTGGTGTTAGTTTTTGCTTCAGGTGAAGCTCTGGGATAGCTTGATTGACTGCTGTTGCAATTAAGTCAATTGGACCAGAATGCCGTTCGGGGGCAAGTGGAGCAGAATTGATGTGTTATAACCTATATTGGATGCTAGTGGCTACTGGCATTGTACATCAAATCTTTGCAGCAAGTTAGGAAGGGATTGTAGGTCAAAAGCTGTTCCTCTTCCTACTCCCAAGCATCGAAAAGGATGTTTGTACAATTTTTGTCAGCTCTGTGAAGGGTACATTCAACCATCCTTTGGAGATGCCGGTCTGGGGTGTACAAAGTTAAAAATCACACACCACGTTATAGTCCAACAGGTTTAATTGGAAGCACACTAGCTTTCGGAGCGACGCTCCTTCATCAGATGATAGTGGAGGGCTCAATCGTAACTCAGAATTTATAGCAAACATTTGCAGTGTGATGTAACTGAAATTATACATTGAAAAATTGATTGTCTGTTAAGCCTTTCATCTGTTAGAATACAGTGATAGTTTCACTTCTTTCATGAAAGAATTTGAGGTGGGAGAGTTAAAATTCTTAAGTAACCTCCTACTGTCAATTTGCTTTGTTTACAAGTTCTGGGTTCAAAGGGGCAACCTACTTGCAGTTGAACTTCTGCTGGTTTCTTCCTTGTGCATTTTTAAAATATATGTGGAGCAGTATTTTAGTACCATGACCAGAAATTGACATGGTAGCCATTGGTGTTAACATATGTATCACATTGAAATTGTATGTTGGATTAGACATGTTATAATTATACATATTTGCTTTGCAAAAGGGCTTGGTTGTGGAGATAATTCTGTTCTTTGTTTAGTAAACTTCTGAAAGAGATTTTAATTATAAGAATATTGTTGCTGATATTAATTCATTTCTATTCAATAATTATTATTCAAACTCAAATCCAAACATGGAATTAGTTACAATGCTTGGTAATTGCCACAAGAAAGGAAGAGAAAATCAAACATTTCTGGATTAAGTCTGTTAAACTATATGTGATTCATTAGTCTGCTTTCCAAGTAATAGAGATGTTGATCCTGCCTTTATCTCTCACACACACTGCTCTGTTTCCAAATGAAATTAATTGCTTCAAAGAGCTAAAAAAAAGTTTCAATATTAGTTGGACTTAATATTTTGAAAACTGAGCAGACTATATTGGTGGGTGGAAGAGCTATAGATTAGATTAGATTCCCTACAGTGTGGAAACAGGCACTTCGGCTCAACAAGTCCACACCGACCTTCCGACCACCCAGACCCATCTATATTTCCCCCTATCCTATATTTCCCCCTGACTAACATAACTAACACTATGGGCAGTTTCACATGGCCACTCCACCTGACCTGCACATCTTTGGAATGTGGGAGGAAACTGGACCACTGGGAGGAAACCCATGGGGAGAATGTGCAAACTCCACTCAGACAGTCGCCTGAGGTGGGAATTGAACCTGGGTCCCTGGCAATGTGAAGCAACAGGGCTATCCACTGAGCCACCCTCAAATTAGTTGTATTCAAATCTAATGCAAGTAACATTAATTTCTAAAAAGCAAAAAGCAACTATTGTCATTCATCTAGTGCCTGCAACAAGTAAATTGTGAGGCAACCTGCTTTCATGAGTTCAATATAATTTGGAAGAGATGGTCTTGGTTGTGAATAATGGAATTAGTGGGAATATTTCCAGGGTATAGCTCAGAACTGACGAACGTAGTGATTTTTTTTCGAGGAAACTGGCAATTTGCATCCAAGAGACAACGTTTTCTAAATTAAGTGTTGAATCCTTAGATAGCTATGCAAAAAAAATGTCAAACATGTTGGAAACATTTAACCAGTCAAGTGTCATCTTGGAGAAAACAGACTAGATGTTTGGGATTAGATCTCCCATTTAGTTCTGATCAAAGATTCTCAATCAGCAACACATTTTCTGTGCTCTCTATGCATGCTATCTAATGTAACATGTGTTTCCCTAATATTTTCGTCTTTGTTTTAGTTTTTGTGGGTTTTTGGTATTGTCAAGAAGTTAAATATTAATTAACAAAACCAATTTATATGGGTAAGGGATACTTGAGGCAAAAAAATGGGCAAAAATTTATCAAATAGAAATGTAAGACATTAATTATTGTGGTTTGGAAGAGAAAGATATTGTTATAACTGGAGAAAAAGTGATTTCTTTTGTCAAGCTGCCAAAGCTGCTATAGATATAAGAAAAACTAGTAAAAGTGTTGATTGATTCTAAAGCTCAATATTCCAAATAGCAATTTATCTGGATGCCATCTTAAAGCTGAGGTGAAAGAAAATATTGCTGAAATCATTTAAGAATGGTTCTAATGCACTATAATTTTATAGAATTAGAGCAGAATAGACATTCTCTACTGACAAAGTGTTCATGGTAAAGAGAAATTTTCAATGTATTTTTAAGTTTATAGAAGAACAACAATTCTAAAAATAGATGATGAAATAATATTGCGACTCAATATCCAAAGAAATTCCAAAATCTCCATTGGTAAACTGCGCAAGAGTGTTCTATATTCTAACACAAGGCATGAAACTCTCAATTATTCAAACACTCCACTAGTTGTAAAATTTGGCTTTTCAACTGTGCAGCCTCATTCCCTCAATATTAAGTTTTAGATCACATATCTCTTTCTCTCTCAATGTCATTCAATGTAGCTGATTTTGCATTGAAATAAATATTCTACTATCAACTTTCTGACTCAGACATGGTACCACTGATTAATAATTTCTCACTGAAAAGAAATTTTATGTAAGGTCAAAGTAGTGAATTGAAAATGATAATTAAAGATTGAGATAGTTAACTGGCTGTCACAAATATTGGTTGCATTTGAACCTCGATAATCCTCAGTTTGAAAATCTGTCTGCAGAAGTACGAGAACGATGTTGCTGTAAGGCAGCGACAGACTCAGTATTCATCCAATCTGCTAATGGTTCAAGCATGATAGGAAGTTTTGCCTAGAAGATAAGACATCATGTTCCTGAAAGCGTGCCACGCATGAAAAAATGCAATTGCCTCTGAAGAAGTGGTCTTAAAGACTGAAACTACTTGCAAGAAAGTTAAATCCAAAAGCGCGGACTTTCTGTTAGGTGAATCGTGCCAGCTACTCACTGTACTTAGTTACCCAAGACTTTCCATGGGCTTTCCACTTAATCATGCTGTTGTGAAAGCCATTTCAGTACAGCACAGTCTATGGGGAATTTAGGACTGTGCAATCAGCAAGCAATAACATATGTCCTGGACCAATCACACCTCAGAATTTATTAATCAGTGATAACATGTCTGAGTCAGAAAGTTGATAGTAGAATATTTATTTCAATACAAAATCAGCTACATTGAATGACATTGAGAGAGAAAGAGATATGTGATCCAAAACTTAATACTGAGCTAATGAGGCTGCACAGTTGAAAAGTCAAATTTTACAATCAGTGGAGTTGTTTGACTAATTGAGATTTATCATTGCATTAAAAAAGCATCTTGTATTGGAACAGATTCTGCTGTGGCTTATTTAATGGATATCTTTCACATAAATAAAGCAATATATCCTTTAATATATTTCAATGCTGATTCCCTTGCTGAGATACTAGTCTGGTAAAATTTCTGGAGCAACAAAACAACTCAAACATTCCATGGTTAACTACATGAGTGTATTTCCCAAAAATTATTACCCAATTTTAATCCTAGTAGCAGTGAATTTCAATAGCCTTACTGTAATTTTACTGCAAATTGCATGCCAGTGTGATCAATGTAAATAATTCCAAAGTGTGTGACTTAATTTGGAAGAAAAGACAATGGAGAAATTCATTTTCACCATCTGGGAGTCTATGGTGGAACCACAGGAACTTTTGCAATTCTGAAAAAATGCAACGTAAACGAACTTCATTTTTAAAAAATTTATGCTGGGATATAGTTTCTAAATCAGTTTGTTTGACAGTTCAACCACTTTAAATTGATTCATTGCAAGGAAATAAATTTGAATGTTCATGATAATGTTTTGCAAAAATAGATATTTATGCAGTACCCTGTAGCCTCAACCAATGAGAGAGAATGAAGCAGCAAATCACGACAACATCGAAGTTTACTCCGTCACAACGAATCCAGATTTATATCTGATATATGTGTCTCTTCATTGTCCCTGAGTCAGTATCCTGGAATTCCCTACCTAGCACCATTGTAAGACCCCATCATCAAATGGTCAGGGCAAAGAGTTGACTCCAGCCTCCTCAAGACAATTGCTTACAAGGAACAAAGGTAACCTTGCAGTGTCAACCAATTTGTGAAGACAAATAAAGCAAATGTATTTAACTCAAGGATCTAAGTTTGGAGGTAAAGCTGATATCTATTTGGTAAATTATTAACTGTTTATTGTTAAATAAATATCCAGGAACATTACACCTATAAATGGAATAAATTCATGTTCATGTTGTTGGAATCCAGTTCCACACCCAACAGATGGGGTCATATAAGGACAATAATTTTTATTGAGTTCTTTCGAGGATGCACTACATGATGAGCCCTTCTGTGTGTTAAGGTGATTAATCAAAACCATTTTACTATTCGTCTGGGCAGGCTAATAATCTTCACTGTAGAGAATAGGAAATAACATTTTGATGAATTCAACAGTCTCTAGTCACTTTTACATCTGGTTAAAATTGAAAGTGAAGTTAGATTGTCTGTTGGAGGATCAGTGGTTGTTGGCACATTCCAATCAAAACAGCATTGTGCATGCGTGTATGTTTATGACTTCACAATGAACGCCACCAGATAGCAAGACATCATCAGAAGCAGGCGGAAAAAAATTTTAAAAGGTTGGGAGAAATGAAATTCATTCATTTTATGAAAGAAACAGTTTTTAACTTTGCGCACAAAGGCAGTGGGACATGCATGGATATCTTGTCATCTGATTTTGGGTGTGCATGTTTGTTTATAAGACTTAGGGAAAGCGAGGATTGCAGGTGCTGGAGATCAGAGTCGAAGAGTGGCTGCTGGAGAAACACAGCCGGTCAGGCAGCATCCGAGGAGCAGAAGAGTCGATGTTTTGGGCATAAGCCCTTCATCAGGAATTCCTGATGAAGGGCTTATGCCCAAAACGTCAACTCTCCTGTTCCTCGAATGCTGCCTGACCGGCTGTGCTTTTCCAGCACCACAATCTTCAATTGTTTATAGGCCTTGATCAATAAAGTTTATAGGCCTTGATCAATAATATGTGTTAGCAAATGAGAATTGCAGTATCTAAATACCATTATTTTTAATTATGCAGTGTGTGCAACATTTCCAAAATTTGGAGAATGGTATTAAGTGAGAAATGAACTGTAGCTTTTGTATTTCTCGCAGTTAGGTTTTATAGTTGAATAGATACAAGAAATTTCTACACTTGGCAAGTGGTCATCTGCAACCTATTGACCCAGCTATAACCTTGCTTAGCAGTAAGATAGGAGAGGGGTCTTGGTGGGACCAACCTAGATTGTAATTAAAATGTGTCAACATTGTCCAATCCTCTGGGACAGATTCAGAAATTGAACAGTGACTTTTGTTAGCTACTTTTCTTCAGGGTGTCATAGCCCATATGGCAGTGTTGGAAGGATTCTTTTCATATTACTTCAGCAACAACGATTTGGTGTAGCAATCACTGTGAAAGTAAACTGCTAATGAATAGCAACACTGCAACAGTAATACAGTGCAGTTACTCCCAAAATATACGCCATCTTTTTTAATTAGGTGAGCAGCAGTCTGTATTGCCTGACAGAAATTAACATCTTAAATGGGTATACCGATAAAGAAAATGTTGAAATTATTACATTTGCAAATCGTATTTAAAAGAGAGCACAAAAGTCAATCAAAAAAAGTTAGCATATTCCTCATCAAATAAGTCAAAGGTTCTTTACTTAAATTAACCGATTATTGTTAAATAAATATCCACAAACATTACATCAAAAAAGGAATAAATTCATGTTCATGTTGTTAGAATCCAGCTCCACACTCAACAGATGGGACCATATAAGGACAATAATTTTTATTGAGTTTTTTTAAGGATGCACTACATGACTAGCCCTGTAACCTATGTTTGCTCTTTTCAGATGCTGACATCACTCACTTCTAGAATTTTGGACTTTTCTTGTGCGTTTTTAGCATTTGCAAGTTTCTTTGCTGTTTATCATATGACTTTGAAACTATTGTAACCAACTTAATGTTTAAATATGAAGTCTGTTCTCCTGTAATGTGTGTGCATTCCCATGCAGAATGCACCATGCAGGTACTTTGTGACCCCCAGAGGTCATATCAAAAGTAAAATTGGGTATTGCCTTGCACTGAGGCCCATCTGGAACTACTAAAGATCAGCTGGCCTGTAAAGGGTCAAGCTCCAGGAAACCCCCATCAGTGTCCTTAGAAAGTTCCCTAAGAGATCATAATATTATTATTCTAAAGTCTGTGTTTTCATCCCCAGTGCCAAATATTATTTGAAATATAACCACCCAGCCCAGCAATTTACAAAATCAAATACCCTAAGTTCTGGTTCAGATTCTTTCAGCCACCAGAGATTTATCCATTAATATTGCTGTTTAAATGAAGGACTTCACTTTGGAAAACATAGACAGCTGATTGTGCATTAGAAAACAACAGTAGTGCATACAGATGTAAAATCTTAGTGCCTTAAAGATCTAAAAACCTGATATAATTTACCAAATTGCTTACCACATCAGATTTGTTCAACTAATGAACCAGAAGTGAGTATCTGATGTTGCGGCCTTTATAAGACGTCATGCTTCAGCTAGAGAAGTGGGCTGGTTGTGGATGTTCACTGCTTCATGTCTGCCACCGTTTGATGTGCCAATTCACAATGTGCAAAAACTGCAGAAAACATAGAGGTTTCCATCGGGATAAATCCTCTTGCCAAGCCACTTCACCTGTGAAAACTGACAAAGTATACTCATGTCATTGGCAGATTTGTTTTTTTTGTGATCTTAGCAGCTGAACCCTTAAACTGATCTTATGGGGACTGTTCAAGCTGTGCCATTATGCTGGATATTTAGAATATTTGTGATGTTAGTTTTACTGAAGTGTCCAAAAGCACTACATTGTTCATCAAAGGGAAAGTTCCTACGTTTTTTTAGGTAATAACGCATTAATTGTACAACATGATGTTTAAAAGCATGATCAACATTCTATTGCATGCCTAACCTTGACAGGCATTTGTGATTCCTTTTGCATATGGAGTAATTCAATTAGCCGACTCAATAAAATTGTTTGATTAGAAATTCAAATAATTTAGATTGTCCAATAATGTGTAAATGTGAAAAATGGAATGAAAAGAAGGTAGTTTAAATTCTTTTTCTTCAGATTACCTGCAGTGGGCCTGATAAGAATAGAATTTTTAAAATATAATTGCACAGCCAGAAGTTATAAAGGTAATAATAGTTTGACTGACGGATGCAAGGTAATCTTTTTTGGACCATGGGTGTTCAAAGCATTGATAAATTATCCTTTGGAATAACAGCATTTGCATGCCCTTTCAGGATTGACATTGATACTAAAGGTGTTATTTTTAACCACTAGAAGATCTCCCATGGCCCTGCTCATGATTAGCCTGGAGAGTAGTGCAGGATTGTGTTGATTAGCTACTAATAATGCCTGGCCCTATGAGAAGGTGATCTAAATAGCCAACTCCAAGTGACTGCAGCAACTTATAAATTCCTGAGATTAATCTGTCTACAAGTCAGAATGACGTGTTAAAAGATTGTTTTGCACCCGTGACATAGTGCAACCTCTGGAATGTGAAGGGTATAAATTATACAAATGACTACTTGCGCATAGTATTAGAGCCAACATTTCCTATCTATCATTGTTTTTAAAAAATATATAAACATCCCTCAGTTGCACTGCATCATCAGCTTTCACCTCCAAACATGCACATTTTGATTTTTCACAGCTTCTAACTTGCGCAATGACGGTATGTTGTCATTGGTAAATGTATTATGCTGGTGGGAAAAGCACCCACACCAGGTTGGTGATTTGTATTTTTCATGTGAAGATGATGTCTGGCATCGGGAAGTATTTCTGTCTGGCCAAGGAACAGAGAAAAGACTCTCTCAAATTATAACCGAGTTCCATTTATGTTGAGACTGGAGTTTGGACCGGATCCTCCAAATTAAAATGAGGAATTCTACTGTCAGTTTCCCTCAACATTATCTGTGACTGATTTTTTTTAAAATATTGAGCTCTTGACACTTTGAGCATGGTGCTTCAGTCTAACTTACATTTGTGGAGACCTCTTTGTCACAAGATGACTTGATGTTCATGAATTTTACAGAATTCAGGCAAAACACCGTGAAATTCGGGAGCGGCAGGCCCGGGAACGAGACTATGCAGATCCACAAGATTTGAATAGAGCCTATGGATCTGACGATGACCCAACATATGCTGGCATGAGTTGGTGTGAATCTTCTTTAAACAGCGGGCACAACCTGATTTTAAATACTAGACCGCAGAGTGCAAGAGAAGAAGCACAACCAATGGAAGCGGTGTATGCTCAAGTGAATAAATCAAGAAATGGAAATATTCCATCTGTGGAAAGGTAATCTGATGCATTTTACACTTGCAGTTTAATCTGACAGCCTTCTTGCGGCATGTGCTTGCTTTCTGAAAGGCTCATCATCTAGGAAAAGAAAATTCTGTCAGAAGATTGATCCAGAATTTAAACCCGCTATGCCAGAGCTAAAGTTGAAGATCTTGCATGGGACATGTACACTGGTCGTACTTTTCCATAGTCCTTTCTTTAACACAAAATATGTCACTAACTTCTACTTTAGTGCACATCAAAGTCAAAGCTTAATTAACAGTCTTATAAGATAGCAAGTTGGAAAGCAGCATTTTTAGCGATGTATCACTCAAATCTTACCCTCAGCCTGTTCATTGTTACAGTTTGGCAGTTTTTAAAATTGTATCTAATTTTATCCACTCCTCCTTCCTAAGTATTGATTTACTCCAGTGTTAGGGTTCCTACTGCAGCCCAAATCAAATGTCATTGTTTATTTGGCTTTAGATGGGAGGTATGTCATAGCCAATACCTTTGAGTGTTAGGATGGGGAAAACAAAACGCAGTAAGTTACTTTTGCTTCAGGCGCAAATATATTTTTGGTTACACCACTACCACATATATAGCGTAAAAACTGTGGCCGCGCTTGGACTATTGTGTACAGTTTTGGTCGCCCCATTGCAGAAGGATGGGGAAGCATTGGAAAAGGTACAGAGATTTACCAGGATGTTGCCTGGTCTAGAGGGAAGGTCTTATGAGGAAAGGCTGAGAGACTTGGGTCTGTTCTCTTTGGAAAAATGAAGGCTAAGAGGGAATTTGATAGAGACATTCAAGATGATTAGAGGATAGGGTAGACAGTGAGTCTTTTCCCTAGGTTGATGCTGTCAGTTTGTATGAGAGGGCATAGCTACAAATTGAGGGGTGATAGATTTAAGACAGATGTCAGAGGCAGGTTCTTACTCAGAGAGTGGTAAGGGCTTGGAATGCCCTACCTGCCAATCTAGTTAACTCAGCAACAGTAGGGAGATTTAAACAATCCTGGGATAAGCACATGAATGATGATGGGATAGAGTAGGAGGATGGGCTTAGATTAGTTCACAGATCGGTGCAACATTGAGGACCGAAGGGCCTGTTCGACACTGTATTGTTCTATCTTCTATGTTTTAAACTGTATTGAACAGCAGCAAGTTGGAAGTATATATTTCTCTAGTGTGAACTCAGTTGCAGCTAGCCACCAGGTACCTTAAATGGGAGGAAATCAAGCTCATTACAGAAGAAACAGTTCTCTTTTTCATTTATAATACACTTGTCCATCTGAAATGCTTGGATTTATTCAAATTTAGATAATTTTCAAGCAGTAAAGCTTTCAACTAATATGAATGTCCTTAAGTCAGTGCTCATTTCTGCATTTTGTGGAATCTTGATTGTGCTTATCTAGATCTCACTGTGACAAACTAATACATAAATCTTACCTAGAAATCAAAAATTAGAATTCATAACAGAAATACATGGCCATGAGAATAATTAGCCAAAGCTGAGGATGTTGTGGTCAAATTGTAAAGAGCTCTGTAATTCGTGTACTGGAGTTGGTGTGGAAAAGAGGTTGTAGGCGTGGGCCAAGGAATTGATAGGGTTAATTCAGAATGTGTTTTGAGACTTAAATGGAGAGTGACTCCTGGGAGTCTAGGTTGAAACTAGAAAAATATATTTTGGGTAGCATCAAAAAGTGAATTACATATGAGCAATCAGAAAGATAGGAAGGTATTGGAGGGAAAAGCTCTTGCGTTATTTAAGAAATTATTAAATGCCACAAGTGGACCATAGAAGATGTTTCAGTGGTCAAAATCAAATAGATCAAATGGTGTATCTCCTTCCTAAACATCTTATACCGTCTTAATGCAATAGTACGGATCTCACATGCTGCAATATCATATCTGATTCAAAAGAAAGGGCAAAAAGCTTTATGTTTGACACAACTCTCCCAGCTTTTAATGGCTATTGTGATGCGCCCAAATGCAAGTTAAGCTACTAATCATAAGTTTGCAGAAATGCATGTATTTTATTGATATTGTAACATAATTACAGGGCTGTTTTCTGTTGGATGCAGTTTCATATTACACCTAGAAACTGTAGTTGATCTAATGTAAAATCATGTTTTATTGTATATGGGTGATTTTATGATGCTTTTTTAACTTAATGCGATAGTCATTTCTTCAAGTGGTACATACTATACTGAGCAGAAGTGAGTTTTTAAGTTTGGCAGTTAACTTTCTAATTGAAGTTGGAAGCTTTCCCTCTCATCACCTTGTCAAGTATGTATGCCTGACTCTATTTGGAAATTATATGAGATTCTAAGGTAGAGCCATTAGTTTGCAATGCTAATGACTCTTCCCTTTTAGAAAAGGAAAATAATCTTTGAAGTGCTCTTGCTTTTGTCTGTGATTAGAGAGGAAGAATGCACAGGAGATGGTAACAAGGAAGTCCACTTCCTATCCAAGGTCATGAGACAGGATATAGGTGTGGACCCACCCAGGAATAGTAGGCTATAAGTGCTATTGATGTCAGCATCTTGTAAACAATCTTTGCTCAGCTTTACTGTAACTAGGAAAGGTGGTCACAAGACTAGCAGTTTCTTACGTGGGGCACTAATTTTGCAGTGTTTTCAATATGCAGCTTGCAGTTAATCCATTGTTTTGATCCAGAAATTGCAGTGCAGTAAGATCATGTGTCAAGGCAAAATGAATTTTGTCTGAATGATGAGAAACCTCCACAAGGAGGTTGCATCAGCCAGATCTGATAAATCTAAAATGTATAAGACTTACTTTCGGACAATTCTACAAGGTTGGTCACTCTGCCTTTCTGTTATTAATATAGATCAAGAGCTGACAGGAAGAATTCATGAATTTTGCAGATGTTTAAGTGTACTTTACTGCACTGCATAAGTGCCAACACTAACACATGTTCCTGTTATCTATATGTAATATCTTGACAACATTATGTTTGCTACTTGAAGTCACTTTGAACAACAAAACTATTAACTCAATTTCTGGAATGGGTGATCAATTTTTTTTAACCCTTTATGTTTTGTTCCCTCTAGCCTCCCAGCAATTGACTTAGCAGACACAAGTCTATATCATATTAACTATTCAGTGACCTCTGTAACCTCTGCTTTCAAAATTGGATTGCCAATTAATTGAAGTACTGCCATTGTATTTGGCAAAGTGTAGGGGGTTGTGGTGTAGGGCACATCTTTAATTAACAAGAAAAGGACCAGCACTGTGAATTGAAGGCAACAATTGTGGCATGACCTAAATAACTGAACCAACGGGTCTGAGAACTCTGTGGAAGTGCAGCTACTCCGATAATCCAAAATTGTCTTGTCTTGTTCTATCCAGTCCCATGTCCTCTGGTTTTCAATGTTTTAAAATCTTATTTGCTACTGTGCTTTCCATTTCATGTCGCACAACCCTTTCTCTAGAAGCAAAGTTGAAGCATGATATATTTTGACTTACTCAACATTTTTATCAATGTTTATCACAAAAAACGAGTTTTGAAGTGATCCTAAACAGTTGATAAAATATTTGTCTGATTTTGAATTGCATTGTTATTTTCTGAAATTTAAAAGAAATGTTTATACATGTTCAAACCATGCAGTATGAGCTGATATTGTGTGACATTTCCATGCCTTGGAACAGTGTTGCACAGTAGTATACCTCTGAAATGAGTCTCTGTAAACAGTGCTAACAGTTGGATTAGTTCCAATGTCATTTTCCTTTCATGCCCCATCTGTTTTTTGGTAGAAGTCAACTCTGATAAAGCCAGGGCTTTTTTTCCATTAAAAGGTCATTTCAAACCCTTCACTTGAAAATGACATTTATGATAATAGCTGGTAGTGAAGTTCCATGGGGTTTCAAGACGTGTTAAAAGTGCACAGCATTCCTGTGTCAGACTTATTCTGTATATGCTGTGTGTGTTGGGATGGAGTACGGAATGCAAAACATTTTAATTTAAAACTGTTGTGCAGCAGGCAGTTCTTTTGGGAAAGTTTGTCTCTTTGTCTTCTTTCGGCATGGCATAATAATCTTTAGCAACTGAGGACACACTACATGAAGTATATTGTACCTAGCTTTAATAACTAATGTAAAAAGATTTTGACTATTTTATCCAGGTGGAGTTGTTTAATGTGCTTCAGCCTACTCTATTAAGCAAAAGAACATGAAGTTTCAATTTAAATCAGAGAAAGCACAATGTGCACTTGTCTTTTTTTTGTTTGTGCTTTTCAAATTTGTTTTGTGTATAATTTATTTGGGGCTTACATTGATATTGAATGTATGGTCTTGGGTTGCATGGTAGGGAAGTGAAGGATTGGGCTAACTGTATATGGCCAGAATCAAAAAACACTCCCAGCTATTGTTTGTACTGAAGATTGACTTAGAAATGCTGTCTGTGTATGTGCACCATGCTGTGTAGCATACTTTCAGTAGCATTGCACAGAAGAAATCACAGTCAGATTTCCAGTACACTCAACTCGGAATTCTTTCTGCGACAGTTATCACTGGAACCTTATTAAAAGTCCTGTTGAATTCCATATAGTGGAGCACAGCAATTCAAAGAACAAATGGAACTGACCAAGTTGTAATCTATTATGATTCAAGACTTTCACAATCAGTGTTTTTTTTATTTCTATCAATATGTATTTAACTTAATATTTTATCAAATTTACTCAACCTTCTTGGTCATAATTAATGTGCAAAAGTATTAATTTAAATTTTTGCTTTCTTCAGATGTATTCATTCATTTCATCCGTTAACAGTCTCCAATACTTAAAGGACAATGTAGGCAAATCCTGACATGATTTTGATATAAGCTATTTCTGGAAATTGAACATTTATTCCTTATTGTTAATTTCTTTATTGTTCCCCTTGTACAATGCGATTACAGGTCCTGATATGATATGTTAAGCTAGGTGCTGCAATAAATTTCAGCTAAAGGCCCGTTGGCACTGGAGACAAGCTCACAAATGGCTTTTCAAGGCTGAGGGCTCAGTGATGGTTGTAACATTCGCATTTAAATGAGCAATGTTGAGCAACAGAATACAGAGATACTTCAGAGCACAATTGCTTTTTTTTTCCTATGTTGTTTGCAATTCAGACATGTTCCATGCAACAGACACAGTTGAGAGAGGAACGTGATGAAATTCACCATCAGAAAATCTTGGGGTTCTGTGGGTGGAGATGGAAATGGAGAGATGGTGCTGCTGAATCCTGAAAGTAGGTGATTATCGTTAACTGTGCACCCTTGCCTAAAAGAAAAATAGAACTTGGAGGTGCAGTGTTGCTCTCTAGCATTATAACTGAAAGCATGGTCACCATCTGGTCTTAAGCTATATACTCCAGAAAATGCGCCATCACAGCTTTTTGTGCACCGCAATATATGTGGTTTCCTGTTTCCCAAATGAAGATTTATTTTGCTTGCGAGATGGGTACAGACGTGCACGTGTATCTGGCAGTGTTTGAGCCTGCCCTGACTACAGCATTAAATAGGAAATGACAGACCTTTTAAGATGATAATATTGTATTAAGATGTAATGTAATATACCATGAAACCATGCTTCCACAGAGGGAGTTGGATAAATTGAGGGACAAAGCTTTTAATGACATCAGTGAAAGACCATTGTGCTCCTCTGTTTAAAAAAAAGTTGCATTAGTGATTTGACCACTAGTCTGCAAATATTGACAGACACCAACAGGGAAATGATACCATTGGCACCAAAGCTTTTGAAAGGATTTAATATTCTGATCCTTTTCCCTTGCTGTTGCTGCTGGTGAAATGCTAATGGCCATAGTTTTTTTTTGTCTGTAATTTAGAATTCTAGGTGATAAACCAAAGTGCATACAGGGGTTGAGGTAGTGGTTAGTTGTTTCCAAATTTGCTTCCTTTATCTTGAAGTTGGCAGTTAAATAGTCACCAGACAAAGGTGAGCTACGTAATGGTTCCAATCAGTATTTGAAGACTTGTGCTCCAGAACTAGCTGTGCCCTTTACCAAGCTGTTTCAGTACAGCTGCAACACTGGCATCTACCCAACAATGTGGAAGATTGCCCAGGTATGTCCTGAATACATAAAGCAAAACAAATACAACCCAGCCAATTACTGCCTCACTGTCTGCTTTCAGCCAACTGCAAAGTGTTGGAAGGGGTTGACGACAGCGCTACTAGACAGCACTTGCAACTCCCTAATGTTCAGTTTGGGTTCCACCAGGCCCACTTGACCTTTGATCTGATTGTAGCCTTTCTCCATTCATGGACAAAAATGCTGAATTCCAGAGGTAAAGCGAGAGTGACTGCTCTTAACATCAAGGTAGCATTGGACAGAGTATGAGATTAAGAAGCCCAAGCAAAATTGGAGTCAACAGGAACCTAAGGGAAAGCTTTCTGCTGGTTGCAGTCTTTCCTGGCACGAAGGAAGATGGTTGTGGTAGTTGGCAATCAAATCATCTGAAGCCCACAACATCACAGCAGGAGTTCTCAAAGTAGTGTCCATGATTCAACCCTCTTAAATCACTTTATCACTTGGGGAAGTCTTAAACTGATTTGGCCGGAGGATGGGGCACATAACAGGTGTAAAGTTAGGAGCAAGGCCCAATCAGATGTGGAAGGAAAGTCAGGACAGTCCAGTAGTTGGAGAAGACGTGCTTGATAACACACATAGGAGGTCTGGAAAGCTAATTTGTATCTTTTTTTAATGCAAGACACTTAACTGGTAAGGCAAACAATCTGAGAGCATTGACATTATTGCAATCGCTGAGATATGGTTGAAGGAAGGACAAGGCTGGCAGCTCAACATTTCAGGGTATAGAAATTTTAGGCGGAGTCAAAGGGAAAGAGGTGGAGGAGTTGCATTATTGATAAAGGAAGCCATCACGGCAATGATGACAGAGGACATCTTAGAAGGGTCTTCAGATAAGGCCATATGAGTAAAGCTCAGAAATAATAAAAAAAGTGATTTCCATCTGAGATTAAATGCAGGCCTCTGAACAGGATTGAGGAGCACATTTGTAGGCAAATCACAGAAAGGTGTGAGAGAAACAGGGTAATACTGGACTTCAAGTTTCCTCGAATTAACTGTGACTGCCTTAGTGTGAAAGGATGGGGTGAAACTTTTAAAGTGCATCCAAGAGAGCTTTTGGTGCCAGTATTTTGCAAATGGGGCAGTGCCAGACCTCATCCTATGAATTAAACCAGGCAAGTGGTTGAAGTTTTAGCGAGTGAGCATTTTGGGGACAGTGACCACAACTCTGTAAGCTTTGAAGTTATTACGGAAATGGAAAAGGATAGTGCATAAGTGGTGTCTACATTGGGGGAAAGCCAATTTCAGTATCATAGACAGGATCTTGCAAAAATAGACTGGGAGCAGCTACACAAGCAGACATTTGGAAAGTGGGAGTCATTTAAAAGTAGCATAGTGAGAATTCAGAGCCAGTGTGATCCTCTAAGAGTGAAGGTCAAGGGTAACAGGTCAGGGAACCATGGATATCAAGGGTTTTGTAAAAAAAAAAGCATATGTCAGGTATTGTGATTTAAAGACAGGGAAGGCCCTGCAACAGTACAGCATGTAGGAGGTTGCTTAAAGAGCAAATTAGGAGGTCAAAAAGGGTCCACAAAATTTCTTGGGCAGATGCTATGAAGAAAAGTCCCAAGGCTTTTTATAATTACATTAAAAGAAGACTACCTATGAAGTAATAGGGATCTATTAAAGACCAAAGAGACAACCTATGCATGGAGCCTATGGTTTGGGTGAAGTCTTAAATGAATACTTTTCTCCTGCATTCACAGAGGAGAAAGACATTGTAGCTGGAGATTTCATTTGGGTAGTGAGATTCTGGAACACGTTATGACTAATATGGAAAAGGTATTAAATGCTTTAACGGGCATGAATATTCTGAGCCTGATGAGACAGATACCAGGCTGCTATGGAAGGCAGAGGGAGGAGATTGCTGGGGCTCTGACAGAGTGAATATCTTGACCACAGGTGATGTTTCAGATGACTGGAGTATAACTAACATGAATCCTTTGTTCAAAAAGGGCAATGAGGAGAGGCTAAGTAATTACAGACCAATTTGTCTGATATCAGTGTTTGGGAAACTATTGGAAAATATTCTGAAGGACAGGATTAATTAATACTTGTAAAGTCCAGAATTGATCCGGGGTAGTCCGTGCAGAAAGCAGGAGATCCTATCTGTCTGATTGAATTGAGTTTTTTGAAAGGCTGACTAAATATATTGATGAGGGTAGTTATTTGATGTGCTTTACATGGACTTCGGGCAGACCTTTTGAGAAGGTCCGACATGGAAGGCTGGTCCTAATATTAAGAGCTCATGGGATCCAAGACAAGTTGGCAAACTGCATCCAAAATTGGTTTACAAATTTGAATAAGGAGTGGTAGTGGAGGGTTGTTTTTATAACAGGAAGGATATGATCAGTGGTGTACAGTGGTTCAGTGCTGGGACCATTGCTGTTTGTCATGTCAGTTAATGACTTGGATGGGAATGTAGAAGCTTTTATTAGTAAGTTTGTAAATGACATGAAAATTGGAGATGTTGTTGATAGTAAGGAAGACTGTCTCAGGCTCTGGTCTGATATTGATTAGCTGGTAAATTGGGCTGATCAATCACAGAATTTAATTCTGCTAAGTGCAAGCTGATGCATTTTGGGAAGTCTAATAAAGAAAGACATAGACAATGGGTGGTAGGTCCCTAGGGAGTGAGAAACAAAGGGCTCTTGTTGTACAAGTCCATAGATCCCTGTAGGTATCAGCTCAGGTTGACAGGCTGGTGAAGAAAGCATATGAGATGCTTGCCTTCATTAGTCAGAATATAGAATGTAGGAGCAAGGGAATTTTGTTAACAACATTATAAAACAACTTCATCAAATAAGCGGAACTGCTGAGCAAAAATTCTAAAATTCCATCGAAAAGTCATGAACAAAATGATGACGTTTTGTTTTGCAAAACAAAAAAAAATCACTGTATCCTTACACAATCTTTTGGTTAGGCCACAGATTGAACACTGTGTACTGCTACATTATGGGAAGGACAGAATCGCGCTGGAGAGGGTGCAGAGAAGATTTATCAGGATGTTGCCTGGGTCACTCCTCAGCCTCTGCCCGAAGGAAAGCACTCCACACCTTAAACTTATGCCCTCTGGCATCAGATACATCTACCATGGGGAAGTGAATCTCATGAGCAATCTTGTCAATACCATTCGTAATTTTTTATGTCCCTCTCTGCCTCCTCTGCTTCAAGGAGAACAAACCCAGCCTATCCATATACCTGAGACATTTTTTGCAGCAGCAGGAATCCCTGCAGCAATACAAAATGTCCCATAGTGTAACAGCACACAGTATTCAATCTGTGGCCTAGCCAAAAGATTGTGTTAGGATGTAGTGATTTTTTTTTTGGTTTGCAAAACAAAAAGTCATCATTTTGTTTCTGATTTTTCGATGGAATTTTAAAATTTTTGTTCTGCAACTCCACTTATTTGAAGAAGTTGTTTTATCACATTGTTAACAAAACTTCCTTGCTCCTATATTCTACTTCGCCGTCGGCAGGATAGTTGAGAAGGCATTTGGTATGTTTGCTTTTATTGGTCAGTGCATTGAAATAGGAGCTGGGAGATCATGTTGTGGCTGTACAGAGCATTAGTTGGGCCACTTTTGGAATTTTACATGCAATTCTCGTTTCCCTGCTATCTGAAGGATGTTGTGAAACTTGAAAGGTTTAGAAATGATTTACAAGGATGTTGCCATGATTTGGAGGGTTTGAGTATATAGACAGGCAGAATAGACTGGGGCTGTCTTCCCTGGAACGTTGGAAGCTGAGAAGTGACCTGGTAGAGGTTTATAAAATCATGAGGGGCATGAATAAGGTAAATAGATAAGGTCTTTTACTTGGGGTGGGGGGAGTCCAAAATAGAGGGCATAGGTTTAAGGTGAGAGGGGAAAGCTTTAAAAGGGACCAAAAAGGCAACTTTTCACATACAGGTTGATGCGTGTATGGAATGAGCTGCCAGAGGAAGTGGTGGAGTCTGGTACAATTGCAGTATTTAAAAGGCATCTGGATGGGTATATGAATAGGAAGGGTTTAGAGGGATATGGACCAACTACTGGCAAATGGGACTAGATTCGGTAAGGATATCTGGTCATCATGGACGAGTTGGGCTGAAGGGTCTGTTTCCATGCTGTACATCTGTATGACTCTATGACAAAGTACAGTTAAATAAGATTAGTGTAGATTAGTGTTTGTTGGTCAGCAGAGACATGGTAGGTCTAAGGGCCTGTTACTATGCTATATGTAGGACTCTGTGACCTTCCCTCCATCTTCAGGTCAGAAGTGGAGGCGTTTGCTGATGATTGCATGATATTCAGCATCATTTGCAACACCTCAGATACTGAAGCAGTCCCTGTCCGTATGCAACAAGACCTGGATCACATGCAGGCTTGGGCTAAGATGGAAGGTAACACTGCCTGGCACTTAGATGGCACAAATGATCATGTCCAGCAAGAGAAACTCTAACCGTTGGCCTTTGATTTTCATTGGCATTACTATTGCTAAATCCCTTGGATCATCGTTGACCAGAAACTGAACTGGGACAGCCATATGAATACTATGACAGGTCAGAAGCTTGGAATTTTGTGGCAAGTAACTCACCTCCTATATTCCCAATCACTGTCATGAATCTACAATGTACATGTCAGCTGTGTAATGGAACAGTCACTGTTTGCCTGCATGTGTACTGCTTCAACGACATTTAAGGTGCTTGACACCATCCAGATGAAAGCAACCTGTACGATTGGCACCCCATCATTGTATTCCACATTTGCTCCCTTCACCACAGTGCACCGTGTCAGCAGTGCTGGACTGACTACAAAATGCACTGTCATAGCATACCTAGGCTCTTTCAGTAGCAAACTTGTGACCTCTACCACTTCGAAGAATAAGGAGCACAGATGCATGGGACCACCACTTGCAAGTTCCTTTCCAAGCTGCACACCACCGTGACTTCATTGTTGCTTGGTCAGATTCCTGGAATTGTCATTCTAACAGCAGTATGGCCATCCCTACACATTTAGGAGGACTTTTAACAGTTGAAGCACCTGACAGCCATCTCCTTCTCCAGGGCAATTAGAGATGAGCAATAAATAAACAAGTGGTATGATGCCTCGGTGATTAGCACTGCTGCTTCACAGTGCAAGGGACCCAGGTTCGATTCCAGCCTTGGACGACTGTGTGGAGTTTGCACATTCTCCCCGTGTCTGCGTGGGTTTCCTCTGGGTGCTCTGGTTTCCTCCCACAGTCTAAAAGATCTGCAGGTTAGGTGAATTAGCCAGGCTAAATTGTCCATAGTGTTCAGGGATGTGTAGGCTAGGTGTATTAGTCAGAGGAAATGTAGAGTAATAGGGATGGGTTAATTGGTCTGGGTGGGATACTCTTCAAAGGGTCAGTGTGGACTTGTTGGGCCGAATGGCTGGTTTCCATATTGTAGGGATTCTGGGATTCTATGAAATGCTGACCAAGCTAGCAACACCCACACCTCATGAATGAATGATAATAAAAACATCGTCCATAAGATGTGAATGTTTGTTTAGAAAAAAAAACAGTTATACTGTGGAATCTGATTTATAGTATTCTTAGTCAAAATGGGGGAGAAGCAATATATAAAATTAAGCCATGAGCAGAAGGCGGCCCTCAAGTAAAATTACAGAAAACTGCAACACAAAGAGACTTGGGGGTAACTGTGCAAAAAACACACAAAGCTAGGACATTGGTGCAGCAGGCAATCTGGAATGTTAATGGAATGTTGGCCCTTATTTCAAGGGGCTTGGAATATAAATTGAGGTAAATCTATTGCAACTGTGCAAGGTGCAGCTGAGACCACATCTGGAGTACTGAGAGCAGTTTTGGTCCACTTATTTAAGGAAAGATATCATTTCTTTGGAGGCATCTCAGAGCAGGTTCACTGGGTTGGTCCTCTGAACAAAATCTAACCAGTATGCTCTCTGGAGTTTATAAGATTGAGAGGTGATCTCATGAAAATATACAGGATTCTGAAAAGGCTTGACAGGGTAAATGCTGAATGGATGTTTCCCCTAATGGGAGATTCTAGGACTAGAGGGCATTGTCTCAGAATAAAGAGGTGCCAATTTAAAACTGAGATGAGGAGGAACATGGGAGAAGTGTCCTTGTGTATATTCAAGGATGAGGGAGAGTGAGATTCTTAAACAGTAGAGAAATTGAGACTTATGGAAAAATACAGGAAAGTGTACATGAGGAATGTCAGATCAAAAATGATCCTGCTGAATGGTTAAGAAGCCGAGAGGGGCTGAACAGTCTGCTCCTTTTTACATTTAGATTAGATTCTCTACAGTGCAGAAACAGACCCTTCGACCCAACAAGTCCACACCGACCCTGTAAAGAGTAACCCACACAGACTCATTCCCCCTACTCATGCCCCTATCACTACAGGCAATTTAACTTGGGCCAATCCACCTGACCTGCATATCTTTGGACTGTGGGAGGAAACCGGAGCACCCGGAGGAAACCCACGCAGACACTGAGAGAATGTGCAAACTCCACGCAGACAGTCACCCGAAGCTGGAATTGAACCTGGGTCCCTGCGCTGGCAGCAGTGCTAACTGCTGAGCCACTGTGCTGCCCTGTTCTTATTGTGCTAATGGAGAAAAACATCCAAAATTCTGTTGCGCATAATGTGCACCTTTGTGAGATGGAGATTTCCTAGTTGCAGGCACTGTTCCAGCTATATTAGTCTAACAAACCATCTGGAGCAATCATAACTTTTTTTAGAAATAGGTTTATTTCATTTTGATTGTGCAAACATTTTAACATCTGCCACCACACTTACCTGCTAAATTTATTCTGAATATTTTCTGAATTATTGCTTAAAGTTTTATAGGGCATTATTCTTGTCGTAACTTGCTAATTTTCATTTAAATTGTTTCTTGCTGTGCGTATAAAGTTCACTGTTGAGTATATATATTTAGTTTATTTTGGTACTAATTGCTATCAAACATTCCGCAATAAAGGCAATGAGCTAATGGTTCAGGAAGTGTAATGTGAAGCAGAAGCTGTAATCTTCAGACAAGACCATTGTTATGTATTTAAAATGTTGAACTTTTATTCAATCCCATTGTTCCAATCTCTCATAAGTACATCAAATGTTACAATCTCTATAAAGACTGAAACCAATTTTTTAAAAAAATTGAATGGCACAGTGGCTCAGTGGTTAGCACTGCTGCCTCACGGCACCAGGGACCTGGGTTTGATTCCACCCTCAGGTGACTGTGTAGAGTTTGCAGATTCTCCAGTGTTTCCATCGGGTGCTCCAGTTTCATTCCACAGTCCAAAGATGTGCAGGATAAGCGGATTGGCCATGCTAAATTGCCTCTGGTGTTCAGGGATGTGCAGGCTAGGTGGGTTAGCCATGGGAAATGCAAGGACAGGGGGATGGGTCTGCATGGGATGCTGTTCAGTGTGGACCCAAAGAACCAAATATTGTCAAAACCATTCCCTCTTGATGTCCGCAGCTATATGAATCATGTGGACCATGTGCCAATGTAGACATGTTAATTAGCTGTCTTTGAAACACAAAGTAAATTTCAAAGACAAATTACAGCAAAACTGTTTTACAATCTGTCATTCTCAGCACTTGCCTGAGATTTTGGAGTCTATCAAAATAACTTGTGAATGCAAAAGTTGCTGCTCATGTCACCATGTCTGAGCACCTTGCACATTCCTTCCAGCGAAATAACCTGAGCCTCATTTTAATCTTTAACAACTAAGATATTGAACTTGTTGTCAGGCAGACACAAGACATGTGACCCCATTCATTTTGCTCTCCGTTAAGGATGCACACAATATCAGATACTTTTGCAACAATGAAGAAATGAAGTATCTTTATCTAGCCTTGAGTTGCTATCTGTCTCGCTAAGTGGTAAGAAACTTATCACACAGGAAACAAGTCTTAATTCAGTAATTCTGACCATATAATGGACAATTCAGATTTAAATTTGTCACAAAAGTACCGCATATCTTGACAGCAGCTTTGTATTAATAAGTTAGTGAGCTGTTGTACTCAGGTCAGAGTCTATTGAAGAGTCAGTTTGAAACTCCTAAGCATTAACTCTGAGCAGCTTGGTGATGTAGTGGTAATGTTGCTAGGCTAGAGATCCGGGCTTCTGCTCTAGGGATAAGGATTTGAATCCTACCATGGCAGATGGGTAACTTGAATCAATAAAAATCTACAGTTCAAAGTTAGTCTACTGTCGACCATTGTTGATTGTCGTAAAAATCCATCTGATGGTCTGGTGTCCTACCTGGTCTTGCCTACATGTGACTCCTGACACACAGCAATGTGATTAACACTTAACTGCCCTTTGAAGTGGCACAAGCAACTCAGTTCAAGTGGCAGTTAAGGCAGTAAATGCCCAACTAGTGACACCCACATCCTATGAACGAATAAAAATAAAACAAAAACTGATTTGAATTTCCAAGTAGCAGTACAGAATAATTATGATTTCAAGTGGTTAATTTTATCAACAATGAAAGCAATATGAACTTAACAGATACCTTAATTATTAGCATTGATGTCTTATTGTTTTATTGATTTGGATTGCATGATAAGATATCTATTGTCATTGTGCAATTGTTAATATGGTATAATTATCCTTCAAATGCTTGCTGGTTTGTTGCCCAATAGGTCTGGTGATGTTCTGTAGCTTTTAAGGATTGAAATGATTCTACTAAGATATAGGTCCTGGTAACAAAGAACGATTACTAAACAGGGAGTTTTCTCTAATTCCCTGGAATGTTAGCAAAACCGTAACTAGATTTCAATGCAAGGACTAAAGTTCTAAAAGATATGAGGATATGATATTCTCCCATGAGAGTGGACTAATGGTAAGTTGACATATTTAGGGCAAAAAAGTTTAATCAAGATCAAAAATGAATTACTTTTTTTTGAAAAAAAGTGTTGGATGCAGGATCATCTCCTTGGCTATTAAAATCAGACAGAACTCTCTTGCTAAAGGAGATGGTAGTTTTTGCTGCTTTGTTTATTTTTAGCATGTTAGAGTGTGGATTTAATTCCAAAAATGACAAGACCACTCCCTGAATCAAACCATCCCCCTTGTTTGCTTGTCAGCTGTGCTGATCTGTGAAAGCTGATCCACAGCTTTTGAATTTGCTGCCAGTTTCTTCGCATTAGCAGTCCTGATCTGTTTGCTGTGTCATGTGTTGAAAGATACTACAGGGTGGATTGACTCAGATCAGCTTTCCTTATCTAGCTTCAGCAGTTTTGATGGAAGAATAGAATGCAAATGCAATAAAGCATTAGACTTTTCAGATTATACACACATTTATATTCTGTTTCAAATCAGATTAGCCCATTGCAATAAACAGTCTCAAACTTACAGGCATTTTGCTTTCACTGAGTGTCTTTGATTTTTCTCCAAATCCTAAGTGGCAGCTCATCACCCATCACACATTCACATAGTTGTGGTATCACATTAATAAAGCTTTTTCCCATTCTCTGCCGTTCCCAGATATTTCTTTCTCTGTATCCATTTTTTACAATTACCGTCTTGAAAATGTAGGGATATGTTCAGCTCGACTTAACTAACTTGTTTTTATTCAACTAGAGACTAAAATAGGTTCAGTTCTTTTTCAAATTCTCTGGATAATCAATGCTGTGTTGACACCAAGTTTTCATTTATTTTCTTCTTCGTTCTTCTCTGTCCATCGACCCATTCAATATTATTTGTAACACACCCCTCTGGCATTTCCTGATTGAAATCAATGAAGGCACAGACAGGATAATAAAACAGTTTATGGCCCACCCTTTGTATTTCAACACTGAATGCAGTGACTGTGTGATGAACCAGGTCACAAAACTATGTCTCTGTGGTGAGTATTTATTGATAGAACCACTTTGGTTGAAAAGGCGAAAGCCATTTAATCTTAACAAGTGTCATTACCGCAGTACGACATTCAGGAAAGGATTTTCAAACTGTCAGAATCGGGTAGGTTGGATGAACAAATATTTCCATTTCTTTATTAGAACAGTGCAAAAAAACTCAGAATGAGTCTAATTAGTAAATACATCAATTACTCTAATTACGAAATACATCCATTCATTTTCTAGAACGAGTTAAGTGATCTACAACTAATTCACGTTTATGCATATAATTTACTAAAGTTGTATATTGAGAAAACAGCACACCCCAATCAATGTAATGCTGATCTTTTAACCCGCCACGAAAAGAGAAATTAACCCACTTTCCTGAAAATCATACCAAAAAACAGCTCTTCTGTTTCTCCTGCAAATGAGGGACATTCCTGAGATTCTTTGCAATAAAACTGACCCAGAATCTTCCTTCAATGTTTAGAAAGTAACCATTCAGCTAATAATTGATCACTGCCATCATCGCAGTAACTCTTAGTTGAATGAAAGCTTTCACCATTCTTCTGCCAATGGATGCTTAGTAGATTGCTCAATAGACTTTAGTATTTGAAAATAAATCTTGTGAAAATGATGGCTGTTTTGTGTTGAATAGTTGCATCTTGCAGTATGGAAGAGAATGCTAATAGGCCACATTTTACCTTTTATTTCCAAAATATACTTAACCAACAAATCCTTTAAGTACTTAAAGGTTTAATTATCAGTGTGTACTGTTTAGGAAACACAAGCAGTGATTAATAATTTAAAAATACTTTAATTAAACCTTTCAGATTATAATGTATCTCAATGTCTGCATAAAAATGCTGATAATGTTTTCTGTTTTGTAGTTGAGGCCAATTATTTTAACAGGCATTTTTGCATGAAGGCAGAAACCTGTGTACCTCATATGCGGTAAATTCTCAGGATATGTGGACTAAATAGAACAATGGCTCTTTCAAATTGATGTCTAATCCACAGATTGAACCATCTGGCACCATGTGGAAATAAAAGGCTACAGGAAACAAATTTGCTGTCAGTGCTTAAGAGTTTAAAAACTTGTGTTTTAAAAGGTATAATGTCCACAGTGAGACATATTGGATTTTCTCTCAGCTGTTGAGGTGGTACAGTGTGACCTCAACATCTGTCAGGTCATGTGGTTCCTTTTGCAAGTTGTTTTGAAAACCCCAGCAACTAGTGTTTTGTTTAGCCATCAAAGGTTCCTTTATTTATTGCCTAAGTTCGCATTTAGTGCACAGTTAGGATAGAAATCACACCAGCCCTTTTAAGTTCATGCACATGTTAAATTTGTTCAAGAGCACTTTCAGCCTATTCAGGTTTCTCAGTAAAGGTCTGTGTTATACATACATGTCATGTCACCTACAAACAGCAAAGATGCCCAGGTCAAGCCATTACCAAGAGTAGAGATTTTTAATCTTATTGTGTTTGATGTCTGCCCACCCTATAAATTTCTGTTCATAATGTGTTCTTTGGGACTTCAGAATTGAATTATGTTTCACAAGAGTATTTCTAGTTCTAAGGAAGAACGGTATCCTGGACTGTCCTCAGAATCAAAGGCTGAGGGGGTTCCTTTATTTTATTTGCAAATCATGTTAATATATCTCGTTTTTAGAGCAGAATGGAAAATAAAATCTTAGAAGTTACCAGCAGCAAGAACTTGATTTCCAAACACTGATCATCTCATTGATCAACTCCCTAGTGCATCTTCGTTTGACTCAGGATATTGTCTCTTAAAATAACTTGATTAACTCTGCAATATGATCCTTACAAGCTTTTGAAGAGAAAGGTGGGAGTGGAGTGTGGTGCACCACAAAAGTCTGCTTTGCTAACAAGCTGTCAATTAATTCTGCTTGTCTTGTATTTGATTGTTTATGCCAGTTCTACCCTCAGCATACTTTTTATTTATTTTCAGCTTTTGAAATGTGACAGCTGCTTTTAATTTGGAAAGATTAAAATTCTGTACTTAACATAATTACTGTGAGCCAGTAATTTCTCAAAATTGTTTCTGTGCCACAGAACTATTGACATTTGTCATTCACAAGGAGGCCATTCAGACTGTCTTGTCTCTGCTCACCTTTACTGGAGTGCAATGGAAAATCACAAATTAGCGTGTTCTTCTTCCTCTCCCCTTCCCAACATCTCTCAATCTTCACCTGCTTCATGAATGTATTCAAGAACAGTTAAGCAGGCTTTTAATGGGAACTTGGCAGGGTAGATGTTGAGAAGATATTTCCACTGTTGGGGGAATCTCAAACAAGGGGTCAGAGTTATAATATAAGAGGATACTAATTAAAAGTGAAATATGAGAAAATTCTTCATCCAGAGTTGAGTGAATGTCTGGAATTTTCCACCTCCCAGAGAGATCACTAAGAGTATTTAAAGTGGAGCGAGGGAGATTTTTAAAATATGAAGGAGTTGAGGCTATGAGGAGCTAGCACGAGAGAGGAGTTGAGGTCTGAGGCAGATCAGCCCTGATCCCGTTGAATGCTGGGACAGGGTTGAGGGGCTGAGTGGCTTGTTCCTGCTACTATTTCTTACAGTTTTATAACTCTCCCCCAAAGCTGTAATTGCCCATCCCCCATGACCAATGTATTTCATGCTTCAAAATTAGTCAGCATCATTAATTTTTTTCTTCATGTGAAATTACTGACAGAAACTCCACAGCTAGAGAAGATGGTCTTTCTTCATTTTAAGAGCCTACATTAAATTATATCCACTTTTCCTCCAGTGGAAATATTTCTATTAGTCCTTATATCTTCTCAGAACTCCTAGAATCATTGAATAATGCAACACATTAGGAGACTGTCAGGCCCATCATGCCACTGTTGGCTTCACAATTAGTTCTGTTCCTCTTCCGATTTTTTCTCCTAAAATATTTACCTAACTCTCTTTTGAAATTTATTATTGAATCTGATTCCACCTGCCTTGCAGTTGGTGTATTCCCAATCAGAATTACATCGGAAAAGAATTACTCAATTTACCACTTGCCTTGAATCTGTGCCTCCAATTACTAACCGGATGCTGGTGTTTGTCATCAATGAAATCATCATAGAATCCCTGTATGCGTAAAGAGGCCTTGTGACCCATCGAGTCCACACTGACCCTCCAAAGATCAGGGTCCTACCTTATCATGGCTAATCCACATAAGCCTGTTCATCCCTGGACATTATGGAGAAAGTGAGGTCTGCAGATGCTGGAGATCAGAGATGGAAATGTGTTGCTGGAAAAGCGCAGCAGGTCAGGCAGCATCTAGGGAACAGGAGAATCGGCGTTTCGGAAGAAGGGCTAATGCCCGAAACGTCGATTCTCCTGTTCCCTAGATGCTGCCTGACCTGCTGCGCTTTTCCAGCAACACATTTCCATCCCTGGACATTATGGGCAATTTAGCATGGCCAAACCACCTAACTGGCACATCTTTGGACTGTGGGAGGAAACCCACTGAGACACTGGTCGAATTTGTAAACTCAACACAGATACCTGAGGCTGGTATTGAATCTGTGTCCCAGGCATTGTGAGGCAGCAGCACTAACCACTAAGCTGTTGTGCTAACCACTGAGCCACCATCATGGTGATTTTGTAGCTCAGGGCTTTTTATAATGGAGCATGAAAAAATGTACAATATTTTGCCTTCTAAATAATTGTTTTTAAAAATGTATGGTTCAATTTTTTTGTCTATGCCTATACTGTTGGATTCTTCTATTGTCTGACTTTCCTTGAAAATGTATTATCTCAAATTAATTCACAGTAAGTTACCATCTGCCTAATACATCAATTGTTTTGGCCATTAAAAATCTTCAGTAAAGATGATGAGTTTCTTCTGGTTGTGTACGTACGATTTCTAAAGAATCAGGCACTAGTGGAAGAGGCTGAAATTTTAGATTAGATTTCTTACAGTGTGGAAACAGGCCCTTCGGCCCAACAAGTCTACACCGACCCTCCGAATAGCAACCCACCCAGACCCATTCCCCTACATTTACTCCTTCACCTAACACTACGGACAATTTAGCAATTCACCTAACCTGCACATTTTTGGACTGTGGGAGAAAACCGGAGCACCCGGAGGAAACCCACGCAGACACGGGGAGAATGTGCAAACTCCATACAGACAGTTGCCTGAGGTGGGAATTGAACCGGGTCTCTGGCACGATGAGGCAGCAGTGCTAGCCACCGTGCCGCCCACATTAAAGGAAAGCAGAAAGTTCTGGAGAAACTCAGCAGGTCTGGCAGCATCTGTGGAGAGAGGAGAATTGACATCTCGACTCCGATGGCACTCCTCTTTTTCTGAACAAGAGCAGAATCAGACTTTCTGTCCCTGAAGATGTAGCTAGCACTGCTGAGTTTCCCCAGCAATTTCTGCTTTTATTTCAGATTTCCAGAATCTGCAGTATTTTGCGTTTATTTGTCTTAAATGTTATAAATGGTAGATAATTGAGTAAACAATGGCAAAGTATGGCTAAACTGTATATATGTCCAAGATTCTGTTACTTAAATTCTGCTGTTGCTTAGCACCCATTTAGCCTTCTTGAAGGTTGACCCTTACTTGAAAAGATTTTTTTGTGCTTTGTGAAGGACCTACCTCAGAGCCTGGGAAAGCAATATAAAAGAGACGTGTGAATTGATTAAAGGGTTCACTGTTAAGAAGCTGAATATCATGCCTAAAATCAACTTCTAAATCACTTATTTGACAATTGCCTATACAACAATATGAAAGTTTGCAATGTTTCTGGAATTCCTTTCTATTTGTTGAACCTTTTGGTCAGTTAGATGCACCGTTAATAAAGCATTGTTAGATCCAGCTACCAAAAACAACCCATTTCCACCTTGCCTAATAAATTATTGTTCCCGGCCTTGCACATGAGAATTCCAGTACGCTTGTTTACTTTGCTGCCCATTGAGCAAACTTCTTAAAACAACGTGTCTCCTAGATAAACATTGAAGGCCTCTGCGGATAATGTATCCTTCCTAGTACTGAAGAACAAACCTTTTGGTCTGTTTCCTGCTGTAGAGGATCCACGCTGCATTGGTGCTGTGAATTTGACTCTCTCAAAGTGAGATAGCGTTAGATTAGGTGGCTTAGTGTTGACGTGTCTATTGATTTGAGTTCAGAGTGGTTTCCTGTTTCTGCCAGTTGTTTGATTGCTGTGTACAATAACAGACGTTCTGGTTTATGTGAAATTTAGGTCCTGGAGCATCAATTATATTGAAAAGGCTGTGTCATGAGGAGGCAGTCTTATACAGCTCTATATTCCTTCAGAACTTTTGGAACTGCTGAAGTAAAACTTGAACTTGGCCAGTACTTAGAAACCGGAGGTGATGTATCATAAGCAGAGTTAAAAATCTCACAACACCAGGTTATAGTCCAACAGGTTTATTTGGAAGCATTAGCTTTCAGAGCGCTGCTCCTTCATCAGGTGATTGTAGAGTATAAGATCGTAAGACACAGAATTTATAACAAAAGTTTACAGTGTGCTGTAACTGAAATTATATATTGAAAAAGATCTGGATTGTTTGTTAAGTCTCTCATCTTTTAGAATGACCATGTTGGCCTCAGTTCTTTCATAGGTAAATCGCAAAATTTTTTTTTAATAGTTACGTTCTCAAGTGGACTTTAACAATTAGTTTCTGGATTAGTGGTGCTGGAAAAGTACAGCAGTTCAGGCAGCATCCGATGAGCAGGAAAATTGCGTTTCGGGCAGAAGCCCTTCATCAGGAATACAGGCAGAATACCTGAAGGGTGCAGAGATAAATGAGAGGAGGGTGGGGGTGGGGAGAAAGTAGCATAGAGTACAATAGGTGTGTGGGGGAGGGGATGAAGGTGATAGGTTAGGGAGGAGGGTAGAGTGGATAGGTGAAAAAGAAGATAGGCAGGTAGGACAAGTCATGGGGACAGTACTGAGCTGGAAGTTTGGAATTGGGGTGAGGTGGGGGAAGGGGAAATGAGGAAACTGGTGAAGTCCACATTGATGTCCTGGGGTTGAAGTGTTCCGAGGCGGAAGATGAGGCGTTCTTCCTCCAGGCGTAGGGTGGTGAGGGAGCAGAGGTGAAGGAGGCCCAGGACCTCCATGTCCTCAGCAGAGTGGGAGGGGGAGTTTAAATGTTGGGCCACACGGCGGTGTGGTTGATTGGCGCGGGTGTCCCAGAGATGTTCCCTATTACCCGCCCTCGACCTCTTCATTTCCAACTGCTGCGGGACATTAACTGCCTCAACCTGTCTACCCCCACTCCAACCTCTAACCCTCACAACGCGCAGCCCTCCAATCCCTCTGCTCCAATCCCAACTTCACCATCAAGCCAGCAGATAAAGGGAGCGCAGTGGTAGTCTGGCGCACTGACCTCTACACCGCTGAAGCCAAATGCCAACTCGAGGACACCTCTTCCTACCGTCCCCTCAACCATGACCCCACCCCCATCACCAAACCATCATCTCTCAGACCATACAGAACCTCATCACCTCAGGAGATCTCCCACCCACAGCTTCGAACCTCATAGTTCGGGAACCCCGCACTGCCCAGTTCTACCTCCTTCCCAAGATCCACAAGCCTGACCACCCTTGCCGACCCATTGTCTCAGCATGCTCCTGCCCCACTGAACTCATTTCTACCTACCTCGACACTGTCCTATTCCCCATAGTCCAGGAACTCCCCACGTAATTTCGAGACACCACCCACACCCTCCACCACCTCCAAGACTTCCGTTTCTCCGGCCCTCAATGCCTCATCTTCACCATGGATATCCAGTCCCTCTACACCTCCATCCGCCATGGCCAGGGCCTCCAAGCCCTCCGTTATTTCCTCTCCCAACGTCCCCAACAGTACCTTTCCACCAACACACTCTTTCGTTTGGCTGAACTGGTCCTCACCGTTAACAATTTCTCCTTCGAACCCTCCCACTTCCTCCAGACCAAAGGGGTAGCCATGGGCATACGTATGGGCCCCAGCTATGCCTGTCTCTTCGTTGGCTACGTAGAACAGTCCATCTTCCGTAATTACACCGGCACCACTCCCCACCTCTTCCTCCACTACATTGATGACTGCATTGGCGCCACCTCGTGCTCCCGCGAGGAGGTTGAGAAATTCATCAACTTCACCAAGACATTCCGCCCTGACCTTAAATTTACCTGGACCATCTCTGACACCTCCCTCCCCTTCCTGGACCTCTCCATCTCCATTAATGACGACCGACTTGACACTGACATTTTTTACAAACCTACCGACTCCCACAGCTCTTGCCACCCTACCTCTTGCAAAAATGCCATCCCGTATTCCCAATTCCTCCGCCTCCGCCATATCCACTCCCAGTAGGACCAGTTCCACCACAGAACATACCAGATGGCCTCCTTCTTTAGAGACCGCAATTTCCCTTCTCACGTGGTTAAAGATGCCCTCCAACGCATCTCGTCCACATCCCGCACCTCCGCCCTCAGACCCCACCCCTCCAACCGTAACAAGGACAGAATGCCCCTGGTTCTCACCTTCTACCTGACCAACCTTCCCATAAACCAAATCATCTGCCGACATTTCTGCCACCTCCAAACAGACCCCACCACTAGGGATATATTTCCCTCCCCACCCCTTTCCGCCTTCCGCAAAGACCATCCCCTCCGTGACTACCTGGTCAGGTCCACGCCCCCCTACAACCACCCTCCCGTTCTGGCACCTTCCACCGCAGGAATTGCAAAACCTCCTCCCTCACCTCCATCCAAGGCCCTAAAGAAGCCTTCCACATCCATCAAAGTTTTACCTGCACATCCACCAATATCATTTATTGTATCCGTTGCTCCCGATGCGGTCTCCTCTACATTGGGGGACTGGACGCTTTCTGGCAGAGCATTTAGGGAACATCTCCGGGACACCCGCACCAATCAACCACACCGCCCCATGGCCCAACATTTCAACTACCCCTCCCACTCTGCCGAGGACATGGAGGTCCTGGGCCTCCTTCACCGCTGCTCCCTCACCACCTGACGTCTGGAGGAAGAAAGCCTCATCTTCCGCCTCGGAACACTTCAACTCCAGGGCATCAATGTGGACTTCAACAGTTTCCTCATTTCCCCTTCCCCCACCTCACCCCAGCTCCAAACTTCCAGCTCAGCACTGTCCCCATGACTTGTCCTACCTGCCTATCTTCTTTTCCACCTCTCTACTCCATCCTCCTCCTTGACCTATCACCTTCATCCCCTCCCCCACTCACCTATTGTACTCTATGCTACTTTCTCCCCACCCTCACCCTCCTCTCACTTATCTCTCCACCCTTCGGGCTGTCTGCCTGTATTCCTGATGAAGGGCATTTGCCCGAAACGTCGATTTTACTGCTCCTCGGATGCTGCCTGAACTGCTGTGCTCTTCCAGCACCACTAACCCAGAATCTGATTTCCAGCATCTGCAGTCATTGTTTTTACCTAGTTGATTTTAACAATTAGTGTCGTGTTGGCCCAGATAATGCACTTAAGGTGTGAGCTGGCCTGTGTGTGGCTGTCTGCCACAATGGTCAGACTGATTCTAATTTTAAAAATGAATTTACGGAATCTTACATGGATTCATGCAGTTTTTGAGCAAAGTGAAATGTAATTCTGCAAGTACAAATTCACCCCACTAACTTGTATATGTGTGGGATTGGAGGGGGGGGGAGGTGGTTGGTGGGGGAGTGCGTATGAGTGTCGGTGAGAGTGTGTGTGCATGTGTGTGAGTGTAAAAGGGTACAAGTCTGTGAGAGGGTGAGTGTGGGAGAATGTGTGAGCGTATGAGACAGGGTCTGCATGAGTGTATGGGTCTGTAGGAGTGTGTGTGTATTTATATAGTGCAATGGGATCACTTGTAGTGTGACATGAACCAAAGGTCCCAGTTGAGGCCATTCCCATGGGTACCGAACTTAGCTATCAGCCTCTGCTCGGCCACTTTTCGTTATGCCTGTCCCGAACTCCGCCTTGGAGGACGGTCACCCGAAGGTCAGAGGTCGAATGTCCCAGACCGCTGAAGTGTTCTCTGACTGGGAGGGAACATTCTTGTCTGTTGATTGTTGTGCAGTGTCTATTCATCCATTGCTGTACCCTCTGCTTGGTCTCACCAATGTACCATTCATATCACAAGAAACTTTATTTCTTCTCTTAGTATTGTCATTCCTATCCACATTTCGCCCTTGCACATAGTTTTGAGTGTAACCAAGTAATCACTTACACTGAAACAGTATTTAGAAAATAAGTACAAGCCATGTTTACACTCTCTTCGCCGCACCTCCTGAGTAACTCAGCTCTCCACTTATACCAGATGAGATTTCGGCTGGACTAAAATGGTCTGTTTTCCATATAAATTAATAAGGGATCAGAAATATTTATTCAGATTCAGTGATTTGAGGATGCCTTTGCACATGTGAATGACCCTTAAACTGGAAAAGTGTAATAAAGACTGAGGGATGAAGCATTGCCAAATACCATTAAGAAGAAAAGGCAAGCTTGTATTTATCTAGTGGGTTACCAGTTCCTCATGTCATCTTGAAGTACTTTGCAAGGAATTACTTTTGCTGTCCATTCACTATTACATAGGCAAGCATTGTTGTTAAATAGAGAGCACAAGGGCAAGGAGCAATCCACAGTAAAAATACCTAATTGGAGAAGAGTCAATTTCATTGATGTGAAAACTGACTTGAGCCAGGTAAGTCCGTGTGAAAGGTTGGTGTGTAGAACTGTAACCCATCAATGAACTTTTTTAAAAATGGCCTGGGTCATGTTGAGGTGCATTTATACGAAGTGAAAAGTTAGGGCAGGCAAACCCAGAATCCTCGGTTGTTAAAAGTGATGGAGAGTCAGATGTAACAGCAAAATGGTACGCCTGACATGTTGAAAATACAAATGAGATCCACACAGAATATTGAAATTACAGAGGGGAAATGAAAATATAAATGAGAGATATATAAAGAAGTATAAGAAAACACTGGCAACCACTATAAAATAGAAACTACATCTTTAATCAGTGTATAAATAAGAAAAAGACAAGTGAAGAGGAGGGATGACCTAGAGTTATACAGCATGGAAACAGACCCTTCAGTCCAACTAGTCCACACCAAACATGCTCCCAAACTAAACTCATCCCACTTGCCTGTATTTGGGCCATATCCCTCCAATTGTTTTCTATTCATGTACTTATCCAAATGTCTTTTAAATGTAATTGTACCTGCATTCAACACTTCCTCTGGCAGTTCATTCCACATGCAAATCTCCTTCTAAGACTGATTAGCAAGGTTTGATCTCACAGAATACAGGGAGAACTAGCCAATTGGATACAGAATTGGCTCAAAGGTAGAAGACAGAGGGTGGTGATGGAGGGTTGTTTTTCAGACTGAAGGCCTATGACCAGTGGAGTGCCACAAGGGTTGGTGCTGGGTCCTCTACTTTTCATCATTTACATAAATGATTTGGATGTGAGCATAAGAGGTACAGTTAGTAAGTTTGCAGATGACACCAAAATTGGAGGTGTAGTGGACAGAGAAGAAGGTTACCTCAGATTACAACAGGATCTTGATCAGATGGGCCAGTGGGCTGAGAAGTGGCTGATGGAATTTAATTCAGATAGATGCAAGGTGCTGCATTTTGGGAAAGCAAATCTTAGCAGGACTTATTCACTTAATGGTAAGCTCCTAGGGAGTGTTGCTGAACAAAGAGACCTTGGAGTGCTGGTTCATAGCTCCTTGAAAGTGGAGTCGCAGGTAGATAGGATAGTGAAGAAGGCGTTTGGTATGCTTTTCTTCATTGAGTACAGGAGTTGTGAGGTCATGTTGCAACTGTACAGGACATTGGTTAGGCCACTGTTAAAATATTGCGTGCAATTCTGGTCTCCTTCCTATTGGAAAGATGTTGTGAAACTTGAAAGGGTTCAGAAAAGATTTCAAAGATTTAGTGTGTAGGTTTGTTCGCTGAGCTGTAGGTTTGATAACCAGACGTTTCATTACCTGGCTAGGTAACATCATCAGTGGCAACCTCCAAGTGAAGCGAAGCTGTTGTCTCCTGCTTTCTATTTATATCTTTCTCCTGGATGGGGTTCCTGGGGTTTGTGGTGATGTCATTTCCTGTTCGTTTTCTGAGGGGCTGATAGATGGCATCTAGATCTATGTGCTTGTTTATGGCGTTGTGGTTGGAGTGCCAGGCCTCTAGGAATTCTCTGGCATGTCTTTGCTTAGCCTGTCCCAGGATAGATGTGTTGTCCCAGTCGAAATGGTGTTTTTTCTCATCCGTGTGTAGGGCTATGAGGGAGAGGGGGTCGTGTCTTTTTGTGGCTAGCTGGTGTTCGTGTATCCTGGTGGCTAACTTTCTTCCTGTTTGTCCTATGTAGTGTTTGTGGCAGTCCTTGTATGGAATTTTATAGATGACGTTGGTTTTGTCCATGGGTTGTACTGGGTCTTTTAAGTTTGTTAGTTTTTGTTTGAGTGTGTTGGTGGGTTTGTGTGCTACTAGGATTCCGAGGGGTCTCAGTAGTCTGGCTGTCATTTCTGAAACTTCTTTGATATATGGTAAGGTGGTTAGGGTTTGTGGTTGTGTTTTGTCTGCTTGTCGTGGTTTGTTCTTGAGGAATCTGCGCACTGTGTTTTTTGAGTATCCGTTCTTCTTGAATACATCGTATAGGTGGTTCTCCTCTGTTTTTTGAAGTTCGTCTGTGCTGCAGTGTGTGGTGGCTCATTGGAATAGTGTTCTGATACAGCTTCGTTTGTGTGTTGGGATGGTTGCTGGTGTAGTTGAGTATTTGGTCAGTGTTTGTCGGTTTTCTGTATAAGCAGGTTTGTAATTCTCCCTTGTCCTTTTTTGCTACTGTGACCTCAAACAAGTTTCAGAAATGACAGCCAGACTACTGAGACCCCTCGGAATCCTAGTAGCACACAAACCCTCTCTCCCTCGTAGCCCTACACACGGATGAAAAAAACCACCATTTCGACTGGGACAGCACATCTATCCTGGGACAGGCTAAGCAAAGACATGCCAGAGAATTCCTAAAGGCCTGGCACTCCAACCACAACGCCATAAACAAGCACATAGATCTAGATGCCATCTGTCAACCCCTCAGAAAACGAACAGGAAATGATATCACCACAAACCCCAGGAACCCCATCCAGGAGAAAGATATAAATAGAAAGCAGGAGGCAACAGCTTCACTTCACTTGGAGGTCGCCACTGATGATGTTACCTCGCCAGGTAATGAAACGTCTGGATATCAAACCTACAGCTCAGCGAGCAAACCTACACACTAAACCTCAACCTGAGCTACAAACCTTGCGAGATTTCAAAGATATTGCCAGGGTTGGAGGATTGAGCTATAGGGAGAGGCTGAACAGGCTGGAGCTGTTTTCCCTGGACCGTCGGAGGCTGAGGGGTGACCTTTTAGAGATTTACAAAATCATGAGGGGCATGGGTAGAATAAATAGACAAAGTCTTTTCCCTGGGGGGAATCCAGAACTGGAGGGCATAGGTTTAGGGTGAGAGGGGAAAGATATAAAAGGGACCTAAGGGGCAACTTTTTCACACAGAGGGTCGTACGTGTATGGAATGAGCTGCCAGAGGAAGTGGTAGAGGCTGGTATAATTGCAACATTTAAAAGGCATTTGGATGGGTATATGAAAAGGAAGGGTTTGGAGGGATATGGGCCGGGTGCTGGCAGGTGGGACTAGATTGGGTTGGGATATCTGGTCAGCGTGGACAGGTTGGACTGAAGCGTCTGTTTCCATGCTGGAAACTCTATGACTCTATATTCTTTTTAAAATTTTCTCCTCTCACCTGAAAAATATGCCACGAGTTTTGCACTCCCCCACCATAGGGAAAAGACCTTTGATAAACACCTTATCTATGTCCCTCGTGATTTTATAAACCTCTGTAAGGTCACCCGGGCTTTCATTCAAGGAAGCAGAGGGTATGACTGAGTATGTTGCATCAACTTTATCAAGGATGCTGTAAGAATTGTGAAAGAGGAGATAGCTGTGACACTGGCTGGACTCAGCATTGTTAGAAAGGCATTGGAAAGATTAGCTGTAGTTCATTTTAATAAGGTCCAATGTCTGGATGGAATGGATCTGAAGATGCTGAAAAGAGTTAGGTTGTTATCTTTCATTTCTTTGCAGATGCAGAGATGGCACCAGAAGATTGAAGAATAGAAAATTCTTCAATAAAGGCAATTAAACCAAGCAACAAATTTATATTTTCATTTCCCCTCTGTAATTTCAATATTCTGTGTGGATCTCATTTGTACTTTCAACTCAACATATGTCAGATGTACCATTTTGCTGTTACATCTGACTCCATCTCTTTCATCAACCAAGGATTCTGGGTTTGCCTGCCCTACCTTTTCACTTCGTATAAATGCACCTCAACATGACCCAGGCCATTTTTAAAAACAGTTCATTGGTGGGTCACAGTTTTCACAACAACCTTTCCCATGGACTTACTTGGCTCAAGTCAGTTTTCACATCAATGAAATTGACTCTTCTCCAATTAGGTATTTTTACTGTGGATTGCTCCTTGCCCTTGTGCTCTCTATTTTACAACAATGCTTGCCTATGTAATAGTGAATGGACAGCAAAAGTAATTCCTTGCAAAGCACTTCAAGATGACATGAAGAACTAGTAACCCACTAAATAAATACAAACTTGCCTTTTCTTCTTAATGGTATTTGGCAATAATTCATCCCTCAGTCTTTATTACACTTCGAGGAGAAAGTGAGGTCTGCAGATGCTGGAGATCAAAGTTGAAACTTTATTGCTGGAACAGCACAGCAGGTCAGGCAGCATCCAGGGAACAGGAGAAGAAGGGCCTGTGCCATTTCCTGAAGAAGGGCCTGTGCCCGAAACGTCGAATCTCCTGTTCCCTGGATGCTGCCTGACCTGCTGTGCTGTTCCAGCAATAAAGTTTCAACTTTATTACACTTTTCCAGTTTAAGGGTCATTCACATATTGAAACTTAGTGGTGGCTATGTAAGAAATGATAATCCAGGATAAGATTAGCATTCACTTGGCAATGTGGATTTACTAAGGAAGGCCAGCAAATTGTGTTTGAGAATGATAGTTTTGAAGAGCATATCGTAAAGATAAATTTCACCAGTCTTACCAGACCATATGGCTGCTCTCTCATTAGAGAGCGACAACTGGTGATGATTGGGGAGATTGGTGGTGGTGGCAAGTTGAGAATCTCTCATAGTAACTTTAGCTGATGTGGGAATTGAACCCACGCTGTTGGCATCACTCTGTGTCGCAAACCAGCTGTCCAGTCAACTGACTTAAATTGACCCTGGTTAAGAGCACGAAGGCAGGCTAGTTCAATGAATGAAGACATGGTAGATGAATTTAATGCAGAGAAATATGCAACAATACATTTTGGTAGGAATCGTGATGAAAGATAATATCAAATAAAGCAATAGTCAATGTTAAACACAGATATTCAACTTCCATCAACTGATTGTTAATAACTGAGAGCTTCATGAACTCAAGATGGTTTTTAAAAATGACAAAATACTGACCTAAGGTCTCTGCTGTGACCATCAATTGAGGCACATCCTGGGAACTAAATCCCCTGCCACCTCCGTCCCACTTGGTCATTGCAGGATTTAGTTCTAGAGGAAGTGCAGAACCAAAGAGACCTGGAGATAAGTGCACCAATCATGGAAGGTGGCAGGAGAGGTTGAGAAAGCTGTTACAAAACATATATTGCACTTGACTTTATAAATAGAGTGCAAAGCAAAGAAGGTATGATGAAAATGTGAATGTATGTTTAGCCTCAGTTAGCAATATTGCATCCAATTCTGACACCAGATTCTAGGAAGGATTTGTAGGTACAGAAATAATTTATATGAATCTATTGGAGATGAAGGGCTGCAGTTTTATGCATGGATTGGAGTAGGTTTTCTTAATGTTGAGAGGAGATGTAATCAATGTATTCAAAATAGCAAGAGTTCTGGCCAACAGATTGTGAGAAACTGTTTCTATTGATGCAAGGGTCAAGAATTGGAAGATACTGATACAAAGTGAAGTGAAAGAAGCGACAGTGATTTTTTTTTCTACACAACGTGTGGTTTTGATCTGGAATGTACGGTCTGAATATGTGGTGAAGAAAAGTTAATTTATGGCTTTGAAAAAGGAATTTGATAACCAACTGAAGAGAGAATTTGCATCGCTGTAGACTCAGGGTGAAACAGTAGCTGACATATTGTAGCAGAGATGCATGGAATCCTATGATGTAAATGTTCTGAGGTTTTTTATTAAAAACTGGAATCGTAACATAGAGCAGCACAGAGTACCAAAGGTTTTGCAGAGTCCCCTTAAGAAAGCCTAACTGCATCTGAAAACCTAACTGATAGTTCTGAAGTGTTCTTTGTCAAAACAGAGGTGGAAAGTTGAGGATAGGACTATTTCAGCTCAAAACATTTCAACACATCAACATCTTAATGCATATCTGGTGGAGAACACATCAAATAACTGCATCAAATAGGAGTTTTGTCAGCCCTGCAATTTGGGCTTTTTTTGGGTGAGGTAACCTGATATTCATTGATGTACCTGGCAAGGAGTAAACTCCACTTAAGATATTTATTATTAAAAGTGGATTACTGTGGATGCTGAAGATCTGAAATAAAAACAAAAAGTGCTGGAGAAACTCAGCTGATGGCAGCATCTGTGGGAAGAGAAGCAAAGGTAATGTTTCGAGTCCAGTCTGATTCTTCCATTAGAAACCACTTCTTCAGTGTTTTGCATTAGATTTAAATCAGGGGCTTGAAATTTTAATTCTCTTTCTGTCCCCACAGATGCTCCCAGACCTGCTAAGTTCTTCAAGCATATTTTGTTTCTATCTTTGGTCACAGAGATGTACAGCATGGAAACAGACCCTTTGGTCCAACTTGTCCACGCCGACCAGAAATGCCAACCTAATCTAGGCCCATTTGCCAGCACTTGGGCCATATCCCTCTCAACACTTCCTAATCATATACCCATGCAGATGCCTTCTAATTGTTGCAATTGTACCAGCTTCCAACACTTCCTCTGGCAGCTCATTCCGTACATGTACCACCCTCTGCGTGAAATAGTTGCCTCTTAAGTCCCTTTTATTATCTTTCCCCTTTCACCCTAAATCTATGCCGTCTAGTTCTGGATTCCCCCACCCCAGAGAAAAGACTTCATCTATTTATCCTATCCATGCCCTAATGATTTTATAAACCTATGAGGTCACCCGTCAACCTCCGACGCTTCAGGGAAAACAGCCCCACCCTTTAGCTCAAATCCTCCCACCCTGGAAACATCCTTGTAAATCCTTTCTGAACTCTTTCAAGTTTTACAACATCCTTCCGATAGGGAGGAGACCAGAATAGCATGCAATATTTGTGTACTTATGGTTTGCAACTTATACATTGCAATCACAGTTGATTTTATGATGAAAATGTAATTTTGACTTGACATTTATAAAGGCATTAGAAGACATTTTTTTAATCCAGCTATGTTTTAGTAAAGAAGCTGCTGCGCTGCAAAGATTGATGCTAGGTAGGATTGTGTACCCCTTGGCTATGTTGCTAATGCAATGTTGGGGCAGCAGTTTAGATGCAATTCAGGTAGGAGAGATTGATGGACCTTTTACAAATGTTGTTCTATCCTTGCATGTAAACAATTAAGGCATTGCCAACACTTTCCAAATTTGCTGAAGGACTGTGATTTTATTGCTCGAGTGAGGCATGATGACTTTCTTCATTCACAGAATTCTGGTATCAGCAATTGTCACCCCAGCTTTAACTACCGACCATCATGCTACCCAGTTTTTGGGATTTAAAAAATGTTCTACTTTTTCATGCAGAACAATACATTATGTAAATCTAAGCCTAAGGTTCACATAACTAAGTTATAGATTAGGTCTTGAGTAATAGTGCCAATTTGTGTCATGGTGAGATAAGAAAGGATATCCAGAGTTAAACCTGCCTGTTGATGGAAGAGTTGTTGAGACTGCTTAACAGAATGGAACTCATATGCACCATCTAACCTGCTTTAAAATTGATGGATTTCCTGGGCAAGTTATAAATGTGCTGTTTTGTTATTACAAGAAAATGTGCCACCCCATACAATACCAAATTTAACATTTGAACCATACATCATCGTGAGAGATTTTGAAATATTTATAAAAGCAGTTTTCTGTTCATTGGCTATCATCTGCACATCTCTCTTGTAATCTTGTGAAGCTTCATGGTAGTTAAAATGAGCTGTATTAGCCATATTTGTACTAGTATTAATGGTACAATGAGAATTCTGGCATGGTGTCACATTTAACTGGAGTAGTGCACTGGCAATCATGTCCTGTTGTTTCCAGAGGTGTCACATTAGATTATTCTACCAAACTGCAAAAATCCTCAATTTATCTGTCTTTTGAGATCCAGGTTAATGGCAAGAATAGATCAGGTTTCCGTACTTAACAAGAATACCTTTATTAAAACTAAATAGATTCTAATTAAAAGTAAACAACTATGACCCATCAACATCTAACTCTACTATTAAAACTCTCACCCCTTATAAAACTGACCCACATACACAGTTAGATACTAAAAAAGGTTGGTGTTATGGCTGAAGGGAAAAATTGGGAGGGCAGTTCAATGGTCCCTGTCAACAAGATTCACTGAGATAATGCTTTTTTGCTGGCAGGGACTTACTGGTCCATGGTCTATCTTCTCCAGATGACATTCACTTTCTTACAGGAGACATAGACCAACTGGCTCACAACATATAAAGTCGCTGATTTGTTGGTTAAAAGCCACAGCTTAGCGGACTGATGTCAGAAAATAAACCTGCTTTCTTCACAGTTTAGGTATTTGATTTTAGAGCGACTGAGGTGCCACATCCCCTGTCAGAGTTCTGGAGGGTTCTGACCATATTGGTCACACCCACAAGCTGTTCAGGTATCTAGGAGTCAGCCAAATAGCTGTTATTAGCCAGTTGACCTTTGTCTTCATCAGCAGGTCGCCGCTCTATAGACCAATAAGCTACTTTGTAATGGCCAAATCTTGCATTATATGCACTGGTGCCAGTTTGTCTACAATTATCATTTCACGAATGGTTGTAAACAGTGTCAACACCACTGAGAATAAATGTTGACAACTTGCATTTAAAAAGTGTAAACAGTGCAGCAATCCTTTCCACAATCCTAGGCTTCGTTTATTCCATTTCAGTACACAATTACAAATATAAACATAAAAAGAGTGGACATAATGGCCTAGTGGAAGGGTTAGTAAGGGCACTTTCCTTGTTTTTATTGGTGTAGCTTAGCTGCCTACCAGGACCATTAACAGGTTTATCTGTTCTAAAATTTCCACTGTACAAGTTCCATGCAGCTGTGAATTTTAAAAATGGAATTTAGAAATGTAAACTATTTGTATAGTAGGAAAAAGATTCTGATCAGAGTTTTCCTGTGCTTTTTTTTAATGTTGTAAATTCAAAATTAGTTTTATATTTAGCATACATTGTAAAAATCATGATTGTTTCCAAATGTCTCATTTCATAGAAAAATGGATGGAATCATGCAGTAACCTTATCCAGTAATCCAGTCTTCAAGTGAATTTTGTGTTTTTAAATGATATTCCAAAGTATTGTTGCGTTTTCATACTCCTGCCTCTTTTGGAAGGCTAAATGCAGTAGCTTAAGGCATTATGCAATTTGCAATATGATTAGAGAGCTTTTTAGTGTGTATGTAGGTTGCACAGTGGAGAGCACTGATTTGCAGAATGATAGACCACCAAGTGACAGGCTTCATAACTCACAAGAAGCCTGAAGCAGAGTGAATTATACAGGCTTGACTTGCTCAGTGATTTCTTTCTTTCCTTGTAAACAGGCCATATTTAGGATACTTCTTTATATTGTACTTTTCCTGAAGATGAATAAGTTTCATGAAGTTATGACCGGAAAAAAATGCTTGCTCATCATTAGAGAAGCTAACTGAGTTGCTTTGTGGTGATGTCACAGTTTCTCAAACAAACTGCTCTATCCTTGGAGAGCCCTGGTGATGTCATATTAGGATGGAACTGAAAAGTAAACTACTGTATATGATTAAATTCCAATAATGAGAGAAAAGAACAATGTTAACCTTTTGATTAGCTCCTAAAAACAATGAGTTTATATTTCTTGTTTAACCCCCACAATGGCTTAGCTGGTTTGCTATTTGAATAGCTGAGCTGTACAGTCCTGGAACACCCAAGACTTGACTTTTGTTCTGTACTGTATTAACTGAGAATAGCCATGGCTTATGACACAGACACTAGAAATAATATTTGTTGGCCCAGACCAGGGAAAGGAGAAGGACAGAGCTTTGGCTTCTTGCTGAAAATGTGTGTGTTTGCATTGGTTAAGCATTAACGTCACATCCCAAGAACATTCATCGTTGCATCTCACACTGGAGTAATGTGATTTCCAACAAGAGGGTATCAGGAGGAGAGCTGATAAATGTAGTGAGAAAATATACTTCCTATTGGCTACTGCTGGTATGTAATACTTTCCCAATGCATTGTTCCTTTCCCTAAGTATTACCTTTTGGTGTGTCCCTTTAATTTGAATTAATATCTTTGCCTGAAATAGTGCAGTTTTGATTAAAAGCAACACACATTTGAAACCAGAAGATATCAGCAGGAAACAACAACGAAACAGTTGTTCCCGCACGAACTTCTAAAATAAAGTTGTCCAGTTGGAATCTTTTGTTCATTTCTTTTCATTAGGCTGTATTAATGTTGTATTGCTCATGCTGGTATGGCGTATGACATTCTGTGTGCTTGTTTCCCTCATTGCAAATCTGACTGAAAGTTAGCACTCCAATTTGACTCCAGAGTGACCTTTTTACAATGTTATTTCATGTTAGTAAAATGTTTGTTCCAGAAAAGTTGGGAATAATTTATTTGCAAATGTTTAATATAGTGAGTGCAATCCCTCTTTGCATTGTTTTATTTAAATGCCTTTCAAGCCAAACAAAGGTCAATAGCCATACGCCCATGATCCCTGCATTGAATGTATTGTTATGCAGTTGCTCCCTAAGACTCAATTTATACATATATTAAAGATTAATAAATCCTGCAATCATCAATCCAAACACAGTTTACAAGCATTGAATTGCATTGCATACAGTCAGCACATACCAAAGTCAGTGAAAAGTTTAATAGCAGGTTGCTTTATAAGCAGATGTTTCATGTCAATGACCTTTCATCAGAACTGATGAATGTGCATCAGCGTTCTCTCTCTCTCTCTCTCCTTCAATGCTGCCTCACGCACTGATTAGTTTTAGCATTTTCGACTTTTATTCTACAAATAAGTAGGGTTTTTAATAAATATTTTTATTGAGGAGAAGATTTTGAATTTCTTACAAAAATATAAAATTACAACAAAATAATATAACAACCTTGCAATTTGACAACAATAACAGTAAACAAACTACCATTCTACTCCATAAACAATTTAGGAGAAAAAACTCAACACAAACTTGGGCGGCACGGTGGCACAGTGGTTAGCACTGCTGCCTCACAGCGCCAGAGACCCGGGTTCAATTCCTGCCTCAGGCGACTGACTGTGTGGAGTTTGCACATTCTCCCCTTGTCTGCGTGGGTTTCCTCCGGGTGCTCCGGTTTCCTCCCACAGTCCAAAGATGTGCAGGTCAGGTGAATTGGCCATGCTAAATTGCCCGTAGTGTTAGCTAAGGGGTAAATGTAGGGGTATGGGTGGTTTGCGCTTCGGCGGGGCGGTGTGGACTTGTTGGGCCGAAGGGCCTGTTTCCACACTGTAAAGGAATCTAATTGAATCTAAAAAAAACTACAATTCAATAAAAAACTAAATCAAAACAAAAAGAAACTAAACCAAGTTGAACCAAGGCAAATTAAATTAATTTAAGTTACAACGCTCAGCACAATCCCACCAAAGTTCCCCACCACTGGGAGCATCGTATTTGTTCAGAATTTTTCCTCCCAGGGGCCCCTAGACCGCAAGGTGTAGCCCTCATGACCACGCAAAGGCCCTGATCAATATAACCGATAAGTCTGCGTCTATATAATTCAGAAAGGGCTGCCACGTTCTATAAAATAGTTCCATTTTCTGGTTCATCATACTTGTAAGGAAGTCCAGTGGGACATGCTCCGTAACTAACCTACGCCATCCCGAGAGTCCCGGGGATTCTCCGACACCCAGCTCATTAGAATGTTCTTCCTCGCACAGAATGAAAGAATATTGAACAATTTCTTCCCATGCATGTCCAAAGAGGGGAGATTTGGCGAACCCAAGAGGAGGGACACTGGATCTACCTTGGCCTCGGTTCCCAAGACCCCTTTCAAAACACTCACTATAGCGCTCCAGTACCTACAAAGCTTGTCACATGACCACAAGCAATGAATAATAGTACCAACATCTATTTTACATTTGGGGCACATAGAGGATGCTCCTGTCTTAAATTTCACAAATAAGCCATGTGCAGTGCATTTATTGCATAGCCTGCATCCTATTGCAAATTGAAATCTTTACGTTCTCTCAAATATTCTCCCACTCCTCTTGTGAGATCTCGACCCCTAATTCCTGAGCCCAAATCCCACACAGCCGGTCGATGTCCTTTGAAACACTACCCCCTAATAAATGATAGAGGGTGCTGACCGAGAGAGTGCCCGTGGACCAAAGCACTCTCTTCTCCATATCTGACTTATAGGGACTAACCATTAGTGTAGTTTTTTTTCTGTATAAAGTCCCTAATCTGCAAATGACAAATGAGGTCCCTCTTAGATAGTTCATATTTCTGGCTCAGCTGCTCCAAAAACATCATGACGTCCCCATCAAATAAATCTCCCAAACAGGAAACTCCTCTGGACTCTCAGAGCCTAAAGCACGAATCCATCGATCCCGGCCGGAATCCTACCATTCCTACTATGAGAGTAAAAAGGGAAGTTTTTTTGTAATTTGTCCACACTTTGTCGCATCATTCTCCATGGTTTAACTGTGTTAAGAACAATCTGATTTCTGCAATGGTCCATAACAGTCCTCATCTTGTCCATGAACAACAGATTAATGAGGGGGCATTTTGCCTGGGAGGCCTCGATGTCCAGCCATATTGACCGTGGGTCCTGGCAAGTCCCATCAGCCACACAGGATAGTAGGGAACTTAGTTGGTATTTCTTAAAGTCTGGAAAATCCACACACCCATCCCCTGCAGTAGCCCTAATGACTACACAAAGGCCCTGACCAATATAGCCGATAAATCTGTGTCTATATAATTCAGAAAGGGCCACCACGTTCTATAAAACACTTCCATTTTCTGGTGCACCATACTCTTACGGAAGTTCAGGGGATGTGCTCCATAACTAACTTAGACCACCACTTGCAATTTGGCAAGTTTAATAAGAGGATGCCTGTGAAGCCGGATAAAAGATCTGAGCCAACTGTTAAGCCTCCGTAGCGGCTGCCTAGGCAGCATCAAAGGGAGCATTCGCATGGGATATAATAAACGAGGAAGAACATTCATTTTGGCCAGAGCTATTCTACCCAACCAGGATATCAGAAGATCCTCCCAGCACAGAAAGTCCTGTCTTATCTTTTCTAGCAACTGCACAAAGTTAGCTTTAGAAAGTTGATCGAAGGCCGGGATGATAAAAATACCTAAATACAGGAAACCTCCCTATGACCACCTGAAAGGGACTTCCACCCCCAAAATCAGATATTCTAGTAAGGCCCCCCCAGAGGCATGGTCTCCAATTTCATAAAATTGATTTTATACCCCAAAAATGAACCAAATAGATTAATCACTTGTATTAAATGGGACACAGATATCGTCGGGTTAGTTAGAAAGAGAAGAATGTCATCTGCGTAAAGGGTGATCTTATGCCTTCCTGATCCTACCTCAGGGGCAGTTATATTGGGGTCCCTCCGGATGGCTTCTGCCAACGGCTCAATCACCAATTCAGATAGCAACGGTGAGAGCCACCCTTGTTGGCTGCCTCTACCAATACTAACATTATTAGACCTTCTACCCTTAGTGAGAACCACTGCTTTAGGGCACTATATGACACTGCCACCCACCTGGCAAAGACCCCTCCAAGGCCAAACCGTTCCAGGACATAAAAGAGATACAGCCACTCCACGCAGTCAAACACTTTCTCTCCATCCAGGGCCGGAATTGACCCTTGCTGGCACACCTGAATCATATATAGCACTCTCATATTATTAGAGGACCTGCAACCCCTAATAAAATCTATCTGATCCTCCCTTACGATGCCTTAAGGGCAAGACCTTCTCCAGCCTCAATGCCAGCTTTTATGATAAAATTTTAAAGTCCATGTTTATAACGATAAGGGCCCAAACAAAGCACAATCCTCTGGGGCTCTCCCTCTCTTGAGAATAAGAGAAATATTTGTTTCTCTCAGAGAGGGTGGGAGGCAGTCGTGATTGTACGAATAATTGTATGTAACCAATGTTGGCCTGGCCAGCATGTCTATAAACCCCTTAAAAAACCTGCTCTGAAATCCATCTGAGCCAGGCGTTTTACCACTCTGGAGCTGCCTCACTGCCTCCTGTATCTCTTGGATTGTCAGAGGAGCATTCAAAAGAGGCACCTGCTCTGAAGTTACACCTGCAAGGCCCAAGGTCTTAAAAAAGGACTCCATCTTCACCAATCTGTCCTCGCAGCCCTCCGACCGGTACAACCCAAAGTAGAACTTCCTGAATGCTGCATTAATCTTTTTGAGGTTAGAAATAATTCAGCAACTCTTAATGAAATCAAACAAGATTCAATTTACCAAAGTCTGAACAGAAAAAAATGTGCACCTCCTCTTTTTCTAGTTTAAAGAAAGCAGTAATAATTTCAATTCTTTAAATTATTATGTAAATTAAACAAGGACCCTCAATGTGCACAATTCATCAAAACGCATCGAATTTTGGTCCGTCTTCAGTTGAGAAACCTTTAGCAGATTTATGTTTCTTGCTGAACTGACGGATTGGCAGTACATGATATGAGATGTGAACAGCTATGAACCTCTGCCAGTCATTTGGTTTTCTTATGTGTAATTTAGCTAGAACTCTCACTCTGCCTTGCAGTATAAATGATTACAGTCCACATTTATACCTGAAGAGTAAAGTGTAATAACCATTTCTGAGATGTATTCAAGAGAAGACAAAATAGTTCTTCTGAAGCACTGGTAATGTACAATGCAGAGTCCAATATGTTGGCTTTCTTTATTTCATTAACAAAGCAACGTTATTGTCACTGCTTAAATTTATAGAATCCTTTTAGATTCTGTGTCTATCAAACTGGCAGTGTATTCCTTTCATATTAAAATACGTTATTTTTTCCCATTTTTGATGCCTTACAGGATTTCTTTCTTCTTGATTTTGATATACAAGAACCATAGGCTCTTCATTGATGTGACATGAGTGTTTCTCTGTTAATTAGACTGTTGGAGGCAGCTTTTCACCTGAAGGTGCATGTGCTGAGACTTGCTCCTGTCATTTTGTGTCTTGGTGTAGGGAAGTGAGCTGTGAACTAACAGGAAAGCTCATCAGATGTGTGTTAGATGGGTCGAAGTGTCGCTGTCTGCCAGAACTTGCACCTGTTCGTAGAGATGTGAAAAGAGAGCATTATATACCTGTTATGATTTATTTAGATATGTGCTAAAAGTTGGTGTTGCTCATAATAACAAAACTCTTACTGAACGGACAACTTAATAAGCCAATATTTTACTCAGAGTTTATGGGCTGGATTAAGATATTACGAATTCAATCTGCTACTCTGGTTACGTAATATTATATCACTGAGTTGGATAGTTTATGCAAGTCCTGTCCTATTGGCGAATGATTTTTTAAAAAGTGCTGAAACTGTTAATTGCATCAGCAATAATACCCTGGAATGGTATTGGTGTCGGTATCATTTTGAGATGATTTATTATCCAAAGTACACATGTTGTTTCAGTGATAATAAGGTTTATTAATCCTTATAAGAAATTAAGAACTTAATAAAATTCAGTGGTTTAAAGAAAGCTAGTTTGGGTTCTTCAGAATGTGCATTTAAGCAGTTTAATGCAGTTTTCTCTTTTGAAGAACACTTTTTGGATTTTTTTATACAAATGAGTGTAAAAAAATGCAACTTATTGTAGACCAAAGCTACCAAGGATGTGGGCCTCAATTACTGACTTCACTCTGAGGTACCATAACTGTGATCAATAATTGAGCTTGAAAGATTCATCCAGATGAATGCTGTGCTAAAATGAATCTTTAGAGTGTCTGCCTGGGTCAGCATTGAGAGGTTTGACCTTTTCAAAGTAATGATACCCTCCATTATTGGCAGAAGATCTCATAGTGAAGTGACCAAGTTCTTACCTTGTAGAAAGGCAAATTGTATACAAAAAGTAATCATTTAGCAACCAGAGTTAATGGTGACAGCAGTAAATGAATGAAACAATTAGCATTTTTAGCTTAACTGTCTGAGTGTTGAGATACCAAGTGTATATCATTGAAACTTGAAAATCATTTTTAATTCTAGCCTTAACAAGAAGAGAATTGTCATTTAGCTGGGAATAATTTGTGTTGAAGGTGCAGGAAACGGTTCATGTTTCACAAGAAAGGTTTGGCTTTTGAATGTTAACTGAACTGATGCCTTTTGTGACAGTGAGAGATGGAGGAGAAGAGGATCATGCTGTTGTAGAACTTGTATTTCAATTTCAGAGGGAAACCTGCAGCTTGGAAATCAAGGTTGTCAAAAAAACTTCAAATTATTCATTATTCTTTCTTTTATGCAAAAGCACAATTTGAAAATCAGCTGCAATTTCTCTGATTGCCTCGTGCACTTTACACAGAAATATATCTCCTAGGTGCATAATTCATATGTTTGTGAAATGAAGGATGCAGTATTTTGTTTTACTGCAATATGTATCATATTGCAAGCAGATGCTTTTTTTTTACATTTTCTATCAAATGGTAAATATTGCAGAGAGTATAATGTAGTTTACTTGTGATGAAGCTTTATAATATATTATTTTGGGAATTGGATTCTGATGTAACAATGAATGAGTTTTTGGATTTCGTGTAGGTGATTGACTTGTTTTTTAAAAGTTAGGAAGTCATATTTGAACAGTGGGTTCAGGACTGTTTTCCAAAACATCATGTGACTTAATACAAATAACCCAATAGGCTACTGGCAGGATAATTGCTGCTTATTGTTGACTTGATCCCTTGTGAGGAAAGACCATAAGCAAGTTGCAATTCAGAAGAAAATAATTCAAATACTACTTGAATGCAACCAGAGCCTTGAGTTTCTTAATTAGAGTTCAGTGAGAAATGTCAGTTAGTGTTAACATGAAGATAGGAGTAGTGTCATAGAGCTGTACAGTGTGGAAACAGACCCTTCAGTCCAACTCATCCACGCTGACCAGATATTTTAATATAATCTAGTCCCATTTGCCAGCACTTAGCCCATATCCCTCTAAACCTTTCCTACTCATATATCCATCCAGATGACTTTTAAATGCTGTAATTGTACCAATCTCCACCACTTCATTCCATACACGCACCTCTGCGTGAAAGAGTTGTCCCTTTTATATCTTTCCCCTCTCACCCTAAACCTATGCCCTCTTGTTCTGGACTCCCCCACCCCAGGGAAAAGACTTTGTATATTTATCATATCCATGCCCCCCCCCACCCCCCCATGATTTTATAAACCTCTCCAAGGTGACCCCTCAGCCTCCGACACTCCAGGGAAAACAGCCCCAGCCTCTTCCCTATAGCTCAAATCCTCCAACCCTGGAAACATCCTTGTAAATATTTTCTGAATCCTTTCATGTTTCACAACATCCTTCCAATAGGCAGGAGACCAGAACTGCACGCGATATTCCAACAGTGGCCTAACCAATGTCCTGTACAGTCCTAACTCTTATACTCAATACTCTAACTAATAAAGGAAAGCATACCAAACACCTTCTACACTATCCTATTTACCTGCAACTCTACTTTCAAGGAACTATGATCCTGCACTCCAAGGTCTCTTTGTTCAGCAACACTCCCTCGAACCTGACCATTAAGTGTATAAGTCCTGCTCTGATTTACTTTTCCAAAATGTAGAACCTCGCATTTATCTAAATTAAACTTCATCTCCCATTCCACAGCCCATTGGCTCGTTTGATCAAGATCCTGTTGTAATCTGAGGTAACCTTCTTTGCTGTCCACTACATCTCCAGTTTTGGTGTCATCTGTAAACTTTACTAACTATACCTCCTGTGTTCACATCCAAATCATTTATGTAAATGTAAATGAGGTTGACGATCTACAAAGGATACTGCTGGGAAAAAAGGGTAATGTTTTTGCTGCGTATGCTTACAAAGTTTCATTTCCAGATCCGGCACATATAATCTAGGTTAGTGCCATACGGAAGTATCGAAGGTAATTGTTGGAAGCACACTTTTTACTGAGACATTTAATTGAAGTTCCATGCTCAGGTTAATGTGATATATCTCATGCTGTTATTTACAGTAATGTAACAATGTTTTCCTGGCAAACAATTCCCACTCAACCAACGTTGCTAGCTGTTGATTCATGCTTTATTTCTGGGACCTTGCTGTGTACAATTACGGTGCTTGCCTGTGGTGCAACAGTGACTGTGCTGATTTCTTCTGCTACCCTGAGATCTCAAGAAAGGTGTTTTGATAAGTGCACATTCTTTCTTTGGTCTTACTCATGCATTTACTTTCCTGAGTTTGTTTTGTTTGCATATTTTTCTTTTCGAAAATTCTGATTCCAAATGTTAGTTAATTGAAACAAATTCGAACTGCTTAGAATGTCATTTATATCGACAAGGTGACTGTTTATATATTGTTCACAATTGCCAGTGCAGATGAAACAAAAGTAATGTAATAGAACATAGAACATAGAACATAGAACATAGAACATAGAAGAATACAGCGCAGTACAGGCCCTTGGGCCCTCGATGTTGCGCCGATCCAAGCCCACCTAAACTACACTAACCCACTATCCTCCATATACCTATCCAATGCCCTCTTAAATGCCCATAAAGAGGGAGAGTCCGCCACTGTTACTGGCAGGGCATTCCATGAACTAATGACTCGCTGAGTGAAGAACCTACCCCTAACATCAGTCCTATATCTACCCCCCCTTAATTTAAAGCTATGCCCCCTTGTAATACCCGACTCAATACGCGGGAAAAGGTTCATACTGTCGACCCTATCTAACCCCCTAATCATCTTGTACACCTCAATCAAGTCACCCCTAAACCTTCTTTTCTCTAGTGAAAACAGCCCCAAGTGCCTCAGTCTTTCCTCATACGATTTTCCTTCCATACCAGGCAACATCCTGGTAAACCTCCTCTGCACCCGTTCCAGTGCCTCCACATCCTTCCTATAGTATGGCGACCAAAACTGCACACAATATTCCAGATGCGGCCGTACCAGAGTCTTATACAACTGCATCATGACCTCAGGACTCCGGAACTCAATTCCTCTACCAATAAAAGCCAGTACGCCATATGCCTTCCTCACCGCACTATTTACCTGGGTGGCAACTTTCAGAGATCTGTGTACATGGACACCAAGATCCCTCTGCTCATCCACACTACCAAGTATCCGACCATTAGCCCAGTACCCCATCTTTTTGTTATTCTTCCCAAAGTGAATCACCTCGCACTTAGCTACATTGAATTCCATCTGCCACCTTTCTGCCCAGCTCTGCAGCTTCTCTATATCCTGCTGTAACCTGCCACATGCTTCCTCACTGTCAACAACTCCTCCGACTTTCGTATCATCCGCAAACTTGCTCACCCAACCTTCTAACCCCTCTTCCAGGTCATTTATAAAAATGACAAACAGCAATGGTCCCAAAACAGATCCTTGCGGAACACCGCTAGTGACGGCACTCCATGAAGAAACTTTGCCATCAACTACTACCCTCTGTCTTCTTCCATCCAGCCAATTCCTAATCCAAACCTCCAACTCACCCTCAATGCCATATCTCTGTATTTTCTGCAGTAGCCTACCATGGGGAACCTTATCAAACGCCTTACTAAAATCCATATATACCACATCTACCGCTTTCCCCTCATCAACCTCCTTCGTCACCTTTTCAAAGAATTCAATAAGGTTTGTGAGGCACGACTTGCCCTTCACAAAACCATGCTGACTATCCTTGATCACATTATTCCTATCCAGATGTGCATAAATCCTATCCCTTACAATTCTCTCTAAGACTTTGCCCACAACAGAAGTGAGACTCACCGGCCTATAGTTACTAGGGCTATCCCTACTCCCCTTTTTGAACAAGGGAACCACATTTGCTATCCTCCAGTCTTCTGGGACTACTCCTGTAGACAAAGAGGACATAAAAATCAAGGCCAATGGCTCTGCAATCTCCTCCCTTGCTTCCCAGAGAATCCTAGGATAAATGCCATCAGGCCCAGGGGACTTATCTATTTTCACCTTTTCCAGGATTTCCAACACCTCTTCCAACACCAAATAATAATAGATTATTTTAAGCCTAATGAAAAAGATGTGTCTCCGGGCATATTACTGCCACATTCAAGAAGGGCAGCTGCTCTGGGATCCAAGACAGAGCTAGAAATATTACGTGTTTTCATTTGATCATATTTTCATTTTGTGCCAATCTGTACAGTTGTTATAATATCACTCAACCTATTACTAATCAATGTCTCAGATAATATGATAATAAATTATTGGAGCTGATTTTCACTGTGGTTGCTAAACAGGTAAAATCTTTCAGTTGGCAGTGCTGGAGTTCCCATAAAGAGGTGGCATGTCTGTCTGTTCTTTGTAGATTTGTGTATAACTTAGATTCATTGAGGTTGCCTGAGATGAAAATATGCTACGATATGCAAAATACATGAAACTAGAACCAGCATGAGCGATTGAATAGTACTTTCTTGTTGCATTATCTCTGTTTAATGTCACATGTGAAATGAGTTGAAGTTGATTGACATTAAGACAATCGTTATGAACCTGTTGTAACTCAAAAGCAATGACGGCACAGAGCTGAAGAACAGGGCACAACTAGCTTTGAAATTCCTTCAAATCGCAAGGATTATTGTTTGGGTGATTCCAAAGATCAAATTGCTGATTCTGTCTTTCTTAGTAAGAACCTTTTTTCCTTTCAATGTGTTGCCTGCAGTTCTGCACTTGAATGAAGAGTGTGCAGAACCAAAGATGTGCAGGTTAGGTGGACTGGCCATGCTAAATCACCCACAGTGTCCAGGGATGTGCTGACTAAGTGGGTTAGCCATGGGATATGCAGGGTTACAGGGATAGGGTAGAGGGTTGATGAGTATGTGTGGGGTGCTGTTTGGAGGGTCAATGTTAACTCGATGGGTTGAATGGCCTACTTTCACACTGTAGAGATTTTATGATTTCAGGAAAAATGGGATCAGGGCAGGGATGGTTTTTTTGGATTGAAAATAGCTGTTTCCGTATCTGCTAAATTTATGGAGAAGCTCATTGTGAAATAGTAAACAGGTTCTGTAAATTGAATCAGTGCGTTATCTCCTTGTCCATTTAATTAAGAAGATAATTGTGTTTTTTTTTTCTCCATTGCCTTGATCTTTGCAATAGATGTTCCTTAGAAGTTTAAAATAATTCATTAAAAAACAATTTTGAAATTCGACTTTAAGATAATTGGTTTTGACAGTTTAATGAAGATAATAGCAGTGAGTTTGGGAGCTCTTTGCTTTTATAAGTAACTGTTTATTTAACTTTATCATGTAACATTTCTCGGTTTAGATTCTGCTACAGGAGACTTTTATCACATTATCACCTTGGTGCACAATTATTTTGGATATGTATCAGTAAGAAAAGTATTATGACATATATAACCTGTAATTCAAATACAGAACTGCAAAATGGTATGAGATATTATCCAAAAGTCATTATTTAATTCTTTGTTGGTGTGTCACCTGCTGCATAAATCCATTTGAGTTTGAAGTTGCGATGTTTATTGAAGTAGAATTTTAAAAGCAATCCTGTGTTCATTCTCCTATTGCTAGTATCTATAAGAATATTAGCACGACCCATATTCTGCCTGCCTAACTCATAACCTAGTGTGAGAAATTTGAAAATTTTGAGTGCCTGGTTGCATCAAGCAGACATTTAAAGATCTCTATTATCATAGTATCTCAGTACAGATTAAAACTTGGGTTGGTCTCCCATGTGAAATGTGATGGCTGGTGGTAACAGATCACGACAGGGAGATGCCAGGCTCTTGATAAGGAACCGCAATATAGATGTGACCCAAATTATTATGCATTTTTTTCTAAAGAAAAATTAAACGTTTCACATTTTTGATCAAAATAAGTACATGTCAAGCTAATAAGTGTCAATCTGGGTAGTATTTTGACTCTCTGAAGACATGAGGAGTTTTGTTGAAATGCACCTGGTGTATTCAAAAGCTTTGGTTACGACAAAGTGGGTTCCGAGACTTTGCCCTTAGTTTCACTGAATACAAAATGATGTGCCTGACAAGAAGTGATCACACTGGGATTTATGTGAAATGTAGCTTTGCAGCTTAAGGGTGCTCCTCCAGTGTCATGACCTCTCTGTTCTGGCCAGCCATCCAAACAGTTTCAGTGACTAGAACAAAAGTATCCATTGTATTCGCATCACATGACTTTGTCTTTTGAAACCCAGGTTCAAAAGCACTGGGTCTTTAATTTGTTATGATTTATTACTCTAAGATGGTGTGAAAATGGAATACAAAGCACTGCAACAGATCAGCATGCTCAAGCTTGAAAGTTTTTTCCCCTGTGAAAGACGTGTTGATATTTTGAATATAAGATCAGACTTGAAGAGGATTCTTTTTACAGGAATTTATAACATTTTTTATTAAAGAATCCTATGTCCAACATAACATATGAAATGAAAAGAGGGATTGTACTGTGCTGCTGGCTTCCAATTGATAATTTCAGCTCCAAATGTGAATGCCCTCCTTTCTCCTCCAGCCCATTCCTGAGATGAAAGTGATAACCATTTTATTTTCTGACTTTCTTTGGTATCTTGTGTTGTTCTGACAATGCGTCATTTTAAAAAAAAATAACCAAGAATCCAGTACAGATGAGAATGACACCACATTAAGATGCTATTTAATGATCCGAGACACATGACACTAGGAACTGTGTGTCTTGCTAATGGCCAGAGAAGCTGCAGTCTGAAAAATAACAGACAAGTCTGCTAGGGCTGGATTGTTTCTTTTTTTTTAAGATAGAATGATGCTTTAGTATTTGCAAAATATAAATCTTATTAATGTTTTAGGGATTTTTCCATGGGATTATGGCTATACCAGACTGCCAGAAATGTGTGCAGATTTTTCTTATCATTGTAAAATTAAATAAAATATTTTTGTACGATTATTTAATACTTAATTTATGTAAAGTGCTGCCCAAATTTTAACTAGTATTTAATCCATGTACATAAATTTACCTGCAATACATTGTTGCTTAGCATTGATATAGTGCAATATATCTATATATATTACACTGTGTTTAATGTTTGATCACTAGCACTGTCTGCATTGATGTCAGATGGCTGCAGAGACTTCTTAATTTTGTTTAGAAAATTCTAATGCCTATAAGCTTCTCACATGAGCATCTTAAAACGATAGGCAGCAATCCAAAAGGCAACAGAGCAGATCAAAGCTCTGCACTCCTGCCACACCCAACAGTGGAAAATTGGATAATTACAAGAGGTGGAGGCTCCACAAATATCCAGCCTCAGTGATGGGAGAACCGACCACATAGAAATGAAGACCATTTGGAGTAGGCCATTCGGCTCTTTGAGCCTGTAGAAAGTGAGGACTGCAGATGCTGGAGATCAAAGTTGAGAGTGTGATGCTGGAAAAGCACAGCAGGTCAGGCAGCATCCAAGGAGCAGGAGAATCGATATTTCGGGCATAAGCCCTTCCTGAAGAAGGTAACCAAACAGGCGGATGAGGGTAAAGCCGTTGATGTGGTGTATATAGATTTCTGTAAGGTATTTGATAAGGTTCCGCAAAGTAGGCTACTGCAGAAATTACGGAGGCATGAGATTGAGGGTGATTTAGTGGTTTGGATCAGAAATTGGCTGGAGGAAAGAAAGCAGTTGATGGGAAATGTTCATCCTGGAATTCAGTTACTTGTGGTGTACCGCAATGATCTGTTTTTAATCCACTGCTGTTTGTCATTTTATAAACGACCTGGAAGAGAGTGTAGAAGGATGGATTAGTAAATTTGTGGACGACACGTGAGTCGATACATTTGTGGATAGTGTCGAAGGATATTGTAGGTTACAGAGAGACAAAGATAAGCTGCAGAGCTGGGCTGAGAGGTGGCAAATGGAGTTTAATGCAGAAAAGTGTGAGGCGATCCACTTTGGAAGGAGTAACATGAATACAGAATACTGGGTGAATGGTAAGATTCTTGGTAGTGTAGATGAGCAGAGAGTTCTCAGTGTCCATGTACATAGATCCCTCAAAGTTGCCACCCAGGTTGATAGGGTCGTTAAGAAGGCATACAGTGTGTTAGCTTTATTGGTAGAGGGATCGGGTTTTGGAACCATGAGCTCATTCTGCAGCTGTACAAAACTCTGGTGTGGCCGCACTTGGAGTATTGCATGCAATTGTGGTCACGGCATTATAGGAAGGATGTGGAAGCTTTGGAAAGGGTTCAGAAGAGATTTACTAGGATGTTGCCTAGTATGGAGGGAAGCTCTTGCAAGGAAAGGTTGAGGGACCTGAGGCTGTTTTCATTAGAGAGAAGAAGGTTGAGAGGTTACTTAGTTGAGACATATAAGAAAATCAGACAGTTAGATTGAGTGGACAGTGAGAGCCTTTTTCCTTGGATGGTGATGGCTAGCATGAGAGGTGATACATATAGGACAAACGTGAGAGATAGTTTCTTAACTCTGAGAGTAGTAGGTGCATGGAACACACTGCTTGCAACAGTTATAGACTCGCCCACTCTATGGGCATTTAAATGGTCATTGGATAAGCATATGGACGAGAATCGAATAGTGTAGGTTAGGTCGGCTTCAGATTGGTTTCATAGGTCAGTGCATGAGCGCTGAAGGGCCTGTACAGCGCCGTTATGTTCTATGAAGGAAGATCACTTTTTGGCTTAAATGCCAAAATGAGAGCTCCATTTAGGTCCTGTTTTATGCACCATTATCCGAATAAATCATACCAATATTTCCTTTCAGACCTCACACCTGAGAACACAAAGGAAAATGTGAAATTCTCCATTGATCTCCGTGCCAGTGATGGCCCCACCAATCAACACCCTCTTCTCAGGCTGCATACTCCCCTTTTCCCCAGTCTGTTCTGATGAGTGCAAACCAGACAGCTTCAATTTCTTGGCTCTTTTAGCAATGTTTTTTTCTAATATTTTTTAATGAGTTACAATGGAATGCTCAGTTCAAATTCTAACTGTTGAAAGTGGTTGGTGGCAATGATTTAACAAGATTGTTGATGTAGATTGTGGACTGCTAAGATGAAAAATGGGGGAGAGATTCATAAATATATTGGGTGCAGCAAGTTAGTTGTTAAAATGCATAAAAATTGTTTAGTTTGGATTGTGATTTTGAAAATACATCTTTTGATGATGATCTTTCCTGCTTTGGGACCATGGTATTACATATATGAGGATTATAAAATGATGTTGATAAAAGGGAGGATTAAATGGGGTCATGGCTCCAGGGGACAAAAAAATCTACCTCCGCTCCACTTTTATATGCTTTTCTGACCCATTCTGAATCCTGCCTGACAAGAGGTTTGGGTGGCTTTGTTGCTGAAGGTTGAGAGAGCCAAGGTTGCTTTGCTCACAAGTGACCAGCCTAAACAAAAAAGAGCCTAATCATCTCCTCTTCACATTCACTGGCATTACTTATCATTGAAGAATTGCTCACTGCATCCTGGGATTGATCATTGCCCAGAAACTGACTTGACTCCAAACCAAAAAATATAAACAAAAAATACTGGAGAAACTCAATAGATCTGGTAGCTTCTATGGAGAGAGAAAAATGGAGTTCGTATTTTGAGACGGTTACAAGTGTTTTCAGAACCATATGAATACAGTGGCTGCAAGAGCATGTCAGTTTGGAATAAAGATGCAAGATGTTCATGTCTTTCTCACAGGAGGATAGAATGTCAGATTTTATAAATAGTTATTATTTAAACTGTATTTCATTCGAGGTAGAATGTAAGCTTTAGAAGAGAGCTACTTAGCACTTGCTCCTGGATACAAAGTCTGTGGTGGAATAGGCTTCAAGGAGTAGTCCACAGAAAGCCATTATGGGATCAAGAGTGACAGCAAGAGAAGGTAGAGGCTACCGGTCTCTGTTGTTAACCACACAGAATGTAGGCCCAAAGTAGTTCTCAGATTGGAGAGTGCAACTTGTGAGGATGTAAGGATGTGGGGGTTGTGAGGCTTCGGGATTCACCCAGTTTTGACTGAGGGGAGGAATCTCTAGGGTAATCCTCAACATGGGAACCAGCTTGGAGATGTTAAGTTGCCAGACTGAGAAAGAAAGTAAGTTCAGTTATTTTAAAAGTTGGAATGGGAAAGACTTCTCTAGTTTAGAGTACTACTGAAATACTGCTTATGCAACTGCTTCTCGAGAGTTTGTTACGGTCATAATCTTAAAACTTGAAATCTTGCACTCACGGGAAATTTATTGATCATATCGGTCATAACAAGCTTAACTTTGTAACAGAAAATATTACAGAATGCAGCTGTATTAAGCTGTTGTACTCAACTATATATTCCCTGATTCTGCGATAATGTTACTTGAGGCTGAACTACATTGTGACAGTGCTACATGTCAAAGGAACTTCACTGGCTGTAAGCACACTGAATGCTCTTATGTTGGGAAAGATGATATATACATGGCAGTTGAGTTCTTTTAAAATGAAAAGAAATGATGCAAGTATCAATTTAAAAATTGGAATGCCGATGCAAATTAACTTCACATTCTTGTCACACAGAAAATGGGGTGGATTTCACCTCCGCAGAAGATTGGGTGAGGACTGGGTAAGATGCAAACATTTTGCACCCAGTCCCAATCCTCCCACTTTGGGGTTAATTGGAAGGGGAGCAAGTAGTCATCCCTGTTCTCAACATATTACAATTATGCTGGAAGCCTCAAGCTGTAACCTTGGTAGGTAGGATTTCTCTAGCCTTGATGAGAACAGATTCAATTCAAACCAATGTGCCATTATAGCACTGCTTATGGGTCTAGAGATGCAAGAGTGTGTCTTCTCAGCTTACTGAGCACACCTGGTTCTCTCGGATCGGATCTCCCCTCGGGACACATGGTTAGACCACCTACATCTTTCCAACAGTAGCTGCAAGCTGCTTTAACTGCAGCCTATTCCAGAGTTCATGCTTCTGCACTGGAAGCCAAGCTTGTTAATTGGCTGATTTCTGGGTAGAGAGCATGGTGCTGGAAAAGCACAGTAGGACAGGCAGCATTCCTGATGAAGGACTAATGCCCAAAATATCAATTCTCCTGCTCCTCGAATGCTGCCTGACCGGCTGTGCTTTTCCAGCACCATGCTCTCAACTCTGACCTCCAGCATCTGCTGTCCTCACTTTCGCCTTACTTCTGGGTGAACACTCTTGCAAAAAAGAAATTCATATACTATGGAGTTAAAACTCAAAAGCAGGCATACATCCTATCCCTCTCCTCACCGCTTTAGAGACTTTGAAAACTCAGACTTCCCAACACTAGGATTCATGTTCATCTTTGTACTTCTTACGTGCTCACTGTCTGTGCTTGCTTTCTACTCATTTCATGGAGTAAAATGTTTTCTTTTCAGAAATGCTTGCCTGCTTAGTGACATCTGCATCCCATGAAAGAATTTATAAAATGCAGATGTCACTGGCCAAGCAAGCATTATTGTCCATCTCTAATTGCCCTTAAGGAGGTGGTGGTGGTGGTGGTGGTGGTGATCTGCCTCCTGAACAGCTGCAGTCCATGTGGTGTAGGTACCTTCCTGCATTAATCCAGTGGCAAGACAACAAACTGCCATCTTTGTGCATTCAGTATAAAAGGCAACTTTATGTGAAATGAAATGTTTGATTAGTATTATTTAATGATTGCTGTGAATACAATTAGTTTCTTGCTGAATGATTAATGAATTATGAATCAAATTGAGTCGATACAGCTTTTTAAATGTGTAGGAATTTGCAGTTGGAAAACACCTTTTAAAGGGTAGTTCCAACTGATGAAATTACTAACATGACAGGTATGATGGGCCATTATAATTTATTTCTGTGGAGTAATTTTTTGTAGCTTTGCTTTCTGGTGCACACTACCCAATCTCCCAAGGCAATGCTGACAAGCTAATGGATTGTTTTATCAAGCAAGTATTATTGTATGACATAACACCCAAAGTCACTTTTAAATAGCAGTGTCCCTCTGAGCCCACTGAGACTGATTGTTGTAAATATGCCCTCACTGAAGTCAATTACAGGCTGCATGTGGTCAGAAACACAGCAATGAATTAGCGAACTGTCTAGCACATAAATTTGCAAGTGCGATAAATTTGACAGATGCACCTCACTAATTTATCTACACTAAAAATAGGTATTGGATGTATAGATTTCTGAAATTTTGAGGTCCAATATTGAGTTCTGTTTCAGATAAATTTTCAACAAGGAGAATCCTCCCTTTGCTTTGGAACATGGAATTTGCTTATGTTGTCATGAACAAAGCAGCAAAACTGAAGTGGATGTGACTGTTGATTTGTCTGAAAATAAAATTGCCTTCCAACTCTCTGTTGTGCCAGGCTGACCAGATCTAATCTTTAGTTTGCACTGAGTTTGCTGATATCAGTTGCAGTGATATTAAAGGTGGTAAAACTAGACTAGTGTGTCCTGGTAGAGCAGAACCCTGCATGTGGTAGCTGCAGCACAACATCCTCTCATGTTAAAAGGTTCCAAAGGCATATTCTTGCTCCAGGCTCCTCCTCATGTCCAAGCAAGGTAATCCCTCCAAGTGCCCTTCTCACTTTGGGGATGACCAGTAAAAGAGAAAAATCTTTCTCCATGTTCCAACTCCAAGGTGTGGAGGGATAAGAACCGTTCAGGTTGAATGCTCTTTGTTACTGCCCACAATTCCAACTGGAAAATACACAGATCAAATTGACCCTGAGTTAAGATGGTCTCTGTGGCTCTGACATCTTTACTCACCCAGAAATAACTTCTTGCTTTGACTTATCTCCTTATGGCACTTATTCTTGGTGGTTGTTTTACGGATATCAGCAACTCTCTGGTGCTTCCCAAAGTGGGCTGAATGATTTCCAGAATGAGCGTCATTCATTTTCACAGTGAGAGAGTTTGATGTGTGTTCAACAGAGAAAGGAGTGAAAATAAGTGGGAAATTTTGTCTCTGGCAAGTTTTCAACAAGAAGTGAGTTAGCAGTAAGTAAGTATGTGAACAATCTTTTGGGTAGGCATCCAGAGAAAATAAATTGGGAGAAACTACATTTTGCTAGGGGAATGATAAAGCTACATATCTTGTTGTCAACAAAAAATATTGCTAAAGGTGATCTTGGAAGCAGTTCAGGTGATTTAAGTATTGTCTCAGGGACACTCACATCGATGGAAGTGTCATATTCACAAATAAATGTCTTGATCAAGAAAAAGGGGAGAAAATTGTGGGGAGGGTGATGCACATTTTGCTCGAGAAACATCAAATGGGATGTCTGGCTTGAAAGAAAGGCAAGATTACTTGGGTTCTTTGTACTTGACTGTTTTTGCTCTTTTTAAAAAATTCATTCCTATTCCTTTGAGGCACACTGAAAAATATTCCATTCCTACTGAGACGTTTTCTTGGAGCACAGAGATATTTCTTCCAGAGCTATCTGAAATATTTATCACAAGTATACTGCATCATCCAAATGTGCAGTTGTTAAAATCACAGATAGCAGCAATTAATACCCCGATAATTAATTGTTTCAAAATCCTGGCTTATCCTGTGGTGCTCGTAAATGCACATGAGGCTGTAATAAAACTTCAAATCTTCCGTCCTGAGCATTTTATCAAGAATTGACAAGTATTCAAGGAAAACAAAGCCTTCTACCAGATTAGAGGGGTTAAAAATCTTCTGCATGTAAATGACATCCCAATATGAACCTCATTCTTATTCAAGTTAGTAACATTTATTAAAGTAGGCCATACATTATGAAATAAAGCCTTCTAAATAATATTACTGAGACTGCAATTGAAAATAAGATACTTTGATGATATTGACTTCAAACATAAATTAAGGCATTATTATCAGTTCTTTCATGTGTTTGCTTTCAGACTAGTAGTCTAACATTTTGACATTATTCCCCAAGTAATTACTTGATATATAGAAGTATTAAGATTACAATTACTTCATGTTTTTCTTTACAATTGGAATATTCAGTAAGTATCTGTTAACCTGAACAGCATTTATGGCTGTGTCAGAGTAGAATACATTTTGAGTGGAGTTTATGGGATGCACTTGTGCAAAATGAATTTCCCCAGTGATGATATTTCATAGCTGGTTGAGTTTGGTCATTGTTTTTGAGACGAGAAGCTGCATTTGATAACCAAAGCACTATTGATACTGTGCAATAATAGAACTTATAGTGTGAACTAAAAAGAGAAAATGCTGGAGAGACTCAGCAGACGTAACAGCATCTGTAGAGCAAAACACAGTTAATGTTTTGAGTCCCAAATAAGACCACAAGGAACAGGAGTAGGGTATTCGGCCTCTCAAACCTACTCCGCCATTCAGTAGGATCATGGCCGATCCGACATCTGTTATGTTTACTTTCCTGCTCTCTATTCTTATTAATCCTTGATTCTCCTACTGATCAATAATTTATATAATTTGCCTTAAATATGCACATGGACTTTGTTCCCACAGATCCCTGTGGCAAGGAGTTCCAAAGACACTCAACCCTCATGAGAAAAGAAATTTCTCCTTATCTCAGTGTTAAATTAGTGCCTATTTATTCTGAGGCTATACACTCTGCTTCTCGACGGATATTGAGAAGAAACAAATTTGAGTGTCACCGTGGCTCAATGGTTAGCACTGTTGCCTCACAGTGCCAGGGACCTGGGTTTGACCCCATTCTGCTTGCATTTCCTGCTAAATTGCCCATAGTGTTCAGGAATGCGGAGGCTAGGCATATTAGTCAGGGATATGTACAGTAATAGGATTAGGGAAGTGGGTTTGTGTGGGATACCCTTCGGAGGGTCAGTGTGAGCTTGTTGGGCCAAATGGCCTGTTTTCACACTGTAGGGATTCTATGAATTGCCAGACACTGTCGAGCCCCTTAAGAATCTTACATATTTCAATGAGATCACCTCTCATTCTTCTAAATGTCAATGAGTGGAGTCCAAACATTTTAGCTTTTTTGTCATAAGACAATCCTTCCATACCAGGGATCATTCTAATGAAACCTTTTCTGAACTACTCCAGTGAAACAATACCTTTCCTTAAATAAGGACTCCAGACGTGGTCTCACCCGCACTTTGTATAGTTGTAATAAGACTTCTCTACTCTTATATTCCAAATACATTCCAATATTCCTTTAGCCTTTCTGATTACCTGCTGTATCTTTGTGCTAGCTTTCTGTGTTTCATGCAAAACGGTCCCAAGTCCATTTGTGTTGTTACAGCTTTGTGCAGTTTTTCTATACTTAAATAATACTCAGTTCTTTTGTTCTCCCCTCCTGAATGAACAATTTCACATTTTCCCACATAATACTCCAGTTGCCAAAATTTTGCTGACTGACTTAACCTATCAATATCTCCCTATAAACTGTATTCCTCTCACAAACTGCCTTTCTACATACTTTTGATTTTTCAGAGCATAAATTATTCAATTTGCACTATCTGCAGCTTTTTTTTTGTTTTTATTTTTAGTAGAGTTTGAAATTTTGCCCGTTAGCATAACGTTTTAAGTGTAAATGGAAAAGCAAATTCTGCAGAAATACTGAAAAATTTTAAAAGTAGTAATCAAAGCCATAATGAAATATGTCTACACAAATATTAGAAAATGCTTTTTCAATAATGATTTCTCAGCTAAAAGGCACCCAGTGTTTAATAACCATATGGTTGGTAATTTAGGAAAATAACTTGTGTAGAAATTATTCTTGCATTGAATTAGTAACATATGAGAAAGGTTATGATGATTCTGGTACTCCTAGAATAAGCTTGTACATTATATAATTGCTGGCTTCAGGCCCAGCAACCACAAACTCATAACAATGAAATATAGGTGAATGTTGCTGTGACTGGTATGTGGATGGATTTTCATGCAGCACATCCTTCTGATAAGACCTCAGGGTCTAGAGATAGGACTTGGTGAAGATTTTTTTTTTAAATTATGGCTTCTTAGCATACAGCAGAACAAATGTCCATTTCCTGCTGTTTTATTGAGGCTTGCTAATTAGGTCAGAGTGCTGGAAGGAAGTGACAGCGCAGTTTCATTTCATCTACACTTAATTAGCTCGTGGAGAAAAAATTCACTTTAGCAGTTGGTTTGGATGGGGTGCGTGGGGGTTTGATGTGATGGATTGAAGTTAAAAGATCAAGAGTAATCTATCCAGTAGAAAGGAAATTAGGTAACACAAATTAATCTGTATTTGTGTTGCTTTAAAATTAGTTTTCATATTTGTTAAATGAAGATGGTAAAGCTTTCATTTGTTTGATATTTCAATATAGCTTACAATGATTGAAACATTTAATTCAGAAAAAATCATTCATAACAGTACCTCAGTAATGTAATAGGCTGTTTGAGTTATCCTGTTTAGCTTTGCAACTTTTTACCAAATTCATTGCTCCAAGAATGATTCAAAGGAATACTTAAATAGAATTTTTTTTTCAAAACACAGGGATTTACCACAATTGTTTACATATAACATATAATATCTAGCATCTAGAATTCTGTTTGTTCAGTAATTATCTTGTTTGCTGTGCCTTGTTGCTAAGTTCCTGCATTTGTCGCTATGTGATATTAGCAATTAGGTTCCACCTAGAAATACAATGTGCAAAGTATTTTTTTCTTCAGATTCTATTTGGTATTTGTGGTTATTTCAGTACAAATGAGGGGTAATATTTAAAGAACTACAATAATTTTAAAGAATGAATCTTCAGTATTTTTTTATGACTATAGTACCCAAGGTAGATCACAGGGACATTATAAAACAAAATTTGACACCATGCAATAGATGACCAAAACCATGTTCAAAGAGGTAGGTTTTGTGGGGTGTCTTAAAGGAAAAAAAGCAAAGTGATAGAGCTTCTAAAGAGCCTGGAATCAGAGGAGCATCAATATCTCAGGTTGTTGCTTTATTTTAAAATGTGCCAGAATGCTAAACAGCAGCAGTTTTTTAAAAAAAATGTCCATCACCAACCTCTCCAGCAACAGCTAAGAGGTTGTGCAGCCCCTTTGAGGTTCTTTTAATGTCTGTTGGTGAGCCAACGTGTTGACTTCCAGTTTCAGAAATCACTGGCGCGCGTGACTTTTGGAGGTCCACTCAGTAGAAACATATATCACGAGTATTCCTCACGAGCCCTCCTACCATCAGCCTCCAAACCATGCAAGCTGCTCTCTTAGAAGTAAAATGTAAAATTAAGAAGAGTTTGTACCATTATATTTTTTCCATTATAGTTTGACACTTATGGAAATAAGTATGCAAATGACGTTTTTGCCAAATTTTCACAAGGGAAGTGAGTTTGGAGCAAGTATGTGGGTTAGGGTGGGGGCAGGGTTTCTAGCTTTTATGTCCAGATGATCTTTTGAGCTCATCTTAGAAGCATGGGAATAACTTCTAATTATAAAGATGGTCTTTGACATTATTCCAAGGAACCATGCAAGATGTATTTATGGACAGAAACAAAGAGACTAGGCATACCATAGTATGATTTAACATGTTTATTGTTGCATGTTTTCCTCTTATGGCAATATGGCAGCTGCAACCATGTTGTGTTGTTGAGTGACCGGATGCAGTTTTATATATGGTTCTTCAAAGATGACACCTGTATCTTGGCTATACCAAGAGAAGGGTGAATGAAAAATGAGCCAAAATTGTCATTGAAGATGAGTTCTAAGAATACATTCATAGCCACTTATATGTTTATTTCAAATACATTGCGAAAAGTGCAATCGGATTTTGGTTTCAGAAGTGCAATGGTGTGATACCCTTTTTGCGAGATGCTGTTTGATATTATGGAGTTTAACATCTTGTAGTGTGCAACCTAAGTGCTGTACTAAAATGACTTAAAGACTTGAACTCTTTGGCAGTTTATATTCTCACTTTTAAGAATTTTCATCATTGCAAACTAACAAGTGCTGAAACTTTAACTTGCAAATATTAGAAACTTACTGTTCAGGACCAGGGCAAAAATAGCCTAGATGAGGAGCTCAGGATGGTTTCTTGGAACAGCATGTTTTGGTGTCAATCAGAAAGCTGGCTAAACTCAACATCAGCCCCATTAGATTGAAAGATAGTGAATGTAACTAGTTTATTCAGAAACAGAGGAAGGCAGAAAATACAGGCCAGTTAGATTAACATCTGTCAAGGAAAATATTAGAAGTCAATAGTAAAGTTATAGTGTAACAAGGTATGATTAATTCATCTCATTGTGAAGCTATCTCCTAGATAGCAGCGATCATAATATGATTGAATTTTACATGGCTTGGGGAGAGAGAGAAATATATCCGAGGCTTTTTTTTAGAAATAATTGAATTAGGATGATTGAGGCCATGATAGCAGAACTAGCTAAAGTGAATTAACAAATTTATAAATGAATGGAGATGTAGTGACAGACATTTAAAAGAATATTTTAGAATGCACAGAATAGATATATTCCAAACAAGTTGATGCATTGGTTTTAATTTTTCAAAGCTCCCTTGATTTTTGGATGGCCCCAATAGAATTAAAGATAGTGAATCTAGCTAGTTTATTCAAAAACGGAGGAAGGCAGCAACTACAGGCCAGTTAGATTAACATCTGTCAAAGAAAATATTAGAAGTCAATAATATAGCTATAGCAGGGCACTTAGATATGTTCAAGCTAATCAAGCAGAGTCACTATGGTTCTATGGAAGTGAAATCATGTTTGAATAATCCATTGAACATGCTTGAGGGGGTAACACATGCTGTAGATAAAGGGAAAATGGTGGATATACTGTATTTAGATTTCTAGAAGGCAACTGATAAAGTACCACCTTAAGGTTATTGTTAAAAATAAAAGCTCATGGTGCAGGTGTAGAAGATAAGCATAGATGGAAAATTGGTGAGCCAACAGGAAGCAGAGAGTAGGTACAGATTGGTCTTCTTCAGGTGGGTGAGATGTAATACATGATGTTCCACAGGGATCAATGCTGGAACCTCAACTGGTTACAATTTATAGAAATGACTGAGTTGGATGAAAGGACAGAACGAACGCTTAATTTGCTAATGACACAAAGATAGGAAGATACGTTGTGAAGAGGAAGCAAAGAGATTCCGAAAAGTTGTAGATAAAGTGAGTGGGCAAAGATCTGACAACTAAAAGCATATGAAAAATGTGAAATTATTCATTTTAGTAGAAAGAAGAAAAAAAGAGTACATTATTTAAATGGTGCAGAATTCTAAAATGGATAGGGATCTTGGTATGCTTAAGCTCAAAAGTTTAGTATGGACTTGCAACCAGTAATTTGGAAAACTAGTCAAAAGTTATCATTTGTGACGATGGACATTAAATTTAATAAGAAGGTTATGCTTCATCAGTACAGGGCACTGGTGATACCAGATCTGGAGTACTGTGCATAGTATCAGCTGCTTCAAGATAAATGCATTAGAAGTTCAGAAAGGTTCTTTCTGGAATTTATTTCTGGAATGAGTGATTTGTGTTATGAGGCAGAGTTGAACAGGCTGGACTTGTATCCACTGGAGGTGACTTTATTAAAAGGTATAAGATCCTGCGGGGTATCGGTAGAATACATGTGGAGCAAATGATTCCTCTGAGAGAATCTCGAAATCGGGGTTTCTGTTTAAAGGTCAAGGGTTGCCCATTGAAAACAGTTGTTAGGTGAACTTTTTTATCTCTCACAGAAAGTTAGGAATCAGTGGCGCTCTCTCCCTGAAATGGTGGTGAAGTAGAATGTCGTTGAATATTTTCAATGCAGCAGTGGATAGATTTTTGTGGAGCAAGGAGGTGAAAGGTTCTGGGGAGTAAGCAGACATGGGGATTTGACATTACAATCAGACCAGCCATGATCTTATTAAATGGCATAGTAGGCTTGAGGAGTTGAATGGTCTACTCCTCCTCATTGCTTATATGTAAGACTGTACAAGTTCCATTGATCTGTCCTGGTGGATAAAACATTACTCAGACAATATAACAGGAATAAAACAGAAAATGCAACAAACATTCTGGGTCGATCAGTGTCTATGGAGTGAGGAACAGAGATTATGTTTGACCATTGACCTTTTATCAGATCTGGAAGGAGTTAGATCTTCAGTGTCTCAGTGAGTACAAAGCCAGGGAAAGCAGCGGAGAGGAAAAATCAAATGGAGAAGGTCTGTGATTGGGAAGGAAAATACTCATAAAATCATGAAAGGGATGATCAGGCAAGGAAACGGGAAAGTAATGGAGCAAGAAACAAAGAATGACCCAGAGAAGGTATATGTTGTTTGAGAAGGACCATTATTTGCACACATCTGAAAAAATGGAAACAGTGGCTATGACATAAATCTGTTAACTCAGCTTTAAGGCTGGAAAGCTGTAAAGTGCTATTGTCCTTCCTATTGAAGAAAGTACATGAAACTGTCAGTATAGCAGGTCATTCTTGTATAAAATGGATGGAAGGATCTTGTCATCTGCTCCTTTCAGAAACACTTTATCTCTTTTATCACTCTGTCTTTGAATAGCTTACATTTAGCATATGGCAGAAGTTTCATTTGAAAGACAACATTATTCCCTTACTGAAAGATACCATCTCAAACAAAAATCTAAAAAATTCATGGCAGGCCTAAAGCTACTGCTAATATCACTTTTGAAAAATTTGTAAGCTTTGGTTTATTTAAACATTTTAAAGTTTTAAGATTTTTTAATATTTTCAGTTATTACATTCACTAGTCTAGTTCTTTCATATTTTGTACCGACTTCTTAAAGCAATTTTTCTGTGGGTTTTAAAATGAAGAAGTTGTTTATGATACCTTGCAATAAATAAATAATATTGAGTTTTGCTGATTATTGCATGTTTTCCCTATAGCAGATTAGTTGAATGTTTTCTGCAGCTGAATATTATAAGAGACATCATTTTAAAAATGAAGAATTTTAATACTCTGTATTTTTTTTCTCTTTACATGTTAGATGCAGTTAGTTTCAAGATTGGTTCTATCCCACGCTCCAACTACATTGTGCCCTTGTGTTAGCAAGATCCAGATGCTTTTAAAGCCTGGATTTGGAAAGGGTAATTAAGAGAAAAGTTATCACTGATCACCATTATCAGGAAATCAATCTGATGGTAAATTTGTGGGCAACATCTCACAGAAATGAATAAGCAATTACAAGATTTGTGTCTGTATGTCCCACCATATCAAACAGTATGTCCCTTCAGCTGTTAGCAACCGGCAGAATATTGACTGTACCCAAGCAGCCAATGCCTGTAAAACATAGTTAATAATATCCAACTTTAGATGTGATTCCTTGATTAATAACTCTTGCTAAATAATCTGTATTGTGCTACAAATTGCCCTAAAAAATGATCATTTGGATTCTCAGTATGGTTCAGTTATGTGTGTTAGAAGACTGTTGTCGATATAACTCCATAGAGGCCAGTATCATTTCATCAAGATACCCTTTATTTACATATACACAGTACTTTACACTGGTCCGACTTCCTCAGAACCTGCTCTCAGTGAACAGAACCTCTAACATTCCTGTTTATAATCTGTCAGCCAGGGCTCCCGGATTGTTCCAAGTTGACAGCTCCAATCAGGGAACTCATAATCTGAGGCCCACCTGGCTAACCTCACTCCAGTCACTACACTTGTATTCACAAATGGGGCACTCTCCTTTGCAAGCAATAAGAACACTCCGAGTATCGTGTTTATTCGACTAAACGAAGCTTGGAGAGCAGCCATTTCTGGTGCATTCCTCATTGACCAATCAGAGTAATGTGCTTTAAGCTAAACAATAGCTTGGGATTAACTGTCTCCTGGTGCATTCTCTACAGCAACATTTCTTACCAGCCAGCACTTCTTGCCTTCTCATGCAGTATAAAGTATGATTATCTTTGAAATTTGGTATTGTTGCAATCCTGCCCTAATGAGATGAAAGCTTTGAGCAGTATCCTTCATGATTCAACATTAGTCACGTTCTGTATCACCAAGCAGCTAATTCCATCTTCTTTCTCTTATTTTGGCTTATGTAAATGATGTTGGCATTGAATTAAATTGTCTCCCTTTCTCTTGGTATAGACATAAAATATCTCACAATGTTTCAATCTGATTGGTTAAGGCAAAACATTGTTGCTTTCCCTGTTCATTCAAGGCACAGATGAAATCCCCTGTTGGTGGCGTCATGCTGCTTTGACTCTCAAATTACTAGAAGGTTGAGTTATAAAGTCTGCAAAGTCTATGCTCAGCTATAGGCGCACTGAAAGGCAAGTGCTGTTCTTTCACTGTTGAGCACAAAATCTGTATGTTTATATTATGTGATTCAAATTTGACTACTTGTGATGACTCAGAATCACACCTCTGTATATGGCATAATGAAACTGCAGGGCTGTCTTAAATCAAAAATGTAAAAATTACTGACTATGTTCTGCAGTACATTTTTTAAACAAAACTACAGTAAAGAACCCTTACAAAAATATTTTTATCATATCTTGGGAAACATTTTTAATTTTCATTTAAATTGTTAAATTATAATAATACCCTTTTTGAAGACTTTTAAATTATAAGATCAAATGCATGACAGGTTTTAGTTCCATTTTGATTCTTTTTTTTTACCGTCCCATTGAACCCTCTATAATTTAGCTTGGTTCTCGATTGTATTTTGAAGTTGAAATCTGAGATAAGCATCCGTTTTCAACTTTATCATCATTTCTAACACTTTGTCATTTGGGGAGATCTGAATTATTTTACCTCGCCTTTCCCTTTCAAGGGAATATACCTTAACTGTTGGATCTGTTTCTTCCTTGAAGGTAGTCCATTGTTCAGCTACCATTTTCCTTATTCAATTTTTTTGTGAATATTTTATATTGGTGACCATAACTGTATTCCTCCCCCAGTAAGCAACATTCTCTCTTTATGGCTTTATCAAAACCTTTTCATAATTGTTGCCCTCAGGGAGGTCAACCTTCAGACTTCTTTTTTCAACAAGAAGTAAACCAGCCTGACAATACTTTCCTGAAATATACGTATCACAGATTTCTAGTATTATCCTTGTTAATGCTTCCTGCAACTTCTCCAGCACTTCTATATCCATTTTATTTTACGACAATCAGAACTGCAAGCAATACACAGTGTGGTCTAACCAAGGTTAGATAGAAGCTTAAAATGACTTGCCTGTAGCTTTAGTCCTTACCTTCAAGAGATAAATCCTAGTGCTTTGTTTGTTTATTTTTAGTAGCCTTGCTAACCTGTGGCACAAGTTTTAGTAATTTATGTGTTTGTACTACAAGATCCCTTTGTTCCTTTTCTTCACCAGATTTGCACATTGTAAGTAATACATGACCTATCCTACCCTTCCTACCAAAATGTGTTGCCTCACATTGATCTGTGGTAAGCATCATTTGAGGATTTTTTGCCTGCAAGTTTAGTAATGTTCTTCTGCAACTTGTTGCTTTACTGACTATGTCATCATAAAACGTTTTGTAATTGTTCTTACAACTCCCAAGAGTGTGCATGAACTACATTGCTACATAATTTTACGTTTGCCACAAAATCAGACAGAATGGGAAACAGTTTGGTTGGAAGTTTATTTTCTGTTTTACTTATGTAAGTTCTAATGTATCAGATTTAACCAATTCTGGAAATAATAACCATCCTGTGTCCCAAATGTGGTGTTGAGAGACTGCTCAAGATGCTTTTGTTGAATATTTTTATTATTATTGCCTTTCTACAGATGTGTAATTATTAACGATTGATCACATGACACTCTTTAAATGCACGTTCCAAATAAGGGTGTAATAAAAAAACAGTAGCTATTATTTTGATTAACATCTGCAGTATTTAGTAATATGATTGTGAATGAATGAAATCCTTTGCTATGTGTATATATATGAACTGATGAACATTTTCATTCGAGAAAAAATATTCTTCTTTCACCAAATTCTCACATCGTTCAAGAAAACTCCAGACAATCACGATTGTCATCTTCACATTAAAAAGGAAATGCATTCACACAAGGCCACTTTGTTCGTTCATTCATGTGATATGGGAGTCACTGTCTGGGTCATTTGTTACCTGATTGCCCTTGAGAAGGTCATTTTGAACTGCTTTTTTGAACTGCTGCAGTCCATGTCCAATGGGGAGGCCCACAATGCTGTTAGGGAGAGGGTTCCAGCAGTTTGACCCAGTGACAGTGAAGGAACAGCAATATATTTCCAAGTCAGGATGGTGAGTAACTTGGAGGGGAATTTGCAGGTGGCAGTTTTCCCATGTATCTGCTGCCCTTGTCTTTCGAGATAGAAAAGATTGTGGGTTTGGAAAATGTTGTCTGAGGATGTTTTGTGAATTTCTACAGTGTAACTTGTAAATCATACACACTGTTGCTACTGAAGTTGGACTGACGGGTCTGTTTCTTTGCTGTACATCTCTACGACTTGAAGTATGGTGGTTGAGGGAGTGATGCCAATCAAATGGGCTGCTTTGTTAGATGTAAAGCCATTTCAGTGTTTTTGGAGCAGCACTAATTCAGACAAGTGGGGATTGTTCCAACACTCTCTTGACTTGTGCCTTGTAGATGGTGGATGGAGTTTGGGGATTCAGGAGCTGAGTTACTCACTAGTCTCTGACCTGGTCTTGTAGCCACTGTATTTATATGGCTAGTCCAGTTTAGTTTCTTGTCAGTGGTAACCCTCAGGATGTTGATAGTGGTGGATTCAGTGATGGGAATGGCATTGAATGTCAAGGAGTGATGCTTAGATTCTCTCTTGTTTGAGATGGTCATTGCCTGCACTGTCATGGCATACATGTTCCTTGCTATTTCTGAGTCCAAACCTGGTTATTAGCAAGTTTTATAGCACAGGTTGAGGTTCTGGATGTAGGTTTGCTCGCTCAGTGAGCAAACCTACATCCAGAACCTGGATATTGCCCAGGTCTTGTTGCACTTGAACACTGACTGCTACAATATCTGACAAGTTGTGAATGATGCGAAACAAGGTGTAGTCATCACTGAACATCCCTGTTCTGACTTTAAAATGGAGGGCTGATCACTAGTGGCAATGTTTGGGCCTAGGACACTATCCTGAGGAACTCCTGCAGAGATGCACTAGAACTGAGATGTCTGACCTCCAACAACCACAACCATCTTCCTTTGTGCTGGCATGACTCCGATCAGCAGAGAGCTTTTGCCCTGATTGCCATTTGCTCCAGTTTTGCTAGGGTGGCTTGATTCTGTACTTGTTCAAATGGTGTCTTGTTGTCAAGGACAGTCACTCTTAGCTCGTGGGCAGCCTGGTGGCCCAATGGTTAGCACTGCTATCTCACAACGCCAGGGACCTGGGTTTGATTCCCAACTCTGGCGACTGTCTGTGTGGAGTTTGCACATTCTCCCTGTGCTGTGTCTACATGGGTTTCCTCCAGCTGCTCCAGTTTCCTCTCACAATCCAAAGTTGTGCATATCAGGTGAATTAGCCATGCTAAATTGCCATAGTGTTAGGTACATTAGCCAGGGGTAAATATACGGTTGGGGAATGGGTCAGTGTGGACTTGTTGGGATGAAGGGCCTGTTTTCATACTGTATCTAGTGTTGTCCATGTTTGACCCAAAGCTGTAATAAGATCAGGAGCTTGGTGGCCCTGGCAGAACCCAAACTAAACATCCATGAGAAGATTATTGTTGAGCAAGTGCTGCTTACTCACACTGTTGGTAGCACTTTACATTGTTGATGATTGAGAGTAGACTAGTCTTGGCTGAAATTGGATGTTGTCTGTTTTGTTTTGGGTTCAAGGCATACCTGAGCAATTTTCCACATTTTCTGATAGATGACAATGTTGTAGCTGTAGCAAACATGACATTCACCCTCACATTATGAGGCTTCTCTTTTTGTGTGGCCATCTGGCTGCAAATATCTTGGATGTAATTTGAATTCCTAAATTTACTGTACACAAAAGCATCATCAAATGTTTCCTTCTGCAATACTTCACTAGGTTAACTGTCATCCCTGACCACAAAATAATATTCGTCCCTTACTGTATAAGAGTATAAACTTTCTGAAACACATGATCTGGGTCACTTGTAAGAAAGAAAAAAGGAAGCTATGCAGCAACAGTGTTGCCCTAGTGCTCTACCAAAATCTATAAGGTCTATTGTCAATGTCCCTGCAAACTCTCTGATAAACCCTGACCCAGCCACTTCCCAGGGAATGTCAACAAACTATTCAAATGTATGTTCACAACATAGTTACCACCGCAATGCTCAAGTGCACATTTGCAGAAAAATCAGGTGAAGCACAGTAAACGATGATGTAACCTACAGTTGATACTGCGCAGCAGGTCCATTTCCAAAAGGTGAAGTTAACAATACTTTAGATGGAATCCCAAACTTGCATCCTTCAGTCGCTTGATTCAAGTGGCCTTTTTCAAAGAGGATTAGATTAGATTAGATTAGATTAGATTAGATTACTTACAGTGTGAAAACAGGCCCTTTGGCCCAACAAGTCCATACCCGACCTGCTGACGCGCACCCACCCAGACCCATTCCCCTACACTTACTCCTGCATCTAACACTATGGGCAATTTGCCATGGCCAGTTTACCTGACCTGCACATTTTTGGACTGTGGGAGGAAACCGGAGCACCCGGAGGAAACCCACGTAGATATGGGGAGAATGTGCAAACTCCACACAGTCTGTCGCCTGAGGCGGAAAATGAACCCGGGTCTCTGGCACTGTGAGGCAGCAGTGCTAACCACTATGCCACCGTGATGGTGCTTTATCATTTTAAACCTATTATTATTCATCCAAACATATAGGTGTGAGAATTTTACAGCTGAGACAGTGAGAAAGTGAACATTTATTTTTCGAATTTGGAGTATTACTGAAAATTTGAGGGATTAATCCAGATCAGCATTCAAATTACATTGGCTGTCTCTTTGTATATTGGAATAAAAACAGGATAATTCTATAAAGAATTGAAATGCCCGTGGAAATGTAACCAGTTCATCCCCACTTATGAATTATACCTCGTGGTGAGCCCTCTCTCATGACCTGAAATCCAGCAGTGCCACATACCATATCACTCATCGTGGCTTATTATTAACCTCTTCATTTGGATCCTTTTGATTCTTATTTATTTGGTTTAGAAAGGGAGGTAGGAATTGCTAAGTGGATTAAAGATATCACATGCACATCTCTGAAAGATGCAGCTGTGTGATCAGATTGGCATGAAGGTGTAAGCTACAGCCTTTCTGTAAACCTGAAGGCTTATCCCACTCTCCACTGTTGTCATATACCTGGGTAGCTTATGTGGGAGAGGCCTGCTGCTATTGAGCAGTGTGTGACTCAGTGAAGTACCCTTCTATTGCAGAGTGCTCATCATACAAGAACATAATGGTAAAGCTGTGTCACCCATACAGTGCACAGACAACACTCAGTTACAGGATAGCAGTAATTTGTAGTTACCTGGTTCATCACCTAACCTGTCTCCTCTCCACCTATACAGAAATTCAAGAGCTAGCAGGCTGAGAAAATAGTTACAATTTGTACAATTAAAAAAGTGATTTTTTCAAGAAAGGTTTTCTAAGTACACATTGCACCCACAGTGATGCTTGTCTTCATTCAGATGCAAAAAGAACTGGGCTGTAAAACATTATTTATGTGCAATAACTAATCATTGCATTATTCTGGTCGCTACTACTATTTCTGGAACATAAACTCAGCATTCAGTAACCTTCTATGTGTCTGTCAGGGTCAATGCTTGTAAAGGTGTTTTATAACTGTGTGTCTTTATTTCGTTCCTTGATGTGTACTTTGAGAAGTAATTGCTCTGCCCTCAGAAGGTTATTATTGCAGTTTGCACCTTTGTGATAGTCATGATGAATCTGACAACAGGAAAGCTCTTTGTGCACTCGCATTGTGACTTAGCGCTATTGTATTTCTTTTGGATTTAAAGAATATTTCTTTTATTCACCTGAACAAATCAACTAAGACATGTCAACAAATCAGGCTGATCTATTCTATCAGTGTGCTTGTAAACATTATAACATACATTGTTGATGGAGTTAGTAATGAGAACTAACATCTTGTCAAATTTTTAAAATAAGTTGTACCGCTTGAAAGGTATTTTATGTGCATGCTCTATTCCATGGTTTCTAAATAAATCATTGCGAATAGACAAGAATTAATCTGCTATGAGCCAGTTGTTTTCATATTTATTTGAGGGATATGGAAGATGCAGGCCATGTGGTAGGTATTTCCCATCACTAGTTGCTTTGAGATGCTGTTGGTGGGCTTTCTCCTTTTTCTTATTGTGTAGGTGCAGAATTTCAGGACTTTGACCCAGTGTTGATAGTGGAACCAAAGGAAATATCCAAGTCAGGAAGCTTTGTGACTTAGTGAAAATGGTATTCCGTTAAAACAGTCAGCTTCTCTTAACGTGAGGTTGAGGACTTGGGACTTGAAGGTATTGCCAAAGAAACCTTGTGGAATTGTTGCACTGCACTTTGTAGACAATTTAAAACATGATGCATTGAAGGTTGTGGTGGATGTTTAGGATAGTGGAAGAGGTGTCGGACCAAACCTTTTTACTCAAGTGACAAAAAGTGGGATTGTGTAACACATGGCCAGCTTAAGGTGAACAGCAGAGCTGTACTTCAGGGGAAGTTAGATAAACGAGATGGACTTCATCCTAGTGTCTTTAAAAAGTGGTGTTTAGTGATCTCGAAAATGCATTTACAATGTTCCCTCAATTTGGGAAATATAGTACAAATTGGAAAGTAATGAATATTCAAGAAGAGACCAAGCCAGAAAATGAGAAATTACAGGCCAGTTAGCTTAACATCTATCATGGAGAAGACATTAGAATTAATCATTAAAGACATTAAAGCTGTACAAGTAGAAAAACTCGAGCTAGTCAGGGAGAGTCAGCACGGCTTTGTCAAAGGGGAATCATGTTTCGCAAATTATTGGAGTTCTTTGAAGGAGTTAATGCACTGTGGATAAAGGGGAGTTGCAGACCTATTGTACTTGGATTTTGAGAATGCATGTGACAGGGTGCCACATGAAACGTTATTGAGCAAAATAAGAACTCAATGTCGGAGTTAACGTATTAACATTGGTTGGCTGACAGAAGACTGTTTTGGGGTCTTTGTTGAGTTAGCAGGAAGTGATGCATGTTATGCCACTAGGCTGTGTGCTTGGCCCTCAACTTTTCATAATTTACATCAATGATTTGGAGGGGTGAAGGCATGGTAATTAAATTCACATGTAACACCAAACCAGTGGGAAGGTCTATTATGAAGAAAACATGCAGATATTGATTATTTGAGTGAGTGGGCAAAAAGCCTGACAAATAGAGTATGATGTGGAATAATGTTAAGTTGTTCCTCATCACAAAATGCAGTATGTAGTGTTACAGCTACAGAGAAGGTTCAGAAAAAAGATCTAATCTGAAAAGTCAATTCATAGGTCTAATACCAGCAGTGAAGAAGCTGTTCTTAAATCTATTGGTGTGTGTTTTCAAGCTTTTTTAATATTCCCCCTGATGGAATAGGGTGGAAGACAGTATAAGTGGAATGAGAGGGGTCTTTGATTATGTTGGCTGCTTTCCCAAGGCAATGGGAAGTATGGATGGAGTCAATGGATAGAAGGCTTGTTTTCATGATGGATTGGGCTGCATTCATAACACTCTGATTTCTTGCAGTCTTGAACAGAGCAGTTGCCATACCAAGCTGTGATGCATCCAAATAGGATGCTTTCTATGTTGCAACTATAAAATTGCTAAAAGTCATTGTGGACATGCCAAATTTCCTTAGTCTTCTGAGGAAATAGGGGCATTGGTGTGCTTTTTTTACTGTAGCTTTGATGTGGATAGATTGTTGATATTGGTGAGACTACATCTGAAATACGTGCACAGCTTTGGCCTCCTTGTTCAAGGAAGGATGCAAACATATTGGAGACATGAGAGGAGGTTTACTGGATTGATACCTGGAATGAGTGGGTTATTTTATGAGGATAGGTTGGGCTTATTTCCACTGGAGTTTGGAAGAGAGTGTGATGGCTAGGCTGATGACTGTAAGATCCAAAATGGTCTTGACAATTGGTGTGGAAAGGATGTTTCCTCTTGTGGGTCAATCCAGAACTGGGAGAAGCTGTTTAAAAATTAGGATTTAGTATGGATGTAAAACAGAGATAAGGAGAATTTTTTTCTCTCAGAGAAGTTTGAGACTTCGGAACTCTGGCACAGAAAACGGCGCAGGCAGAATCGGCAAATATTTTTAAAGCAGAGATATGTAGATTCTTGTTCAGCAATGGAATCAGGGGTGGGGTGGGGTATGTAGATGGCAGTGTGGAATTCACAACTGAAACAGATCAGCCACGGTCTTACCGAACAGTGGAGCAAGCCTAAAGGTCCAAATGGTCTATCTCTGCTTCTAATTCATATGTTCATGTGTTTGTATCAGAAAGGAAGGAATGTTGATAAAGTGGAAGGAAGTCTCTTGTGGAGCATGAACACCACATTAAACAGTTGGGTCAAGTAGCCTTTTTTGTACTACAAGTACTGTGTTACACTCGTGAACCATGATTGGTCATCTGTCTTGATGGTGATTATTTCTGTGCCATGCTGTTGTTTGTTTGGTTTCTTCACAGATATGTTTTGCCTCTTTCAGAAATAGTGAGGAAGTGCTGGTAGAATCAACAGACTGATTAGAAATCTGTTTGAACAGTGGGTGTGAATCCTGCTTCTGAGTTCAATAAGTCCTGGAAAGACACTTGAACTGAGTTTCTGGTTCAGTGGCAGGGATTCTGCAACACCTCCCTAAGCCATGGCATGAACGAAGATGCAGATTGTAATGTTTCTGTTCTTGGCCTGCAATTCTCATGGCTACCAGATGTAAGTTGATTTAATAGTATGGACACTTCACAGAAGACCCATGCGAGAGGTTTTAAAGGATAGCTGCAAAGTGGTGAACTGCGGTTGAGGGTGCAGCTGAGGATAAGTGCAGCTGGGTGTGCCATTCCATCGGTCAAACTCCTTTTAAAGAAACCTGACTCCTTCATCTGTAACATGCAAGTGTAAAGTGTACTCCAATTGTTACTCACCTTCATTGTGTTTCATATTAACTCCATTAAGACCCCTCTTGTATATTTGTTTTTTTCTACTCAATTTAGTGTGGAATCAGACTGGAATTTAGCCTCCCAGTCCTTCTCTGCAATTCCATTGGGATTTGAATGTTTCCCTTATGTGTTACTGAATGGAACCAAACATTACATTGAATACTAAGATCTATATAATTTCATCGTGATGGTTTTGAATTGTTTGAACATAAGGGGTTGTCCATTGAAGGCCAAGATAAGGATTATTTTTCCTCATCATTTTGATTATGAGGGTCATCAGTTTTTGGAAGTGCCTTCCTAAGCAAGTGATGAAAGCAGAGTCCTTGATTATTTTTAAGGCTGAGATAGATTCTTGATGATCAAGGGAATGAAAGGCTGTTGGGAGGAGATGCGAATGTGGAGTAATCAAATCAACCATAATCTTCTTGAATGACAGAGCAAGCTCAAGGGGTCATGTGACCTACTGCTGCTCCTAATTCATGTTAGTGTGCATTGACTAGACAAATTATGAGACTTTTTGTTTCCAGATCTCTTTCACTGTCGCCCATAGTTTCTGTGCTTCCCATTCTTTTAATGCGTAATGTATGAATTTAATTTTCTGTAGTTCTGCCTCATCAAACATTGCTGCTCTGGATCATCTGTGAATTTCACATTTTGTTCTGAATTCGAGTCATTCATGCATCTAAGGAGCAATGGGGGGTCTCAGCCTGATCACCACTGCTCTTCACTCAGAACATTTCCCCAACCTGACATAACTGAAGAGATGATGATAATTTCTCCCTTTCAGCTCATTACTTATCCACGATGTGTAGCTGCCTTTCTCCTGTCAGGGAGAGCACTTTGCTTCTCTCAGGAGAGGCTCATTGAGATCGGGAACTCACCTTGTGAGCAATTTAATGTGCAAAGTTGAATATTGCCACTGTGCGCTGCAGCGTGGTAGTACAACAACCCACTGAGCCAACAGGCTGTCCAAAGAATTACAATATGCTTCCACATGTAATTAATATCTGCTGTTCAACTTTCTTCCTTCATAAATAATTTTTTTCAAAACTGTAGATTACTGTTTATTATTATTTAATTTATTAATAATTTATTATTGCCTTCCAAACAAATGAATGATCAGATGTTTCACTTACTGTCCAAAACTGTTCTCGATGTAAATGAACATGTTAAACTATTTTACTGCATTGAGTACGTCATTTTGGATCTCAGACTGTTTGTGTCTGGAATATTTAATCAAATTAGTTTAGCAAGAGAAGGTCCTGCAAAATTGTGGCAGGGAGATGTTTTATAATATTCAAAAATCTATTTAATCTGCATTAATTACATTAATAAGCTTATGATGGGGGGCAGGTTTGCAATATACTGCTTGCTGTCAAAGTAGGTCTTGTAAACACTGATAAGAGCAGTCTAAGATGCACCATTAGTCAGATGCTAAAAGCGCTTTTAAAATTAAATTGCAGCATTGTCCTTTTAAAAAATTACTTTAGGAAAGCTTTTATATTTGTCGTCTTTGATCTGTAGGTTAATGCTGCATGGGTCTAAAAATGTTTTAGACTTTGATAAATATTTAATTCACATTCCCTGCATTTACAGTTTTCCAATATTGGATTAATTTGCATTGCTTATAAATGGATTAAATCATTGTATCTGTTTGTACTTGACTTAAAGTTTCTACCTTCTGTGATTTCATTGTTTTTGTGACTATTGTCACTGGTTTACCATGAATGGTTAGGAAATAGGAATGCTGATTGTTCTGGTAAAAGTAGCATCTGCTGCCGATCATTGGGTAGGCAGATGTGCACAAACGGCTTTATTTTAAATTTAGCACAAAAGCAATTGTGAACAAGAGCTGATCAGAATTTTGAAAGATATTGCTATTTAAAATGTTCAAACTCATTGAAGGAATGCAGGAGGCAGAGAGAGAAATAGAGAGAAAAGGTTGTTTGAATTGTTTCCCTATGAAGCATTAAAATGTATTTTAATGCCCTGTGAGCACACAGTGCGAGGCAATTGCAAACAGGCTGGAAACTAGGTATGTAAGCATTAGGGAGGTGTGTAATCTCACATTCCAGTAGGTATCCATCGAATTAATTTTCCTTGAATAAAGACTTTACTACCTTGTTGCCTTTGCAATTAACCCTTTAGTGTTTGCATAACAATGCCAAGATAAAGAAGTCTATGTTAAACCTGAACCAGAGGTAGAAAGATTAATGTTCACTCCATCCTTAGGCATTCTGTTAGGATAAGCATCCTTATCATTTCTTATTAGTGTATTGGGTTTGTTGTTTGATGAAAAAAGTTCTTGATCGTCAAAGTGGAATATGTTTTGATCAAGATTTGCGCAACATGAAGCGCTGCCTATTGGACAAGCTGTGATGGGTTTTTCCAAAGTTTCATAAATATATATCAGTCCTCCAACCATCATGAGAGTAAAGTCAAAATGACCTTGTCTTATTGCTAAATTAATTTTTTTTAATGTGCCTCAGTTTTGTAAGTCAGCAATTTTAAGAGAAAGACCCTTCACTCATTAGAAAGTGCAAATACACTTTTCAGTACTGAAAGGCTAACAGGTTGAACGGTCTCTTCTTGTTCTTACTCATAGAGTCATAGAGATGTACAGCATGGAAACAGACCCTTCGGTCCAACTTGTCCATGCCGACCAGATATCCCATCCCAATCTAGTCCCACCTGCCAGCACCCGGCCCATTTCCCTCCAAACCCTTCCTATTCATATACCCATCCAAATGCCTCTTAAATGTTGCAATAGTACCAGCCTCCAACACTTCCTCTGGCAGCTCATTCCATACACGTACCACCCTGTGTGTGAAAAAGTTGCCCCTTAGGTCACTTTTATATCTTTCCCCTCTCACCCTAAACCTATGCCCTCTAGTTCTGGACTCCCTGACCCGAGGGAAAAGACCTTGTCTATTTATCCTATCCATGCCCCTCATAATTTTGTAAACCTCTATAAGGTCACCCCTCAGCCTCAGATGCTCCGGGGAAAACAGCCCCAGCCTGTTCAGCCTCTTCCTATAGCTCAAATCTTCCAACCCTGGCAACATCCTTGTAATCCTTTTCTGAACCCTTTCAAGTTGCACGACACTTTTCCGATAGGAAGGAGACCAGAATTGCACGCAGTATTCCAACAGTGGCCTAAATAATGTCCTCTACAGCTGCAACATGACCTCCCAACTCCTGTACTCAATACTCTAATGAATAAAGGAAAGCATACCAAATGCCTTCTTCACTATTCTATCTACCTGCGACTCCACTTTCAAGGAGCTATGAACCTGCACTCCAAGGTCTCTTTGTTCAGCAACACTCCCTAGGACCTTACCATTAAGTGTATAAGTCCCGCTGAGATTTGCTTTCACAAAATGCAGCACCTCGCATTTATCAGAATTAAAATCCATCTGCCACTTCTCAGCCCATTGGCCCATCTGGTCCAGATCCTGTTGTAATCTGAGGTAACCCTCTTCGCTGTCCACTACACCTCCAATTTTGGTGTCATCCCCAAACTTACTAACTGTACCTCTTATGCTCGCATCCAAATCATTTATGTAAATGACAAAACATAGAGGACCCAGCACCGATCCTTGTGGCACTCCACTGGTCACAGGCCTCCAATCTGAAAAACAACCCTCCACCACCACCTTCTGTCTTCTACCTTTGAGCCAGTTGTGTATCCAATGGCTAGTTCTCCCTGTATTCCATGAGATCTAACCTTGCTAATCAGTCTCTCATGGGGAACCTTGTCGAACGCCTTACTGAAGTCCATATAGATCACATCTACTGGTCTGCCCTCATCAATCTTCTTTGTTACTTCTTCAAAAAACTCAATCAAGTTTGTGAGACATGATTTCCCACGCACAAAGCCATGTTGAGTATCCTGAATCAGTCCTTGCCTTTCCAAATACATGTACATCCTGTCCCTCAGGATTCCCTCTCACAACTTGCCCACCACTGAGGTCAGGCTCACCGGTCTGTAGTTCCCTGGCTTGTCTTTACCGCCCTTCTTAAACAGTGGCACCACATTTGCCAACCTCCAGTCTTCCAACACCTCACCTGTGACTATCGATGATACAAATATCTCAGCAAGAGGCCCAGCAATCACTTCTCTAGCTTCCTACAGAGTTCTCGGGTACACCTGATCAGGTCCTGGGGATTTATCCACCTTTAACTGTTTCAAGACATCCAGCACTTCCTCCTCTGTAATCTGGACATTTTGCAAAATGTCACCATCTATTTCCCTTAAGTCTATATCTTCCATATCCTTTTCCACGGTAAATACTGATGCAAAATATTCATTTAGTATCTCCCCCATTTTCTGTGGCTCCACACAAAGGCCACCTTGCTGATCTTTGAGGGACCCTATTCTCTCCCTAGTTACACTTTTGTCCTTAAATATATTTGTAAAAACCCTTCGGATTCTCCTTAATTCTATTTGCCGAAGCTATCTCATGTCCCCTTTTTGCCCTCCTGATTTCCCTCTTAAGTATACTCCTACTTCCTTTATACTCTTCTAAGGATTCACTCGATCTATCCTGTCTGTTTCCTCCTTTTTCTTAACCAAACCTTAAATTTCTTTAGTCATCCAGCATTCCCTATACCTACCAGCCTTCCCTTTCATCCTGACAGGAATATACTTTCTCTGGATTCTTGTTATCTCATTTCTGAAGGCTTCCCATTTTCCAGCTGTCCCTTTACCTGCAAACATCTGCCTCCAATCAGCTTTCAAAAGTTCTTGCCTAATACCATCAAAATTGGCCTTTCTCCAATTTAGAATTTCAACATTTAGATCTGGTCTATCCTTTTTCATCACTATTTTAAAACAAATAGAATTATGGTCGCTGGCCCCAAAGTGCTCCCCCACTGACACCTCAGTCACTTGCCCTGCCTTATTTCCCAAGAGTAGGTCAAGTTTTGCACCTTCTCTAGTAGGTACATCCACATACTGAATCAGAAAATTGCCTTGTATGCACTTAAGAGATTCCTCTCCATCTAAACCTTTAACACTATAGCAGTCCCAGTCGATGTTAAAATCCCCTACCATAACTACCCTATTATTCTTGCAGATAGCTGAGATCTCCTTGCAAGTTTGTTTCTCAATTTCCCTCTGACTATAGGGAGGTCTATAATACAATCCCAATAAGGTGATCATCCCTTTCTTATTTCTCAGTTCCATCCAAATAATTTCCCTGGATGTATTTCTGGGAATATCCTCCCTCAGCACAGCTGTAATGCTATCCCTTATCAAAAATGCCACTTCCCCCTCCTCTCTTGCCTCCCTTTCTATCCTTCCTGTAGTATTTGTATCCTGGAACATTAAGTTGCCAGTCCTGCACATCCCTGAGCCATGTTTCTGTAATTGCTATGATATCCTAGTCCCATGTTCCTAACCATGCCCTGAGTTCATCTGCCTTCCCTGTTAGTCCCCTTGCATTGAAATAAATTCAGTTTAATTTATTAGTCCTACCTTGTCCCTGCCTGCCCTGACTGTTTGACTCACTTCTGTTCTCAACTGTAGCAGTCTCAGATTGATCCCTTTCCTCACTATCTCCCTAGGTTGTACAGCAGTTTTATGTTCTTCAAATAAAGTCATGCCTGTCCTATCTGAATAAATATTGCAAAGGATGAAGAAGAAATTTGATAAAGTGCCACATCAAATGTTTCTGTGGAAAATAAAAGGTCATGGTATTGGAGGTAGCATGTCAGCATGAATAGAAGATTGGCTGGCAAACAGGAAGCAAAAAATGGACATCCATGGGTCTTTTTCAGGTTGGCAAGCTGTACTGAGTGCAAGAGTTAGTACTGGGACCTTGACTGTTTGCAGTTTATATAAATGAGTTGGATGAATGGGCAGTATTTTTGCCAAATTGCTGATGGCACAAAAATAGGTAGGGAGGTAAGTTGTTAAGAGGACATATGGAGACTGAAAAATAGTTTGACTTGAGAGTAGGCAAAGGTCTGGCAAATGAAGAGAAATGTGAGTTGTCCACTTTGGCAAGAAGAATAAAGGAGAAGTGTGTTATCCAAACAGTGAGAGATTACAGAGCTCTGAAATAGGGAAATGTGGCTGTATCTTGTTCATAAATTGTAAACCAGCAAGTAATTAGGAAACTTAATTGCATGTTATCATTTAAAGCTAGTCTAAAGGTGATCCTCTAATCATTGCCAATTGTTGCAAAAACACATCCAGTTCATTTGTGTTGTAGGGAACAACATGTGCATCCCTACCCAGTTTGACCTACACGTGTTTCCACATGCAGGGATGGACAACCAATGCTGCTTTGCCAGTGATCTTGCATCACGTGTAAGGATATTTTAAAAATTGTCATGAGGGAACTGAATTAAAAAAGTAAAGAAGTTATGCTTCACCTATGCAAGGCATTTGTGAGACAACATCTGGAGTAGTGCATTGGTCACATCATTTAAGGAAATGTATTGGAAGGAATTCATAAGATTTACAAGGCGAGCATGTACACTGAGTTCATTGTCTTCTCAGGGAAGTCTGGACAAGCTAAGCTTGTTTCTGCTGGAGTTTATAAGAGTGAGATATGACTTGACTGAAATGTATAAGATGCAGAGGGCTTTTGACACAGTAGATGTGGAGAGGTTCTTTTATTGGAGAATCCAGAATTAATGGTCAAAATTAAAAGCCCCCCATTTAAACTGGAAATGAGGTGGGCTTTTTTTCTCTGACGGTCCTGCGTCTTTGGAACTCTCTTCCTGAAAAGTTGGTGTAAGCGAGAGTCCTTGAACATTTTTAAGTCAGAGCTAGATAGATTTTTGTTAAGCAAGGAATTGGTTCCACTTCTCATTACTACACACGAATGCACCTCATTTGTGGAGGGAAAGAAGTTTTTCCAGGGTTTGTCAACTTTATCTGGAATTCCTGTATGATAAATTCTGAAAATTGATGTCAACAAAATTTGAAAGTTATTCTAATGCTGTTGGTGCCACTATTCTCAACTGGCATTAAAATATGTTAATCTGATGAAGATTTCAACACGTGACCACTTTCAAGGAAAGCAGCAGAAGTGACATGCAATCGACAGGGTTAAGCAATCCCATAAACTGCACAATCCTGTCACATCCAGTTGCCAATGGTGGTGGACAATTAAATAAGCAACATGAGGAGGAGTCACTGCAAATGCCATCCTCAATAATAGGGGAGTCCAGCACACAAGTGCTGAATAGATGATCCATCCAAGCATTCCCAGCATCACAGATGCTAATCTTAACCAATCTGATTCATTCTGAGAAACAGCTGAAAGCATTGGATACTGCAAAGATCATAGACCCTGTCAACATTGTAGCACTTATATTGTCCATCATGATTAGCAATTCACCTAGCCAAGCTGTTCTACAGTTACAACATTGGCTTCTACTCACCAAGTGGAAAATTGCCCAAGTGTGACCTGTGTATAATCCCAGGTCAAATCCTTTCCAATCAATTACCTCCCTAACAGTCAACTCTCGACATCAACCAAATGATGCAATTGGTCATCAAAAGTACACTCTGCCTTAGCTTCCTTACAGTCTTGATTGAAGCAGTGCATCAAGTAGTCCAAGCAAACCTAAGGTCAGGGGGAGTCATGAGGAAAACTCTCTGCTTGTTGGAGTCATGCCTGGTGCAAGTGAAGATGGTTGTGCTTCTTAGAGGTCAATAATCTCAGTTCAAGGACATCACTGTAGGATTTACTTAGGATTGTGTCCTAGGCATAACCATCTTTAATTCTTCATTAATGGCCTTCCTTACATTAAAAGGACAAAAGTTGGGATGTTTGCTAATGATTGCATCGTTTTTCAGAACGTTTACTATCGTCCAGATATGGAAGCAGTCCTGTTCATTTCCGACAAGAGTCGGAGCTGATAAGTGCCAGACAACATTTGCAACACATGTGCCAATCAATGACCATCTCAAATCATTGTTCCCATGAGTTCATGGAATTGTCATCCCTGAATCCCTCACTACCAGCATCTTAGGGGTTACCAGAAACTGAACTGGACCAGCCATTTTAAACTTGGCGACAAGAGCAGATCAGAAGCTAGGAGTTCTGCAGTGAGTAACTCACTACTTCTCTCCCCAATGCCTGCCCACTATCTATAGGGTCGAGAGTGTATTGCTGGAAAAGCACAGCAGGTCAGGCAGCATCCGAGGAGCAGGAGAATCGACGTTTCGGGCATAAGCCCTTCATCAGGAAGCCTTTAATTCCTGATGAAGGGCTTATGCCGAAAACATCGCTTCTCCTGCTCCTCAGATGCTTCCTGACCAGTGCTTTTCCAGCACTACACTCTCGAATCTGAGCTCCAACATCTGCTGTCCTCACTTTCCCCTATCTACAGGGTACAAGTCGAGAGTATGATGGAATACACTCAACTTTCCTAGTTGGCTGCAGCTCCAACAACACTCAAGATGTTGGTGCCATCCAGGACAAGCAATCCATTTGATAGGCATCCCTCCATGATCTTCAATATTAGCAGAAGTGTGTGCCATCTGCAAGATGTGCTGCACTTACTCACCAAAGTTTCTTGTTTAGCAACTATCAAACCCATGACTTCTTGCAACTCAATGGACAAAGGCAGCAGATGGATGGGAATCACCACCCTGTAAATCCTTCCAAAACATTTGGAACTTATTACCAATCCTTCACAATTGCTCAGTCAAGGTCCTGGAATTCTCTTCTTCGCAGTTCTGTGGGTGTCCCTACACTCAAAGGACTATGTTGGTTCAAGAAGATGTTCACTGCTATCTACTGAAAAACAATTAGAGATGGACAATAGATACCAACCTAGTCAGCAATGGCTCCATCCCATGAAAGATTGGTCTGCCTTTATTTGAGATTTATATCTGGATTAATAGTAAGATAAAAAGGAGTGTGGAACACATTTTTTGCACATGAATAGCATTAGGAGGTTAAATGTTTTACTGCAAGAAATATTGACTCTGCTTCAATCATGGGATTAGTGTGGGATTTAAATTTCCAGCAAAATCAAGGAAAGGGTGAGGAGCAGGAAAGTGTGATTAGAGAGGTTAAGTTAAAGCCTCAGTCCAGAACTTGACACGTTAATCCAGGCTAGCCTTTCATTGCAGTGCTAAAGATGTATTACATTGTTGAACATGTGCCCCAACTCAGGCGATCTTCCAATTATTCTCTGATTTCTGATTTGTCTTTTTGCCTATAATTCTGTTGGGCTCCAGTTGCCATTCATTTCACTTCAAAATAGCATTGAATCCCAATGACTTCTCTAGACCTTTTGTAGATTCTGGATTTATTTATTCAGAACATAAAGCGTGTCTGCAATGATAACCAGTCCACCCATCTGAGCTGGAGAACAGCCACATTTTTAAATCAGCACTCGCTATCTGAAAGAAAAGATTGAGAAATGATGTCCTACAAAACTGTGTGGGAGGCTGACAGCAGGAGCACTTCAAAAACTAGTTCCACATCATGTAAGAAACATTCTTTACCAAGCTACGTCTGCTATTCATAACAAATAGATATATAACACAAGTATCTGTAATTTTCCAAAGTAATTGATTTATCTAAATGCATAATATTCAGTGAAAATTGTATCCTATGATTGCAAGTTCTAAGGGGCTCAAGGGTGTAGCAACGATATTTAGCTGCTACATGATCCATCTTAAATTATTCTAGACACATCACTTTGAAATTTGGAATGGGCGGCTTTCTCACACCTTTTAGTTTATTAATATAAAAATTGCAGATAATCTACTGAATTTTTTTCAAGTGCAATTTTCTCACCTGGAGTACAAAGTTCTTGTATATTTTAATGATTTACACCAGTAAAATTTTAAACAGAAATTCTAAAATTCTGTATTGGTTTCTATTAAAAACAAGGAAATGATGCTACAGCAAATCATTGGTCAGCCCCCATTTGGAGTATTGTTTTCAATTGTGGGCACCTTAATTCAGGAAGGATGTTAAAGCCCTGGAGAGAGTTCAAGAGAGATTTACTAGACTGATACCAGGAATGATGTACTTTAGAATCAAGGAAAGATTAGAGAGATTGGGCTTATTCTCCTTGGAGCAGAGAAGATTGAGAGGTGACCTTATTGAGGTATTCAAAATTATGAACAATTTTGACAGAGTAAAGAAGGATATTCTGTGTCCAAAGTTGGTATGTTAGTAACTAGGGGGTCACAATTTCAAGATTGTCATCAAAAGAGCTAGGAATGAGATGAGGAGAAACTTCTTTACCCAGAAAGTTGTCAGGAATTGGAATGTGCTGTCTGGGAGAGTGATGGAGGCTGATTGCGTAGGATGTGCCAAAAAAGGACAGGATAAATATTTGAAACTGATAAATTTAGAGGGCCACAGAAATAGGGCTGAAGAAAAGGACGAGCTGGGTGGTTCTTTTGGGAGCCAGTGCAGACACAATGGGTCAAATGAGCTCCTTACAAACTGTAGGATTATATGATCTTTATTAGAGAATGGATTTCACTTAGTACTTTCTTAAAGGTCTTCATAATTGGTCTTTTGCAGACTTATATTTTGCCATGATCTGGTCAGATATAACATAGTGAAATCTTCTGAGATCAATGTAATGGTGAAGGAGAAGACATCTTTTAGAATGTTACTGCTATAGAGACAGGCCCTTAGAAATATTTTGTTAGTAAGCTCTGTTTGTGTCCATAGTTCTTTACAGTTAGTACTTGAAAGCCTATCAACTCATTGCTTCCAGTGTTCCTCGATATTAAGGGATCTGAGCTTAATACTGTACCATGCTTCCTTTCTGTACCTTCTAACTATTTCTCTTTTTAAATTAACTACTGATTTTATTTTTGAAGAAAATATGACCTTTTCTTCACCAGGATTTTTTAACTTAAAAGCAGAAACTCACCAAGTCTGGCAGCATGTGTGGAGCGAAACAGAGTTGACCTTTGGATTCCAATATAACACCACTTCAAAACGTTCTCATAGTTCTTCTTAACTCTTAGCTCGAATGAAGAGACTTATCAGACTCCAAATGTCAACTCTACTCATTTTTCCAAGATGCTGCCAATCCTACTGAGTTTTCTCCATTGTTTTCTGTTTCTGTTTCAGATTTCCAGAATTGATAGTATTTTTCTTTTACTTTCCTTCCTAACTTACTTTGTAATTCTAAGTAAATATATGACTACAGCGGTCTGTTTCAGGCAACCTTGGAGTAGACAAATCAGTACTCATATCTCTAAATGTATTTTCCTTCCAAGTGCCTGTTCAACTCTTCTTCAAAGTTTCTGATTTTGCACAGCTTCCTAGAACAATCCATTCCAAACACTCAACACCTGCTGAATAGTGAGAATTGATCTGTCTATTTGTATGTCTTACTGTCATTCTCAGAGCCATGTAGACAGTTTCTCAGAGGTAAACTGGGTGATATTCTGAAATGTTTTAATCAGATCCTGTAGTGACTGTGTAGAATTCTAAGGAAAAAAAATTGTCAACCTCATAGAGTTGTGGTGGCTTGATTGCTGAAAGTGTTTAAAGAAGAAATGGATATATTTTTGAAATATCAGCTAGTTGAAGAATATGAAGAGCTGGCACCAAAAAGGAGTTGAAGCATGGGGCAAATTAGCTGTTGAATACTTGAGAGACCGATTGTCCTTCAGCTGCTCCTATTTCTTATGTTGTCATGACAGTGTGGAACTTCAGAAGGACATTGACAAGTTGGAGTGGGGGTGATAGATGACAGATGAAGTTCAATGCAAAGAAATGTGCAGTGATACATCTTGGTACAAAGGGCATGCAGAGACTTACCTCTCATCCCCTCTGAACCTCCTGTCCTTACATTAAAGCAATGCCATCTATTCATTGATCCCTTCATCAAAGGAAAGTTTCTTCCCGTACATGCCCCTCACAGTTTTATACATCTCACTCATCTTCCCGCTGACTCTCCTCTGCTTCAAGGAGTCTATTAAATCTCCCTTCATAACTAAAACTCTCCAGCCCAGGCAGCATCCTGTGCACCCTCTCTAGTGCAATCACATCCCTCCTATAATTCCAGAACTTGCACACATTACTTTTGCTGTGGCCTAACCAATGTTTGATACAGTTCCAAAATAACCTCCCCATTCTGAAACTCCATGCCTCAGCAGATAGAGGCAACAATTCCATATGCCGCCTTAACCAGTTTACCAATCTGACCCACTAATTTAAGGGATCGATGAATATATACACCAAGGTCCCTCTGATACTCCGTGATTCCCAAAGTCCTACTGCTCATCATATATTCCCTCACCTTAATTGTCCTGACCAAGTACATCACCTCACATTTATCCAGATTGACATCATTAAAAGAGTCAAGAAGGTAGAGCATTTAATAAATCAGACAGTATTCTACGTTTCATTAATGGTGCATAGCATACAAGGTTTGGTCAGAACTGTATAAAAACATTGGTTAGGATATAGCTAGAGTATTGTGTGCAGTTCTGTGTGCCACAATGCAGGATGAAGGTGAATGCATTAGAGAGAGTGCAGAAGAGGTTTACTAGACTGGTTTTAAGGTTCAGAAACTTCAGTTATCGAGATAGATCGGAGAAGTGTAACTGTTTTATTTGGAGAAAAAAAGGCTGAGGGGAGATTTGATGGAATTTTTCATAATAGTGAGAGATCTGCACAGAGTGGATATGGAATAAATTTCCTGGTTATAAAAATAATTGTGAACCAGAGGGCAAATATTTAAAATATTTTATAAGCAAGCGTGATGTGAGAATAAAAAGAACTTTTGCACACATTGAGTAATGAGAGTCTGAGAACATGCTAACTGGAAATGTGGAGGGTGCGGGTTCATGTTGAGGCTTTGAACAGGGCCTTAGATGATTAGTTAGGTAGAACCAAAATTATGGAGGAAAAGCAGAAGATTGGTACTAAGCAAAGAACAAGTGTGAATGAGGTGTGTTCCTGCATTGGAACAGTTCTCTGATTCTGAAATAGTTCGCAGAAAGTGCACATCTGTTAAGGTCATCCCAATGCAGTCTGACTATCCAACTCTATCTTTATATTGAAGGATTTTGCATGATATTAGTATAACCAGACACATCCAGTCACTATACTGTAGGGAATCCAATCTAATCTAATCTAATCTAAAGAAAAGGTCCGTGGGAAATGTATAAATGGAGACACTGATTTAACTTTGCTTTAACTATTAGAAGACGAGTAGTCATTCAGAACCTCAAACTTTTCAGTTAGATCATGGCTGATTAGCATATGATGAATCGTTACAAAAAAATCAATATAATTGAAATAAATGTTGTCACAATGTCAATTATTCAAAATGCTTCGAATCTATTTTATGCCATATTTAGGGTTGTAATTATTCGGTATACAGTCCTTAATCTTTAGGATTTAAGAACATTATATTCACTTAGACTTTGGATATTTTGATTAGTCTCTCTTCACATATGGATTTTGTTTCATTGATTAGGTAATTAGCTCTAAAATCCAAAGTGATTGATGCCTCTGTTAAAATTGATGAACTAATCTGCAGTATTGATTTCCATGGGACCCTGTTTACAAAGGTCCTTTCAATGCGGAACTGAGAAACAGGTGAAGCAGAGGACAACATGTTTTCCAGTGCAAATTAAAATTGGACACATTTCTTTCCTGTGGAGAATTATTCTTTCCAGTTAGAACCCACTGGTGATGAGGTTACTTCATTTTGCAATAAAAAGATATTGAATTGTGCAGATGCAAATATGTCTGAGTGGCTGATTTACCTTCCAGTGTTGGTGATTCCCCCAGCATGAATCTGTGAATTTGATAGCTGGGAAGAAGCAAATGTTAACAGCAGCCTCTTGCCAGCTGGTTCTCTCATCACTTCGCTTGATTTACACACCAGTAAATTAAAAGTGAAATCTGTGCTACCAGTTTTGTCAACCTTGAGGTGAATTGTATTAGCTCTGCTTAATGCACTGTGTTGTTTCACGTATTTCAGTTTCTTTTCCTTTCCTTTTCTGTCCTAGTAACAGACTCGCTCCCAGTAACCACGATCGGATACAAAAGCTAAGAAATGAGTTCCAGCAAGCAAAACAAGAGGAGCTTGAGGATCGGCGGCGTACATACAGTTTTGAACAGCCTTGGGTGAGTGTTTAGACTGTCCAGATGGGGACGGAGGGCAAAGAACTTTAACTAAATGGCAGCATCTGCAAACACTGATCCTAATGGGCCCGTATGCAGTGAAGAGTCGTATACCTTTTGACCTGTTCACTGCTAACCCCTTATCTGCATCTGTGGCGCATCATTGATAATTTGATCGCATGCAATATTAACTCACCATTGCTTGAGTGGACAAAGTCTGCGTGGAGAACATGATGCTATACTGATTTACTAGACTATCCCATTCTTCTTCAGGGACAACCTTTGTTCTTAAAACAAAATGAGATCCACTCCAGACTGGGTGTTTTGCATTGTATTTGTGATGTATGTTTTTCAAATCAAGTTTTAGGTGGGGTCCAGTTAAAAGTGAACTATGCTGTTGCAGACATGTCTGAAAGTACTTGAAGTTAACACCTTCAATGCAACTTAAAACAAGTCAAGCTTTTATTTAGTCTGGGACTTTGTAATGGGATTGATTCTCATGACTGCTTGTTCAAAACCTTGAATATAAAATATAAAACCATGCTTGTTTATAGCTAAGGGTGCATTTATTTGAGCATACTGTCACCTTTTCATGATAATACATTTATGTTGGCATGATAATTAAAAAATAATCACTGTATTCTTGCTACTTACTATACTTTTCCTGCTGCCTCCTGCCAAGAGTCATTGCTTCTGATGGGCTCTGCAGCTTTAGGCAGTGAGTTGGTGATGTCTGCAGACAGGGAAAATTGTAAGAATAAATTTATGATATGAAACAGCCGCATAGATGCAAATGCATGGATCCACGCTTGCATATCAACTGATTGCCTCAGTTTTACAGTACCATGTGTTAAATGTGCTCATTCATTTTGTTCGGAGATAACGAACAGATAATGTTATATAGAACATGCATTGCTTCTATGGCAAGCTATGTTCGCTGTGAAATCCCAATAAGCATGTTGCTGGGGAAATGTGCCAAATTGTACACTTTTACATATTCTCTAAGTTAGGATCAGTGGGAGCTGTGACATTATTTTGAAAATGTTACTAGAAACTGTATAGTAGTAGTAAACTTGGCATTCAAAACTTCACTGTTCTGTGATGTTGAGTATAATGTTCATTTTGTTCTCATACTAGATCAATTAGAGTCTTAGAGTAATAGCATGGATCCAGCCCGTCCATGCGGACCAGATATCCCAACCAAAAATCTAGTCCCACCTGCCAGCACCCGGCCCATATCCCTCCAAACCCTTCCTATTCATATACCCATCCAAATGCCTCTTAAATGTTGCAATTGTACCAGCCTCCACCATTCCGTACACTTACCACCCTCTGCATGAAAACATTGCCCCTTGGGTCTCTTTTATATCTTTCTCCTCTCACCCTAAACCTATGCCCTCTAGTTCTGGACTCCCCGACCCCAGGGAAAAGACTTTGTCTATTTATCCTATCCATGCCCCTCATAATTTTGTAAACCTCTATGAGGTCACCCCTCAGCCTCTGACGCTCCAGGGAAAACAGCCCCAGCCTGTTCAGCCTCTCCCTGTAGCTCAGATCCTCCAGCCTTGGCAACATCCTTGTAAATCTTTTCTGAACCCTTTCAAGTTTCACAACATCTTTCCGATAGGAAGGAGACCAGAATTTCACGCAATATTCCAACAGTGACCTAACCAGTGTCATGTACAGCCGCAACATGACCTCCCAACTCCTGTACTCAATACTCTGACCAATAAAGGAAAGCATACCAAACGCCGCCTTCACTATCCTATCTACTTGCGACTCCACTTTCAAGGAGCACTCCACGGTCTCTTTGTTCAGCAACACTCCCCAGGACCTTACCATTAAGTGGATAAGTCCTGCTAAGATTTGCTTTCCCAAAATGCAGCTCCTCGCATTTATCTGAATTAAACTCCATCTGCCACTGCTCAGCCCACTGGCCCATCTGGTCCAGATCCTGTTGTAATCTGAGGTAACCCTCTTCGCTGTCCACTACACCTCCAATTTTGGTGTCATCTGCAAACTTACTAACTGTACCTCTTCTGCTCACATCCACATCATTTATGTAAATGACAAAAAGTAGAGGCCCCAGCACCGATCCTTGTGGCACTTCACTGGTCACAGGCCTCCAGTCTGAAAAACAACCCTCCACCACCATCCTCTGTCTTCTACTTTTGAGCCAGTTCTGCACTCAAATGGCGAGTTCTCCCTGTATTTGATAAATCAATTTTTATAACAAACCACATTACCAGAATCAGAGTTTTTAAAAAATTGTTAATAATGAAAGTGTCAATATTCCACATATATTTAAATTGCATTAAAGATAAAAATCTGTGTTTTACTTTATAGTCTGGACTTCTGTTTCCATTGCCAAACAAAGTTGTTTCTCTCTGTGGAAATGCATGCCACTTTCCATTGTGCAGCATTATTTTGTTAGCAAGCTTCCGTTCTGCAGAATGTCCCTTATCTTCTGGGGTGAAGGGAGAGAAGGACGAACATATGGTTTGGGAACTAGGACTGTGAGAAAAACTTGGACTCTGAAAGACTTGGAACTTAACTACTGTAGGTCAAAGAGCAAACTGTTGTGTATTTAAATTTCATAACAGTTTTAAACAGACTATTTTAACCTCAGTTTATAGTTTCCTGTAATGAACAAAGTGGATTCCTAAGGGGCACAATTAGTTTAAAGAATAGAATGATTTCCTAAATTGCAGGGTTAAGTACATGAGTTTAAATCAGTGTGGAATTATAGCTTATGATCAAACCTGAACATAATGGGAACACATATATTTTTTATTTAAGTAGAATTGTTTGTTTCTTATTAAAAACAATGGTTCTGAGCTGAGTCATGAATCAGAGCTTGAACAATCTATGGGTTTTTAATGTTACTGCATGTCTCATCAAAGGTCATCAAATTGTTGTATGGAAAAAGTTTTTTTTTGTTTTTCTTTTGTTAACCAAGCTACATGGTTGTTTCATTCATCATCCTCACTATTGACATTTTCCCATTGTTTTGGTAATTCTTCTCACCCGGATTTTTTTTAACCAAGGTATGACATTAAGTTAAACATAATCATAATAAGTTGGAGCATTGTTCTATCTTTGGATCAGCATTTTGAATGCAGAAAGCGAGGAAGTCTGCTCTTTTTCTTCCATGTAGAAAACACTTTGGAGGTTTGGCAGGTTCTCTGCTCAGCTCTTGGCGAATACCACGCCACAACAGTTTACATAATTCATCGCAAATGGACTAACTAAACAAAAGTTGCAGTCAAGCTTAGAAAAGGCCAAACATTAGAGCAGCTCATGGAAATATTTATATTGTTGTATTAAATAAAACTATACTGAAGCTGAAAGGTAGGACACAATCTTGAAACAGAGTGGAGGAACTTCATTCAATGTGTTGTCTATCTGATGTTTGATGTGGGAGCCAACTCCAAAGTTTCAGATGTTCCACTCTAAAGTGAAATTTGCATCTATAAGGTTCCAATATGATTGGTCAGTACAGAATTTATCAAAGCAAATGCATGAAAAGTGCAGTGCACATTGCAGAATAAACACGTGAAAGATATTTGTATATCATCTAACTAATTACAGTTTAAGGTGTGTATCTATTTAGAATTCATGTTCAATCATCAGGTCAAGGCGACAATGAAATTTCATTGAGAAATTACATGGATAATGCAATTGACCTATGGATGCTTAAATTTGTAAATATGCCATTTTCTGTGTGAATGTACATACTATGAAATCCTACAAATGGTAACTTGTTTTCATGAGAACAATAAAACCTTCAACATTGTCTCAAGTAATATTGAATATATAATAGATTCTCAATGTATGTGACAACAGTGACTTTTAATCTTTATGCGACATGTTGTTGTCATTCCATTCTGACCTTCAGGATACTAGGGATTGGAAATAGTATGAGACAAAACAACTGCAGATATTGGAATCCATGGTAAGATTGAGCAAGAGGCTCGAAGAACACAGCAAGCCAGGCAGCATCAGGAATTGGAGAAGCCAAAGTTTCTGGTGTAACCCATCTTCAGGAGTGGGGGTGGGTGTGTGGGGAGCTGCAAATAAACGGTAGCGGAGGGGGGGGGGGGTGTTGATGGGGGGACGGTTTGGGTGAGGAGAGGGGCAGTGTGGTGGGGTAGTGATAGGTGAACACAGGTAGTGGGTACAACCTGGTTGGTCAATGGGAGGAATGAATGAAGTTAGTAGCTGGAAGGAAGGGTCGGTGAGAGGATTAGAAAAGGAGGGGTGGGGCTGGAAATGGAGTCGGGAGTTGGGAAGGGAGGTTATTTGAAATTAGAGAACTCAATGTTGAGCCCTCTGGGCTGTAGGCTTCCCGGGCAGAAGATGAGGAGTTGTTCTTCCAATTTGCGGTCTAATTTGCTATGGCAACAGAGGAGGCTGAGGGTGGTCATGTTGGAGAGGGAATGGAAAGGGGAATTGAAATGGGTGGTGACGGAGAGGTCAGATCAGCCCCTTGCTGAAAAGTGCCCTGTGTTTACATTTTTTTCTCATCGATGTAGCGAAGACCTCATTGGAAGCCCTGGATACAGTAAACTAGGTTAGAGGAGAGGCAGATGAACCTCTGTCTCACCTGGAAGGGCTGTTTGAGACCCTGGATGGAGGTGAGGGGGATGGTTTGCCAGCAGGATTTGCATCTTTTATGGTTGTGGGGAAGGTACCAGGGAGTTCGGGAATGTTGGTGGGGAGAGTGGTGCAAACCAACAATTAACAAAGGAAGCGGTCCTTAGAAATGCACACATAGGTGGGGAGGGGAAGATGTTCTTGGTGGTGAGGTCCAGTTGGAATTGGTGCAACTGTTTAAGAATGATACATTGGAGACTGATGGGTTGGTAGGTGAGGACAAGGGGGACTCTGTCTTTATTGCGTTTGGGGGGAAGGGGATTAGAGCAGTGGAGCAGGGAATGGAGGAGGTATGGTGGAAGGCTGTCAGTGACAGGGGAGGGGAAAAGCATGTTGTTTAAAATAACTGGACATCGTTGATGCTTGGAAGAGGCATGTCTTCTCGTCTGACCCGATGAGGCAATGGAATTGGGAAAACAGGATGGAATTCTTGCAGGATACTGAGTGCGAGGAGGCGTAGTCCAGGTAGTTATGGAGTCTGTGGGTTTATAGTAAATGTCCAACTGTAGACTGTTGCTGGAGAAACAGTACAGCAAAGATTCAATAGAATGACAAAGTAATGTGTGTGCCTGAATATGAAGAAATTAGGACTTTAATACTAAGGCAAAGAAGGTTAATGAGGGATTTAACTGGGTTTATCAGAATTATGACAGGTTTTGATGTGCTCATGCAGAAAAAATATTATTTTCTCTGGAACAGAAATGAAGGAGCAATGACTCAAGATTACCATTACAAGAAGAACAAAGCAAAGGTTCAGAGGATAGTCTTTTCGCGCGATGGATTTACTAGATTATGGAATTCTTTTGCGCTACTGGCCATTGAGACAGAGGCTGTAAAAGTAAATTTGATATGTATTTGCAAAGGAAGAATATTTTTAAAAAGTGTGACTCAGACAGGAAAATGGGATTAGAGTAGATACCTTCAATTAAAGAGTTAACAATGGTGCACACATATTGGCAGAACGATGGTATTCTCCACTGGATGATTTTTATGATTCAAGTTTAGAATGAATGGATTAAATTAACACCATATTAAAATGTACATTTGAGTTTAAGTAAAACTGGATAATGGTTCTATTCTGACTAAGACAAATAAAGTTAGAGAACATTCCAGGTTCTCTAACTTCCGCTTGTCAAGATCAAAACAATTTCTTGTGCAGAATTTTCATATTTAGTTCAGGAGATAATACATATACAGCTCGTGCTTAGGAGGTATGACTGACCACTCAGATTCAGCACTTCCCTACACCTTGCATTCCTAGGCCTTGCTACTGCTTGTTAAAGCCCGAGAAAGTTTCATTTCATTCTAGTAAACCTATCTACCTCATACACATATCTTTGACCTTTTTATTTTGAAAGTCTTGACAGTCTCACGCGTTCATGTTCATCATCTAGGATTATTTGTGTTTTAGAATGCAGTACTGTTTCCAAGGGTGCCTTTCAGTGCTTTGTAGCTGGAAACAATTTTCATAATTACGCTTCATCAGTGTAATATAATGTTTGTGCAGATGTTTATGCTCTTTTGAGGAATTTGAAACAAACTGGGGATGAAAGTCTGCTTACTGATTGTTTTTGAGGTGAATTGTATTTGGTTGTGTTTCCAGAAATATTTTTCAGTTTTGGTACATCATGTGTTCTGCCACAAAATAGCCAAGCTCAATAAATGTTCACCTTTCGCTACATATAACAGTGCTTAAAGCTGCAATGTTTCCTTGTAATTTATAAATTTGCCATGAAATACTCCAGTTTCAAAGAAATAACCCAATTAACAGCCCCAGAGTAGTATTAAAGCATGTAACATGAAATAATTACAGTAATTGAGGTATGGGATAATTATTGCACATAATTTTCAATGTATGCCTAGGAAATGGGTGTTAAATAGATATCTAGTACTATATCAGGTTCAACAGTTTGACCTAAAATACTATCAGAGAAATGGAAACTACCTTTACATTGTTTTTGTTATATCTTTGCACCATAAGTTAGAAAAATGAACCTGACAATTAAAAGCAAATAATAGTTTCAAAAATTCTGTGTTGAGTTTTATTACTGAAGCGAGTCAAAAAACTTACTGACTTGCGGACCCACTTTGGTTTAATGGACTCCATTATCTCCATTTTTATTCCAGAGAAGTGACAGAGTGGTTGGTTCAGCTTGGTTCCCTGGGATTCTGTCCCGGATGTTTATAAGCTGTTAGGCCATCTATCCCTCACCTTTCACACATTCTCCCTCCACCTCATTCCCCACACCTTCTCCGTGATCAAATTGTACCCGTCTCTGAACTCCATTCTCCCACCATGGCCGCTAGGTTACTTCTCTGTACGTTCTTACAGAACTAGAATCATAGAATCTTTGCAGTGTGGTCATTTGGCCTGAGTCCACACTGACCTCGAGAGAGCATCCCAACCAGACCCCTTAACCTATCCCTGTAACCCCACATATTTCCATGGCTAATCCAACTGGCCTGCATATGCCTGGTCACTATGGGCAATTTAGCATGACTAATCCACCTAGTCTGCACATCTTTGGACTAATATGCCATTTGATAAATATGCAAATGCAGAAAAAAGTTCTCATTTCTTCTTTGAGAAAATATACTGTTCCTACAACTTCAAAGGAGTGTCAATCAGACAGAACAGATGTACTTTCAGTTGGAGAAATTTTGCCCGCTTCACACTTCTTAGTCCTGTCCAAATAAATGTAAGGACATTGACAACAGAAATCACAGAAAGATTTACCTATAACTACTTAAAGATGTCAATCAAATAAAGTGAGCAATCCACTTCAGTTGTTCAAACATAATCCCTGCTATGTTAATACATTTGTGATTCTTGGTTCATAGCCAACTATTCATAATGAGCATAGGTGGAGAACTGTTCCAATAGAATCAGATGGCTAAGTGTCAGTTTATTTGAAAAAAGCATGAAGTGGGTAAAGCCTCACCTGCTTAAATCCCAATTGACTGTCTGATTGAGACTTTTATGAGTATGTGACAACAACAGTTCACTTTTTCAAAGACAAATGCCTGTTTCTTTGCCTTCCCCTGTTGGTTCTATATGTAGTTCGTACTGGATTGAATGGTGGGGGCATTAGCAGCAGAGGGGACATAGAATTGATAGAGGTGGGCAAAGAGAGGCCATGGGGAGCATGAACCACAAGTATGGAGAAGCTGGCTCGACTCCGTGAAAATAGTAGTGGAGTAGGAGATACCCAACTGGCACCCAATGGACCGAGCAGGTAGAATGTGCTTGCAACCCCCACTTCTATCCTACGCTGGTGAAAACTGGTGCTAAAAATGGGAACAGAAGTCCCAGGATTGGGGCCTCTTTATCATTTTTAAATCCTCTTCTCTCCCCTACACCCTCCACCACCATGTCCACTTCCAAGCCAACACAGTTAAGGGCATGAGATTCTGGACATTGGTATAACCTTTTGACGAGATTAGCTGCTCATTTTTAAACATTCACTTCTGGAGGTGTGTGTTACCTATCTATAACTTCAGTCAGTGTGGTGCTGGAAAAGCACAGCAGGTCAGGCAGTGTCCGAGGAGCAGGAGAGTCGACGTTTTTCATGCAAAAGCCCTTCATCAGAAAACTGATTCCTGATGATGGCCTTTTGCCCGAAACGTCGACTCTCCTGCTCCTCGGATGTTGCCTGACCTGCTGTGCTTTTCCAGCACCACACTCTCAACTCTAATTTCCAGCATCTGCAGTCCTCATACATTCACCTATCAATAACCCCAGTTGACTTATTGATCGGCTGTCACAAAAGACCAATCCAAAATTTTTAATTGACTTGCTTTGTAATTCTTCTTTAGCCCAGCTCTGGTCCCTACGCTCAAAGCGGTCGGCATTCAGTGTCTGTAGAGGTTCAACTCCAGCGACAGAGACAGGAAGAAAGGGAAAGTTTCCAGCAGGCACAGCGACAGTACAGCTCCTTGCCACGGTAAGAGCATCAAAGTCACCTGACTTTATTAGGCCAGAGATGGTTCGTTTTCTTTTATACCTGAAGCCATAAAAGTAATTGACATACAAATCTACATACAAGGCTTCCATATTAAACATTTTGAATAATGAATATAGCTTGCGGTTCAAAAGCATGTTTTCCCATTGCCCCTCATGCTCTGCAAATGTGCAGTGGTTGGAAAAATTAAAATTCTGGATGTCATGAAGGGGAAGTAAAAGTGAAGTAGTTAAAGGTCACTTGTTTACAGTATAGTTTTGCCAGAATTGCAAATCAGTTTGAATAAATTGTTTTTCTAAAAACGAAATGGTGCAATTACGCTACTCCAATTCTCTGAATGGCAAAGTCAACAAAAAAACCTTAGCTGGGCAGTTTATTGCAAGTGAATTTGGCGACAGCTGTTTCCTAGTATGTCTAAATTAACCCAACAATACACACAAGGATTAGAAAGTGTTGAAAAAAGACAGCTTTTCAGGGGCTTTCAGCCATATGTCTGTCTTCAGGCTCGTTTGTTGGCAGTAGGCTGTAAAATGTTGATAATTCATCTATTTCAGTTTAAACAACTTCCAGTTGTTTTAATGGGTCAGACATGTTATTGGTTTGCTATTTGGGCCACTCTGCATAAACGTCTTTTTGCACAAAACTAAATTAAACAAAAGTGCAGATACATGAAAGTTTATTACACAAGTAATACAGTAAATTACTTATTTGAGGACTCAAATATTGTGACTTTTCACCAAAGTGTTTTGTACAAATGTTTATCACTCAGATAAATTTACATTGGCTACATCTCACTTACTCAAAATGGTGGACATGTGCCACAAGCCACATTGAGCTTCCTCCCATGCAACCTGTGCCCTTAAGAACTGGGCTGCTACAATAAAAAATTGGCATCTTTAAGACAACTCATTTAGAAGGATATTTCCAGTCACAGAAGTTTCCAAACTCATAAGGACTACCATCTGGAAGAACAAGGGCAGCAGATACATGGGATCACTACTGTTTGCAACAAGACCAGAAATTGCTGAGAAAATTCAGCAGGTTGGGCAGCATCTGTGGAGAGAAAACAGAGTTAATGTTTCAGGCCATTTCAGAATTGATTGTAGCTAGGAAAAGATTAATATTTATGCTGAAAATGGGGTGGGAGAAGGTGGATTAGTCAGTGATAGGTGGAGATGGAGTGCAGAGAGAGATAGCAACAGTTGGGCAGACAAAAATTGGCTAAAGGTCAGTTTAAGAATATGAATAGTTGTGAAATAGGACCATTAGCTTTGGAAACAACCATGTGGATGACAAGGCCTGGGATGTGGGGGGGTTGGGGTAGGGACATGGGAGAAGGTGCTCAAGCCTTAAAATTATTGAACTCGACATTGAGTTGTGAAGGCTGCAGGTGCAGGTCCAGAAGCGATAAATGAGGTGGTGTTCTTCCAGCTGGAGCACTGCAACAAGCCTTAGACAGAGATGCTGGCAAGGGAACAGGGTGGTGTGTTAAGATGGCAGGCAACTGGAAGCTCAGGGTCATTTTGGTGGGCAGAACTTAGGTGTTCTGTGAAGTGGTCACCTAGTCTATGCTTCGTTTCCCCAATGTAGAGGAGACCACATTGTGAGCAGCGAATGCGGTCGACTAGATTGTGTGAAGTTCAGGTAAAATGCTGCTTCACCTGGGAGGTATATTTGGGCCCTTAGATACTGAGGAGGGAGGTGGTAAATGGGCAGGTGTTATCGAATATTCAGTATCAGAGAGTGGAAGGTCAAAAGGAGAAGTAAATACATGACAGGAGGTGACATTGGGAGAGGGGATGGAGTCAGAAGGGAGAAAAGGGGAGGAAGTTTCTAAAAGAAAAGGTTTCTTGCTAGCGCAAATACCTTATCAAACACTCAGGAACGACAACAAAAGTCGTTCCCTCCGGGGCACTCTGCTCCAATTCTCCTTCGTTCCCAACATATCCCCACATCCCCACAGCACTGTTTCATGCAAACACAGAAGGTGTAACGCCTGCCTGTTACTTCCTCCCTCCTCAATGTCTAAACCCTGCAACACACCTTCCAGGTGAAGCAGTGATTTACCTGTAGTTCACTGAATCTAGTCTACTGTATTTGTTGCTCACAGTGTGGTCTGATCATTAATGTAGAGATGAAATAGAGATGAGTGACTGCTTTGCAGAACACCTACACTTTGTCTACAAAAAAGCTTCCAGTTACCTGCCACTTCAACACACCATGCTGTTCCCTGGCCAGCATCACTGACTTGGGCTTGCTGCAGTGCTCCAGTGAAGCTCAGCACAAGTTGGAAGAACAGCATCTCATTTTCTGTTTGGGGGCCCTGCAGCCTGTGGGACTCAACGTTGAGTTCAATAATTTTCAGGTCTGAGCATGACCTTCCATGATCTTACCCCAACCTCCACACGCTCCCAACCTTCTTGTCATCACATGGGCTGCTACCACAACCAAGTAGAGTTAACATTTCCGGTCCAGTGATCCTTCTTCAGAACTAATAGTAGCGAGGAAATGATTGAAATATATGCATAAGATGGAGGGGAGGAGAAGAACTCAGAGAGAGAAACACAATTGGGCAGACAGAGAAATGGTCAGTGTAGGGGAGTCAATAGCTGCTAATGGGACCATCAGTAGCTGAGGGATAGCCCAGTGGCTTGGTGGTTAGCACTGCTGCCTCACAGCATCAGGGAACCAGAATCAATTCCAGCCTCGGGCAACTGTCTATGTGGAGTTTGCACATCCTCCCTGTGTCTACATTGGTTTGCTCTGGGTGCTCCAGTTTCCTCCCACAGAGGTGCAGGTTGGGTGGATTGACCATGCTAAATTGGTCTGTAGTGTCTAAGGATGTGCAGGCTATGTGGAATAGACATAGTAAATGCAGAATTAAGGGGATAGGCTTGGGTCTGAATGGAATGCCCCACAGAGGGTCAGTGCAGAATTGATGGGCCAAATGGCATGTATCTGCACCTTAGGGATGCTATGATTCCCCTCCAAGCCACTCGCTATTCTTCTTTGGAAATACACCATTTCTTCACTGTCGCTGGATCTAAATCTTGGAATTCCATCCCTATCAATATTGTAAGTCTACCTACATGGACTGCAGTGGTTCAAGAGGCATGTAATCACCACCTTCTCAAGGGTAACTAAGGTTGGGTGATAAATGCTGGCCAGCCAGTGATACCCATGTCTCATGAGTGAATCACAAACCAAAATGGGCTATTTTGACCTCAAAGGTGTTAAGTTTGTTCTTGAGTTTGGAGCTGCATATTATGTCAAGTAGGTGGAAAACTTCTGACCTTTCCTTTTGGCCTCCATATTTCTGTGACAGCTCCAGTGAAGGTCCTGGTCAATGGTAACATGCCTAGGACAGGATGGCAAGGAATTTGAGAATTATAATGATGTTTGAATGTCAAGGGGTGATAATGAAATTCTCCTTTGTTGGAGATATTCATAGCCCAGTACTTGAATGGCATGAATTTTACTTAACACTATCAGTCCACCCCTGAATGTTTTCTGGCATTTACTTTAATTTGTCAGAGCCTACTGATTGCACACTTAGTTAAATACTGCCATGCTATCAACGGCAATCAGTCTCACCCCGAATCTCTAGTCCAAATTTGAATCAAGGCTCCTCACCCATTGCTGAGGAGAAACTGTTTCATAGCAACTTCCAATACTTCACCAATGATTTTTTTTAAAAATGATATGGTGATGTTCAGCCGAATTGGATTTGCCCTGCATTTTGTGAAACCATTTTATAGGTTTGATATACAGCCAAGAATAGAAACTACATTAATTCAGTGCCATTTTAACTTGTGTTCAAAATTCATTTCTCTCAAACATCTTGATGTATATTTTCATTCATGCCGCTTCATATTCCTGATAGAATGGGTGTCAGAATGGTTGTCACATAAAGAATTTTACTAAAATAAAAAATTCCCTATGTTATGAAGATCAACTACAAAGAATTAGGAATAAAATCATATATCTCCCAATGTTCTTTGATACTATATTCTGGCAATTGCAGTCCACTGGTAAAACTGTGTACTTTTCTACACTTTTATACCATCAACACTGGGACTAATAGCATGGTATGGAATTATAGTTGCATCTCTTTTTTTAACAAGGTGAATAACATAGTCTACCTACAGTATCAGTATCCCAGACTTTTTGACAGAAGTATTGTTCTGTACTGCAGGAAAAGAGACTGTAAAGCACTTAATTATAACTACTAGGCTAAGATTGTGATTTATTATGTGATATCATGCAGATACACTATAATTGCATTTATCAATAACATATGCATAATTTATGAACAAGATAATTATGAATAATTAATATTGTCTTGGCTGTTGTTTAGTATGTTCCCACTTGGCATTTAATGTCTTGCATACTTCCATTAAGAGGCAAAGTAAAAGCCAAATTTCTGTCTATGGCTTTTCTAATTTTTGCTCCCTGCAGGCAAAGCAAAAAGAATTCCAGTTCCATGACTCAGGAAGCATGGGATAAAGGCTATGTCCCTGGTGATGGTTTCCAGAGTGCTAAGGACAATCCCAGATACTCAAGCTATCAGGGCTCTCGAAATGGCTACCTAGGGCATGGCGTCAATGCACGGGTTTTAATGGAAACACAAGAACTGCTTCGTCAAGAAGAACAACGACAGAAAGATCATCAGCCTACAGAAGGGCGTAACAATTATGACTCGTACAAAACTGATCCCAGCTACAGCCTTCCGAAAGGTCCTTACAGGCAAGATGTCCCTCCGTCCCCTTCTCAGGTTGCCAGGCTGTCCAGATTACAAATGCAGGACAAGGCACGGCCATTCTACCCCTGACATGCAGTTAGAACGTAAACATGCAAGGCAATAAGTCACTTTTTTAAAAAAGTTAAGAGTATGTTCCTCTGAATATCAAGGGAGAAGGCCTTCAAACATGTAGCAGGTTTTTTGTGATGATGTTTATTCCAGTGCCTTTAGTAATTTGAGAAAAGACTCACTGGCCTTAATCTGCCTCCTTCTGTCTGTCACATTCATCAGTCGATAACAGAAAGACTTTCTCACAGTTTGACAATCAGGTGGAAGCAGAAGAACAAGTGTGGTGTCATGAGGATCTAATCTTGTGATTCTTCTCCAGACAGTGTGACTGATTTTTAGCAATTTGTAGCTGGATTCATTTTACTACCTTCACAATGCTCTTCTGTTACTGTATTGTGAGATACATGGCCCCCATTTCCCCCCATATAGATACAGATGCTCAGCTTGGCATAAAATGATTCATACTGGAATTCTGCTACATTCGTCCCAAGGGGGCAATTTCACATGCGAAATTCACTTCAATATTGACGAGAAAATGGTCTGTGGTTCATTGTCTTCGATTTTGATATTTTTTCTTGGAGAAATGTTGTCTGTCTTTGAATGGAATAGGTCACACTTCAAAAAAGAATTAATCTCGATGTACTTGTAGACCATGTAATATTTTAAATCTGATTGAGAAGGCCTTTGAAAACTGTGGAACATGATAAAATGTGCAGCATACCATACCACTGTACACTAATCCTTTAATTCATTGATTGAGAAGAGGAGTAACTGCCAATATTATGATTTCAGGGAAGAGAGCGCGGATTCACCGTTACTTATCATTTTTTTAATGCTAAATCTTCCATCTTTCAGTTCTGTTTACAGCCAATAACCTGCAGAAAGGAAGTGTTAGCCCAGATATCCTGGCTACTACCAGCCCTCATGGTGACAAGCAGCAAAGTGCTTCTCACATCAGGCCATTGAAAAATATGGGTAAAATAAGGAAGAGAAACACAATGGGTTTTTGGACAAGTCTGTAACATTGCAAACATTAGATTAAGCAGGAGACCACGTTTAAATGCTTCCGATGCCCATTATATCTTTGTATTGTACCTGATGTGAGTGGTTTTATAGTATACAATTACGTCTTTGCAAGTTCAAGATAAGAAAAGAAGAAAATACATTTTTATATATAAATATATGAAAAGACATACAAATAAGTGACTTACATTTTATTATTGCTTTTACAGTGAGAACCTAGTGTACATTTGGGAATTTGGAAATCTTTCCTTTACATAATTGTTGTAAAAGCTTGATGTTCCATGAATACTGTGGAATGCAGAGGTTGGAACAATTAAGTGCCTACAGTTCCAGATATGAGAGAGAATGAATTTTGGTCATTTCTCCCACACACTAAATATAGTGCGCACTGTGTGAATCTGGAAGACTATGCCTCTTTCTGTTTGGCACTTTTTTTTGTTGTCGAGCTGTTTTTTGGCGTAAGTGAAACCTCTGCACAACTATTGATGTCTTGTTTGCTTGTTTGTTGTTGCCTTTATTCCAGTTTTACTCTAATGTTTCAAATGAAATGTAAGCACAGTGCAATCAATTTTTAACGGCTCTTTTACACAGTGTATAAAACAACCTTCTTGTACATATCACTCAGAATAAAAAAGACTGTTTCATCCTGTTTGCAATACAGTCTGTAATTTTACTAGTTTATTTGTCAAGACTTTTCTCCCCCCACAATTGGGAACTGAACATGAAAATAGCAATGCAAGTAGATAGGGTGATAAAAAAAGGCATATGGTATGCTTGCCTTTATTAGTCAGGGAATTAAATATAAGAGTCAAGATGTCATGTTGGAGTTTTATAAGACTTTGGTTAGGCCACGTTTAGAATACTGCGTTCAGTTCTGGTTGCCACATTACAGGAAGGATGTGGAGCCTTTAGAGAAGCTGCAGAAGAGGGTTGTCACGATGCTGCCTGGATTAGAGGGTATGAGCTCTAAGGAGACATTAGAAAAACTCAAGCTGTTTTCTTTGAATGGCAGAGGCTAGGGGGAGACTTGATAGATGTTTATACAATTATGAGATGCGTAGACAGGGTTGACAGTCAGAATCCTTTTCCCAGAGTTGAAATGCCTAAAAATAGGGGGCATGCATTTAAAGTGAGAGGGTAATGTTCAAAGGAGATATGTGGGGCAAGTTTTTTTTACACAGAGTGTGCTAGGAGCGTGAAATACACTGCCAGGGTAGTCGTGGAGGTAGATATGATAGGGGCATTTAAGGGACTTTTAGATAAGGCACTTGAATATGCACGGAATAGAGGGATATGGACCAAGGGCAGGCAGAAGGGATTAGTTTCATTTAGCAGCATGTTTAGCACAGCACTGTGGGCCAAAGGAATTGTTCCTGTGCTGTAGAGTTCTATGTTCTAAGGAAGTGATTAAACTAGATTTATAATAAATGGTTAAAATAAGCGCAGCAATGGATTACAATGTACTATTTTTAATCATTCTTTAACAAGTGGTTGATAAGCAGTTGCAATACTTTGAAACATTTTTGAATACTGATGTTTATCAGTGAGTTTTGCAGCCCAGAAGGATGCCATGTCTGTCATGCAGAATCAGTTTTATTGCACTTAGTCTTTTGGGCAGAGAATAACACAAGCCTGATCCTTTGCACAGAAAAGGTTGATTCTATATGTACGAAAAACTGCAAGGTGCGATCAACCATTCACAAAGATAGAACATTTTGCTACAGTCTCTGGAGCTGTCACTCAAGTGTATAGCAAAGAATTACAGGAGTAAAATCATATTTTAATGTATGCACTTGCTGGTGAATTTTCTTATCCATTACATTCCTGTTATGATTATGCTGCTTACTGAGGGAGTGAGAAACAAAGCATTGTTTCCAAGTTAAGTCACTACATTTGCTACTGGACTTTGCCTTATTTTATACATCTTCCTACTCATTCCTTTAAGTGAGAAACGTCAAATAATCATCAGTGATTGATGAGGACACAGCTTTGTTACAGCAAAACAATATATACCCAAGTAAAAGCAAAATACGTTTCATCTCCATACTATGTGAGCCTCCATCTTAAGTGAAACTCCAGACGAAGAATTGCTGATGATTCCTGCTTTCTGTTTATATGTTTGGGTTTCTTTGGGTTGATGATGTCATTTCCCATGGTGATGCAACTTCCTGTTCTTTTTCCCGGGGGGTGGTAAATCAGGTCCAAGTCAATGTGTTTGTTGATAGAGTTCCGGTTGGAATGCCATGCTTCTAGAAATTCTCGTGCGTGTCTCTGTTTGGCTTGTCCTAGGATGGATGTGTTGTCCCAGTTGAGGGGGGTGGTGTTCTTCCACATCTGTATGTAAGGATATTAGTGAGAGAGGGTCATGTCGTTTTGTGGCTAATTGGTGTTCATGTATCCTGGTGGCTAGTTGTCTGCCTGTTTATCCAAGGTAGTGTTTGTTACAGTCCTTGCATGATTTCTCAGCAACAAACCCAAACAAGCAGACAAAACACGTCCAGAAATCCTAGCCACTCTCCCCTACATCAATGACATCTCAGAAATAACCGCCAGACTACTCAGACCCCTCAGACTACTCAGTATGGAGATGAAACGTCTGAAAATGAACCTTCCAGCTCAGCGAGCAAATCCAGAACCTCAACCTGAGCCACAAATCTTCTGAAAACTCGCTCATATTTGACTCGAAACATTAACTCTGTTTCTCTCCCCACTGATGTTGCCAGACCTGCCGAGTTTCTCCAGCATCTTCTGTTTTTATTTCAGATTTCCAACATGGCATCTTGGCATCATGGTAGCCCACAAACCGACCAACAGACTAAAACAGCACCTAATGAACTTGAAAGACCCTATACAGACAAGAAGCAAAACTAATGTCATTTACAAAATAACGTGCAAGGACTGTAACAAACATTACATTGGGGTCTCTAAAGTAAAGGAGACTGCACAGTGAGCAGTGAATATGGTAGGCTAGATGATTGAAGTACAAGTAAACCACTGCTTCTCGTGGAGAGTGTGTACAGTGAGGATGGAAGAGAAGAAAGGAGTAGTGTAGGAGTGTACCAGGATGGAAATAAAATGAGTTTGGTGAAGGTGGTGGAAATGATTGCAGAGACTAGTGGGATGGAAAGTGAGGACATAGCTTGAGGTCAGAGCCAGAGGCTCTGCATTCAGCACTAGGGAAGACAGAATTCCATACTGGATTCCTAGCAATGCAGTGCAGCTCATGATTTGAAAACAAACCTGAGAGGTCATATTTAATTTTGAGATGGTAAAAAAAATGTTGAAGTTCATAGCGAGTACACAGCTTGTAGAAAATGAAATAAGTCATTTTTGGTAAATTATTTCCCATTTTCTGATGCTTTGAATTTAAATTATTGAAATATTGCAATTTTGAGGGCCTGGTGCTGGTGGGATGGGCTGTTCTCTGATTAATGCAGTTTTGGTTCAAATACCTCACACCACTTAATTAAATTTCTGTCTGTTTTAATGTCAGTCTGGAGTAACCAGTGTAAACTTAACTCAAAACTGTTAAAATCTTAAGAGAGCACCAACAATGGTTAATTAGAAAGCCAGCATTGTTTCGTCATGTTACTATTTATCTTTTTAAAATGTACTAGCTCTATGTAAAAGGCCTACTATTGACAATTGTGTAATTAAATAGCATAGTTTGTGTTTTAAACTAGGCTCAGTGATCCTCAGCCAACACTTTGCTAATGAATAAGCCAGTTAAAGCAATTGCTTTAATAGATTATACTGAAATGGCAGTTGGGGTTTGTTTATTTGGACTGTTCAGAAGTGTATTCTAATATCAGCTGCCTCATAATGTTTTCAATCTCCAGAAGACGTGGAGCTGAAAGGGAGGGAGGAGTAAGTGACAGAGAAAAAGCATTGAGTTAATGGAATCATAGGATAGCAGTTGGCTGTCTGGATGTAGTGGTTACAGAACTGGGCCCATTTATCATCTGCTGTGCTGGTGATACCTCAGCCACAGCCACAGCCACAGCCATCCCTGAGTGCCCTGAAGTGATTAAAAGCTAACCCTAGTTAGCATCGGGGTTTCCCACGTGTTGCAGGACAGATATCCCACCAACTACATTTGGTGAAACCCAGGAGCATGCATCTCTGAAATAAATTGAAACAAAGAGTAATTAAAAATAAATTAACAAATCCTTGAAAGTGAAGAAAAAAGTTTAGAATTTTAAAATTGTTCTAAAAATCGTCTTTAATCAGATGTGAGCATTCACAGTTAGAATTGGTTAAGACCATGATGCAAGAATAGAAGTAGGCCATTCAGCCCATTGTCTATCCTCCACCATTCAATGAGATCATATCTGATCTCGATCCAGAGAGCCAAGTGCTGTGTTATCCTATGATTTTTCTCTACCACTTGTCCTCCCTCCCCCTATCAAGTCTCCCTTTAGCTTACTCTGCTATCAGGAGAACAGCCCCAGCTTCTTCTGCCTCTATGCATAATTGTTACCTTTCATCCCTGGAATCATTCTGATAGGATACACAGATCACAGAAAGTAACAGGGAACAATTAGCACTGGATTGTAACAGATGGAAGTGGGTGACAGTGAAAGAGTCATCATCTTACTGTATTCTGGTTGGGTGTGTGCAGATAAGTTGGACTATTGATACAATATGGGGCAGAGGGTTTTTACTCCGGGGACAAACTAATCACTTTGGTAAGAAGGTTTTGACAAACAGATTGACCAGGTAATCCAGGGGGAGTCACTAAAAAGCTAAACAGATGACCAAGCGAGGATTGACTAGGACAGAGCAACTGACCTGCATCCAGAGACTGGAATGAGGAATGATGATTCAGATAGGAAGAGAGTCTGTCTGGGAGTGGATTGTTTCTGCTTGATATAGTAAATTCTATATCATGTTTGGGAAGATGGGTAAAACAGGATGTGTGCAGAGACGTTCAATTACATTAGTGGCACAATGTTAAGTTAATGTTTAGATAGCAAGAATTAATGTACCATTAGTTTGTAAAACCTTATAAAAAACCAACACATAGAACATAGAACTGTACAGCACAGGAACAGTCCCTTCAGCTCACCATGTTGTGCTGAACATGATGTCAAATTAAACTAGTCCCTTCTGCCTGCCCTTAGTCAATATCCCTCCATTCCTTGCATATTCTTCTGCTTATATAAATATCTCTCAAATGTCCTTGTCGTTTCTTCCTCCTCCACCACCCCTGAGTGCATTCCACACTCCTATCACTCTATGCAAAAAAAAACTTGCCCCTCACATCTCCTTTGAACTTTTTCCCCTCTCACCTTAAATGCACGCCCCCTAGTTTCAGACATTTCAACTCTGGGAAAAGGATTCTGACTATCAACCTTATCTATGCATCTCATAATTTTACAGACTTTTATCAAGTCTCCCATCAGCCTCTGCCGCTCAATAGAAACAAATCAAATTTTTCTCGCTTCTCCTGATATTTCATACCCTCTAATCCAGGCAGTATCCTGGTAAACCTCTTCAGCCTCTCCAAAGGCTCCATATCCTTCCTGTAACGTGATGACCAGAACTGAACGCAGTGGTTTAAGTGTTCCCTATCCAAAGTCCTGTAAAGCTGCAACATGACATCCTGACTCTTGTAGTTGAAAAATGTGATGCTGGAAAAACACAGCAGGCCAGGCAGCATCTGAGGAGCAGGAGAATTGATGTTTCGAGCATAAGCCCTTCTCTTGCTCCTCAGATGCTGCCTGGCCTGCTGTGTTTTTCCAGCATCACATTTTTCAACTCTGGTCTCCAGCATCTGCAGTCCTCACTTTCTCCTAGTCCATCCTGACTCTTGTACTCAATTCCCCAATGAATAAAGGCAAGCATGCCATATGCCATCTTTACCTCCCTATTTACTTGTGTGGCCATTTTCAGGGAGCTATAGATTTGAACCCCAAGATCCCTCTGTATATCAATGCTGTTCAGGATCCTGCCATTAACTGTATACTTTTTCTTAACATTTGATTTCCCAAATTGCAGCACCTCACACTTAAACGGATTAAACTCCATCTGCCATTCCTCTACTCATATCTGCAACTGGTCTACATCCTGCTGTATCCTTTAACAACCTTCCACAACACTATCCACAACTCCACCAGTCTTTATATGGTCTGCAAACGTACTAACCCACACATCTAAATCTTCATCCACGTCATTAATATATATATCACTAACAGCAGAAGTCCCAGTATAAATCCCTGCAGAACAACACTAGTCATGGACTTCCAGCCTGAAAAACAATTTTCCACCACTACCCTTGTCAATTTTTTTTCAATTTGTGGTTGAGTTTGCATGAATATGTAATACAATTTAAGCTTCCCATTTGATAAAAGTTATGATATGAGAACATTCAGAGTCAATCAGTATGTTATTGATAATTGGGATAAGATAGGGTCTCCAAGTAATTTGCCATGCAGAAGGTGACCATTTGACCCATTGTGTCTATGCCTGCTATCCCTTTTTCTCAATGATATGTTCGCTGATGACAGTCCTATGAGGAATGCGGACTGTGTACACTCACCCCCGATTTTTCAACCTGTACGTGCACAAATGCGATATAAAGCCAATTTATAAAAATGTTTAAAAATCATCCTTTGTATAACCCTATTTTTCTGATCGTCATTGCACTCTTCCATTAATTTTCTTTCATTTTTATTTGGTACTTACCACACTTCTGTCTGAGGTTTAGTTGCTCCTGGCTGTCCTGGTGGGATGTGGACATCATTGTCCAGGCCAGCTTGGATTGCCCCCTCCATTCAATAATTGTCCTGGAAAAGTTGGTGATCATCTTGAATTGCTGTAATTCTAAGGGTGCAGAGACACCCACAGTGCAGTTAGATACAGAGTTCCAGGATCTTGACTCAATGGCAATGAAGGAACAGCGATGTAGTTCTAAGTCAGCATGGTATGCAACATGGAGGAAATCTTGCAGGTTCCCATGCATCTACAACCCTTGGCCTTTAGGATGGCAGAATGTATGGTTTTAGTAAGTTCCACTGAAGGAACTTTGGTGAGTTATTGCGATGCATCCTGAAGATGGTACACTCTGCAGCCACCGCCAGTCAGTGGTAAAGGAGTGAATGTTCAAGGTGCTGGAATGGATGCCCATCCATTTGTCCTGATGGTATCAACTTTCTTGAGTGTTGTTGTAACAACACCCATCCAGGAAAATTGAAAGTATTCCAGAACACTCTGAATTTGTTGTTGGTCAAGCACTGGGAAAACAGGAGGTAAGTCAGGTGCTGCAGAATTCCTAGCCTCTGAACTGCTCCTACAGTATTTATATGGCTGGTCAAGTTTAGTTTCTGGTCAATGGTAATGCCCAGTATGTTGATAGCACCAGACTCAACAATGTAATGCCATTGAGCTCAAATGTTAGTCGCCATTTATCTGCCCAACCCTGGATGTTTTCCAAGTATAAATTGCTGTATATTGACATAGATTGCTTCAGTATCTGAAGAGTCACGAATGCTGCTGACTATTGTGCAATTATTCTGTTGGCACAATAGAGTAGGATGATCTAAGTTCAGGAAACCAGGATGAGGAAACAGTTTGGGTAGAGATGACAAGAAGTCACTTGTGAGAGTGATCTCCAGGCTCCCGAAGATGAACCACATGGTGGCATGGAGCAGGAAGGAAGAAATAACAAGAATTTGTCAGAAAGGCGCAGCAATAATCATGAGATTATTACATTTGGTTGCAAAAGTCAGATAGGCAGAATGAGGCGAGTGAATGAGTTCACAAAGTTTTCTTGGTCATCTTGGAATTGCACACAATGGTGCCAACACCACAGCAGGCTATTCTAGATTTCATACTGTGCACAAAGGTAGGCTTTCTCACCACTCCTTTGAACCTTTATTATTCCTCTTAGTTCTTATTTGTATTTCCTTCCTGACATCTATCAGAAGCACACATTTTCTTCTTTATCTTCATTTCTATCTCCTTTGTTATCTGGGGAGCTCTGGATTCATTTGTACTGCCTTTCCTTTTTCCGCAATATCCCTTGACTGTGCCTGAACCACCTCTTCTTCGAAAGAAGGAGAAAGTGAGGTCTGCAGATGCTGGAGATTGGAGTCGAGGCTATTGCGCTGGAAAAGCACAGCAGGTCAGGCAGCATCCAAGGAGCAGGAGAATCAAAGTTTTGGTCGTAAGTCCTTCATCAGGAATGAGGCTTCTGGGCCAAAGGGGCTGAGAGATAAATGGGAGGGGGGGGGGTTGGGTTGAGTTGAGGGAAGGTAGCTGAGAATGCGATAGGGAGATGAAGGTGAGGGAGAAAGTGATAGATCAGAGAGGAGGGTGGAGTGGATGGGTGGAAAGGAAGATGGACAGGTCAAGAGGGTGGTGTTGAGTTGGCTGGTTGGATCTAGGATAAGGTGAGGGAGGGAAAATGAGGAAACTTCTGAAGCCCACATTGATCCTGTGTGGTTGGAGAGTCCCAAGGCAGAAGATGAGGTGTTATTCCTCCAGGCAGCGGATGGTGAGGGAGTGGTGATGGAGGAGGCCTATGGCCTGCATGTCCTTGGGGGAGTGGGAGGGGGAGTTGAAGTGTTCAGCCATGGGGCAGTGATGTTGTTTAGTGCATATGTCCTGGAGGTGTTCTCTGAAGTGTTCCGCAAGTAGGCGTCTCCCCAATGTAGAGGAGAGCAATGGATACGGTACATGATTTGTGTGGAAGTGCTGGTAAATCTCAAACAGATATGGAATGATCCTTTGGGGCCTTGGATGAAGGTGAGGGGGGAGGTGTGGGCACAGGTTTTGCATTTTCTGCAGTGGCAGGACAAGGTGCTGGGAGGGGAGGGTGGACCTGACAAAAGTCATGGAGGGAACTATCTTTACGGAACACAGATAGGGGTGGGGAGGGAAAGATATCACTGGTGGTGGGGTCTGTTTGTAGGTGGCGGAAATGCCTGAGGATGATGCGATGTATCCAGAGGCTGGTGGGATGGAAGGTGAGGACCAGGGGTGTTCTGTCCTTGTTGTGGTTGGAGGGGTGGTGTTCGAGAGCGGAGATGTGGGAAGTGGATGAGATACACAGGAGGGCATCATCAACCATGTGGGAGGGGAAATTGCGGTATTTGAAGAAGGAGGCTATATGGTGTGTTCTGTGGTGGAACTGGTCCTCCTGGGAGCAGATGCGGAGGTGGAGGAATTGGGAATAAAAGATAGTGTTCTTTTTACAGTAAGCAGAGTGGTAGGAGGTGTAGTCCAGGTAGCTGTGGGAGTTGGTGGGTTTGTAAAAGATGTCCGTGTTGAGTTGGTCACTGTTGATGGCAACCATTCCTCATCTTTTCCTTCGCTACATTGATGATTGTATCAGTGCCACCTTGTGCTCCCACAAGGAGGTTGAACAGTTCATCACCCCAACCTTAAGTTCACTTGAACCATCGGACACCTCCCTCCCCTTCCTGGATTTCTCCATCTCTATGAACAGTGACTGACTAACTACGGACATCTTCTACAAACCCCACCGACTCCCACAGCTACCTGGACTACACCATCTTCCACCCTGCCTCCTGAGAAAATGCTATCCCTTATTCTCAATTCCTCTGCCTCTGACGCATCTTCTTCCAGGAGGACCAAGTCCACCACAGAACACACCAGATGGCCTCCTCCTTCAAAGACCGCAATTTCCCCTCCCGCGTGGTAGATGATGCCCTCCAACACATCTCATCCGCTTCCCGCAACTCTGCCCTCGAACACCACCCCTCCAACTGCAACAAGGACAGAACCCTGCTCCTCCCCCCCCCAGACCTCACCTTCAACCCAACCAGCCTCCAGATACAATGTATCATCCCCTGCCATTTCTGCTACCTACTAACAGATCCCATCACCATTTCCCTCTCCACCTCTATCTGCATTCTATGAAGACCATTTCCTTCCCAACTCTCTTGTCAGGTCCAGGCTCCTCACCAACCCACCTTCCCCTTCCGGCAACTTCCTCTGCCACCGCAAGAATTGCAAAAACTGTGGCCACGTCTCCCTCCTCACCTCTGTCCAAGACCCCAACGAGGCCTTCCACATCCATTAGAGTTTTACCTGCACTTCCACGTATGTCATTTATCCATTGCTCCCGATGAGCTCTCCTCTACGCTGGGGAGACTGGACACCTACTTGAGGAACGCTTCAGAGAACATCTCCGGTTTGCGTTAAGCAAACCCCCTACCCCTTGGCCAGACACTTTAACTTTAATTCCCTCTCCCATCCCACGAAGGACATGCATGTCCTTGGCCTCTTCCATCACCGATCTTTACCACCCGCCACCTGGAGGAAGGATGCCTCATCTTCCGCCTTCAGACCCTCCAACCACATGGGATCAATGTGATTTCACCAGCTTCCTCATTTCCTCTGCTCCCCACCTTATCCCAGTTCCAGCCATCCAGCTCAGCACCCCCCTCTTGATGTCCTACCTGTCCATCTTCCTTCCCACCTATCCACTCCACCCTCCTCTCCGACCTATCACCTTCACACCCACGTTTAGCTAGCTATCACATTCTCAGTTACCTTTTCCCCCAGCTCCACCCCTGTCCCATTTATCTCTCAGCCACCCTGGCCCACAAGCCTCATTCCTTGACGGGCTTATGCCCAAAACATTGACTCTCCTGCACCTCAAATGCTGCTAACCTGTGCTTTTCCAGCACCATACTCTTGACTCTTAGAGTCATAGAGATGTACAGCATGGAAACCTGTCCATGCTGACCAGATATCCCAACCCAATCTAGTCCCACCTGCCAGAACCTGGCCCATATTCCTCCAAACCCTTCCTATTCATATACCCAGCCAAATGCCTCTTAAATGTTGCAATTGTACCAGCCTCCACCACATCCTCTGGCAGCTCATTCCATACACGTACCACCCACTGCGTGAAAACGTTGCCCCTTGGGTCTCTCTCATATCTTTCCCCTCTCACCCTAAACCTATGCCCTCTAGTTCTGGACTTCCCCACCCCAGGGAAAAGACTTTGTCTATTTATCCTATCCATGCCCCTCATAATTTTGTAAACCTCTATAAGGTCACCCCTCAGCCTCCAACGTTCCAGGGAAAACAGCGCCAACCTGTTCAACCTCTCCCTTAGGGGTGGCATGATGGCACAGTGGTTAGCACTGCTGCTTCACCGCGCCAGAGACTGTTTTAAAAAATTCTCAAGGTCAGGTTCGTAGGAGAGTAGTCTGACACAGAACAAACGACCAAGAGGCGAGTCTGCTAGAATATGGGCATTTTATTCCCCGCAGCGTCGCCACAACCAGGTCTCATACAACGGGTCTGGCTTATACTCACTCTACATGTTACCGGAACTGGGAGCCGTCAGTTCTCGTAGAGCGGTTGCCAACAACCCACGCTCGGCGGTTAAACGTAACCCCGGAGCAGACTCTACCGAACTGGAGACTTTTCCAGCTGATATACTCTTTTCCAGATATAAACATTCATGTGAACAGCAGAGCAAGGCTAAAAAACACATTCCATTCTGGTTACATACAGATAAGAAGATTCACATGGGAAGGTGTATAATAAGATTCACACGGGACTCAGCGACACCTTCCACTTTCGGTTAGATTCAGACATGTATTGGGACACAATTTTAACCCTTTCACCACAGAGACCCGGATTCAATTCCCATCTCAGGCAACTCTCTGTGTGGAGTTTGCGCATTCTCCCCGTGTCTGCGTGGGTTTCTTCCGGATGCTCTGGTTTCCTTCCACAATCCAAAAATGTGCAGGTTAGGTGAATTGGCCATGCTAAATTGCCCGTAGTGTTAGGTGAAGGGGTAAATGTAGGGGAATGGGTCTGGGTGGGTTGCGCTTCAGCGGGTCAGTGTGGACTTGTTGGGCTGAAGGGCCTGTTTCCACACTATAAGCAATCTAATCTAATCTAATCTATAGCTCAAATCCTCCAACCCTGGCAACATCCTTGTAAACCTTTTCTGAACCCTTTCAAGTTTCACAACATCTTTCCTATAGGAAGGAGACCAGAATTTCACGCAATATTCCAACAGTGGCCTGACCAATGTTCTTTACAGCCTCAACATGACCTTTCAACTCCTGTACTCAATACTTTGACCAATAAAGGAAAGCATACCAAATGCCACCTTCACTATCCTATCTACCTGCGATTCCATTTTCAAGGAGCTATGAACCTGCACTCCAAGGTCTCTTTGTTCAGCAACACTCCCTAGGACCTTACCATTAAGTGTATAAGTCCTGGTCTGATTTGCTTTCCCAAAATGCAGCACCTCGTATTTATCTGACCCATTGTTCAGTTTCAGTCTATCCTACCCAGCTCTGTTCTTGCCCCATTGATGTTGACTCTCCTCCAATTGATTTTTCTTTCTCTGGATTGACCATTGTCATTTGGCACCACAACCGTCTTCAACTTTATGATACGAAGATTGCTGTCTACTAAATACGCTCCCCTGACGCTTGATCCATTTGGCTCGCTTCATTTCCTAGAGCCAGGTGAAATGCATCCTTTTTCGAATGGACACATATTGCTGTCGGAATTTCTCCTGAATACTATCTTGCAAACTCACCCCACTCTACAGGTAATTGGAAGTTTCCCATTATAATTCTCTATAATGTTGACACCTCTCCAATTTTCCTGCAGGTTTGTTCATTCACCTCCAATTAATTTGTGGGACAAGATGTAAAAGAAATAAAAGCACCTCCACCCTGCCCTTCATCAGCTCTCCACTCAACTTACTTTGCTTCTTGCAGTAAGCCTTACATAAAAGAACCTATTTTCCTCTCTGCACCAAATTTCTAATTTAAACCAGGTTTCCAAATGTATTCACTGGCCTTCCATCTCTGTCTCATTATGGTGAAGTCTCCCTCACACCAACTATGCATCCTTACTGACTCGGTCAGGAACCTAATTGCTGGAACTCAAGCTCAGTATTTGTGAGCAGGTTGTTCCTTTGCAAAAGCCGCTGAATAGTTTCACTTAATAATCACTTTGCTGATGTTTGAGAGGGACTGATGGGGCAATAATTAGGTAAAAACAATGACTGCAGCTGCTGGAAACTAGATTCTGGATCAGTGGTGCTGGAAGAGCACAGCAGTTCAGGCAGCATCCGAGGACAGGCAAAATCGACGTTTCGGGCAAAAGCCCTTCATCAGGAGTAAAGGCAGAGAGCCTGAAGCGTGGAGAGATAAGCTAGAGGAGGGTGGGGGTGGGGAGAGAGTAGCATAGAGTACAATAGGTCAGTGGGGGAGGAGATGAAGGTGATAGGTCAGGGAGGAGAGGGTGGAGTGGATAGGTGGAAAAGGAGCTAGGCAGGTCGGACAAGTCAAGGAGACAGTGTTGAGCTGGAGGTTAGAAACGAGGATGAGGTGGGGGAAGGGGAAATGAGGAAGCTGTTGAAGTCCATATTGATGCCCTGGGGTTGAAGTGTTCCGAGGCGGAAGATGAGGCGTTCTTCTTCCATGCGTCTGGTGGTGAGGGAGCGGCGGTGGAGGAGGCCCAGCACCTCCATATCCTCGGCAGAGTGGGAGGGGGAGTTGAAATATTGGGCCACGGGGCAGTTTGGTTGATTGGTGCGGGTGTCTCGGAGATGTTCCCTGAAGCGCTCTGCTAGGAGGCGCCCAGTCTCCCCGATGTAGAAGAGACCGCATCGGGAGCAACGGATACAATAAATGATATTAGTGGATGTGCAGGTAAAACTTTGGATGTGGAAGGCTCCTTTAGGGCCTTCGATGGAGGTGAGGGAGGAGGTGTGGGCACAGGTTTTACAGTTCCTGCGGTGGCAGGGGAAAGTGGCAGGATGGGAGGGTGGGTCGTAGGGGGGCGTGGACCTGACCAGGTAGTCACGGAGGGAGCGGTCTTTGAGGAAGGCGGAGAGGGGTGGGGAGGGAAATATATCCCTGGTGGTGGGGTCTGTTTGGAGGTGGCGGAAATGTCGGCGGATGATTTGGTTTATGCGAAGGTTGGTCGGGTGGAAGGTGAGCACCAGGGGCGTTCTGTCCTTGTTGCGGTTGGAGGGGTTGGGTCTGAGGGCGGAGGTGCGGGATGTGGACGAGATGCGTTGGAGGGCATCTTTAACCACGTGGGAAGGGAAATTGCGGTCTCTAAAGAAGGAGGCAATCTGGTGTGTTCTATGGTGGAACTGGTCCTCCTGGGAGCAGATACGGCGGAGGCGGAGGAATTGGGAATACGGGATGGCATTTTTGCAAGAGATAGGGTGGGAAGAGGTGTAATCCAGGTAGCTGTGGGAGTCGGTGGGTTTGTAGAAAATGTCAGTGTCAAGTCGGTCGTCACTGATGGAGATGGAGAGGTCCAGGAAGGGGAGGGAGGTGTCAGAGATGGTCCAGGTAAATTTAAGGTCAGGGTGGAGTCTGTTGGTGAAGTTGATGAATTGTTCAACCTCCTCGCGGGAGCACGAGGTGGCGCCAATACAGTCATCAATGTAGCGGAGGAAGAGGTGGGGAGTGGTGCCGGTGTAATTACGGAAGATCAACTGCTCTACGTAGCCAACAAAGAGACAGGCATAGCTGGGGCCTATACGTGTGCCCATGGTTATGCCTTTGGTCTGGAGGAAGTGGGAGGATTCAAAGGGAAAATTGCTAAGGGTGAGGACCAGTTCGGCCAAACGAATGAGAGTGTCGGTGGAAGGGTATTGTTGGGAACGTCTGGAGAGGAAAAAACGGAGAGCTTGGAGGCCCTGGTCATGGCGGATGGAGGTGTAGAGGGATTGGATATCCATGGTGAAGATGAGGCTTTGGGGGCCGGGGAAACTGAAGTCTTGGAGGAGGTGGAGGGCGTGGGTGGTGTCTCGAACGTATGTGGGGAGTTCCTGGACTAGAGGGGATAGGACAGTGTCGAGGTAGGTAGAGATGAGTTCAGTGGAGCAGGAGCATGCTGAGACAATGGGTCGGCCAGGGTGGTCAGGCTTGTGGATCTTGGGAAGGAGGTAGAACTGGGCATTGCGGGGTTCCCGGACTATGAGGTTGGAAGCTGTGGATGGGAGATCTCCTGAGGTGATGAGGTTCTGTATGGTCTGGGAGATGATGGTTTGGTGATGGGGGGTGGGTCATGGTCAAAGGGGCAGTAGGAAGAGGTGTCCTCGAGTTGGCGTTTGGTTTCAGCGATGTAGAGGTCAGTGTGCCAGACTACCACTGCGTCTCCTTTATCCGCTGGCTTGATGGTGAGGTTGGGATTGGAGCAGAGGGATTGGAGGGCTGCGCGTTGTGAGGGTGAGAGGTTGGAGTGGGGGAGGGGGGTCAACAGGTTGAGGCGGTTAATGTCCCGGCGGCAGTTGGAAATGAAGAGGTCGAGGGCAGGTATTAGGCCAGCGCGGGGTGTCCAGGTGGATGCAGTATGTTGGAGGTGGGCGAAGGGGTCCTCGGAAGGTGGGCGGGAGTCCTGATTGTGAAAGTAAGCTCGGAGGCGGAGGCGACGGAAGAAGTGTTCGATGTCACGGCGTGTATTAAATTCATTGATGCGTGGACGGAGGGGGAGTTTGGGGCAATAATTAGCCAAGTTGGATTTGTCCTGATTTTTATGGTCAACAGATGTTAGCGCCATAACTGTCTGTGTGGAGTTTGCACATTCTCCCCATGTCTGCGTGTGTTTCCTCTGGGTGCTCAGCTTTCCTTCCACAATCCAGAGATATGCAGGTCAGGTGAATTGGCCAAAGCTAAATTGCCCATAGTGTTCATGGATGTTTAAGGTTAGATGCATTAATCAGGGATTAGTGTAGAGAAATAGGGTAGGGGAATGGGTCTGGCTGGGTTGCTCTTCACAGGATCGGTGTGGACTTGTTGGGCCAAATTACCTGTTTCCACACTGTAGGGATTCTGAAAAAGAAACTGTGCTGGATAGTTTAGTTAATGATACAACTAATTATGAATCTCAGCTCTTCAGTACTTTTGCCAGAATAACGTCAAGGCCGATTGTCTTTGAAGTATCCACTGCCTTCAACTGTTTCTAGATATCATGTGGACTGAATCAAATTGGATGACGATTGGATAAAAGCAAATTACTGCGGATGCTGGAATCTGAAACCAAAAGAGAAAATGCTGGAAATTCTCAGCATTCACAGCTCCTAATCTCCCTATAATCTCTCTATGCACTGTCATTATCACCTCTTTATTGCTACCTTTGCTTCCGGAGTCATGACTCTGGAGCCAGACACAGTGCACAGTAGTCAGCACTGCTGCCTCACAGCGCCAGACCCAGGTTCAATTCCCGCCTCAGGCGACTGACTGTGTGGAGTTTGCACGTGTCTGCGTGGGTTTCCTCCAGGGTGCTCCGGTTTCTTCCCACAGTCCAAAAATGTGCAGGCCAGGTGAATTGGCCATGCTAAATTGCCCGTAGTGTTAGGTGCAGGGGTAAATGTAGGGGAATGGGCCTGAGTGGGTTGGTGTGGACTTGTTGGGCTGAAGGGCCTGTTTCCACACTGTAAGTAATCTAAGTAAATCTAATCTAAGACTCACATTCTCTCAGCCTAATATAAATACCTCTCTATTTCTCCCTTTTTTTAGATTTGACAAAGGGTCACTTAGACTCCAAACGTCAGCTCTTTTAGATTAGATTACATTACATTAGATTAGATTACATTACAGTGTGGAAACAGGCCCTTCGGCCCAACAAGTCCACACCGACCCGCCGAAGCGCAACCCACCCCTACATTTACCCCTTATCTAACACTAAGGGCAATTTAGCATGGCCAATTCACCTAACCTGCACATCTTTGGACTGTGGGAGGAAACCGGAGCACCCGGAGGAAACCCACGCAGACACGGGGAGAATGTGCAAACTCCACACAGTCAGTCGCCTGAGGCGGGAATTGAACCCAGGTCTCTGGCGCTGTGAGGCAGCAGTGCTAACCACTGTGCCACCGTGCTGCCCACCTGCCACCGTGCCGCCCACCATCTCCTTACAGATGCTGCCAGACCTGCTGAGATTTTCCAGCATTTTCTCTTTTGGATGATGATTGGCATGTGTGATGCTGGGACCTCAAGAAGAAGCCAAGCTGGCTCATCCACTCAGCATTCGGGCTGAAGTTGGATTATTGCTTGTCCTCCCAACTGGATCTGGCAAGATGGCAGAGCTGAGGTCTGATTTATTGTGAGTTGCTTAGCCCTGCCAATTGCATGCTGTATCTGTTTAGCAACCTGTGTGGTAGCTTCACCAAATTGATGCCTCATTATTAAGTTTGCCTGGTGTTGCTCCTGATATGTCCTACTTCACTGTTCATTGAACAGGGTTGGTATTAGGATAATGGAGATATGTTGATCATGAAGTTTCAGATTGTGGTTGAATAAAATTCTGCTGCTGGATCTGTTTAAAATCTATCCCATCCAACTCATGGTAGATTCAGAGATGTTTTACTGATTAAAAAGAGGCCCTTTGGCCCATCATGTCTATATTGGTTATCAAACATCTATCCAATCTATTCCCATTTCCAGCAATTGGCCTATACACTGATATTTCAAGTGTTGATCTAAATAGTTCTTAAATACCTGAGGGTTCCTGTTTCTCCACCCAATTAGGCAGTGAATTTGTTCATCAAAACCCCTCTAAGCCTCCTGCTCCTTGCCTTAAAGTTGTGACCCTGGTTATTGACCCATCCACTAAAGGTATGATATAATTAGATAGAGGATTTCCTCAATGTGAAGATGAGATTATGTCCCAAATAATTGTATGGTGGTCACTCGTAGGATTATACATTATGGAAAAGAGACCATTTGGTCCAACTCATCCATACAAACCAGATATTCTATATTAATCCAGTCCCATTTGGCACATATCCCTCTAAACCCGTCTATTCATATACCCATCCAGATGCCTTTTAAATGTTGCAATTATACCAGCCTCCACCACTTCCTCTGGCAGTACATTTCTACGCACACTACCCTCTGTGTGAAAAGGTTCCTCCTCGCATCTCTTTTAAATCTTTCTCCTCTCTCCTTAAACCTATGCCCTCCAGTTTTGGACTCCCCTACTCTGGGGAAAAAAGCCTTGACTATTCACCCTATCCATGCCCCTCTATAAGCTTACCCCTCAGCTTCTGATCCTCAGGAAAATAGCCCCAGTCTATTCAGTCTCTCCCTGTAGCTCAAACCCGACAACATCCTTGTAAATCTTTTCTGAACCCTTTCAAGTTTCACAGCACCTTCCCATTGGTAGGGAGATCAGAATTGAACACAGTATTCCAAAAGTGGCCAAACCAACGTCCCCTACTGATACTGTCATGGAACAATGCATCTATGATAGACAACGTCTCTCACCATCTGCCTCAGACCCAGTCTAGCAGCTCCCTGAGATTTCGGCCAGCTCATCTGCAGTGATGATACCAAACCACTGTTGGTGATGGACATTGAAGGTAACCATCCTTAAGTACATTCGGCATCCTTTCCACCTTTATTGCTTCCCCCAAGTTATGTTCGACATTGAGGAGCACTGATTCATCAGTCGAGGTGGGGCGGTGTGGATGTGTGGGATGTTAGTGACATAGTATGTGGTAATCAGCACATGGTTTCCTTGTTCATCTGATGCCATGAAACTTCATTGGGTCCAGAGTCATTGTTGAAGGCTCCAGAGCAACTCCTGTCCGGCATATAACTGTGCTGCCACCTCCATTGGTGGGACAGGGCATACCCAGGGATGGTGTTGTCTGGGATATTGTCTGTAAAATTTGATTCTGAGAGTGTGACTAAGTCAGGCTGTTGATTGACTAGTCTTTGGGACAATCTTCCAGCACAAACCTCTAGATATTGGAAAGGAGGACTTTACAGGGTTGATACCTCTGAGTTTGCTGTGTCACTTGTTTGTTGTTTTTACCTTGGTCAATGGCAAATGGATTTTGCAGTTTCTTTCCTTTAGATTTTGTAAGCAACTGAGTGGCTTGCTAGGCCATTTCAGAGGATAGTTAAGAGTCAACTACATTGCGGTGGATCTGGAGTTACATTTAGACTGGACTGAATAAGGATTTAGGCAGAAATGGGTACTGCAGATGCTGGAGGTTAGAGTCAAGATTAGAGTGGGGTGCTGGAAAAGCACAGTAGGTCAGGCAGCATCCGAGGACCAGTAAAATCGACGTTTCAGGCAAAAAGCCCTTTCCAGTTCATTGCCCGAATCGTCAATTTTCCAGCTCCTCAAATGCTGCCTGACCTGCTGTGCTTTTCCAGCTCTAATCTTGAATAAGGATTTACTTAATTCATGCATGGATTTTGGATATCGCTGACTAGCACAGCATTTTTTGTCGATCCCTAATTAGGTAGTTCAACATCAACCATATTGCTGTGAATTTGGAGTCACATGTAGGCCAGGCTAGGTGAGAATGGCAGATTTCCTTTCATAAAGGACATTTGTGAACTAGATGAGTTTTTCCTGATAATCAACAATGGTTTCATGGTCTTCATTAGGCTCCTAATGCTAGTTTTTTTTTTAAATTGAATTCAAATTCCACCATCTGCCATGGCAGGATTCAAACCCATGACCCCAGATGGCACAGTGGGTAGCACTGCTGCCTCACAGCGCCTGAGACCCGGGTTCAATTCCCGCCTCAGGCGACTGACTGTGTGGAGTTTGCACGTTCTCCCCGTGTCTGCGTGGGTTTCCTCCGGGTGCTCCGGTTTCCTCCCACAGTCCAAAAGATGTGCAGGGTCAGGTGAATTGGCCATGCTAAATTGCCCGTAGTGTTAGGTAAGGGGTAAATGTAGGGGTATGGGTGGGTTTCGCTTCGGCGGGTCGGTGTGGACTTGTTGGGCCGAAGGGCCTGTTTCCACACTGTAATGTAATCTAATCTAATCTAATCTAATGTAATCTAATAATCTAATCTAATCTAATCTAATCTAATCTAATCTCAAGGTCTCTCGATTAATAGTTCAGTGATAATATCACTAGGCCATCATCTAGGTAAATTAATGATAAATTACCTTCATCAAATGATATTAGTGAAATATATGAACTTTTACGAGAATCAATAATGGTTACATGGTCGCTATCTTTTAATTCTAGATATTTTAAAAAATTCATTCAAACTTCACAATCTGTCATGGTGAAATTTCAACCTGGAATATTAACTTTTGGTTCTGGATTGCTAATTAACTGACGTAACCACTACACCACCAGCTCCCTCATTTTCTCATTGCTCTATTCTGGTAACATTTCCTTCAAGTGTATATCCAATTTTATTTTGAGACTATTGAGTATCCTTGAAATCATTAATGATCTCTGCCTCCACCAGCTTTGTGGGCAATGAGTTCCAGTTCCTCACCGCTCACTGAATAAAGAAATTCTTCCTAATATTCCCCCTGCAACTCTTACCCGAAAACTTATACCACTGTCCCTGAGCAAAACAATCTTGGATGGTAAATCCATTTTTATTAATTTGTGGATGGTCAGACTTGCTACATTTATCCCAATATACCATTCTCAGGCCAATTCAAGGGTGGAAGAATCCCAGTAGAGATCAAATTGTGAGCGTTATGGTTCTATTAGAATCTATCTCTTTGATTTCAAAGTTAGTTATATTTCAAACAGCTCTTTATAATATGCAGTGTCACTCAAATTTACCTTTAAATGAGTGAAAGGAAGAACTTGCATTTATAAAGCATCTTTCACCTCCTTCATATGTCCCAAAGTGCTTTCCAATGAATGACCCCAATTAAAAAGTAATTCAATGAAATATTGTAGCTATTACACATACAAGAATGATATAAAGACCTGTCACCCTATTGTTGGTGATGTGATTGAGAGATTAATGTTAACTACTACCTCAGGAAAACTGCTGGGCTCTTCCAATAAAGCCATGAGATCTTTCAAATCCTTTGGTCCTGATGGATTGATTTAACATTAGCCAGCACCTCCAACAATGTTCAGTACTCTAGTGCTGTCATTGTGCAATCAGTTTTGAGCACATAGCTTTCTAAATTCCAGTCAAAAGTGCTGTCATTGGTTGACAGAAAAAGAATAGAATTAGTAATATCATAATCTACAGAATAGGTTATATTTTGAGAGATTATGCAAACTCCTCATAAGCACCCAAATGAGCAACTATTTACATATTTATGAGCAGTTTACCATGAATGGATGTCACTTACATCCCTTTAGCCCTCTTAAACATTGATGGGAATTCTCCAATTAAGATGATGGTCCAGGGCTTACCGACTCACGGTGTAAGGTTATCCTTCAACTTGTATCCATATTTCAGAGTATCGCATCAATATCCTTGTGATGTTTAACCTACATTGAATCTTATACTGCAGAAAGGACCTATTGTAGCTCTACCACTTTCTTATTGGAGCAGTCCAAACCTTGGCTTTTTAATCTCAAATCACAGCTTTTCCTCTGTGACTCTGATAATTAGTTCTCTTCAAATATCTGTCCAATTACCATTTGAAAGTTCTTCAAGAATCATGGTGTTTCATTCTGCATCATAACGACCCTCAGTTTGAAATGATTTCTCTTACATTCATTTGTCAATTACTTTAAATCTAATTTCTTTACATTTATGATCTGTGGATGTTGTTCCAATTTCCAAAGGAAACAAATACCCTCATTGTTTTGAACGTGTTTGATCAGTCTTCTCTGAAAGAGACTGTAAAAACAGTCCCAGCTTCTCCATACTCTCCAGAAACTGAAGCCCCTCATTCTCAGTATTCTCCTGATAAACCATTGTGTGCTCAGCAAGGCCTTCACCTCCTGCCTAATGTGTTCTTCCCTAATGTTGCTTAGTTCCCATTTCTACCCATACTTAAACTCCTCTATGATCACCACAGCATGTCTCCAGATGGCAACTTTACTCGAAGTCATTGATTTTAATTTGACTTTAATTATAAGTAACACAAAATGCTGGGAAAAGACCTGATCTGTGGAGATGCTGCCAGACTTCCTGAGTTTAATTAGCATTTTATGTTTCAATTTCAGATTTCTGGCATCTGTGGTAATTTGCTTTTATTTAGTCTTTATTATAACACTCCTCACATGAGCTTGGTGTAGGAATTCATGTGTGTTAATTAGCTTTCCTTCTTTTTCCTCTGATTAAATTCTGCTGTTTCTATGCTATCATTTGTTCTGTTGCCCAGTTATCTTTGCCCATTGCCCCTTTTTGCTGCAACGCACTCTCACACTTCCTGTTGCCCAGTATGTGTCTTCCTGTTTAGACAACTGGATCAAAGCCTGAACAAGCCATAATTAGAAACTTTCAGGTCTTCAATCACCTTTGGTATTAAACAGCAGCATACCTACATTGGAAGCATCAAAGTTCCTGACGCAAACTGAGTCATTTCAACAACTGAGCCAATAAACTGGTTACATAGATGCATTTTGCCACTTTGTACACCATGGTACAGCACCAAGTCTGTAGCACTAACAGTGGCTCATGAAGGTGCACCTTGGCAGCAAGGAAGAACAAGTCTGCTTGGATCACAGTTTGCATTACCGGTCCAGCAAGCAGGATGCAAGTAGCAAGTTGTGTCAGCCTTCTGAGATTACTCTGGTATACATGCTAATGAACTGGAGGGTACAATCTACTAAATTAGTTTTGCTATGTTTCTCAAGTAACTACAGAAAAGCTATTCCAATTGACATACCAAGATGATGAGCGATAAATTTTACACGCAAGAAGCAATGAGCTAATTAACCCATTAATTTATCTTAGTGATATTCAGTGAAGGGAGGTAAAGGTAAGGTCACCATAGTGCCAGAGGATTATAGGACAGCTCTCTCATTAGAGAGAGATGTCTGGTGGTAGTTTAAACTGAGTGTCACCACACCTCAGGCAAGTGCTGAAGCTAAGAAAGGAGGACCTTCAAAGTAACAATTGTTAGCCAGGCCACTTCAAGACTTCTCCTCAAATAGTTTCCAACAAAGAGGTCAGATAGCACCTCGGTTAAACATCTCAACTGAAAGTATGTCCAACAGTGCTACACCGAAGCGTTGGAGCTGAACCAATGAATATTTCATCGGTGGCAAAGATTGGCAATGAATACAGGATGAAACTTGGCAAATCCCTTAATTTCTAAATGTAAGTGGTTACATACATTGAAATGCAAAAAAAGCCTTCATAATCTTGAATACAGAAGAGTAAGAAAAGCAAGGTAAATTGAACTAGGAAGAAATAACCAAAACATGCATTTTAAAGCAATCTGGATGCAATTTTATTTACACATCTTTAGCCAAAGGATTCAATTACAGGCTCTGGAACTGATCTAAATCTGTGCCAAATGTAGCTTGCATGAATGCTGCAAGAAAAGGACGTATTCAATATTACATATTAATCCTGTGGTTGTCCTGTGGTTGTATCTTTATGTAATGATATTTTGCAAATGGCCCATGTTATACAAAATGTAAAAAACATATTGCAAACATCAAACAATCTGCTATTGAGTAGAATAATGGAGATAACAGTAAGATCTGAATAAAATAATTCATATTCTGCTTGCATAACTTTGCGATGAAATGGGCCTCATTGAGAAAATCCATAAGAAATATGTGAGCTTCCTACTTGACAGACTAATGACTTTTTACATTCTTTAAACATCTACAAATAGCATAATGGGTCTTTCTTTTAAATTATAGGTGACTCATCTTATTTTCTCCAGCTCCTGCATCCTGCAGAACAAAGCAATGTTCAAAACTGTTGCCCAATACCTTCGTGGATTAAGTCATGATGTGATTGTGTTTTATGTTATTCTCTTAACTCTTCATGAGATACAGAATTATAACCACATTAACCTTCTCAAAAAAAAGTTATCAAATTGAACATGAGTTGCCTTCAACAAATTGGGAATTCATTTTCTTACAATTAGCAAAGTTAAAAATCGCACAATACCAGGTTATAGTCCAATAGGTTTATTTGAAAGCATAAACTTTCGGAGCACTGCTCCTTCTTCAGGTAGCTAGTGTGGCAGGATCATAGGACACAGACTTTATCATAAAATATCAAAGTGCCATACAAGAATGGGCTTATCAGTGATAGGCAACATGGTTTTGTGTGGGGGAGATCATGCTTTACCAACTTAATAGAGTTCTTCAAGGAAGTGACCAAGTTGATAGATGAAGGAAGGGCTGTTGATGTCATATACATGGACTTTAGTAAGGCATTTGATAAGGTTCCCCATGGTAGACTAATGGAGAAAGTGAAGTCACATAGTCACACAGGGTGTTCTAGCTAGGTGGATAAAGAACTAGTTGAGCAACAGGAGACAGTAGTAGTTGAAGGGAGTTTCTCGAAATGGAGAAAGGTGACCAGTGGTATTCCACAGGGGTCAGTGTTGGGGCCACTGTTGTTTGTAATATACATAAATGATCTAGAAGAGGGCATTGGTGGTATGATCAGCAAGTTTGCAGATGACACAAAGATTGGTGGAGTAGCAGAAAGCATTAGGAATTGTCAGATAATACAGGAGGATATAGATAGACTGGAGAGTTGGGCGGAAAGGTGGCAGATGGATTTCAATCCAGACAGATGTGAAGTGATGCATTTAGGCAAGACTAATTCTAGAGTGAATAATACAATGAATGGAAGAGCATTGGGAAAAGTTGATGGGCAGAGAAATCTGGGAGTGCAGGTCCATTGTACCCTGATGGTTGCTGCATAGGTGGATAGAGTGGTCAAGAAGGCATATAGTATGCTTGCCTTCATTGGACAGGGTATTGAGTATAAGAGCTGGCAAGTCATGTTAACATTGTACAAGACATTGGTTCGGCCACATTTAGAATACTGTGTACAGGTCTGGTCGCCACATTACCAAAAGGATGTGGACGCTTTGGAGAGGGTGCACAGAAGGTTTACGAGGATGTTACCTGGTATGGAAGGTGCTAGCTATGAAGAAAGGTTGAGTAGGTTAGGTTTATTTTCATTAGAAAAAGGAGATTGAGGGGGGACCTGATTGAGGTTTATAAAATCATGAAGGGTATAGACAGGGTGGATAGAGACAAGCATTTTCCCAGGGTGAAGGATTCAATAGCGAGAGGTCACGCTTTCAAGGTGAGAGGTGAAAAGTTTAAGGGGGATACACATGGCAAGTACTTCACACAGAGGGTGGTGGGTGTTTGGAACACGTTGCCAGCAGAGGTGGTAGAGGCAAGCACAGTAGATTCATTTAAGATGCGTCTGGATAAATTCATGAATAGGTGGGGAGTAGAGGTTTAGGAATTGACCGACAGGTTTAGATAGTACATTTGGAGGGCCGAAGGGCCTGTTCCGAGGGCTGTAAATTTTCTTTGTTCTCTTTGTTCTTTAACTGATGTATAAAACTTTGATCTTTTATTATAAATTCTGTGTCCAATGATCCTGCCTCACTAGCTTCTGATGAAGGAGCAGTGCTCCAAAAGCTTATACTTTCAAATAAACTTGTTTCACTATAACCTGGTATTATGTGATTTTTAACTTTGTCAACCCCAGTCTAACACCGGCAGCTCCACATCATTACAATGAAAATTTAATATTAACATCTTCCCAAGTGACTTAAATTTTGTCTTGAATGATAGTTTCTCAAAGTGTTCCCACCACTGGTTTGCCTGTAACTGGAGTATTGTGTTGAATTCTGAATGCCTCAGGAAGGTTACGGAAACTTTGGAGAGGTTACATAAAAGATTTATGAGGTGGATTCCAGCATATGAGGAACTTCAATGATCTGAATAGATTGGAGACATTAGTATTATTCTTCTGAGCAAAAGGTGAGAGGAAAATTGACTGGCCTGTATTTGCTGCAATTACCCTTGCAACTTTTATGGAACGAATGTATAGCATTAGCAGTTCTTCAGTCCATCGGCCCTGTATTTAGGACTTACCCCTCTCTTTACTAACCTTTTACTCTTTGTGTGTCAATGGACGGTTTTTGAATTCCCTGTTGGCTGCTGTCACTTTTCATATACTCTATTTCCCCTTCCTTTTTATTCTATTTTGCCTCTGAGCTTCACATTCAGCTTGGTTCTCAATTGTATTAACAATTTGGCATCTTTCATATTTCCCTGGATGCTACATTGTTTTACTCCCTTTGTCGTTCTCTGGCATTGTTTGTTCTCTTTTTCCCTCCTGGAATACTTTGACTGTATCTAAACCATCACCTCCTTAAAGCTGGTATATTTTATGTACAATGTTATTTACCATCCTTTGACTCCAAGTTACCTAATGACAACTCCATTTTCAACCAATAGCCCCTCCAATTAAGTATTTTTGCTATAGCTTGCTCCTTGTCTTTTTCCATTTGAACCCAAATTTACCCAAAGTCAATCTTCAGTTTTATTTTCTGTTTATTATTTAATACTTTACACTTGTTCTACATGTTGCCTTCCACTTTGCCCAAGTCATTCCAAGTTGGCAGCTGAGGAGTTGTGCACTGTCCTCAATCTTTTCTGATCTCCTGAAAACAAGCCATCAGACTCTACTCAGAAATCAACACCTTAGTCAAGTGGTTGCTTTGAACATTGTAGAACAACATTTCTTCAAGGAGCTAGAATATCTCGTATTAGATGCTAGTTCCCTTTATTTCCCTTGCAATGCATTTCTTTTGATATGATCGTCCAGCTAAAAAAAACCGCCAGTGTCCTACTGAATATGAAGGTAAAAGGTTTCTCCTTTGAGCACTGTCAACAGTCTGGGTGCAAATTGGACGCAAAATTGCACTTGTTTGAGAAGTTTCCTTCTCTCATTTTTGTGCCCAAACATTTACATATTGCCGAATGCAAAATCAACATCAACCAGTGCAACCAAGCAGGGGTTTAGAATGTAATTTCTTCAAAATGTTTTTCATTAAAACTGTTCCTTGATTGCATTTAGGAATGCTAACTAGGTCCAGCTGGATAAATGGATTTGTCACAAAATAAGTTTCTACCCATGAGTGATCTGATTTTAAACAATTGAACTTCATTCTTAAAACAGCAGTCGAGGACCATTTTTTGTGTTATTCATTTTGCAGGATGTGGGCATGGCTGGCTGACCAGCATTTACTGTCCATTGTCCATTTCATTTGCTAATTAACTTGGTGGACAAGTAATGATGAGGTCATAAGACAGAAGAGCAGAACTAGACTGTTCAGCCCATCGAGTCTGCTCTGTCATTCACTGACTCAACTCCACTTTCCTCATAACCCACCATTCCTTTAGTGCTTGACATTCTGCCTATACTAGCATTGGATATAGTCAATGATGTCGCTTTGATAGTCCTCTGCAGTAAAGAATTTCATCACTTCACTGCCCTCTGAAAGAAGAAATTCCTCTCATCTCTGTCTCAAATGTGCAACCACTTACTCTGAGACGATACCTTCTGGTCCGAGTCTGTCTCACAAGGGAAACAACCTCTCTGCACCTACCCTGCCATATCCCCGAAGAATCTTTTATATTTTAATAAGAGTGTCTCTCATTCTAAATTCCAATGAGTACAGGTCCAATCTGCTCAACCTCACCTCATAAGACAATGCCTCCAAACCTAGTATCAACCATGTGAACATTCTCTGGACTGTCTTCAATGTCAGTATATCTTGCCTAAGATAAGGCACCCAAAACTGTTCATGGTGTTCCAGATGTGGTTTAACTAGTGCCTTGCTTAATTTTAGCAATATCTCCCTACTTTTATATTCCACTCTCTCTGAAATAAAGGCTGACATTCCATTAGTCTTCCTTATACCTGATCCACTTAGGATGCTAGCTTTTAGTGATTCATGCACCAGAACTCCCAAATGACTGTTCTGTAGCTTTTTACGGTCTTTCTCCATTTAAATAATATTTAGTTCTCCTGTTCCTGCCAAAGTGCATAAAATCACATTTTTGCCACATTATATCTTCTCTGCCAAGCTTTTGCCTACTCACTTAATCTGCCTATATCCCTTTGCAGACTCTTTGAGTCATCATAACCACTTGCCTTCCCATTTATTTTTGTGCCAATTTCTTAGTAAATTTTGGAAATACTTACAGGGTTTCAAAACATGCCTGTCACTGTCCTTGATCCCAGAAAAGCAACTCATCTCTGGGAGACCATTCGAAAGCCTCCAAATGAGCATGATGCACTGTGGCGATTGACCTTATCTTGGAGTGGATCCAGTTTTCTAGCAGGAGTCAGCTTCTCAGATTGTGCTTTTTAAACTAAAGCACACATCTTGGAAACTATGTTCTGAAAGCAATTTGCACTGCATTTTCTGTGATCATTTTGCTCCCATTGTACTGCAAATACCAATACATAAATAATTTTGCAAAGTACTTGATTTTGTGTCATTTGGTCCTATGTAACTGCTTTATAAATACAGTATATGTACAATGTTATTCATTTGGCCAATACCTGGAATAGGTGAGTTGTATAGTATGTCTTTGGATCACTTCAATATTATTAATCTCCCACACTGTATAAGGACACAGTGCAAAACCTGCGTATTGTGAGGTCAGATGACTAAATAAAAGCAAAATATTGCAGATACAGCAGATCTGAAATAAAAATAGGAAGTGCTGGTGCAACTCAGCAGACCTGGCAGCATCTGTGGAGATAGAAACAGAGCTGGCATTTCAAGTCTGGCTAGGTCATTGTGGTTAGCACTGCTGTCTCACACTGCCAGGGACCCCCAGTTCAGTTCGAGCCTCAGGAGTGGAGTTTGTACATTCTCGCGTGTCTGCATGGGTTTCCTCTGGGTGCTCTAGTTTTCTCCCACAGTCCAAAGGTGTGCAGTTTAGGTGAATTGGCCATGCTAAATTGCCCATAGTGTTCAGGGATGTGTGGGTTAGGTGTAAATGTAGAGTACCAAGGTAAGTGAATCGGTCTGGCTGGGTTACTCTTCAGAGGGTCAGTGTGGACTTGTTGAACCAAATGGCCTGTTTCCACACTGTAGGGATCTATGATTCTATAGGTATAGAATATAGAGCATAGAAAAGTACAGCACAGAACAGGCCCTTTGGCCCACGATGTTGTGCTGAGGATTAATCCTAATGTAAAATAAAATAATTTAACCAACACACCCCTCAATTCATTGCTATCCATGTGCATGTCCAGCAATCTCTTAAATGTCCCTAATGACTCTGCTTCCACCACAACCGCTGGCAACGCATTCCATACATTCACAACTCTCTGCGTAAAGAACCTTCCTCTGACATCCCCTATATACCTTTCTCCTAATATCTTAAAACTATGACCCCTCGTGCCAGTCAATCCTGCCCTGGGGAAAAGTCTCTATCTTCTTCAGAACTCAAGTTCAAAAATTTACAACTTTACTGAATGTGGAAGCACTATTGGAGATTGTTTTTTAGGTGACCCCCCAGGGTATGGTTACGTAAGATCTGTTTGGAGAATTTGATTTTGGAACTTAAAGCAATTTGTCGAGTATCTTCTTTGTCAGTAAATAACATGGTATAGCAGCTTTTAAGTTATCTCCTCTTGGACCTATGATCTTTCATAATTCCAGAAGATCAACTTGCAGTAAATTACATAATCTTGAGGTTTTTGTGATGTTTAAACCACTCAGTCATATGCAAATAATTACACTATATTTTTAAAAAGTTGTTAAGGAGTTTATCCATGTTTGTCAGAAAGATTAAAGGTCTCAACACAACACCCTGAGACATTCCAGAGAGGACAGTTTTGGGAGGGGATACCACTTTTTGTGGTAAAGGACATACCAGATCCAACTTAATGTTGTCTTTCTGATTCCACAATACTGTCGATGGGCTTCTTATCGATGATAGGCTATAGGTATATTTCAGAGTTGTTGGCCCATCATGTCTAAAATGTCTCCCTGATTGAGCATTATGACTTGTTGCCAATCTCCTACTTTTGATCCATGACCCTGAATATTAGTTTTATTTAATTAATCATCTAGTGCCATAATGGGAATCGGTTTAGCTCAATTGGCTGGATCATTGGTTTACAGAGCAGTGTGATGCCAACAGCGTGGGTTCAATTCCCATCACTGGTTTGAAGTTACCATGAAGGAATCTCCTTCTCAACTTCTTTCTTCGCTTGAGGTTTGGTGGCCCTCAGGTTAAGTCTCCAACCAGTCGATTCTCTCTCTAATTAGAGCAGCCCCCTATCGTCTGGTAAGGGGTATGGTGACACAACAATGCCATAATGAATGCTTCAATCAGGTCTGCCTGTGGTCAAAACGTGGTGAAAGGAGAAGTGAGGCAGGTAATGCACTAAAAGGTGATTTGCACATGGATTCAAGGAAGTGCTCATTTTAATATTTTGCAGCTGTCTTCATCCAGGGCTCAGGTGATGCCAGCTCAAAGTGAAATAGGTTGTTCAGATACTTCCTCTGTTTAAAGTTGACAAGGAGGAATTATTGGAGTAGCAGTTTTGTTCTTAATGGTTAAGGTGCTAGGACTTGATGAGATGCATCCACGGCTGCTAAGGGAAATGAGAATGAAAATTGAGGAACACGGCCCATAATTTTCTGATCTTCAGGAAAATAGCAAAATTTAGTCTTCTTCAAAATAAAAGCCCAACAAGTACAGGTTACCCTCAGTGGTCAGGCAAGTTTTAGAATTTATAATTCAGGTTAAAATTAATAGTCACCTGAACAAATATGGATTAATTTTAAAAGTAGACACCAGAGATTTAAGAGAAAATCATGTTCAATTAATTGTGCTTGAGTTTTTCTGCTGAGATAACAAAGAGAGTTGAAGGAGGTATTGCTGTGATTTTGTCTACATGTATTTTCAAAGGCATTTGATAAAGTTCTGCATGATAGAAATGTGAGCAAAGTTAGAACTCATGGGATAAGAGAGGTAGAAGCAAAATAGGTATAAAATTGGTTGAGTGACAGCAATCAGAAAGTAGTGGTGAATAGTTGTTTTCTTGACTGGAGAAAAGTTCATACTGGAGCTCATGAGACATGAACTAGACAACAGCAAATAAAATATATGATTCTAAAAGAGTTGCAGGCACAGAAGACACTAATATTCTTGTGCATGAATCATTGAAGTTGGCAGAACATGTTGAGAGAGTGATTAATAATATCTATGATAGGGAATGAGGAAATTGAAATATGTAGAGAAATTGGGATTATTTTCTTGAGAAAGGTGGGTTAAAAGGAGATTTGATAGAGGCATTCAAGTTGGATAGAGCAGATAGGAGAGAAACGGCTTTGATTGGTAGAAGCATTGCAGTAGTACAAGAGGGCAGCTCACTACCATATTCCCAAGGGCAATTGGGAATAGGCAATAAGTGCTGCCCAAGCCAGCTACGCCCACCACTCAGGAATAATTGACAAAAAAGTATTTAAAACTGGAGGGAAGTCATTTAAAGTAATTGGCAAAAAAAATGGTAACATGAAATAACACTTTTTCACGCAGCAAGCCTTTAGGTTCTGCAATGCATTGCCTGAAAGTGCAGTGGAGGCAGATTTAATCAACAAACTCAAAAGGGAATTAGATTAATATTTGAAAAAGAGAAATGCACACAGCCACACGGACAAAGATGGGGGAGTGGTATCACTTGAATTGCTCCTTCAAAGGTCAGCACAGACAGGATGGACTGATTAATTTTCTTCTGTGCTGTAACCATTCTGTTTCTGTGTGAAAAGCATATAACCATTTAGTATTATTTGATTGATTTTGATAGTTCCTTGTACACTAGTTAAATTTATCTTCAAATATTCATCCACACCTATTTTAAATTCATTATGGATTCTGCTTCCTTTTTTAGTGATTTTTAAAATCTATGCTGTTTAACTTCTCAACTCAGTATTCAGCACATTCCTTTGACAATTTACATTTACCTCAACAAGTAACTCTTGCTTTACATCTTAAAGTCTTTAAGGAAAGCCTACAATTAGCTCTATTGTTTTGTAATACTGAAGCATCCGATCCCTGATTATGTCATGGTGAACTGCTTCTTAGTGAATCCATTGCATGACTTCAAGATTCTCTCTGAAATCAGGTGATTATAACTGGACATAAAGGCCCCAGTTTTAAGCTTGACAATGGAGCTTGAAGCTGACCTTGAAGAAAATGTATGGATCTCTTGATCTGGTCATTTGATAGTAGCTTGCATGTACAGGAACTACAAATATTAATGTGCACAGACTTGTTCTTTGCAGACAGAAAAATTATGTATACACTGTACTTGATTGAACACAGCAAAATAGGTAACAGTCATTCATTGATTCATTTCTCAGGGCAATGCTCTGATTAACCAGAGCCAACCTTCCTTGCTTAAAATTTAATCAAAGCTTAGCAGTTGGCTGTAATCATTAACTTGTGCATTCTCCATAGCAATGTCTCCTCCAATCACTGTTCATTTACCAATGTATCGCTCTCATACAGAATAAACGTCTTTTTCTATTTTCTTTGGTATTTCTTGCACATTGTCGTGATGAATACAAGACAAAAAGCTTTGACAAAACATGTATTTTTTTCAGCAAAAAGATCTCTGTGGTGTGGCTATCCCCATTTCTGAAATCTGATTGGACCAGGTGCAATATTGTTGTGATAGCTCATTGTCCAGCAATAATAGTATTGATTATCCTCACAATTTGCAAACTGGGAGAAATGACACATTATCAGTTGGGGCATTTTTTTCATTCTTTCATGGCATGTGGATTTTATTGGTTAGACCAGCATTTATTGCCAATCCCCAATTGCACAGAGAGCAGTTACAAGTTAACCGCATTGCTATGACTCTGGTGTGACATGTAGACCAGAGTGGGAAATGGTGGCAGGTTTCATTCCCTAAAGGGCATTAGTGAACCAGGTCGGTGTTTACAGTATTTGGTAATGGTTACGTGGTTGCCATTAAACCAGCTTGTAATTCTAGACTTGTTTTTGTTGAGTTCAAATCTTCACCATTTGTTAGTTTGGAATTTGAACCCAGTTCCTAGAACATTTGTCTGGCGCTCTGGATTACTAGAGTAGTGGAAAAGCTTTTCTCTGTATCTTACTGTTGTTCTCACTGTGAAATACACACAACAATAAAATCATTCATTCATGGTGACATTATCACTATATCATTAATAAACAGGATAATTACAAAAGTTAAAGCATCATGAATTTTAGTTTAGAATTACTTCAAACTCTTTTGTATTTTCATCATAAGAGCTGTGAGTTTATTCAACAGTAGACGTGAAATTAAGCAACAATTCAAAACCCAATTTTATTGTATTTTTTACACAATATAACTTTTTCAAGTGTGTTTACATCAAGGTTTTTACTGTAATAGGGAAGGTTTTCCTCACTCAGTGATTTCTAGCTGCCTGCTGTCTGGGGACATGGAGAATCATTGACAGCAGCTTCTAGATTTCGATATTTAACCACTTGTCTGCAGACTCCAGCAATTGCTGTCAGTTTTGGAGGATTAATGATCGTGAATGTTGACAGTTTTACTATGATTATTGTAGGAATGTCAGAAACAATTTTCTGGGAACTGTAGACAGATGAGAACTGGACACCATGCTAGTGCAAACTAGTAGCATTTATTAACCATTAAACTATAGGCAGAAACACAGCACAGAAAGAATCAACTGGATCCTCTTCTCTCAGGTGCCAGTCCCATGTGATCTAATATTTTCTAACACCACGGATGATCCAGCATATAGTCCTATATACTGCACCTCTCCCCAAGTTCACTCTACCTACAAAGTGTTGATTATTTACATTTTGATTCAACTTCCAATTCCATCTTTCTAACCACCCCAACTCCCCTTTGACAAAGATGTCATGCTCAATAGTATTCTTGGTTCATTTTCAGGCAGTGACAAATGACTTTGTTTCATTGTCTCATCTTTGAAAGTTTCCACATTAACAGAGATGGATGCTAGCCTCTCAGAACAGTTGATACTGTGACTATGTTTTTACAGAATATGTGGAGAATGTGGGAACAGGGTATGGAGTTGCATGATCAGCCATGATCATATTGAATTGTGGTGCAGTTTGGAAGGGCTGAATGGCCTACTCCTGCTCCTCTTTTCTATTTCTATATTTCTAAGGGTAGTGAAGACTGATTCAAGGAAAATCTGATTCAGGAAACAAATCTCCAAGAGTGAAACTACCACATCTCCATGAAGAGGAAAATAATAAATTGATATTCTCAATCTTAACTTCTGCTTTTCACACTGCAGAAATGTTAAAACAAAATAAAAAAGAACTTTCAGCTCCTATGAAGAACTTTGGAGCCATGTAATCCACAGATGCAGAATAAAATGATTCAGCATTTTATTCAGTCATGATTCTGGAAGGTGAAAGCGAAGCATGAGGAACATTCTGAAGATAATACTGGAGATGAGGAAATGAGGACCAACTTACTACTTTGAAGGTAGTAATTTTCCTTTCTGTGGTCAGTGGTATTACATCCATATTTGCTTCATCTTGAAGCTGCTTCTCTGCAGACAATGACCAGTCAAAAGGTCCAGCAGCAGAACCTTGGCAGAATATAGACCCTCTTGGGGTCTAATATCTGGATTCAGATGCAGAGGAAGCCCGTCAATGATCCTGAGATCTACAAATTCATTGATAATGCAACAGCTTCACTGTTGTCATCTGGTATTTTTGATGCAAGAAGCATTTGGTATAGGAAGGACATCTATACAGAGTCATAGAGATGTACAGCATGGAAACAGACCCTTCAGTCCAACCCGTCCATGCCGACCAGATATCCCAACCCAATCTAGTCCCAGGTATCTGTTCCTTCTGATACCTGTTCTGTTGTCAACATGTTCCACTGAGGTTCTTGTACTCTTTTTGGATGCAATACAGCATTAACACAGTCCTCTGTTGCAATATGTCCATTTTCTGACATAGCAGAATTTCTATTGTGAGAGTCCCTCTTTTGTTTAACAGTGTGTGCTGGATTGTTAATTAAATTACATTTAGATCGTTACACTTTTCCAAATGTTAGGAACTTCTATTCTCAAGTTTTATTTGATGTCCAGTATTAAGTTTTCCTGAGGTACTGCTCAGACCTAGAAAGTCTGGAGTCTGGGGAGTTTTTTACAGAAAGCTAGAGTCATTCCTTGATCTACTAAGTAAATTCAGTTCCAATTTTCAACTTCGGTTTTTACAGATTAATCTTTGAATTCTCAATATTGGCTTGTTTTAACTTGGATTTATCAGTCACATTTACTTGGAGAGCTTCCCAATGGTAGTTTGCAGTCCTTGAATTACTTACCGGTGGGCTTGAGGTTTCAAGTTTTTCTGGCAAGTGTTTTTTTTTAAATGTTCATTGGCTCATCGTTGTAAGCTTATGTTTTATATTTAGAGCGATGATTTCTGCCACTATGTGTGAGGGACTGTCTGCAGAAACTCAGTGTTGAAGCTCTGAAACCTTCTGCATATGTGATGGAAGGTCCCCTTCGAACTCTTTGAGCCAAAGCTTCTTAAATGATCTAGCCATCTTGCTCCCTTCTGAAGATTTTAAAGCTTCAGCAGTTTTCATTTGTGATTCAGCTCCCTGAGGACAATAAGAGTGGGAGACAGTGATGTAGTGGTACTGCCACTAAACTAGTAATCCAGAGAAAATGTTAATGTTCTGGAGGCACGTTTTTGAATCCCACCATTGCAGTTTGTGAAATTTGGAATTAAAAACTGGCCATATGGTCACCATGTAACCACTGTCAATGGTCGAAAAAAGTCATTTGCTCCACGTGGGCAGAAAGTTGGCAAATGAGACGTGATGTGGGAAAATACAAAATTGTTCAGTTTGGAAGGGAAAACAAAAGAACAGAATATTATTTAAATGGAGAAAAGCCACAGAAAGCTGCAACACAAAAGGATTTGGAGATACTTGTGCATAAAACACAGGGAGCTAGACACAGGGGCAGCAGGTAATCAGGAAGGCTAATCGAATGGGCCTTTATTTCAAGGGAGTTGGAGTATACCACTGTACAAGATGCTGGTGAGGCCAAATCTGGAGCACTGTGAGCAGTTTTTGTCCCCTTATTTAAGGAAAGATATTATTTAATTGGAGGCAGTTCAGAGAAGGTTCACTAGGATGATCCCTGGTATGGAGGGATTGTCTTATGAGCAAAGGCTAAACAGTTTGGGATGCTACTCACTGGCGTTTAGAAGAATGAGAGGTGACCATCTTGAGTTTTATAAAATCATGAGGGACATGGATAGGGTAAATAGACAAGGTCTTTTCCCTGAGGTGGGGGAGTCCAGAACTAAAGGGTATAGGTTAAGGGTGAGAGGGGAAAGATTTAAAAGGGACCTAAGGGGAAACTTTTTCAGACAGAGAGTGGTGTGTGTATGGAACGAGCTGCCAGAGGAAGTGGAAGAGACTGGTACAATTAGAACATTTAATAGGCACCTGGATGGGTATATGAATAGAAAGGGTTGAGGGGGACATGGGCCAAGTGCTGGCAAATGAGATTAGATTAGGTTAGGATATGGACAGGTTGGACTGAAGGGTCTGTTTCTGTGCTGTACACTTCTCTGACTCTATGACATCATTGAAACGTATTAGACTCTTTAGGGACCTGACAGGTAAATGCTGGGAGGGTGTTTCCCCTCATGGCAGAGTCCAGAAGCAGAGGCCAGAGTCTCAGAATAAAGGGGTTCCAATTTAAGACTGACACCGTACTAAGTGGAAGCTAATAGCATTTATTAACCATTAAACTTTATATAATGGCATGGTGAAGCAGGATTTCACTGGAAATTTCTTCCTACAAGTCTCAGTCCCATGAGATCTGACATCTTCTGACATTACTGATGGTGCAATTTAACTATTAGCACATAGTTACCATTCTAATATACTACAATTACTCCCACAAGCTCCTGGCCAGTATCTGAAGTTCAGGGTTGCTGATGATACACAAACATTTCATGTTTCCTCTGATACTCAATTTCCAAAAACAAAACCTAGGATCTTAATTTTGACATCTTAATCAACTTGGTTTCTGTATTCATTTGTTACTGTAACTTTTATCACTTGGTTAAAAATGTCTCACTCAATAGTGCCTTTGTCAGAATCTGATAACATTGTAATGCAGATGGTAGAGGTGAGATTGACCCAAAACCAATAGGTTTCTTCGGCTAAAAAAACTATTTCCTGCTTTTAAATTACTTCAACTATTCGTGCTTTATGGTGGCAAAAGTTTTCACAATACATAAAAAAGTCACTTGTCTCAATACTTGCCTAGAACATCTAAAGGAAAATGTCACAACATCTTTAACAAACAAAATGCTGCAGTCGATGAAACTCTGAGATTTCAAACACAGAAAGTGCTGGAGAAACTCAACAGGTCTGGCAGCATGTCTGGGAAGAAAAGAGAATGAATGTTTTGAGACCAATTAATATTGATCGAATCGTCCCAATGAAACTCAACAGGTCTGGCAGCATGTCTGGAAAGAAAAAAAATGAATGTTTTGAGACCAATTAATATTGATCGAATCATCCCTTGGAATCAAAATGTTAATTTGTTTCTCTTTTCATAGATGCTGCCAGTCCTGCTGAGCTTCTCCAACACTTTCTATTTTGGTTTCAGTCATGATATCTTTGATACATCTTATTTGAACATTGGAGATAGTTTTTTTTTAGGGTGTTTTGGTTGCAAAGTGGTTGTGATGAATTTTAAACCATTTTCTTAGATGGTCTGTCATAGCGGGTGTATGTCTAAACTGGTTGGAATATATTTTATTTTATACTGTTAATAGAGAATGAATGTGAGGTTGGAAAAACCTACCAATTACTTCAACAGGAACTTGATAATGAAAAGCCTGAAAAGAAATAAGGAAAATGTCTTATTAAAATTAAAACTATATTTTGCAGTGTTCCACATATTTGAAATCAACAATACATGTTATAACAATATATGTTTTGACATTTCACATACTGTGAGAATTATTTTAAATTACGGTGTACCACAAGTATTAAAAGTATCCTTCAAAGGACCGTGGGAACAGATGAAACTTTGGACAGGAAATTGGCAAAACAAAATAATGGTTCCTTCTGGTTAGTATCCAAAAGTTCGTAAGTGCTTAGTGTTTAACTTTGGAATTTGTGTGCAGTTGCGAGCACATATAAGCAGTTTTGATCTTTACAACATTGAGTCACAGAAATGAGAAAAGAATATATTTAAATAGTTGCAAATAATTTCCATTACATGCTTGAACAGATTTAATAATTCTTACATGTAGATTATGGGCAATTTCAGTTTTTACATGTAATACGGTGGAAGTGTATTTTTTGATGGTAAAGTTTGCATCAAGAATTAATTTATTGATAGAGCAAATTCATTCATGGTTCAGCGATGAAACTAAAATAAAATACTGCTGGAAAAGAAGGAAATCAAAGGATCTGACTGCATCTGCTGCCTGTAATTTTTACTTTAACTCCAAAAAGCTTACAAGCAGATTTTCAACTACTTGCTGATACATATTCAGTTCTCACCACTTTGAAATCTAATTTCCGATTGCAGTTTGATTGTCTGAAGGAGAATGTAAAGTCCAGCTTCAAGTCTCACCTGTTCCAGAGGTGTGTATTAACGTCCCTGAATGGGTTGATTGGAAAATATCTAATCAAGTTATATACATTACATATCAGAAAAAATAAGTGCTTGGTCCAACTGCTCCATGCTAGTTTTAAGGCATCTAATCCAATCAGCAAAATCTTCTCAATCTTTTTCCCTCATGTGCTTATCAAGCTTCTCAAGTTTATTATGAGATTCATCTCAGCTGTACTCTGGGTAAAGTTTCTCCTCAAGTTGCTATTGGATTTATTGCTAACTATTGTAGATTTATGAGCACAAATTTTGGTCTCCTGCACACAAATAGACATGAAATTGAACTTGGCAGCATCCTTCATTTGAGCACTTTGTACTGTTCATGAACCAAAATAATACCTGGACATTTACAAGTTCCTATCATAAATTACACAGGTCACCATGTTTTTATATGCTCGTGAAGTCTCACATTTAAACAGTTTTACAATCACGAAATTCCTCTAAGCACTTTACAATCCATCAAGTACTTTTGTAGTGTAGTTGCTGTAACATAGGCAAATTTAACCAATTTGAGCACAGTTAATTCCCACAACAAGCAATGTGATGACTTGATAATGCGTTTTCTGTGAAGTAGATTGAGGGATATATATTGAGGAGAACTTTTGGGATTCCTTCTCTGTTTTTAGAACATAGAACATAGAAAAATACAGCGCAGTACAGGCCCTTTGGCCCTCGATGTTGCGCTGATCCAAGCCCACCTAACCTATACTAACCCACTATCCTCCATATGCCTATCCAATGCCCGTTTAAATGCCCATAAAGAGGTAGAGTCCACCACTGCTACTGGCAGGGCATTCCATGAACTCGCGACTCGCTGAGTAAAGAATCTACCCCTAACATCTGTCCTATACCTACCACCCCTTAATTTAAAGCTATGCCCCCTCGTAATAGCTGACTCCATACGTGGAAAATGGTTCTCATGGTCAACCCTATCTAAACCCCTAATCATCTTGTACACCTCTATCAAGTCACCCCTAAACCTTATTTTCTCCAATGAAAACAGCCCCAAGTGCCTCAGCCTTTTCTCATACGATCTTCCTACCATACCAGGCAACATCCTGGTAAACCTCCTCTGCACCCGTTCCAGTGCCTCCACATCCTTCCTATAGTATGGCGACCAAAACTGCACACAATATTCCAGATGCGGCCGCACCAGAGTCTTATACAACTGCAACATGACCTCAGGGCTCCGGAACTCAATTCCTCAACCAATAAAAGCCAGCACGCCATATGCCTTCTTCACCGCACAATTTACCTGGGTGGCAACTTTCAGAGATCTGTGTACATGGACACCAAGATCCCTCTGCTCATCCACACTAACAAGTATCTGACCATTAGCCCAGTACCCCATCTTTTTGTTACTCATACCAAAGTGAATCACCTCACACTTACCTATATTGAACTCCACCTTTGCCACCTTTCTGCCCAGCTCTGCAACTTATCTATATCCCGCTGTAACCTGACACATCCTTCCTCACTGTCAACAACTCCACCGACTTTCGTATCATCCGCAAACTTGCTCACCCAACCTTCTAGCCCCTCCTCCAGGTCATTTATAAAAATGACAAACAGCAATGGTCCCAAAACAGATCCTTGCAGAACACCGCTAGTAACTGCACTCCAAGATGAACCTTTACCATCAACTACTACCCTCTATCTTCTTCCAGCCAGCCAATTCCTAATCCAAACCTCCAACTCACTCTCAATGCCATACCTCCGTATTTTTTGCAGTAGCCTACCATGGGGAATCTTATCAAATGCCTTACTAAAATCCACATACACCACATCTACCGCTTTACCCTCATCTATCTCCTTAGTCACCTTCTCAAAGAATTCAATAATGTTTGTGAGGCACGACCTGCCCTTCACAAAACTATGCTGACTATCCTTGATCACATTATTCTGATCCAGATGTTCATAAATCCTATCCCTTACAATTCTCTCTAAGACTTTGCCCACAACAGAAGTGAGACTCACCGGCCTATAGTTACTAGGGTTATCCCTACTCCCCTTCTTGAACAAGGGAACCACATTTGCTATCCTCCAGTCTACTGGCACTACTCCTGTAGACAACGAGGACATAAAAATCACGGCCAATGGCTCTGCAATCTCCTCCCTTGCTTCCCAGAGAATCCTAGGATAAATGCCAACAGGCCCAGGGGACTTATCTATTTTCACCCTTTCCAGAATTTCCAACACCTCTTCCCTACATCCCTCAAAGCCGTCCATTCTAATTAATTGTGACTCGACATTGTTGCCGATGTGAATATTCTGTTCCTGAGTGAATACTGACGAAAAGTATTCATTCAGCGTGTCCCCAATCTCTTCCGCCTCCACACGCAACTTCCCACTACTATCCTTGACTGGACCTATTCCTACCCTAGCCATTCTTTTATTCCTATAGAAAGCCTTTGGGTTTTCCCTAATCCTACCAACTAAGGACTTTTCATGTCCCCTCCTTGCTGCTCTTAGCTCTCTCTTCCGATCCTTCCTGGCTACCTTATAACTCTCAATCACCCCAATTGAACCTTCACGCCTCATCTTTACATAGTCCACCCTCTTCCATTTAACAAGGGATTCCAATTCATTATTAAACCACGGCTCCCTCACACGACCCTTTCCTCCCTGCCTGACAGGTACATACTTATCAAGGACACTCAATAGTTGCTCCTTGAACAAGCTCCACATATCAATTACGCCCTTGCCTTCTTTGAAACAGTTTCCAAAAGCCACTGCAGGCCTTTTTACTGACTTCCAGGCTTCTACACAAACCTGGAATGGAACAAGACAGGGAGAATGAACATATACTGGATAGACCAGGGCAAATTGCTACAAGGCAGAGGGGGAAAGAGGATTCTCAGCAAGAAGTTGTCCTGAACTTCAGCAAGCAACAATGTGCCAAATATTTGTGCTTCATTAAAGATGTATGTACTTGCAATGTCACAGCAGGGCAAGGGCCCAAATTGCCAGTTGCTGTTATGGTGACTGTAGCAATGATCTTTCATGCATCGAGCGCTTCCCAGACTTGAGCTGCAAACTTAACATCATCTCACAGTTTGTCACCTACTTTGCCAAAAGAAAGTAAGCATTGCTGGCTCGGCCAGTATTTATTGCCCATCATTATTTCACCTTGACATGGTGATGGTAAGCAGCATTACTAAACTATTCCATCTGGTACAGGTACTTCCACAGTCAGGTTTGAAAGGACATTCCAGATTTCTGACCCAATGACGGTGAAGGGCCATCCAGATGCTGTGTGCATTACAGGAGAACTTGCAATTTATGGCATTCCCCAGACATCAGTGATGCAATTGTCTTTCTAGGTGGTAGAGGTTGCAGGGTGGGAAGATACTGTCAAAAGAGCCTTTGGTGAGTCATTGCACTGTGTCTTGTGTCTCGTACTGACTTATGCCACTCTGTCAGTGAAGAAGGAAATGAATGCTTGTGGATGTGGTGCCAATCAAGCGGGATACTTTGTCCTGGATTGTGTCAAACTTCTTCAATGTTCTTCGTACTGCACTTATTCAGGCAAGTGAGGAATATCACAAATTTCTGACTTGTGCCTTGAGGCTAGTGGACAGGATTAGTGAGATTGAGAGGTGAATTACCTGCCTCAGAATTCTCAGTCTCTGACCTGTTTCAGTAGCCAATTTTTTTTCTCTGCTGGTTCCTATTGATTTTAAATTTCTAGGGTTCTATGATGCCACACTAGGTCACACATTGTTTTGATGCCAGTGGCAGTCACTCTCACCTCGTTTTTATGCATAACGCTTTTGAGGTCAAAAAATTTACATTGAAGTGTTGACTTCTGTAACTGCAAGTAAAGGATCTTGTGACCAGGTTGCCTTGGGATAAACAATCAAAGAGGAAAGCTGTCAAAAGAAGCTAATTACTAAATTAAAAATTAATTGTCCACTAATCATAACTGGACATTCCATGATGGGTGGGGACAGGCTGGGCAGGAGTGCATAATTATTAATGTCCTAAATGACATTTTAGCATGTGTTTTGATTGCAATTTTGAATGATTGATTTTGTTACAGTACCCCTTTAAGGGTTGCACACTGTTTGCATTGAATAGTCTGCATGTAATTTTCTGCTATAGCCTCACTTGGATGGTATGTCAATTTTAGGTACATCTAATGCTATTCCTGACATGACATTCCGCACTAAATAAAACATCCGAAAGAACTGCAGATGCTATAAATCAGAATCAAAACTCAGCATCTGTGTAGAAAAATCAGTGTTAACATTATGGGTCGAGTGACCCTTTCTCAGACCTGCACTGGTCATTGAACTAGTATTGGTTTCCTGGCTTAGCAGTAATGTTAGAGTGTGGAATACGTTGGACCTAGAGATTTCAGGTTGCCATTGACTGCATGAATGGAGCTTGTGGTGATACTTGTCTGTTCTGCCAAATATAGAATTGAAAAGGTTTCAATTCCCTCACCATGCAGCTGATGTGTGCCTATAAGCATGAATCATGCAGGTCAGTACCTGGTATCCTGGCAACAGTCGAGATGCTGTCACGGTTGAATAGCTGACAGTGTAAGCAAGCTGTGAGATGTGGGTGCGATACTAATAATAGCAATAAGTAAGTGAAGGAGCTGGACCCCTACAAATGTCACTACATTGAATAAAGTCCTGCAGAAGACTGAATGGGAAGTGCCAATGTTGGACTGGGGTGTATAAAGTTAAAAATCACACAACAGTTTGTAGTCCAACAGATTTATTTGGAAGCACTAACTTTTGGAGCGCTGCTCCTTCATCAAGACAACCACCTGAAGGAGCAGTGCTCCAAAAACTAGTGCTTCCAAATGAACCTGTATGACTGTAACCTGGTGTTCTGAGTTTAAACTCTACAGAAGACTGGTAACCAATCAGACGCCTTCTTTTTCTTAAATTGCCTTTGCAATTTTAAAACAGAAAACATTTCTTCTCTCCTCTACCTTCCACTTTGTCAACTACTTAAAAGCAGACTGCTGTTGAGATATGTGGAGGCTTGGATATCAGCAGTTTTCCATTACTGAACCTGAGGGGGGGCATTCTTTAGGTGAGAGCTTGACAATGGATATTACTTTTCCCATACAATCTCCAGATGTGCATTTCCAACAGGATTTGAATCAGGAATGCTGGCTATCCTGTCACTAAATATTCCAAGGCTGTCGAGGACCATGTTAGTCAAATTCAGCACAAAGCAGGCACTCTATTTCTCTCCACGGGTGGTTCCAGACCAGGGTCGGTGCAAGAATTTAGGTGAGCCTTCAGTCTTGTGCAGTCTACCATTTAGCAATTAACTTTTAGCAATTGATATTGTGCATTATTGTCAATGAAAATTCTGCATTTATAAGTACAGATTTGTTTTACTTACAATTCATATCATAAAATTCTCCTTTGCAAGTTCTAATTGTTCTACTTTTTTGTAAGGATATGCATTAAAGAAATGCACATTGTAATGTGGTTTGGATGGCGCCATTCTATGTGTTCCTGCAACAATTGCTGAATGATTTTATTTACAGTTTACTCAATAATCATTACAAGAAAGTGGGCTAAATATTATTCATTGCTTCACAGCTTTGAAGTATTCACATAGATGTACATACATATTGGTAAAATATTTGCAAAGAAATTAAGGAATACAATATAAAATGTAATCTAAATGCATGGAAACCCATATGGAATTCACTCTATCTGGATGTATACCAACCGATTTAAACCATTCAATCCAACTGCTCAAGCCTGCATGTTCACTTCTGTAGATTTGTGGACAGTTTATTTAGTTTATTTGCCATTCCTCCACCCAAGCTTTTGCCCCTCTAAGTGACCATCTAATTTGCCAGCTCTTTGCCAAAACTGCTGAATTTTTCTCACACCTTCTGTTTTAATACAGATTTCCAACATCTGCAGTATGTTGTTTTATTTTAATCAATCTGTCAACTTGCTGACCTATGAGGTTCAGTTCCAAGCTAACAGCTGATGTATCAGGTACCCCTGGTTTTTTTTCACTTAAGGAACGTTTGGTGATAAAAAAACAACTGGAAATGATTTTTATACAAAGCTGTAAGTTGGACAATGTCTAATCGTTGCAATGTAAATGATGTGCATTCCACATAACAATATGATTGTGGTGTGGTGAAGAAAATAATACCAGATACTTACAAAGCATTGAGAATGGATTTGCTACAGAGGTACTGGCTGGATGCAATCAGAATGAAACTGAATTATGTTGCAAGCTATTCCCAGGGTTTACGATGTTAGAAGTTGGTGATTACTGAGAAATACAAGGAAATTCAAATGTGAGTCTAGAAATGGCAATTAGGATCATCCAAGCAAATGTTTAGATCAGAGTGGTGCTGGAAAAGCACAGCAGGTCAGGCAGCATCCGAGGAGCTGGAAAATCGACATTTTGCAAAAGCCCTTCATCAGGAATAGAGGCGGAAAGCCTCCAGGGTGGAGAGATAAATGGGGGTGGAGCTGGGGGGAAGGTAGCAAAGAGTACAATAGGTGAATGGAGGTGGGGATGGAGGTGATAGGTCAGAGGGGAGGGTGGAGCGGATAGCTGGGAAGGGAGATTGGCCAGTAGGACAGGTCATGGGGACAGTGCTGAACTGGAAGGTTGGAACTGGGGTAAGGTGGGGGGAGGGGAAATGAGAAAACTGGTGAAGTCCACATTGATGCCCTGAGGTTGAAGTGTTCCGAGGCGGAAGATGAGGCGTTCTTCCTCCAGGCGTCTGGTGGTGAGGGAGCGGCAGTGAAGGAGGCCCAGGACCTCCATGTCCTCGGCGGAGGGGGAGTTGAAATGTTGGGCCACGGGGCAGTGTGGTTGATTGGTGCAGGTGTCCCTGAGATGTTCCCTAAAGCGCTCTGCTAGGAGGCATCCAGTCTCCCTAATGTACAGGAGGCCGCATCGGGAGCAACGGATACAATAAATTACATTGGTGGATGTGCAGGTGAAACTTTGGATGTGGAAGGCTCCTTTAGGGCCTTGGATGGTGGTGAGGGAGGAGGTGTGGGCGCAGGTTTTTCAATTCCTGCGGTGGCAGGGGAGGGTGCCAGGACGGGAGGGTGGGTTGTTGGGGGGTGTGGACCTGACCAGGTAGTCATGGAGGGAACAGTCTTTACGGACGGCGGAAAGGGGTGGGGAGGGAAATGAATCCCTGGTCCGTTTGGAGGTGGCGGAAATGTCAGCGGATGATATGGTTAATGCTAAGGTTGGTAGGTGGAAAGTGAGGACCAAGGGGGTTCTGTCCTTGTTACGGTTGGAGGGTTGGGGTCTGAGGGCGGAGGTGCGGGATGTGGATGAGATGCGTTGAAGGGCATTTTCAACTACGTGAGAAGAGAAATTGCGATCTCTAAAGAAGGAGGCCATCTGGTGTGTTCCGTGGTGGAACTGATCCTCCTGGGAGCAGATACGGCGGAGGCGGAAGAATTGGGAATACGGGGTAGCATTTTTGCAGGAGGTGGGGTGAGAAGAGGTGTAATCCAGGTAGCTGTGGGAGTCGGGTTTGTAAAAAAATGTCAGTGTCAAGTCGGTTGTCATTAATGGAGATGGAGAGGTCCAGGAAGGGGAGGGAGGTGTCAGGGCTGGTCCAGGTGAATTTAAGGTCGGGGTGGAATGTGTTGGTGAAGTTGATGAATTGCTCAACCTCCTCGCGGGAGCACGAGGTGGCGCCAATGCAGTCATCAATGTAGTGGAGGAAGAGGTGGGGAGTGGTGCCGGTGTAATTACGGAAGATCGACTGTTCTACGTAGCTGTCCACTCTGTTCACTGATCAAGTCCAATTGTGGATTCTATTCAAATTGAAATCCTACAGGAGACTGCAAAGGAAAGGTAAGATCCAGCCGTATGCAAGTTTGTCACAGTCTTTCAGAGGACTGGACTTTTCCAAGAAACAAACGATTGCTGGAATAATCAAAAATGCAGTTTAATAAAAAAAGTGCAGATTTTGGAAATCTGGACTAATATTTCAAACGTGTGGCAAGTTCATCTTGAAAAGCTAAGTTAACATTTCCATGAGTCATTGTTTTCCCATCTACACCACTGCCACAGAATCATCGTGTCAAAGAAGTCTACAGATCAGAAAAAGGCTTTTCAACCCTTGAGTCTGCACCAGTCAAAAACAACCACCTAACGTTTCTAATCCCATTTTACACAACTTGGTTCATGACTTGTATACTTTGACATTGCAAGTGCACATCACATTAGAACATAGAACATAGAACATAGAAGAATACAGCGCAGTACAGGCCCTTTGGCCCTCGATGTTGCGCCGATCCAAGCCCACCTAACCTATACTAACCCACTATCCTCCATATACCTATCCAATGCCCGCTTAAATGCCCATAAAGAGGGAGAGTCCACCACTGCTACTGGCAGGGCATTCCATGAACTTACGACTCGCTGAGTGAAGAACCTACCCCTAACTTCAGTCCTATATCTACCCCCCCTTAATTTAAAGCTATGCCCCCTTGTAATACCCGACTCCATACGTGGGAAAAGGTTCACACTGTCAACCCTATCTAACCCCCTAATCATCTTGTACACCTCAATCAAGTCACCCCTAAACCTTCTTTTCTCTAATGAAAACAGCCCCAAGTGTCTCAGTCTTTCCTCATACGATCTTCCTTCCATACCAGGCAACATCCTGGTAAACCTCCTCTGCACCCGTTCCAGTGCCTCCACATCCTTCCTATAGTATGGCGACCAAAACTGCACACAATATTCCAGATGCGGCTGCACCAGAGTCTTATACAACTGCATCATGACCTCAGGACTCCGGAACTCAATTCCTCTACCAATAAAAGCCAGTACGCCATATGCCTTCCTCACCGCACTATTTACCTGGGTGGCAACTTTCAGAGATCTGTGTACATGGACACCAAGATCCCTCTGCTCATCCACACTACCAAGTATCCGACCATTAGCCCAGTACCCCATCTTTTTGTTATTCTTCCCAAAGTGAATCACCTCACACTTAGCTACATTGAATTCCATTTGCCACCTTTCTGCCCAGCTCTGCAGCTTCTCTATATCCTGCTGTAACCTGCAACATCCTTCCTCACTGTCAACAACTCCTCCGACTTTTGTATCATCCGCAAACTTGCTCACCCAACCTTCTAACCCCTCTTCCAGGTCATTTATAAAAATGACAAACAGCAATGGTCCCAAAACAGATCCTTGCGGAACACCGCTAGTGACGGCACTCCATGAAGAAACTTTGCCATCAACTACTACCCTCTGTCTTCTTCCATCCAGCCAATTCCTAATCCAAACCTCCAACTCACCCTCAATGCCATATCTCCGTATTTTCTGCAGTAGCCTACAATGGGGAACCTTATCAAACGCCTTACTAAAATCCATATATACCACATCTACCGCTTTCCCCTCATCAACCTCCTTCGTCACCTTTTCAAAGAATTCAATAATGTTTGTGAGGCACGACTTGCCCTTCACAAAACCATGCTGACTATCCTTGATCACATTATTCCTATCCAGATGTGCATAAATCCTATCCCTTACAATTCTCTCTAAGACTTTGCCCACAACAGAAGTGAGACTCACCGGCCTATAGTTACTAGGGTTATCCCTACTCCCCTTTTTGAACAAGGGAACCACATTTGCTATCCTCCAGTCTTCTGGCACTACTCCTGTAGACAAAGAGGACATAAAAATCAAGGCCAATGGCTCTGCAATCTCCTCCCTTGCTTCCCAGAGAATCCTAGGATAAATGCCATCAGGCCCAGGGGACTTATCTATTTTCACCTTTTCCAGGATTTCCAACACCTCTTCTCTACATACCTCAAAGCCATCCATTCTACTTATTTGTGTCTCAGTATTCACATCGACGACAATGCCCTGTTCCTGAGTAAATACTGAAGAAAAGTATTCATTCAGTGTCTCCCCAATCTCTTCCGCCAACACACGCAACTTCCCACTACTATCCTTGACTGGACCTATTCCTACCCTAGTCATTCTTTTATTCCTAACATACCTATAGAAAGCCTTAGGGTTTTCCCTAATCCTACCGACTAAGGACCTTTCATGTCCCCTCCTTGCTGCTCTTAGCTCTCTCTTCAGGTCCTTCCTGGCTACCCTATAACTCTCAATCGCCCCAATTGAACCTTCACGTCTCATCTTGAGATAGGCCGCCCTCTTCCATTTAACAAGGGATTCCAATTCCTTATTAAACCACGGCTCCCTCGCACGACCCTTTCCTCCCTCCCTGACAGGTACATAATTATCAAGGACACTCAATAGTTGCTCCTTGAACAAGCTCCACATATCATTTACACTCTTGCCTTGGAGTCTACTTTTCCAAGCCACACATCCTAAGTCATGCCTCACCGTATCATAATTTCCCTGACCCCAGCTATAACTCTTGCCCTGTAGTACACACTTATCCCTCTCCATCACGAGAGTAAAAATCACCGAATTATGGTCACTATCCCCAAAGTGCTCACCTACCTCTAATTCTAACACCTGGTCTGGTTCGTTACCCAGAACCAAATCCAGTATGGCCTCACCTCTTGTTGGCCTGTCTACATATTGTGTCAGGAAACTCTCCTGCACACATTGAACAAACACTGACCCATCTAACGAACTTGAGCTATAGCTTTCCCAATCAATATCAGGAAAGTTAAAGTCCCCCATAACAACCACCCTATTACTGTCACTCATCTCCTGAATCACCTTCCCTATCCTTTCTTCAATGATTCTAGGACTATTAGGAGGCCTGTAAAAGACTCCTAACAGGGTGACCTCACCTTTCCTATTCCTAACCTCAGCCCAAACTACCTCAGATGGCAAGTCCTCATCCATCGTCCTTTCCACCACTGTAATACTATCTTTGACAAGCAATGCCACACCTCCCCCTCTTTTACCCCCACCTCTGACCCTACTAAAACAATGTTTAATGTTACAAGTGTTTCTGCCCTTACCACCTTTAAAGGCAGGGAATTTTAGCTTCCCATCTCTTTCTGGGTGAAAAACTTTTCCTCACATCCATTCTACACCTCCTGCTCCTTACTTTAAATCTATTCCCCTTGATCATTGATTCCTCCTCCTGTCTACCCTGAGCCCCTCATAATTTTATACATCTCAATCATATCCCCCCTTAGTGCCCTAGCTTTTTGCTTGACAGATTCTGTTGGACTTGTTCACTACTAGTGTTCTCTGCTTTTATTATAAATCCTATTTTTTGATAACACTTTGCACAAAACCCCTGATTATTGTGTGTGTGAGGAAACATTTTAATACAAGTAGATTTAGGATTCTCCTCAAAACAGCAATGTAAGGCTTTTCGATGCTTGTGATGCCTCACTATCGATATTCTGAGCACAAATTTATTCCACAGACTGCTAGATTCTGCCCTGAAGATAATGATAACAAGACACCAGTCCTTAGGGCTCTTTTCTTTCCATTCGTGGATCTCTGGCTGCTGCTTCAAACATACGTTACTAAAGCAACAATATCACTCCGAACAGAATGTTGCCTTGACACTTGCCAGCCCTCTGACATCCCTACATATATTGTATGAAGTTATCAAAAAGTCTATCATCAGTTCTAAAAATACACTTCTACGCATTGTTGTATTTTACGCTATAAATATGATATTGTAGAAAAGATAGAGACTGTTCCTGCTCGCCCTGATACTTATCAATCGGTAAAGTGCATATGACCATGCTGAACATTTGTATGGATATCCCATGAGTTAAAGGTTTGAAGACAATGTGACTCTCCAATTTTCTGTATCACATGAAACTCAAGCTTTTGTTAACAGTTGGCAAAGCTAGTATTGAGTGCCCACTCTTAATCATGGTTGAGTACGTGGCAGTGAGCTGCCTTCTTAGACCACTGCAGTCCATCTGACTTAGTGACAGTGAAGGCATGATGATATAGTTCCAAGTCAGGATTGTGTATGGCTTGGCTGCTGTTGTAATTATCAGTGAGAATCTCCAATTTTGAAATAAAATAGAAAGTGCTGAAGAAACTCAAAGTGTGGCAGCATCAGCAGAGATAGAAACAGAGTTAATGTTTTGAGTCTACCAATTTTTCTTTGGAATTGAAGGGGGCGGTGGCAAATGTTCGTGTTTATGCTGTTGACAAAATGGGAGGAGAAGTGAACGGACCAGACGGTGAGGAGGGCCAGCGCCAAAGATAAAAGAAGAGCTAATGGTTAGAATGGTGTGGATGCAAAGTACGCAATAATGGTAGGTGAGAATGAGAATGATAGATCAACTTTGCTGAGACAAGCCCATGCAAACAAGACAATGGGGTGAGTTTGGGGGGGGGGGGGGAAAGAGGGGCATCATTTGGGTTTCACTGGAACCCTACAGACCCAAGATGGAAATGAGGGCATGAACCCCTCTGACAATAGCATACAGGGAAGGTCATCGGTGAAGCAGCTGAGGGTGGTTGGTCCAAGGATACCACCCATAGTTACTCCAGCAATGATATCCTGGAATCAAAATAAATGATCTCTAATGACTAATCATCCTCTTTAATGTTAGCTATTACTCTGATCATTAGAAAGTTTTACCAGACCTCCGCAATATCATTCTTAGTCAATATGCTGCTTTGAAATCAAAGGTCCTGATCGTCACTGCATCTCTTGAATTTATCCCTTTCAGTCTTGTTGGAAACAAAACTACAATTAGGTCTGGAGCTGAGTGGCCCAGAGGAACCCAAAGTGAGTGTTATTGAACTAAGTAAGTGCCCCTTGATTGCATTGTCAATTGCAGATGGTTGAGAGCAGACTGATGGGGTGGTTATTGTATGGACCAAGGTTGTCCTGATTTTTGTCGACAGGACACATCTGAAATTTTTTTCTAAAGTGTTAGGTAGTTGATGGTATTGTAGAGGGCAGTTGTGGCACATTGGTAGTGTCCCTACATCTGACCTAGGAGATCCAGGTTCAAGTCTCACGTGCTCCAGAGGTACAAAATAACATGTTCTGAATGGGTTGTTTAAAACTATCTAGGTGACAGTATTGTAACTATATTGGGATAGTCTGGTTAAGCCATAGCTAATTCTGGAACATAATACTACAGCCAGAGTCCATAGTTTTATATTCAGTGCACTCAACTGTGCCTTGATATAATGTGAACTGAGTTGACTTGGCTGCAGACTGGTAACTGCAATGGGGTGGAGAACAGCAGTAGAAGGGGCCAGGATGCGCAGTCCGCTCAGCACTTCCACTATCCACTCTGAAAAGAAGCACCACATCAAAGCTTTTTAAATTCCTTCAATGGGTTGTTAGCATTGTTGGAAAGACAAGCATTTGTTGCCCTTGCCTATTTATTCTTTATCTAAAAGATTCATCAGTTGTGTCCGCTAGTGTCAATGGGAAAACATTCAACTGTATGCTTAGTAAGTGGTAGAATGTGTAGCACACAATTAATAAGGAATGCAAATTTTTTTTAAGAAACAGACGTTTCATGGAAACAAGTTGTAATTTATTTATACGAAGTGAGGAAGATAGCTTTCTGAATTGAATAAACATTTTAAATATTGTATTAAGTGATTACCTATTGCTTTGTGTAACATTTAACATAATTGTTACTGAAAATTATTGTAGACATCAATAAAACCTTTAGTTAGCACAGGATCAATGACTTCTCATGTTTAATGTACAGGATCTTAACATCCAGTTGTCAATGGAAAGTTATACACCACTGGCATCACACTAAGATTAATTGTAAACATAAGTGTTTAATTGAGATTAATTATCAGTCTATTTAGATGTCAATGTGACCACAAGGGGTGTCTCCTCTGCTGACTGTGGGTCAGCTGCTTTCTGATGATTCAACTGATTTTTTTTTGGGAACAGAAAAACAAAATTATAATCATGTAATGTGCATTATGCAAAGCAGCTGCCTGAAGAAATATGTGCTCAGGAGTGGCTGCTGCTGCTTACATGCAGCATGGAAAATAATTGGCAAGCTTTCAATGATTTGCATTTTGCTTTTTGTACTTTGGAAAGGAGAAACACCGAGAGTAATGTTTTCTTGTTTATCCCCACAATGTAGATCAGAACAATCTAAGGCAACTTTTTGTTTTCGCCTCTTGAGCAGTACCTGACAGAATGCTTGTTTAAAAAAGTGCCCAATTATCAATGCATTAATTTCAATGAGAAAAAAGTTGCTTGATGCCATAATAGCTGGGTGAACTGATCTCTCAGATTACTACCCAGGCACTGAAGACAAAATCTTATCCCTCGGTGTTTACTCTGGTTTGATCTCCAACATAAGTCTGTAACAGAAGCAGAAGCGAGACAGATCAATATTGACTAAGTGTTCAATTATTGACAACCACTCTTCCCTGAAGAAGGGCTTATGCCTGAACGTCAATTCTCCTACTCCTTAGATGCTGCCTGACCTGCTGCGCTTTTCCAGCAACACATTTTTCAACCACTCTTCCCGTTGTCTTACAAGGTCACACACTAAATATAGTGGCCCACCTCCTGCTTTCCTGGTTGAAGGTTGAAACAGCAAAAGTGAAGAACTGTAATCCTTGTGAAGTTCAATGAGATTTGATGACCCACCTTGTCATTACTGTCTGGCAGGATTGCTGAGAAATCCATAGGATCTATCTTAATTACAATTGCTATTTTTATATACATTACGGGGTGTTCGATTGAAGTATATTACCCATATTTACCCCATGTTGATTCTGAGTGTCAAAAATAAGTTGTATTTGCATTGTATCTTTCATTACTGTTCTAACCTGTAAAACTTATTGTTGTTTGTTCAAGACTTGACAACCAAACATAGTTTCTTTTTAAGAAAAAAACATATGGTGCTGGAAGATATACAGAACTTTGAAAACTCTGTTGCAAAGACCGGAAAAGTAATTCTTGTTCCTTAGGACTCTTCGAAAGGGCAGGGAGAGGCATCGTTTGAGAGACAGAAATTGCTTCAGCAGTGTCATATCATTCCAAAGTGCCTCAACCTAACATTATTTCCACAACGTCTGCACATTTCACAAACACAGGAGGAAAAAAACAATCTCCTTAGTTTAACCATAGATAAGATGAGAATCTGTCGCCTTATTTGACTGAATAGATTCTATTCTTACTGAGAAATGGGAATAGCACCAAAAGATGTTCCGGAGGGATTTTATTCAGCTGCTATCAGTTTGAGATGAGGACAATAATATATGACCACAATAGTTGGATAAGATCAGTAATGGACAGAGAACATCTTATTAATTCTAACTCCAGTTTTCACTTTAAGTTGTATTTTAACTCTTTAGTACAATCTTACCCAACTTTTAAACCTGCCATTGCTGCAAACTGTGTCTCATCACAGTCATATTTCAGATGAAGACACCCACAGGCTCATTCACAAATTCCATTGTAACTCAGGCCCCTCACAGTGCTGCAAATATCAGATAATTACCACCACTGGGAGAGTTTAAGTCACCACCACGTTACCCTTTAGGAGAAGTTCGGCCTTTTGCCAGCTTTCAATCATGGGGGGAGAAAGAACTAAACACATCATCTGTCGTCTGGAACCCATTACTAGAGAAACAACAGTGATTAACTTAAAGCAGTCTGTTCACACTGCAAGACATCTATTAGTGGAGACTAATTGCTAAAGAAATCATTAAGCCAACTCCGCTGTCTTCATTCTATTGCAATACATTGGAGCATCAGTAATGTTTGTGCTGCTATGGATCATGTGGAACCAAAGGGGGGTGGCATACACTTGTGACATTGGCAGCAGCTAGGTATCTCCCAGAAATGCAGAGACCACTTTAATTGTGGCAAAGTAAGAAGAATATGGTTATCCGTTTTTTCCTCTTCACTTAAAAAGAAGAAAGAACTTTGCAGCATGTGTACAATTTTGATCTCCTTTTTGTAAGAAGGATGTATTTAGCTCAGAGGGGGTGCAACAAAGGTTCACTTGATGGCTTGGTGTTAAAGGCCATTACATAACTGAAAAGGGACATTTTCATCTTGCACCTGGTTTGAAGGTTCATAATACATTATTCTGATTTGAAATTTGAGTTGTAAAGTGGAGGGGAGAAAATGATTTTACTTTTACAGTTCTAAGGGGATGTATTTTTTTAAAAGGTCAAAGTCATCTTGAGCATTGACTTCACAACATTTACAAGAAGTTGTATAAGTACAGCGAAATGATTAGCATTCACCTGGGAACGAATTATTATTATTAATGTAAGTTTGCCGGCTGGAGGTTTATGACCATCGGAGAGGGAGAAAGAGAGAGAGAGAGAGAGAGAGAGAAGGGGCTGGAAGCAGGTTCACGCAGGGGTGGACGCCCAGAACAGCAGAGGTGCTGTTTGTTGTAGGCTCCAAGCAATCAGGTCCAGAGACACGTCGTGAGGTCCTTAGAGGTCAGTGACAAGAAAACTCCAGAAGTAGAAAGCTGTCAGGGTGTCAGAGAGGAAAACATCATCCAAAATTGGTGAAAGCCTGAATCTGAGGTACCCATGTTAAGCAATAGTGGACTGAGTTAGCAGTTTCTTTTAGAGGTCTTGTGTTGTGTCATTAAGCAAAAAAAGTCTCACCCACTGAGTATGCAGAAATTTGTCAAAATGAAACTAACGACAGCTGTTCCAACCGAATAACAAGCTTTAGCGAGGAAAGGGAGTGATACTTCATTGATGTTTTTGTGAACGTATTATTAGGATAAAAGAGATTAAGCTTTCTTTCTAATGAGTGTGATGAGATTGTTCCAATAGTTCTTGTCAGTTTTGCACAGTTTGTGTTTTTCTTTTGTGTAGTAAGCTTCTATGTCATTTTATTAAAAGTATGTTGGCAACCTCTTGCAAAAATGCACAGTGACTGACTTTTGTGGGAAACAAAAATAAAGATAAAACTTGTGGACTCTCAAATAAGGTTCCACTCTTGTATCTGACTTATTCAGTTTTGCCAACTGCTTGAATCACAACACACTGGAAAAAAAGAAAATCAATTTGTACAGAATAGGAAGAAGGTGCTGATTGTTTGGATGTGGTCGACATAAAGATGCAACAGAAATTGTTAACTCTCTTAGTTAACTGATTAAATTCAGACAGGCAAATCAATGCAGCTTGTCAGTGTTTTGCCTTCAGGATGTAGAGGGGATTCACTATCTCCATTGTCCTTTCCACAGTGAAGAAGGTACAATGTGTGAACATAACTGTTCCTGTTGCATCTCCATGGGAACCATAGGCCAACCAATCAGCATTCACTTACTGTGCCATATAATTATTTTTCCTTTTTCAGGTTGCTTCCACTCCAGATGAGTGCAAGGCAAAAAGCTTTAACCTCATGTCTCTTTTTAGCAATGTTTAAGTTCAGTAGATTGATCCTTCAGTGAGAAAGTTATTCTATGAGGAGAGACCGAATAAAATTGGTTGACAATCACTTGGGTTTAGAAGAGTGAGATATGATCTCATTGAATCATATGACTAATGATGGTTCAATGAAGTGAAAACTAAGGGGCTGGTTTACCTAGCTGCATAGTCTAGAGCTGGGGGACATGGTATCAGGACAAGGGGTTGAGAATTGACGGCTGTGAAACTTCTTCCCTGAAGGATTCTGAATTTTGGATTTCAGTATGCCAGAGAACTGTAATACCAAATAATCTTAACAGAACAGTTGGTATTTCTGTTCTGTTATGAATATATAACACCATGACAAAAGAAATTGGAGCAGGAGCATTTGGACCTGTCAAGTTGCTGCACCTTTCAATTCGCTCAGGACTGATCTGATTGTGGCCTGAAGTCCATTTTCCTGTCTATCTCCTCTTGATTACTAACTCTGAACATTCGCTTGTACCTGTGTTTGTGTTTTTGCTGCTGTTTACCTATTATTTATTATCTATGCTATTTAACTCTGTGATCTGCCTTTATTGCTTACAAGATAAAGCTTTTCACTGTGCCTTGGTAAATTCAATTCAATTCAATACTTTGTGGATCAAAATCTGTTTACCTCAGCCTTGAATATATTCGATGACCCAGTTTTCATTTCCCTTGGATGTAGAGAATTCCAAAGATTAACGAACCTTGAAGAGAGAAGAAGGTTGAGAGGTGACTTAATAGAGACATATAAGATAATCAGAGGGTTAGATAGGATGGACAGGGAGAGCCTTTTTCCAAGTATGGTGATGGCGAGCATGAGGGGGCATAGCTTTAAATTGAGGGGCGATAGATATAGGAGATAGGACAGATGTTAGCGGTAGTTTCTTTACTCAGAGCGTAGTAAGGGCATGGAATGCTTTGCCTACAACTGTACTAGATTCACCAACTTTAAGTACATTTAAGTCGTCATTGGACAGGCATATGGACGTACATGGAATAGCGTAGGTTAGATGGGCTTCAGATTGGTATGACAGGTCGGCGCAACATCGAGGGCCAAAGGGTCTGTACTGCACTGTAATGTTCTATGTTCTATAGAAGACTTTCGTCCTTATCTCCTTAAACTGAAGATCTCATATTTTGGAACTGTGACCTATAGTTCTAGATTTCTGCACAAGAGGAAATATACTCGAAACATCTAACTTGTCAAGGCCCCTCAGGATCTTTTAAATTTTAGTAAGATCACCTTTCACATTTCTGACTATCAATGAGTACAGGCCCAACCTGCTCAAACTTTTCAGTTAAGACAAAACTTTCCATTCCAAGAAGCAACTTTGTGAAACTTATCTGAGATGCCTCCAATGCAAATGTATCCCTCCACAAGTAAGGAGGCCAAATTAGATGTAGTACTCCAGGTCTAGTCTCACCAAAGCCCTGTACAGATGAAGTAATGCTTCTCTATTTTTATGCTCCAGCCTCCTTGAAGTAAAAGTGAATATTCCATTTGCCGTCCTAATTATTTGCATGGCAACATTTTGTGATTCAGATAAAAGGGGACTCAGATTCCCTTATGCTGCAGCAGTCTACAGTTGTTCTCCATTTAAATAATATCCTACGTTGATATTCTTCCTACCAAAACAGACAACCTCGCATTCTGTGTTGTATACCATCTGCCAAATTGTTGTCCACTCTCACCTAATCTATATATATTCTTTTGCATAATCTTCAGTCAGAATTTAAAAAGAGGAATATGGGTCCCAGTTGCAGAACTGAAATTGGGTGCCACTTTTCCATAAGCCCCTTTTGAGAACTGACAGAAACACAACTGTTATTGAAATTTAATGGGCCAGTGGACGGCACTGGAAATGTGTGATTATGCAAAGGGTAAAGGTGTCATTGCGGTGTCCTGCTGTCAGGTGCCAATGCAGCAGGTACAGCTGGTTATAAAAGAATCTTCTGGTCACACTGCTGCAGTGTTTCTGTCCAACACTTGAGTATCAGTACTTTGTTCAATTTTTTGTTATAGCCCTTCTTGCCCCTCAAGTCCCTCAAATGACCTCTCTAATCACTCCTCCCGCCAAATATTCTTGTGTGTCCTGGTCACTACCCTCTTCCATTCTAGCCCCTTCAGGTGCATATATATGAGACCGGCCCTAGTGTTTAATGACATCTCCCTTTAGGTTCATGTCCAGGCAACAGGGAATGGCAGAGGGTACTGTTTCACAAGGATGGTAACAAGAGGAAGGTGATGATATTAAAGTATTATTACTAGACTATTAATCCAAAGACCCAGGAACATGCTGGCCACCTGGATGCAAATCCTGCCATGGCAGATAGAAACAGAAAAGGAGAAGCCATTCAATCCATTGTGTCTGTACTGGTTCCCAGAAGGAGAAAGTGAGGACTGCAGATGCTGGAGATCAGAGCTGAAAAATGTGTTGCTGGAAAAGCGCAGCAGGTCAGGCAGCATCCAAGGAGCAGGAGAATCGGCGTTTCGGGCATAAGCCCTTCTTCAGGAAGAAGGGCTTACGCCCGAAACGTCGATTCTCCTGCTCCTTGGATGCTGCCTGACCTGCTGTGCTTTTCCAGCAACACATTTTCCAGCTCTGGTTCCCAGAAGATCAACCATAGAATCATAGAGATATATAGCACGGAAACAGACTCTTCGGTCCAACTCATCCATGCTGACCAGATATCCCAACCTAATCTAGTCCCGTTTGCCAGCACTTGGCCCATATCCCTCTAAAACCATTCCTATTCATATACCCATCCAGATGCCTTTCAAATGTTGTAATTGTACCAGCCTCCACCACTTCCTCTGGCAGCTGATTCTATACTTGCACCACCCTCTGTGTGAAAATGTTGCCCTGTAGGTCTCTTTTATATCTTTCCCCTCTCAGCCTAAATCTATGCCCTCTAGTTCTGGACTCCCTCACCCCAGGGAAAAGAAATTGTCTATTATCCTATCCATGCCCCTCATGATTTTATAAACCTCTATAACATTACCCCTCAGCCTCTAATGCTTGAGGGAAAACAGCCCCAGCATATTCAGCCTCTTTCTATAGCTGAAATCCTCCAACCCTGGCACAATATCCTTGTAAATCTTTTCTGAGCCCTTTCAAGTATCACAACATCCTTCCGATTGGAAGGAGACCAAAACTGCATGCAATATTCCAAAAGTGGCCTAATCAGCTGCAACATGACCTTCAAACTCCTACTCAATGCTCTGACCAATAAAGGAAAGCATACCAAACACCTTCTTCACTATTCTATCTACCTGCGACTACTTTCAATCAATTATGAACCTGCACTCCATGGTCTTTTTGTTCAGCAATGCTTCCTAGGACCTTTCTTTAAGTATATATGTCTTGCTATGATTTGCTTTTCCAAAATGCAGCACCTCGCATTTATCTAAATTAAACTCCATCTGCCACTCCTCAGCCCATTGCCCCATCTGATCAAAATCCCACTGTAATCTGAGGTAACCTTTATAGAATCTCTACAGTGTGGAAACAGGCCCTTCGGTCCAAAAAAATCCACACTGACCCTCCGAAGAATAACCCACCCAGGCCCATCCCCTTATATTTATCCCTGACTAATGCCCCTAATGTAGGCATCCCTGAACACTATGGGTAATTTAGCATGGCCGAATCACCTAACCTGCACATCTTTGGATTGTGGGAGGAAATTGAAGCATCCCCGGAGGAAACCCACGCTGACAGAATATGCAAACTCCACACAGACAGTTGCCCGAGGGTGAAATCAAAACTGAGTCCCTGGCGCTGTGAGGCAGCAGTGTTAGCCACTGTGCCACCCAAAGGTAATCTTCTTCGCTGTCCACTACATTTCCAATTTTGGTGTCAGCTGCAAACTTACTAACTATACCTCCTATACTCACATTGAAATAATTTATATAAATGATGAAAAGTAGTGGACCCAGCACTGATCCTTGTGGCACTCCACTGGTCACAAGCCTCCAGTCTGAAAAACAAACCTCCACCATCACTCTCTGTCTTCTATCTTTGAGCCAGTTCTGTATCCAAATGGTAACTTCTCCCTGTATTCCATGCGATCGAACCTTGCTAACCAGTCTTATGGGGAACCTTGTTGAATACTTTACTGAAGTCCATATAGATCATGTCCAACTCTCTGCCCTCATCAATCCTCTTTGTTACTTCTTCAAAAAACTCAACTGAGTTTGTGATACATGATTTCCTATGAACAAAGCCATGTTGACTATCCCTAATCAGTCCTTGCCTTTCCAAATACATGTAAATCCTGTCCCTCAGGATTCCCTCCAACAACTTGCCCACCACTGATGTCAGGCTCACTGGCTTGTCCTTACTACCTTTCTTAAATAATGGCATCATGTTAGCCAACCTCCAGTCTTCCAGCACCTCACCTGTGAGTACTAATGATGCAAATATCTCAGCAAGAGGCCCCCTAGTCCCATTCTCCAACTTATCTGGGTAGCCCTCAAAATTCATCACTTTCAAATATATATCCTCTCTTTTGAACGTCCTATGGAATCCCCCTCCACCACTCTCCCAGGTGGCACATTCCAAATCCTTGCAACTCTCTGAGTAAACTTGCTTTTCCTTTTCTCACTCCTAGTTCTTTTACTGGCAATCTTGACATTGTGACCCTTAGTTACTGACATATCAATTTGTGGGAAGTGAATATCGTACTTTACCTTGTCAAAACTGTTCATAATTTTGAACACATCAATAAGATTGCCTCTTAATCCCTCTGCTCCAAGGAGAATAAGCCTGATTTCTCTGGTGTTTCTTTGTACCTAAAATCCTTCATTCCTGATATCATTTTGGTAAACCTCTTTTGAACTCTTTTCAGGGCTTTAACATCCTTCCTTAAATAAGGTGCCCAGAACTGAACACAATACTCCAAATGTCATCTCACAAGTGACTCACTACATCACTTCCTTCCTTTATACTCTATGCCTCTATTTATAAATTCATGGATCCTATAAGCCTTCTTTACAACAGTTTCATCTTGCCTGGCCACCTGAAGTCCCTCTGCTCCAGTAATCCCTTCAAAGTTGTACCATTGAACATGTATTGTCTCTCCAGGTTTCTTCCAACAAAACGCATGACCTCACTTTTCTCTTCACTGAAATTCATCTGCCAGGTGTCTGACCATTTGGCCAACTTGACAGTGCTCCTCTGAAGTCATTCAGCATCATCCTCACAATTTACTATTCTCCTTTACTTCGTATCATCTGCAAATTTTGATATTTTTCCCTCACTGTGGGTGGGTGGGAGGATGGTGGGGTAGGGAGGCAGGGATCAAACACAGGCGGCAGGGTGCTGGACCTTAAAGTGTTCACCACTACAGAGGACAAGCCATTGCAGATTTCTGGAGGGGACTGAGCTGGAGTAAAACCAGCTGTTGAGGTGGGAATTGCCAGCAGTAAGTGAGGAAGTGAATGCATCCCACCTGGGTGCTAACATATGGGAGGCACCAAGAAAATGGGTTGTGCTGGTATTGTTAATATGTTCTACAGGTGCTCACAATCCCAAAACCAGGCCATAGCCAATCGCAGGGGCCTGAGCACTCCACCTCTGTGACTGATAGCACTGAGGCAAACCATGCAGCCTGATCCAGCCCCCACCAACATGGTTACACTGACATGGGTCATGGAGTACTCACATTTAAATACAGGGGCACAATCTGGGGAGTGCATTGCACACACATCTCACCAGCTGATGGCGACTCTATTATCCGAGTCCCCTATCACTCAGAGGTCTTTTGGCAACCAGACCCCAGCTAAGCCCCACATTGATGATGTTATTGGCTAGAAGAAGCCAGTTGAATATGCAGCAAAGGGTAGGAAACCTATGGTGTCGCTATCAGAGTTAAGACACAACCTTGCACAGCTAATGGAGGGCGCTATGCAATCCACATCTCAGACACTTGGTTCCTCAAAGGAAAATTGCTGATTGACACTGATGACCAATTAAACAGACTCACGTGCTCTCTGACCTGTATTCTATCATTCCAGCCATAGACTCCATTGACAAGATAGTGTCAGGCACCTGGATCTCCCTCAAGGTGATCTTTCTCCTCAGGAAGGGGTGTGTGCCACTGCCTCAGGGTCTTTAGTGCAGCTCAGAGTGAGCACCTACCTTTATTCCCTGTGCCACTGAGCCCATTGCCTCCAGGAGGGGAGCTCACGGATGATAGTGGATCTTATTAAATTGGAGAGGGTTCAGAAACGAGTTATCAGGATTTTGCCAGGACTGGAGGGTTTGCATTATAAGGATAAGTTGGGGTCTTTTTCGTTGGAGTATAGGAGTTTGAGGGGTGACCTTATTGAGGTTTATCAAATCATGAGAGTCATAGATAAGGTGAATAGCAAAGGTCTTTTCCCTAGAGTGAGGGAATTCAAAACTAGGGGGCTTATTTTTAAGGTGACAGGAGAAAAGTTTAAAAGGCACCTGAGGGGCAATGATTTCACATAGAACGTTTGTATGTAGAATGAATTGCCAGAGGAAGTGATAGATGTGGGAACATTTACAATGTTTAAGACGTTTGGACAGGTGCATATACAGGAAAGGTTTCGAGAGATATGGGCCACATAAAGGTAAGTGGGACTAGTTTAGTGTGGGAAATTTGGTAGGTATGGACATGTTGGACTGAAGGATCTGTTTCCATACAGTATGGCTCTATCCAGCTCTACTCAGACCCTCAGCAGTATGGCGCCCTACAAGACCTTGGATCTCTGGAAATGCTACTGACTGGTATGAAACTACTGAGGCAGTGTATCAAACAGACTGCTGTTGTCAGGGTTATACCAAGGCATAGTGATTGTCAGAGAAAATTTAAGACTTCATGATGGCACAGGATAGCATGGGTATTTTAAATAACTTTTAAACAATATAGTATGCAATATTGATGTGGCAAATTTGTCACATATCAATATTGCATGTTATATTGTTCTAAGGTTATTTATGTGTACATCATTGAAAATTATTGGGATTATCTTAGTCAGTGAGGCAAATGTACTGGCATGCATTGATGATTCCATGGAGTTAAGGCCACTACCTTTACTGTGGAAGAAACAATGTGTTCAGGCTTTACCAAGTATTCACGGTCATGTCTAGTTTTACATATCTTCAAATGAGCTGGTTTAGCAATGTTATTGCATGCCTCTGGATGAGTAGGACTTAAACCTGGGCTTCCTGTCTCATGACTCTATGACTTTATGATGACCACAGCCCCACGAGAGCTATAGTGTTCAGCTTTATACTTGGTAATCTGTGAGATACGTGTATGTATGCAGGGACAAGAAACTGCTCCTTATGTGCATCGGGAAAGAAATCATGGATCTGTTGTAAATGCTGTCAAGGCATTGTAACAGTACAGCGGGATCTGGAATCTTGTTCATTGGCAGGTGAAAGGTATGTGTCAAAATGTGTGGATCAGTACTTACAGCAAGTGTGTGAGACTGAGGTCTGCTACTCTTGCTCTTCACTGTGGTAGAGGATGCAGGTTCAGAGAGAGCTCTGGGATGCATGTGGGAAGGGTTTGGTAGACATTTCAAACAGTCAATAGAGCTTTGGCGGTGGGATTTAGTCATTAGGCACCTCACTTTTGGGTAAGTTTGATGTACTTTAATTGTCCCTGGTATCCCTTATATAGGGGTGGCCCAGTGCCTCAGTGATTAGCACTGCTGCTTCACAGCGCCAAGGGCCTGGGTTTGATTCCAGCCTCAGGCAACTCTATGGAGTTTCCACATTCTCCCCAGGTCTGCATGGGTTTCTCCTGGGTGCTCTGGATTCCTCTCTCATTTCAAAGATGTACAGGTTAGTTGGATTGCCAAGCTAAATTGCCCTGTAGTGTCTAAAGATGTGTAGGTTAGATAGATTAACCATGGGAAATGCAGGGTTAGAGGGATGGGGATGGGGCTGGTAGGCTGCTCTTCAGAGGATCTGTGTGGACTTGATAGGCCAAATGGCCTGCTTCCAGACTGTAGGGATTCTATGATATCGCTAAAGTCCTGACATCCTAAGGGCTCTTGCAAATTATAGAGGCCATTTTTATTTTCCTGGACTGTGGACTTACTTTAAAAAAAGAACAATACACGCAAGCATGTTGTGTGTTACATCTACAGTTTTGTCTTATTCAATCAGTTGAGGAGGGGGGAAGGTACCTTGGCTCCATTGGTTTGTATCCAGGGGCAGTCTTGCCCAGTGACGGACTTTTGCTTCGCTTTTCAATCAGGAATGGTCATATGTGTCCAGGATTACTCAGCATAGTAACAATTTCTTGAATGGTTTCTGCACAAGTGGCTACTGTTTGGACAATGCATCAGAAGCCTTGAGCTTGTGAAGGAGAAAACATCTCATTCTGTTTTGTGAGCAAAGTACAAGAATATTCCAAGCAACTAGCTATTTTCTCTCTCTCTCTCTCTCTGCAAATTCCCTTCTTAAAAAAATAAAGGGAAGGAGCATCATCAGAAACAGAAAAAGGGCAAATCTTCAACCAGGGAATGATGATGAAACATCAATGTCTCTACAGCCTCATGTTCTCCTCAAAAAGTCACAAAACAAAAGAAGTGAACTGATGGAAAACATCCCATTAACATCTGTAATGCAGATTAATGCTAGAACTATGCTTTACTGACTTTTTTTCTTTCCTTGGCCATAATATTTATGAGTTGTCTTGTCTCGTTGTGTGTCTCTATGTGAATTTCTTAAAAATGGAGCAGAGTTTAATTAAAGTGAGTTATAAGTTAACTGTTTGCATTTCTTTTCTGCTATCAGTTAAAAACAAACTGTTTTCAATAAATAGCTGTTTTCTTATTTAGGACAGAAACCTGATTAGTGTTTGTTTTTATCATTGCATTGTTAGGCAGGTAAGCTAGGGGCATGTCTGATAGAAACATAACAAAAATACATGTTGATCAAAAAATTAAGGGGATGCTGTTTCCAGTGGTGGATGCTCAGTAACCAGAGTGCCCAAATTAATGCCCTCGCAAAACAGCCAGAGACAAATGCAGAAATCTTTATTCTTTTATGCAGGGAGTGGTTGAGATCTGACATATAGTCTCTGGAAGCAGACTCAACAGTAATGTGAAACGAGATTTTGGCATTTACATTACAGGTCTATACAGAAAGAGCTGTGGAACGAGGTTAATTAGATAACTCCATCAAAGAGTTCCCACTGCCAAGATGGCCCTCCTTCCATGCTGTATTATTATGTAATTTTACACAGAGATAGTATGTCATCAATGTCAAAAACCACAGAGTTACCAATTTGAATATCTCTTGTTTGTGATATACCTAAACTTAAGTTTTGGCTTTCCATTATTGTGAGGCTGATTAAAATAGATTAGAATTCTGCTCGTGATGTTAAAGTTCTGGGGAAAAAGGAATTAGGAAACCTTTTTAACGATTAATTAATTACACTCACATGTAGAAATATATTCATAATTAATGCATTTTATTAATTGGCTCTATTTTTTAATGGAATGATTTGCTTTCCAAGTGTCTTAAAAATAGAACTTAGATAAATGAGTTACGGTGAGGGTGTGTGTGGAGGGTATTTGTGTGTGTGTATATGGCTGCTTATTTTTCAATTAGTCCAATCTCTGTGCACAAATGAGATTGATTTTAATGAAATCACTCTCCGGCAGTGTCTCTGCTCACTGACTTGGATTTAACTCATAAATATTGAGGAACCTGTGTTACTCAAAGTCAGTTTCACTAGCACAGTACTCCATCTATAAGACTAATATGCTTAGTGAGAGTTAGTTAATTCAATTTTCGTCAGCATCAATTGTACCTTAATTCACAAAAAGCAGTCAAATCTGAAAAAGATCTGATGTCACAAGACCTAAAAAGATCATTTGTTTTTCAGATTTTGCTTTGGGAATGTTGGTCTGTGCATAGTGAAAACAAAAGAGGGGAGATGCGGAAAAATTGAAAACAGATGTGTTCCAGTAGGGTGGGAGGTGAATCACCTGTGCTGTTGCAAGGAGTGGGCCCTCTACAAAAGGAAATAGATTCAATTAATTGAAGAAGAGGCTATTGTGTAAAAGCAGCAGAATACATTAACAGTAGAAAAGTATGAGACAAAGAGTTACATCCACACCCTTTACACCAATAGCTAGAATAAAGTATACCTTCGCAACCTTTCTCAGATGATTTAATTTAGAAATTACAATTATTTTTGTCTATGATGGCTTTGAAAACCTAGAATACATCTTTTTGACGTGGATAAATTGGCTCCAGATGTCAGCATAATTTTCACGGTAAACTTGATGCCATTCACAAATGTGACTAATTTGTATTTTTGCTGTTCATCTCTAGACAGGAAACGCTGGTTTTAGTGGTTTAGTTATGGCTATGTTTCATAGACTCAGTTCATGTTGCCTTAATAATTGAATAACAATCAATGAAACCCCAAACTCAGAATTGGGCAGTGAAAATGTGCATTCGTAGAATTGCTGGCTTATGGGTTACAGTTCCTTGTGTACATTTCCATTAATAGGTACCTGAAAGCAATGCACGAGAGTTACTGATGAAGATGTCCTACATAGTCAGTGGCTCTCAGATTACAGACTGTTCAATCAGTGCTTGTCACACAGGGCTGATTGGTACCTAATAATACTCAAGACTGAAAATCAAAGTTCGAAACTATAATAAAAGTATGGAGGTCAATTATGATGTGGCTGAAATAGTCATGCATTGGATTAGGGATGCTATTTTGTACATGAATACTGTGATTTTCTATTGTACTTATTTAGGCTTTGGCTAATTGTCTGAAGGAAAGTTTGGAGCTATGTTATAACTGCACATTAAAATGCTGTCTGTCTGTCGTAGGAATGTTAAACACCAAGCTGGAGTTGTGCAAGCTGAATCTGGATGGGAGAATGGGGCTGTTGGAATTAATTCAGGATTATGACAATTATGATTCCGAATGCAATATCTAAGTGAAAATGCTTAATTAATGCCACCTTACAGGAAGAACATAATTGCTTTTGTGAGGATACAAAGGAGGTCAACAAGAATGTTGCCAGGGCTTGACAATTGCAGGCACGTTTGGAAAAGCTAATAAAAGCAAAAATCCTGCAGATAGTGGAAATCTGAAACAAACGCAGAAAATGCTGGAGAATCTCCACAGGCCTGGAAGTGTATGTGGAAAGAAAAACAGAAGCCCCTCCCCCCGCTTAACATCTGAAATGAATAAAAAAGATTTTCTTGTAAAAGAGTAGAATGAGATGAGGAATGAAATGGAATTGTGGGCTCAGAAAGCTTTTTAATAACGTGCTGGTGAAGAGAGAGAGGTTGAGAGTATTCAAGTGGTGGCACATGACATTGAGTGTGGCTCTCAGAATGTGGCAGGAATAGCTCTCTGAGGAGCATTATACCTCATGTAGATACCTGTAATTCTAAGTTGATTAGAAACATGAAGGATGGAAATTCAGTTGGAATCCATGTGGGATAAGGGGCACGGTGGCTCAGTGGTTAGCACTGCTGCCTCACAGCACCAGGGATCCGGGTTCAATTCCCGCCTCGGGCAACTGTCTGTGTGGAGTTTGCACATTCTCCCGTGTCTGCGTGGGTTTCCGCCGGGTGCTCCAGTTTCCTCCCACAGTCCAAAGATGTGCAGGTCAGGTGAATTGGCCATGCTAAATTGCCCGTAGAGTTAGGTGGATTAGTCAGGGGTAAATAGAGGGGGGTGGGTTTCTTTTCGGAGGGTTGGTGTGGACTTGTTGGGCTGAAGGGCCTGTTTCCACGCTGTAGGTAATCTATCTATCTATCTAAGGATGAACTGGAGACAGTCACTGAGGAAGAAGGTGTGACTGTGAAAGTGATTTTTAGCAAACACTGTATCCAACACTAGGAGGAAGTTAAAAAAAAACACTGAAGATGAACAAGTGAGAAACTAAACTGGAAATTCTGTAACTGGCAATGAGTTAAACACACCAATAAAAGCAAAATACTGTGGATGCTGGAAATCTGAAAATGAGCCACAGAAATTGCTGGGGAAACTTAGTGGGTCTGCCAGTATCTAGAGAAAGAGAAACAGAGATTTGTTTCGAAACCAAAAAGACTGTTCTTCTGTTTTTCTCTCCACAAATGCTGCCAGACCCGATAAGTTTTTTTCAATATTCTCTACATTTGATTGGATAGAGCAAGGATTGTTTTAATCGAGAAGTACAACATAATGACAATTACCAGGAGCATGGATTTAGGTAAAAGGATTAGAGGGGACATGAGAAAAATCCATTCTTTACTGTGCAGTCTATTGGTTGAGTTAGAAACCCTCAAGTTATGTAAAAATAATTGTATCTACATCTGAAGTAAAAACCTGCAAGGGTACAGACTGGTAAGTGGGATTAGCTTTTTTCTGCCAAATGACCTTTCTCTCACTGGGCTATAATTTTCTTTATGGTCATCCATGAGTCTATATACAAATGCTCTCCAATACTTACATGGCTGTACTTGAGCTGTACCCCTCCACTTCTTTCCAGAGACTCTAATCTCAATTTCATTTTGTTTGTAATCGATATTTAAAATGTAATGTAATTAACTGCTTAAATTCTAGATTTCATCTAGGCTGGAACAGAGAGTTACAAGCTCACTATTTGACAGCATCTCAAATTAGCTGCATCAGTCTCTCCTCCATGTTTCCAGGGAGGAAGCTGTAAAGTGCGGGAGCCGTGGTTTACAAAGCAAGTGGAATCTCTGGTCAAGAGGAAGAAGCAGGCTTATGTTAGGATGAGATGTGAAGGCTCATTTAGGGCGCTTGAGGGTTACAAGGTAGCCAGGAAAGACCTAAAGAGAGAGCTCAGAAGAGCCAGGAGAAGACATGAGAAGTTGTTGGCTGATAGGATCAGGGTAAACCCTAAGGCTTTCTATAGGTATTTAAGGAATAAAAGAATGATGAGAGTAAGATTAGGGCCAATCAAGGATAGTAGTGGGAAGTTGTGTGTGGAGTCAGAGGAGATTGGGAAGCACTTAATGAATATTTTTCAACAGTATTCACTCTAGAACACGACAATGTTGTCGAGGAAATTACTGAGATACAGGCTACTAGACTAGGTGTGATTGAGGTTCACAAGGAGGAGGTATTAGAAATTCTGCAGAGTGTGAAAATAAATAAGTCCCCTGGGCCGGATGGGATTTATCCTAGGATCCTCTGGGAAGCCAGGGAGGAGATTGCCGAGCCTTTGGCATTGATCTTTAAATCATCATTGTCTACAGGAATAGTGCCAGAGGATAGCAAATGTGATTCCCCTGTTCAAGAAGGGGAGTAGAGACAACCCTGGTAATTATAGACCAGTGAGCCTCACTTCAGTTGTTGGTAAAGTGTTGGAAAAGGTTATAAGAGATAGGATTTATTATCATCTAGAAAATAATAATTTGATGAGGGATAATCAGCACGGTTTTCTGAAGGGTAGGTCGTGCCTCACAAACCTTATTGAGATCTTTAAGAAGGTGACCAAACAGGTAGATGAGAGTAAACCGGTTGATGTGGTGTATATGGATTTCAGCAAGGCGTTCGATAAGGTTCCCCACAGTAGGCTATTGTACAAAATGCGGAGGAATGAGATTGTGGGAGATACAGCAGTTTGGATCAGTAATTGGCTTGCTGAAAGAAGACAGAGGGTGGTGGTTGATGGGAAATGTTCATCCTGGAGTCCAGTTACCAGTGGTGCACCACAAGGGTCGGTGTTGGATCCACTGCTGTTCGTCATTTTTATAAACAACCTGGATGAAGGTGTAGAAGGGTGGGTTAGTAAATTTGCAGACGACACGAAGGTCGGTGGAGTTGTGGATAGTGACGAAGGATGTAGTAGGTTACAAAGAGACATAGATAAGCTGCAGAGCTGGGATGAGAGGTGGCAAATGGAGTTTAATGCAGACAAGTGAGAGGTGATTCACTTTGGTCGGAGTAACCGGAATGCAAAGTACTGGGCTAATGGTAAGATTCTTGGTAGTGTAGATGAGCAGAGAGATCTCGGTGTCCAGGTACACAGATCCTTGAAAGTTGCGACCCAGGTTGACAGGGTTATTAAGAAGGCATACAGTGTTTTAGCTTTTATTAATACATGGATTGAGTTCCGGAACCATGAGGTTATGCTACACCTGTACAAAACTCTAGTGCGGCTACACTTGGGGTATTGTGTACAGTTCTGGTCACCGCATTATAAGAAGGATGTGGAAGCTTTGGAAAGGGTGCAGAGGAGATTTACTAGGATGTTGCCTGGTATGGAGGGAAGGTCTTACGAGGAAAGGCTGAGGGACTTGAGGTTGTTTTCGTTAGAGAGAAGAAGTTGAGAGGTGACTTAATTGAGACATACAAGATAATCAGAGGGTTGGATAGGGTGAACAGGGAGAACCTTTTTCCAAGAATGGTGATGACGAGCATGAGGGGGGCATAGCTTTAAATTGAGGGGTTATAGATATAGAACAGATGTCAGAGGTAGTTTCTTTATTCAGAGAGTAGTAAGGGTATGGATTGCTTTGCCTGCAACGGTAGTAGATTTGCCAACTTTTAAGTACATTTAAGTCGTCATTGGACAAGCATATGGACGTACATGGAATAGTGTAGGTTAGATGGGCTTCAGATTGATATGACAGGTTGGCGCAACATCGAGGGCTGAAGGGCCTGTACTGTGCTGTTATGTTCTATGTTCTATGTTGAACAACACTTGGAAGACGTACTGAGGGTGGCAAGGGCATAAAATGTTCTCTGGGTGGGGATTTCAATTTCCACCATCAAGACTGGCTCAGCAGCAGTACTACTGATAGAGCTAGTCCAGTCCTAAAGGACATAGCTGCGAGAGTGAGTCTGCATCGGATGGTGAGGGAACTATTAAAAGAGAAACACATACTTGACCTCATCCTTACCAATCTGTTGGCTACAGATGTATCTGCCCATGACAGTATCAGTAAGAATGACCACCATGCAATCCTGTGGAAATGAAATCTGACTTTCATATTGAGAATAACCTCCATCATGTTGCGTGGCACTATCACTGTGAAAAACAGGACAGACTTTGAACAGATTGAGTAACTCAAGACGGGGCAATTATGGGGCACTTTGGGGCATCATCAGCAGCAGAATTGTACTTCAAAACACTCTATAACCTCATGGCCCTGCATATCCCCCACTCAATCATTACCATCATGCCAAGGGATCAACCCTATTTCAATAGAGAGTGCAGGAGGACATGCCAGGAGTACCACTAGACATACCTCAAAATAAGGTGTCATCTTGATGAAACTATCAACAAGACTACTGCATGTCAAATAGGGCTACTTGCATGTCAAACAGCACAAGCAAAAGTGATAGACAGAGCTAAGTGATCCTACAATCAACAGATCAGCTCTAATCTTTAGTTCTGTCACATGTAGCCATGAATGGTGGTGGATGATTAAACAACTCACTGGAGGAGGAGAATTCACAAATATCCTCTATAATGCAAGACCCCACTACATCAGTCCAAAAGATAAGGCTGAAGCATTCACAATAATCTTCAGCCAGAAGTGCCAAGTGGATGACTCATGTGAGCCTTTCCAGTGGTCCCCAGCACTGGAGATACCTGTCTTCAGCCAATTTGATCCATTCCACATGATATCAAGAAATGGATGTAGACACTGAAACTGCAAAGTCTACTGGCCCTGACAACATTCCAGTGATAGTACTGGACACTTGTGTTCCAGAACTTGCCACTCCCCTGGCCAAGTTGTTCCAGTAGAGGTACCTGACAATGTGAAAAATTGCTCAAATATGACCTGTACATAGAAAGCAGAACAAAACCAGCCTGGCCAATTTGATTTCATTTCAGTTATTTATTGTCATGTGTATTTTGTTATGGACTGCAGTGAAAAATGTTGTATAGCATCACCACTCTCTGGCACCATGATAAAACACAGAAAAATAAACCAAAACATGGAATATTAAAGGCAGAAAAATGAAGGAATAAAGAAAAACTGTTCAACTTTACAGTCCTTCTTGTTAAGTGCTCAGTCATGAGTCATGGGGCTGGTGGCCAGGCACGATTCTGTCACTTGAATCCAGTGATGCCTCGCCACTATGAGTCTTTGTTGGACCCGCCAATGCAAATGGTGAGGTCCAAAACGTGGCTCCACCACTACCATGAATCAGGCCGACCTCGCTGTTGCAGCCACTTCCGATGCCACAAGGTCTCATACTGGGCCCAGACTCACCTCCACTGCCACATGCATAAGTCTGTGCTAGACGCAGACTATGACAGGGACCCCAACTCATCTCCAACATCCCTGCCATGAATCTGGGCTACTGGGCCTACGATTACCACCCCATCAGTCTCCTCTCGATCATCAGTAAAGTGATGGAAGGTGATATCAATGGTGCTATCAAGCAACACCTGCTCAGTGATGCCCAGTTCGGGTTCTGCCAAGGCCACTCAGATCCTGACCCCATTACAGCCTTGGTTCAAACATGCACAAAAGAACTGAATTCCAGAGGTGAGGGGAGAGTGACAGCCCTTGATACCAAGGCTGCTTTCAACCGTGTGACATCAAGGAGCCCTATCAAAACTGGAATCAATGGGTATCAGCGGCAAACTCTCCACTGGTTGGAGTCATACCTGGTACATAGGAAGATGGCTATTGTTGTTGGAGGACAACCATCTCAGCTCCAGGACATCTCTGCAGGAGTTCCTCAGGGTAGTGTCATAGGCCAAACCATCTTCAGTAGTTTCATCAATGACCTCCCCTCCATCATAAGGTCAGAAGGTGTACCTGAGAACTCTGTGGGAAGCTAGAGAAGTGATTGCTGGGCCTCTTGCTGAGATATTTGTATCATCGATAGTCACAGGTGAGGTGCCACAAGACTGGAGGTTGGCTAACGCGGTGCCACTGTTTACGAAGAGTGGTAAGGACAAGTCAGGGAACTATAGACCAGTGAGCCTGACCTCGGTGGTGGGCAAGTTGTTGGAGGGAATCCTGAGGGACAGGATGTACATGTATTTGGAAAGGCAAGGACTGATTCGGGATAGTCAACATGGCTTTGTGTGGGAAATCATGTCTCACAAACTTGATTGTGTTTTTTGAAGAAGTAACAAAGAAGATTGATGAGCAGTAGATGTGATCTATATGGACTTCAGTAAGGCGTTCGACAAGGTTCCCCATGGGAGACTGATTAGCAAGGTTAGATCTCATGGAATACTAGGAGAACTAGCCATTTGGAGTCAGAACTGGCTCAAAGGTAGAAGACAGAGGGTGGTGGTGGAGGGTTGTTTTTCAGACTGGAGGCCTGTGACCAGTGGAGTACCTCAAGGATCGATGCTGGGTCCACTACTTATTGTCTTTTAGGAGGATTTGAGCTATAGGGAGAGGCTGAACAGGCTCGGGCTGTTTTCCCTGGAGCGTTGGAGCCTGAGGGGTGACCTTATAGAGGTTTACAAAATTATGAAGGGCATGGATAGGGTAAATAGGTAAAATCTTTTCCCTGGGGTTGGGGAGTCCAGAACTGCAGGGCATAGGTTTAGGGTGAGAGGGGAAAGATATAAAAGAGACCTAAGGGGCAACCTTTTCACACAGAGGTTGGTACGTGTATAGAATCAGTTGCCAGAGGAAGTGGTGGAGGCTTGTACAATTGCAACATTTAAGAGGCATCTGAATGGGTATGTGAATAGGAAGGGTTTGGAGGGATATGGGCAGGGTGCTGGCAGGTGGGACTAAATTGGGGTGGAATATCTGGTCGGCATGGATGGGTTGGACCGAAGAATTCTGTTTCCATGCTGTACAACTCTATGACTCTAAATGGGGATGTTCACTGATGACTGCACAATATTCAGCACCATTGCAACTCCTCAGATGTTGAAGCAGTCCATGTTCAAATTAAATAAAATCTGGGCAATATCCAGCCTTGGACTGACAAGTGACAAGTAACATTTATGCCACATAAATGCCAGGCTATGACCATCACCAATAAGAGACGTTCTAAACATTGCCCTTGGAAATTCAATGGTGTTATATAATATAAACATTCTTGAAGTTATCATTGATCAGAAACTCACCTGGACTCACTACTATCCTGACTTGGAAATATATAGCCTTCACTGTCACTGGATCAAAATCCTGCAATTCCCTCTCTAATAGCATTGTGGGTTAACCTACAGCACGTGGACTGCAGCTGTTCAAGAAGGCAGTTCACTACCGCCTTCTCAAGGGCAGCTAGGGACTGGCAATAAATGTTGGCCCAGCCAGCAATACCAACATCCGATGAGTGAATTTTAAAAAAAAACTAGCTGAAACTGGTTTTCTTTCATTGAGGCTGAGCTAAATGATGGTATATAAATTGAGATATCTCAGTGCAACATAGCATTTGAATATGATTTGAACAGAGTGCTGGCAGTTTAGTGAGTGAGGCAGTTAAGTGATAAAGTGCTGTTTTGCTCAGCTTTTGCTTTTTTTTTACCCTCTAGGAATTGGTTTTCACGTTTTACTAAAGAGAAAGGCGTATCTGTTTAGTGACTATCTGTTTACATCTGTTCTATTCCCATTATCTGAAGTAACATAAGAGGTAGTAGAGGTTAAAAAACATAAAAAGGGAAATAAATATTTAAATAAGTATTAAAATAATTAATTAAAACACATGAAGGAAGGTAGGGCAGGGAAGTGTTATGGATGCCAGTGTGAGAGCACACATGCAGTAAATGTTTATAGATCAAACAGCTTCAGCGCAGAGTTTATGAGCTGGAAGCCAAACTACACTGCTATACATCAGGGAGAGGGAATATTATCTGGATATTTTGTACCAAGAGGCAGTCATACTCATTAGGATAGGGTCTTCTGACTTGGTCAGTGATCATGGAAAGGAAGGTCATCGAGTCATAGAGATGGGCAGCATGGAAACAGACCCTTTGGTTCAACTCATCCATGCCAACCAGATGTCCTAAATAAATCGAGTCCTATTTGCCAGCACTTGACCCATATCCCTCTAAACCCTTTCTATTCATAAACCCATCCAGATGCTTTTTAAATGTTGTATTTGTACCAGGCTCCAGCACTTCCTCTGGCAGCTCATTCCGTACACACACCACCCTCTACATGAAAAAGTTGCCTCATATGTCCCTTTTAAATTTTTTCCCTCTCACCCTAAACTCGGCCCTCCAGTTCTGTACCCTCCCACCCCAGGGAAAAGACATTGTCTATTTACCTTATCTACGCCCCTCATGATTTTATATACCTCTATAAGGTCACCCCTCAGCCTACGATGCTCCAGAGAAAACAGTCCCAGCCTATTCAGTCTCTCCCTCTAGCTCAAATCCTCCAATCCTGTCAACATCCTTGTAAATCTTTTCTGATCTCTTTCAAGTTTCCCAACATCCTTCCATAAGCAGGGAGACCAGAATTGCATGCAATACTGCGACTATGTGAGACAGGTAATCTCAACTGGAGGTGCAGTGCAGTATATGAGACAGCCTTTACAATTGTTGACCAGATTTGAGGTTCTTTTTGCTTCGTAGGATGAGAGTGGGGCTGCAGTATGAATGAGGTAATGGACAGTGGCCCTGCAGGACTGAAACCCATTTAGTAGGTTCATAGCTCCTTGAAAGTAGAGTCGCAGGTAGATAGGATAGTGAAGAAGGTGTTTGGTATACTTTCCTTTATTGGTCAGAGTATTGAGTACAGGAGTTGGGAGGTCATGTTGCGGCTGTACAGGACATTGGTTAGGCCACTGTTGGAATATCGCGTGCAGTTCTGGTCTCCTTCCTATCGGAAAGATGTTGTGAAACTTGAAAGGGTTCAGAAAAGATTTACAAGGATGTTGCCAGGGTTGGAGGATTTGAGCTATAGGGAGAGGCTGAACAGGCTGGGGCTGTTTTCCCAGGACCGTCGGAGGCTGAGGGGTGACCTTATTGAGGTTTACAAAATCATGGAGGGGCATGGATAGGACAGATAGGCAAAGTCTTTTCCCTGGGGTCAGGGAGTCCAGAACTAGAGGGCATAGGTTAAGGGGTGAGAGGGGAAAGATATAAAAGGGACCTATGGGGAAACATTTTCACATAGAGGGTGGTACGTGTTTGGAATGAGCAGATAGCGGAAGTGGTGGAGCCTGATACAATTGCAACATTTAAGAGGCATTTGGATGGGTATATGTATAGGAAGGGGTTGGAGGGATATGGGCCGGGTGCTGGCGGGTGGGACTAGATTGGGTTGGGATATCTGGTCGACATGGACGGGTTGGACCGAAGGGTCTGTTTCCGTGCTGTACATCTCTATGACTCTATGACTCTAGTGGGTGGAACATAAAGGAGAGTACTGGTAAAGGGGATAGTATAGTGAGGGGGATGGACACTGTTCTGTGAACACAAGACTGTGGGTCCAGACAGCTATGTTGCTTACCCAGTGTCAGGGTTCCTGGCATCTGCTCAGGGCTGGACAGGAATTTGAAGTGGGAGGAGAAGGATCCTGTTACTGCATTTCATGATGATACCAACAGAATAGGTAGGCACTGAATTAAAGAGCAGAGCTTCAAGGGTAATAATTGCTGAATTATTACTTGAGTCACATGTCATATGGCAGAGGGCACATAAACTTTATGCAATGAGTATGTGGCTAAAGGACTAAGAGGACAAGTGAATTCCCTTCATGGGGCACTTACATCATTACTGGAGAAAGTGAAAGCTGCTCTGTTGGCATGGTCGAAATCAGCTTAGTAAGGTCTGGCAAATTACCTGAGACTAAATGGAATTGGGGAACAGATGATAACTGTATGTTAATAAAGGGATAGTTAGGTGAGAACTGGTTGTATATCTGTATATGGGGAACGAGTTATCAGAAGGTTGGAGTTTTGTGACGTGGAAGTTGAAATAAAACTTGGACCAAAGTCTTGTAACCAAAAAATAATTTAGAGAAAACTTCAGAGAGATGGCTGAAAATCCAAAGTTCTGTGACATAATTATCACCCCTGCTTTTACAATGTGAGCTTGATGCCCAGCGGAAGAAAAAAGTAACCATGTGGACTCTTAGGGAGGGGATGGCCTAGTGGTATAATCACTGAACCGTTAATCCAGAATCCCAGGGAATATTCTGGGGACCCGGGTTTGAATCCCGCCACGGCACGTGGAGCAATTTGAATTCAGCAAAAACCTGGAATTAAGAATCTAATGATGACAATGAACCCATTGTCGATTGTTGGCAAAACCCATCTGGTTCACTAATGTCCCTTAGAGAAGGAAACTGCCATCTGGCCTACCATGTGACTCCAGACCCACAGCAGTGAGGTTGACTCTTAACTGGCCTCTGGGCAAATAGCTGAAAATGTGTTGTTGGAAAAGCGTGGTCCTCACTTCCTCTGGGCAAATAGGGATGAGCAATAAATACTGGCCTAGCTAGCAATGTCCTCACCCCATGAATAAATGAAATAAAACTCATGTTGCTTCTTTGCTAAAGCGGAAATAAGTTATGGCCTTAACTCTTTCATTACCATACAAAAGCATGATAAGTAGCATAATCTTTTCTGATTATTAGCTTCCTTGGATTGAATTTATCAATAAGGTGATTTAGTAATTGTTATGATGAGACATGGTCAGATTTTGACAAATTTGGAAAGAGTGAAAATTGTTAGTACATAATGGAATTCAATAGATTGTATGCAAGATGGCAGAAACTTGATTTGGAAATTTCCCAAACTCTGCTGGCATATGAGAAATTGAACTGTGCCAAAATATCATGTTTAAACAGATTTCTAGCTTTGATGTGACTTAAATTTGCAGATAAACACACACTGCTAAGAACAAATGTTGAAAGCACTAAAGTATCCTTGGAAAGCATTTCTTTCGAGCAGCATTTGTGGTGCAAATGCGGCCATCAACCAAATGACAGGACATGGGGGAAATAATGTTAAAAGGTTGGTGTGGCCATCAAAATATAGACCACAGCAACAGTAAATTTGGAAGAGTGAGGGGTGACTCAATTTGAACTCTCTCTGATCCTGAATGGTCTTGACGAGGTAGACATGGAAAGGATATTTCCTCTTGTGGTGAACCCAGAATGAGAGGACACTTTTAAAATTATGGTCACACTTTTAAGGCAGGGATAAGGAGAAATCTGTTTGAACAACTCTGGAACTCCCTGCCTCAGAAAGTAAAAGAAGAAATGGGCATCATTGAATATTTTAGTAACAGAGGTAACTCAGAGAAATGGTCTTGGAAAACACATTCAAAAAGCAGGTAAGTTCAGATGAGACTCAGATACGATGGCGCTGCGAGAGTTCATTCTGAGCAAAGTGGATAGCCAATTGTGGCACAAAAGAAATACATGCTGATAGTGCCCTGCTTATACAGAGACAGGTCACATTGTCAATAGGGCAAGAGTGTACTGGAGGGAGCATGATCGGTGGATAATTGCCACAGAACTAAAGAGTCAGGTAATGAGAAGACATAGTGCCTCATATAAGAAATGAAGAAAAGGGATCAGGAATAAATTATATCGGCTGCACTTGATACTCCTTGAGACTGTTCTACCATTCAAAATGATCAGAGCCAATTTTCTGCATCAACTCCACTTTCCTATATTCCTTGATTTCCCGAGAAAACAAAACTCATTCTAACTTAGGCCTTAAATACACTTAATGATGGACAACCATCTGGGCCATTCACAACTCCTTGAGTGAACACGTCTCCTCATCTCTGTCCTAAAAGATCAACCCCATATCTTGACCATGATCCTATGTTTCAGATTTTCCAGCCAGGAGAAACAATATCTGTGTTTACGACACCTTGTCAAGCCCCTTCAGATTCTTGTACAATTTGATGTGATCGCCTCATTCTTTAAGGACAGTATAGGTCCAATTTACCTTTCTTCAATCCAGGAACTGACTATTGAATCTTTACTGTGCCACCTCCAATATCCTTCCTTAAATATGGACATCCAAACAGCACTCTAGATGTGGCCTCGCCAAAGCCTGTACAATTGTGACAAGATTTATTTATTTCTGCACATCAATCCCCCTGTATTAAAGATCAACATGCCATTTGCCTTTCTGGTTGTATGCTAACTTTCTATCTACCTTTTATAAGTATACTCAAATTTCTCTGAAGATCAACATTTACAAATGCCATTTCTTCAAAAAAAAATCTGCTCTTCCTTTCTTACAACTGAAGTGAATAATTCACACTTTCCCATTTTATATTCCATCTTCTGTCTTGTTGCCTGCACATTTAATCTTGATAACATCTTTCTATCCTCCTCACAGATTATGGTCCCACCTAGCTTTGTACTGTCAGCAGACTTCAATACATCACCCTTGGTCTCATGTTCTCGATCTTTAAGTCCCCAGACCTCGTAGCACACCACAAGGCACAGCCTGCCACCTTGAAAATGCCTTTTTAACTAACTGAATCTCAGCTTCCTGGCTTTTAATGAAAATTCTATCCATGCAATTACCCCAAATCCCATGAATACTTAACTTGCATCATAACCTTCTGTGTATAGCTTATTGATAATTTTGCGGATATCCAAGCATCTACCGGTATCCCTTTGTGTACTTTACTAGTTACATCCTTAAAAAACTCTAATAATCACAAACTATGATTTTCCTTTCACGAAGCATTATGGCTTGTTCAAATTATGCCTTTAATTTTCTAAGTGCGTTGTCATAACTTCCTTAACAGTAGGTTTCAGCATGTTTGAATGACTGACGTCTGGGTAACTGTCCTATAGTTCCCTGTCCTCTGTTCCCTATCTTTTGGTCTCATTTCTCAAACAGCAGTATTAGATTTCTGAACATTAAATCCACTGTGATCATTTTGGAATCTCAGAAATATTGTCATATCATAGCAAATGCATCCAATGTCTCTGCAGCCAACTCTCTTAGGATGAAAGATGTCAGATCCTGGGCAATGTTTGGCTTTTAGTTGTTTAAATTTGTCCAAAGTTTTTTCTCTGTTGTTATCAATTACCTTGAGTTCCTCAACCTTATTAACTTTGAGGTTATGCTCAATGTAATTTGGGATAGAGATAAGTTACCATGTGAGAGACAGGAGATAGTATTTTTGTGACTACTTTTAGTGCTAAGTAAATGGATGAGAAAACTGAGAAAGTTAACATTTGGTTAGTCGAACATTGCAAAAAAAAGGTGAAGATTCTCAATGAGTGTATTTGTTTTGGCAATGCAATGTAGCAGGTGCTGCATTCAAATAGAACAGGCATCCAGAGGCTTGTGATGAGTCAGGATAGGCAAAATAATTGGAAGTGAACATGTAGAGAACAAGTGTTATCTAGACAGCAAAGGCTTGACAATCAGATAGAGAGGCGAGTACCAGAAGCATTCAAAGGAAAGCAGTTAAACGAGAGATGTAGGTGGCAACTAGTAATTATGACGTTGTAAAAATCTCAAAGACACAGGCAGCTGAGGAGTTTGAAAATAATTACAACTTACAGGAGATTTGTGAAAGACAAGGAAGACAAGAATGACTAAGAGGTTGTCTTGAGTGTCAGAGATATGTGGGAAGTTAGGTAATGGGGCCAATATTATGGAAGTAAGATATAGAGAGAAAATGTCTGTCTCCATACATCTAATGAGATGAGGCAACAGTCTGTAGCCTTGATAGAGGGGGGCAGAGAAACTGATAGCAGCTAAAGAAGGGCTGTGTGCAGAGTTTCTGTCAAGTTTGATGGCTGGATCCCATTATTATTTTCTTTCTTTTCCTGCTCTGAAACCAGACGAGTTGGTAGGTGGGAAGACCTCTCGCAGGAGGCCACAGCTGAGTACGCTTGCCAGGCTTTATTTCTGGAGCGATTGATTTGAAAAGTGGGAAAGTTATGCGAAAACCTGTCTTAAACCTTGTTTAGACCACATTTTGATTACTGTGACAGTTCTGGTCACTGTATTTTCAGAACGACATGCAAGCAATATGGAGAGTGCAGAGAAGCTTTATAAGGATGATACCAGTAATGTATTTATGTATTAGGAAAACATGAGGAAGCTTTCCTGTAAATAAGGCTGACTGAGAGTCCTAGTGGAGATATTTAAAACTATGAAAGAGCAGTTTGAGCAGGGTGGGGGGGGAATATTTCCTTGTGTGGAAAAGAACATAACTAGAAGGCATCAATGCTAGAGGCCATTAATCCCTGAAAGTTGCCACCCAGGTGGATAGTGCTGTTAAGAAGGCATAAGGTGTGTTAAGTTTCATTGGTAGAGGGATTGAGTTCCAGAGCCGCAATATTATGCTGTAATTATACAAAACGCTCGTGTGGCTACACTTGGAATATTGTGTACAGTTCTGGTCCCCATATTTTAGGAAGGATGTGGAAGCATTGGAAAAGGTGCAGAGGAGATTTACCAGGATGTTGCCTGGTCTGGAGGGAAGGTCTTATGAGGAAAGGCTGAGAGACTTGAACCTGTTCTCATTGGCAAGAAGAAGGCTAAGAGGGGATTTGATAGAGACATACAAGATCAGAATATTAGATAGGGTAAACAGTGAAAATCTTTTTCCTAGGATGATGGTGTCAGCGTGTACGAAGGGGCATAACTACAAATTGAGGGGTGATAGATTTAAGACAGATGTCAGAGGCAGGTTCTTTACTCAGACAGTGGTAAGGGCGAGGAATGCCCTACCTGCCAATGTAGTCAACTCAGCCACATTAGGGAGATTTAAACAATCCTTAGATAAACACATGGATGATTTTGGGATAGTGTAGGGAGACGAGCTGAGAATAGTTCACAGGTTGGCACAAGACTGAGGGCCAAACGGCCTGTGCTGCGCTGTATTGTTCTACGTTCTAATGCAAGAGGTCACCGGGGAAATAAGCAGGAGCTTGAGAATGTGGAGCCCATTACCACTGGCAGGGCCTGAAGGAAACAAAATAGATTTGAATAATTATTTTTGTGAAACAACTTGTGTACAGCTGAAAAAAGTCACATTCGGTGAAACTTTTCAACTTGCACTCATCAGGACAAATCACAAGCAATATGAAAGTAAAAGTAATACAGTTAAGGGAGTACCAGACAAGCTTGAGTGAGAAGGGGATCAAATTGTTGTGATTGTAAAGTTGAATGAGGGCAGATAGGAAGAATTTCAAGTACAATGATGTTATCTGTTTGGGCTGAATGACCTGTTTCTGTGACACATTCAATGCATTCAGTGAACCAGGAGGGGTGAAGATCAGACTATGGAGTTTGGGTTGTAGCAGTGGGAGGTCAGCCAAAACCACAGATACGTTTTGAGCACCCCATGATCAATGGATGCTTACTATGGGCTGCACTAACCTTTTTTACTCCGTGAAACCCCATTCAGAAACAAATGAGTTTGATAGCTCTTTGTTCACAACTGCTTTACAGCTCTTGATTTATAACTTTCTGTCTCAAAGTGGTTCCTGAGATGACTTTTCTGAAGAATATTCATTGGGCTTGAAACATCAACTCTGTTTCTCGTCCCACAGCTATGGCCAGGCCTGCTGAGTTTCTTCCTGCAATCTGATTTTATCCTAAGATGACTGCTGCCTGTTTGTTAGAGAGTCAGAAGTCACATGATGTCAGGTTATAGTCCAACAGGTTTATATGAAATCATATACGCTTTGGGAGTGCAGGTCCTTCGAGGGGACTGCACCTGACGAAGGGGCTGCACTCCAAAAGCTTGTGTGATTTCAAATAACCCTGGTGTTGTGTGACTTCTGACTTTGTCCAACCCAGTCCCACTCTGGCACCTCCACATTATGTTTTTATAGAAGACACACAGATAAAGGATCACTCATTGCATAGCCCATGTGGCAGACTTTAACCACCACAGCAGGGGCAGACCCCCACACCGTGGTTAAATTTCACACCGGGGTCAGACCCCCACACCGGAGTCAGACCCCCACACTGGTGTCAGACCCCCCACACGGGGGTTAAACCCCCACACCAGGGTCAGTCCCCACACCGGGGTCAGACCCCCACACCGGGGTTAAACCCCCACACCAGGGTCAGACCACCACACAGGGGTCAGAATTCCACACCGGGGTCAAACCACCACAACAAGATCAGGCCTCCACACCAGGGTCAGACCACCATACTGGGGTCAGACTTCCACAGCAGGGTCAGGGCCCTACACGAGGGTCAGACCCCCACCCGCGGTTAAACCCCCACGCAGGGTTCAGACCACCACACCGAGGTTAAACCACCACAGCAGGGTCAGACCCCCACACTGGGGTCAGACCTCCAAACTGGGGTCAAACTCCACACCGGGGTCAGACTCCCACACCGGGGTTAAACCCCCACACAGGGTTCAGACCACCACAGCAGGGACAGACCCCCACACCGTGGTTAAATTCCACACCGGGGTCAGACCCCCACACTGGTGTCAGACCCCCACACGGGGGTTAAACCCCCACACCAGGGTCAGTCCACACCGGGGTCAGACACCCACATCGGGGTTAAACCACACACCGCGGTCAGACTTTCACACCGGGGTCAGACCACCACACTGGGGTTAGACCCCCACACTGGGGTCAGACCCTTACATCGGGGTTAAACCCCCACACTGGGGTCAGACCCCCACAACGGGGTTAAACCCCTACACCAAGGTCAGTCCCCCACACCGGGGTCAGACCCTCACATCGGAGTCAGACTTCCACACTGGGGTCGGACCATCACACCGGGGTTAAACCCCCACACCAGGGTCAGACCCCCACACCGGGGTTAAACCCCCACACCAGGGTCAGACCCTCACATCGGGGTCAGACTTCCACACTGGGGTCAGACCCCCACACGGGGGTTAAACCCCAACACCAGGGTCAGTCCCCCACACCGGGGTTAAACCCCCACACCAGGGTCAGACCCCCACATCGGGGTCAGACTTCCACACTGGGGTCAGACCATCACACCGGGGTTAAACCCCCACACCAGGGTCAGACCCTCACATCGGGGTCAGACCTCCACACTGGGGTCGGACCATCACCCCAGGGTTAAACCCCCACACCAGGGTCAGACCCCCACACCGGGGTTAAACTTCCCACACCAGGGTCAGACCCCCACATCAGGGTCAGACTTCCACACTGGGGTCAGATCATCACCCCAGGGTTAAACCCCCACACCAGGGTCAGACCCCCACATCGGGGTAATCCTCCATACTGGGATAAGACCTCCACTCTGGGAGACCAGTATTCCAGGCTGCAGGCCTTTATCACCATTCTGGGCTGTTTGAAGCCACCTCTGTGCTGGTCCTAGGGTGGGGGAAATTGCCTGCCACATAAGTCCTTAAACGTAAATAAGGTACCATAATAATAGGAAACATTAAAAAAGGAAAAGTAAAGCAGGCGGAGTAGAGGAGCTCTGGGCTCCTGCACTGAGGAGATTAGAGTGGTGCTGGAAAAGCACAGCAGGTCAGGCAGCATCTGAGGAGCAGGAAAATCGACGTTTCAAGCAAAAGCCAAGGGCTCTTCCAAGGGCTTTTGCCTGAAATGTCGATTTTTCCTGCTCCTCGGATGTTGCCTGACCTGTGCTTTTCCAACACCACTCTAATCTAGACTCTAATCTCCAGCATCTGCAGTACCCACTTTCGCCATCCGACACTGAGGAGTCTGCCAATTGTGTTGCTTCTCTCCCACCATCTTGGATGAGGGAGCAGATCCTTGTGGATGTCATATCAGTCAAGCGAACTGCTTTATCCTGGATGGTGTCAAGCTTCTCGAGGGTTTTTGACAATGTACCCACCTAGGCAATTGGGGATTATTCCATCATGCTCCTGACTTGTGCCTTACAGATGGTGACCAAGCTTTGGGGAGTCAGTTGGTGAGTTATTCACCACAGTGTTCCTAGCCTTTAACTTGCTCTTATGGTCACTGTATTTATATGGAGAGTCAAGTTCAGTTCCTGGTCAATAGAAACTCTCAGGAGTTTAATAGTGGGCTGTCAGTGATGAGTAATACCATTGAATGTTCAGGGGTAGTGATTAGATTGTCTCTTATTGCAGTTAGTCATTACTTGACATTTGGGTGGCACGGTAGTTCAGTGGTTAGCACTGTTGCCTCATAGTACCAGGGTCCCAGGTTCGATTCCAGCCTTGGGTAACTGTTGTGTGGCATTTGCACATTCTCCCCTGTGTCTGTGTGGGCTTTCACTGGGTGCTCTGGTTTCCTCCCACAGTCCAAAGATATGCAGGTCAGGTGAATTGGCCATGCTAAACTGCCCGTAGTGTTAGGTGCTTTAGTCTGAGGGAAATGGGACTGGGTGGATTACTCTTCAGAGGGTCAGTGCGAACTTGTTGGCCCTCCACACTGTAGGGCATCAATCTAATTTGTGTGGTCTGAATACTACGTGCCATTTTTCAGCTCAAGCCTTAATATGTCCAAACTTCATGCATTTGAAAATTGACTGTTTCAGTATCCGTGAGTCATGAATGGTGCTGAACACCATTGGGTCAGTTTTACAGTTTCTTAATACAGATGTTTTCATTTACCTAGCTTTAAAAAAAAAATTAACTCTTCCAAACTAAAAGTTCAGAGAATGCATTTGTGTTCTTGTCATAGTCATGAGACCTCTGTTATAATTTGCTTTCACTTTATGAGAAATAGACACTCAAACAAATTACATGAAACACTGGAATTATAAAATTATAGGTTCCCAACCCTCTTGTTCTTTATCAGGAGTCCATGCTTTGGTTTATGACCAGCTACCATGCCCAGTGAAGTCTGCAAAAAGGAACTGTACAGAATAAATGTCCAGAGGTGTATTTTCCAATGTAGGCAAAATCTCTCCCAAAATATTGAAAGTGGTTAAAGCACACTCTCAGAACAAACATGCATCAGGCTTTCCATGAGCTTGGCCAGTAACTCTACAGTTTGACTGCTTCGGGGCTTTCTAATCAGTTTCATTCATCACTAACTCCTTTCTGTACTCTTGTCTTTTTTATCTTGCTATGCTCCACAAGTTCAGGAAACATATGCACAGGCTGTAGAAGGCAAAATTCCAGGTAAAATTCCTGATTGCTTGAATATTCAAATCCCTGATCTGACAGCTCCACTGAAATTCTATGCTAGTCTCAGAGTGTACTTTGGTAAAATTCAGAAATGGACAAGATAAATTTCATTTCCTTACATGTCAGAGGTTTTGGGGGCATTTAGCCATCTTCACCATGACAATCTGAACACTACCACAATGTTCCTACTTTGCCCTTCCATTCCACAAGCTTCATACTTAAAATTCTATCTATGAAGTGAAGAACACTGTGGTTAAAACTGTAGAGAATTGATGGATAGCTACAGAAGTATTATGTGCAGTATATCTAAGTCTATCTTCAAGTGAAACGGGTACAATATAAACAAAGAAAAACTAAAATTGGCAAATATAGAAACTAAAAGTGTGTTTAAGAAATCAACACTTACAGATTTGTTTGGGAATAATTAGAATGGGTAAGCAATAAACAGAAACAGATTATTAAAGAGATTGAGTGTCAGGAGACCAAGGAAGGGATTGTGTCAAAAGATATAAAATATAATGTGAAAAAAATTCTATAACAGTGAGAGGTAGTCAGGGATGAAGTGAAAATCTTTAGGGATCAGAACAAAACAGAAAATAAGGATAAACATGAAAAATGGCTATGTGTTGAAGTTTGATTTTACCAAGAAAGATATGAACACTAGACCATCCGTCATCAAATGCACATCGTCTGTGCTTTGGGGCTTTGACATAGCAAAGCAGAAAGCCTAGAGAGTATCAAGGGTATGAAAGCTAATAATTTCTTACTCAGATGAATTATACCCCAGTTCATTTGGAAAGACAGAGAGAAAACTGGTCATGTTGAGGGGATCATTGAAATTAGGGATATTATGAGCACTGAAACAAACAAATGTCTTTCCTGTAATCAACTTGCTTACTTGATGTGAAACTGGCAAGTGTAAATCATAAGAAAAATAGTTAATGTTAGAAATGTTGAAATTTCACAAAAAACACTTGTAAAGGAAAAAAGGATGAGGCTTAAATATAACTTGAATTCTGAAGAATTCCTCCCCCAGAATATTATCCTGTATTATATTTCACAAATGGTTGTACATTTTCAGAACTTTTTTTGTCTCTAGTTCTGGAAATTACAGATCTATAAGCCAGTCCTCAATAATTGTAAAACTAATGGAACAATAATCCAAACTGCAGTGGAAGTCTTTTTTGATCTGTATATAAATAACATAATAAATGACAGCTCATGCATCTTCAAAAGAGATAAGTCTTATCTAGTGAGCCGCATGGACTTTTATTATGAGGTGACAATCCAAAATATTATGAAGTAGACTTCCAAAAGGCTTTTGATAAATTGCCAAGTGGAAGACTCACACAAACAAAGCTCAAGACTTTTCAAAAGTATCTCATGAAAACATTTCTTATGGGTTGTAGCTTCTCCCATATAAAACCCTCCGTGAGCTTGAGACCATCCAAATGTATGAAGTCCTATACATCCTTTACACATATACTCACTAGCTTACACTAGCTCCTGGTAATGCAACTGATTGATTTTAAAATTCTTATCTAGTTGTAAAATCCCTTGATTGCCTCATTCTTTCCCTATCAATGCAATCTCCCCCAGCTCCAAATTCTCCAAAATGTATATGCTCATTTAGTTCTTGCTATTGAATATGTTCAGTTGTAATTGCTTGATCATTCATCACCTTCTCTTCAGCTGCCTAGGTCCTAAGCTCCAAAAATCTCTCCCTATCCCTCTCTGCCTAACAACACCGCTCTTCCCTCCTTAAGCACACTCCTTTTAATCTACCACTTTGATCAAAATATTGATCATCTACCCTAATATCTCCTTACATACCTCAGTGTCAAATATTGCTTTGTAATGCTCGTGTGAAGTCCCTTGGTACATGTATTGCATTAAAGACACTATGTACACATAATAAATATAAATAAATATGGAGAAACTGAAAACTGATCTATTTTAGATGAGGAAGGCTTCAATGGTTCAACTCATGTTGATGCTACTTAGTCTGGTAAGGCCTATCAGAACAAAAGGGGTGAAAACTCCCTTAGCTCCATAGAGACTGGTAAAGTCAGCCTTTATTTACATATATATAGTATATGACACTGACCCAGCTAGCTCAGAGCCTGCTCCTAGACTGAACAGAATCTTTGACACTCCTGTTTACGTCTGTCAGCCCGGGGTCCTTATTGGACCAGATTAACAGCCCCAATCGGGGAACTCATATGCTATGAGGTCCACCTGGCTGACCTTGTTACAATCATTATAATCGTAACAGGGCACATGATCCTAAAATTAGGTCCTTCCCCTGCCAAGAATGAAATCAGGAAGTCATTTTTACACAAAAAAGTAGTAAAATGTGAAACACTGTCCCTCAAAGGATGTTGAATGTTGGATTGATTTGAAATTGTTAAAACTGAGAAGAACAGATTGTTATTGGATTAGATACTGAGGGAATTGGAGATGGAATTCCATACCAAGAATTGTGGAATATGAGCCAAGCCCTTTTGCAGTTTCTGGAGTGTCCACTTGACTCATGACCAACTGACATCACTCAGGATTCTCTTTTGTTTTCAAGCAAGAGGAGGTTTCTGTGTTCAGTTTCCATTGCAATCCGAGTGGAATGCTGGAGGAGCATTGGTGCTGAAGAGAAAACCCATCTCAATTCTTAGGGACACCAGCACAGTTGTTTCTTCTGAAGGAGAGTCACAAGAATATTTCCATAGATGCAACCAAGGCTGCTGAGCTGTGTTAGCACTTTCTGTTTTTATTTCAGAACTCTAGCATCTGCTTTTTGTTTTGTTTTTATACCACTCATGTTTTTCCATTCTTCCCTGACTGTTACCCTCATCCGCTGATATTTTCTCAGACAGCAAATGTGGGTAATGGAGGACTGAGGTGGAGATGCCCTGTTGGATGCTGACCCTTCCAGTTTCTAAGGAATGTAAGACTGAAACTGAGACAGGAAACAAAATAAACACAGAGAAAACTGGATAAACTCAACAGGTCCAGCAGCATCTTTGGTGAGAGAAAGAGAGTTATCATTTTGAGTTCAGTTTGACTTTTCTTCAGAACTGTTTTTTTCCCTTTTATTAGGAACTAAAACTTCTGGGGAGAGTGGAAATGGTTGAAACCAAAGAAAAAACATGCAGAGCAATCAGGGATCAGATGATGATCCCAGTGTTGCAGTTCAGGCAGGTTTGGGAAGATAGAGGTTCATTCCAGAAGCTGAGAAATGGGAAATATACAGTTGTTGTAGCTATTTCTTTAATGGTGGATCTGTGCCAACCAGACACTGCTGAGATGAACTGTTCTTAGCCACTTCTCAGTTGTGAGCAGAGTTGAAGGTGTCCTGCAGATGGGTTTGATTTTTGGTTGTGAATTACTACTGGCTGGAGATCAGACTTAATCTGAGAAGCAAAGGAGCTGTACCTCTTTGCAAAGAAGAAAGAATGTAAAAATATTTCATAACAGATTTATGATGTATAGTCTGAGTCAATAGCTGGGCCAATTCATAAAAAAAAATCTGAATATGTCACATAAAGTGTAATTTATTGTTAGTTTTGTGCATGAACAGTTGGGAGAGACCCCATTCTGAGTTAGAATCAGTTAGAGTGACTTTGTGTATCTGCGAATTGGGGGAAAAGGTGATTTTTGCTTTTTGCTGTTTTTGTTTTATAGTCTTTAAGGACTATATTCTATAGTAACAAGGATCAGGGAATAAATGACGCAGATTACTTGATACAATTAGATATTAAGCATCTTCCAAAAGATGTAAGTCATGGCAGGAGTGCTCCTGTGGTGTGTGCTCCTCTTGCTCTCTGTGGGAAGCCGGGAAGATTTCCAGTTCCCGGGGCCAGAAGTGTCTCCAGCTGCAGCCTTGAAACCTGGGTCTTGGAGACACTGTGAACTATCCACAAGACAATATTGTGGCTAGTACATATAGAGTAGTGATCACACCACAGGCTATGAGTTCACAGAGAGGAAGGGGCGACCATCAGGAAGGGTAATTGGACTAGGCAGGAATCCCCGTGACTAGTCCCCTGCAAAACAGAGATGCCACTTTGGACAATGTTGAAAGGAATAGCCTCCCAGGACAAAGTAGCAACAGCCAAGTTCGTTGTACCACTGTTGGCTCTGCTGCACAAGGGAGTGAAAAGAGTGGAAATGCCATAGTTGTAGGGGATTCAATTGTAAGCAGAACAGCCAGGCACTTCTGTGGCTGCAAACAAGACTCCAGGAGGGTATGGTGCTAGAGTCAAGAATGTCTCAGACTGGCGACAGGGCATCCTGAAGGGGGTAGGGGAACAGCTAGTGGTCATTGTACACATTGGTACAAATGACATTGGTGAAAAAAAGAGATGAGGTCCCTAAAATCAAAATATTTGGAGTCAGGAAGTATGTTGAAAATTAGGACCTGCAGTAGAGTGGTGCTGGAAAAACACAGCAGTTCAGGCAGCATCCGAGGAGCAGGACCTGAACTGCTGTGCTTTTCCAGCACCACTCTATTCCAGAATCTGGTTTCCAGCATCTGCAGTTATTGTTTTTACCTTGAAAATTAGGACCTCAAAGGTAGTGATCTCAGGATTACTACTGGTGCTTCGTCCTGGACAGTGTATAAATAGCAGGATGTATCTGATGAATACAACTGAAGAGATGGGGTGGGGGGTGGCAGAGAAAGGTTTCAGAATATAGTACTAGGGCATTGGAACTAGTTCTGGGAGAAGTGTGATCAGTACAAACTGGACAATCTACACCTGAGCAAGACTAGGACTGATATCCTGGTGTATTACTGTGGTGCAGGGTTACATTGTACTTTGCTCAAAAACTGCATGCATTCATGTAGAACTCTGAGCTCAAAAACTGCATGAATTTATGTAGAACTCCGTTATCTCACTTTTTAGATTAGAATCAATCTAAACATCATGCCATAGACAGGGAACACAGGGGGCTAACACCTTCAACATATTGTGTAGCTATCACCATTGTTAACAGCTAACCCGAGAATGCAACTTTTTAAAAAAAAAGGTTTTGTGATTTCCACATGAAAGAAGTGAAACTATCACTGTATTCTAACATATGAAAGGCTTAACAGACAATCAATTTTTCAATGTATAATTTCAGTTACATCACACTGTAAATTTTTGCTCTAAATTCTGTGTGCTAGGATTGAGCCCTCCACTACCACCTGATGAAGGAGCATCGCTCTGAAAGCTCGTGTGCTTCCAATTAAATCTGTTGGACTATAACCTGGTGTTGTGTGATTTTTAACTTTGTACACCCCAGTCCAACACCGGCATCTCCAAATCATACCTTGAAGAAGTTCTCCTCCTCTCTCTCTACAAAGATCTCAGTGAGTCCCTCTCTCATTGTACTCCCAAGTCCTCTCCTCTGCCACCATTCTTGATTACGGGCTTCAGCCTGAAATGTCGATTTTCCTGCTCCTCAGATGTTGTCTGACCTGCTGTGCTTTTCCAGCAACACACTCTCGACTCTGATCTCCAGCATCTGCAGACCTCACTGTCTCCCAGAGAGAAATTGTTCTCATTGGCAGAAGGACCAAGAACCAGAGGGCACTGATTTAAGGTTCAATTCGAGCCAAGACCAAGATCTAAATGACTTGTTATACAATTGAGAATCACCAGAGTTGACAACAACATGATATCATTCCAAAAAGCAAAACAAACTATGAGAAACTTGTAGGAGAAAGTGCCTGAAACGCCGATTCTCCTGCTCTTTGGATGCTGCCTGACCGGCTATGCTTTTCCAGCACCACACTTATGACAGACTTTATTCATTTCCTTGAGATATTCCACCCATAATGCTCCTACCAAATGGTTCATATCTTCCATCTTGTCCATCCTATTTGTGAATGAATGTATGCATGTTTGGATTTAAATGGAGTTTCTTGAAGTTCGAAGATTACTAACTATTGATCCATGTGGCCATATGTTAGAGGATAAGTTTGATGTTATAAATACATTTTAGTTTTCTTGTTCATTGATGAAACAGAGTGTAAATTTTAGATACAGACACTGTCAGTCATTAACCATTGGAGAGACTAAATTGGCATATTTCTTATTTGTAATGACTTGTGGAATATTGAGATTTGACTTCCATCAAGGTTATTCCACAACAAAAAGATAGAAGCACCACATGATCCCTGCAGTATTTCAACTTAAATAAGTATACAAGCAAGTGAAAGCAGAGCTGGCTAAGGTGCACTAGCAAATTAGGCTCAGTAGATCAACTGGGATGCAGTGACACACATTTACAGGGTATTTCAGAAGACACAGAATCGGTACTTTCCAAAAAGAAATAAAAATACCAAGGGGAAGATCCACCAATTGTGGTTAACTACAAAAGTTAAAGATAACGTCAAACTTTAAGAAGAAAAAGGTACAACTACACAGATGGTGGCAGTTCAGAATATTGGCCTGAATTTTTAAAAAGATTAAATAATTAATAATGAGGGAAATAGTAGAGTACGAGAGAAAGTTAACCAGTGGTATAAAAACAGATAATAAGTGTTTCTATGGATAAGTGAAAAGGAAAAGAGTTAATCATGTGTGTACTGGTTTTTTAGAAAGTGGATCTCATGAATTAATGATGGAAAATAAGGAGATGGCAGGTAAATTGATCAGGTATTTTGTACTGTCTTGCAATATAGAAAAACAAGCAATATTCCAGAAGCAGTGATAAATCAGGAAATGGAAGGCAGGGAGAACATTTCCTGATGACACAAAGAAAAGTGGGAAAGGATATAAGGTGTGGGGAGGATATAAAGGGATAGGTTTATGAGTGGGGAAAGATTTGATAAATGGAGTACAATGTGGCACAATGGAAAATATGCATTTTGGCAGGAAAGATAAAAAAGAAGTTTGTTATCTAAATAGTGAGAGATTGCAGGGCCCTAAGGTTGAAGGGATCTGGTATCCTATATTTGCAAATGGCTAGTATACAGGAATGATGTATATGCTTTGGAAGCAGTTCAGAGCAGGTTTATCAGACCAAAAGCTGGAATGGGTGAGTTGTTTTATGAAGAAAGGGTGGACACGCTAGGCTTCTGTCTCTCAGGGCTTAGTAGAGTAAGAGGTGTCTTGATTGAAACATGTAAGATCCTGAGGGGGCTATGAGAGAATCTAGAACTGGAGGAGGAGTCATTGTTTCTAAATAAAGGATCACCCATTTCATATTGAAAAAGCCTTTCTGTTCTGGCAGCGTGCTGTGAATCTTTGGTACTCTATTTTTGAAAAGGTGGTGGAAGACGTGCCCCTGAATATATTTTAAGACAGAGTATAGTGATTGTAACGAGGTCAGCCAACTAGACATCATAGAAAAGGAGTTTTCTGATTGGGGCAATAAATCTGGTCCAAACAGGGAGCCCTGGTTGACATAAAAGAATAAATGGGCAGAAGTGGATACTGCAGATGTTAGAGATTAGAGTCAAGATAAGAGTGGTGCTGGAAAAGCACAGCAGGTCAGGCAGCATCCAGGAGCAGGAGAATTGACATTTCGGGCATAAGCCCTTCTTCAAGAATGATGATCTCATCACGATGAAGGGCTTATGCCCAAAACATCGTTTCTCCTGCTCCTCATATGCTGCCTGACCTGCTACGCTTTTCCAGGACCACATTCTCGGCTCTGATCTCCAGCATCTGCAGTCCTCACTTTCTCCTAGTCCCATAAAAGGATAAATGTCAGGGATATTGAGAGGCTAAAAGCCTGACTCAGTGAGAAGCACTGCTGTTGTCAGAAACTTTTCCTGAGGCGCCTGAAATAAAAATCTTTAAGGAATTGAATGACATGATTAAGCAATATTACGACCCCAAGTCTCCTTTAGTTCCGAGACGCTATCACCATTACTTGGCAATGTGAGAACCAGAGGAATCCCTATTGGGTATTTTTAACTATGTTAAGATGACAGGGAGAAACCTGTGAATTTGGTTTAGCCCTTAATGAGACTGTCTAGTATGCGGGATTGATGGTGTGCCTATCCAAAACCACCTGCTAGCTGAACTCCACCAGTGCCATCCTGGGGTGTCTAAAATGAAGCTGGTAGTGAGGAGTTATGTTTCATGGCTAGGCCTAGATACAGACATAACTGTATTGGAAGAACAGCGCCCAGTGTGCCAACAGGTCAAACATTACCACCGGCAGCTTCCCCACATCCAAGAGAATGGCCGGCTAAACATTGGCCTTGGTTGTATGTTGACTATGTAGGTTCTTTCATGGGTTCAATGTTCTTACTCATTGGAGATGCCCACTCCAAGTGGTTGGACATGCATAGAGTCTATTCACCAAACACAGAGACAATGATAGAAAATGTTCGCACATCTTCTGCAACACACAGAATCCAAAGGTATTGGCCACAGGCAATGGGCCATTGTTTACCAGCAAGGACTTCAGCAACTTCCCAAAATCAAATGGAATTCAACATATTAGGGCAGTTCCATACCAGCCATCATCCTATGGCCTGGCAAAAAGAACCGGAGTTTGAAGGTTGAACTGAAGAAACAGTTTGATTTTAGGACCACTCCACATACAGCTACAGGGAGAACACCGGGTAAAGTTGCTAATGGGTTGATTCACCCTCTCCATCAAACATTGTCAAGTCCTCTGAATCAGAGATGGACATAATGGAAGTAGCTGCCTTGACGTTTCTGCCTCTGGACGAAGAAAGTAAAAGTCTACTGAGGCGCTGCAGGTGATAGAGGTGACTTCCTGTTCATTACACAGCTCCCTTTTTATATTCTGAATTGGAGGAACCTGACACAATGTTAAACCCCCTAGGAAGCTCTCAAAGGAATCAGACTGGCCTGTGTCTCTGCACTCAGAGGGGGAGGGATCTCATGATTGTAACGAGGTCAGCCAGCTGGACCTCATAGAATATGAGTTCCAAGATTGGGGCTGTTAATCTGGTCCAATCAGTGACTCCTGGCTGATGTAAAAGGATAAATGTCAGGCATATTGAGATGCTGAATGCCTGACTCAGTTGGCGGCAATACTATTGTGAACGGATATGCATTTGTAAATAAAGGATGATTGGTGATGGGATGCCTGCCTCTGAACAGTTATTTCACAGAGGTAGGTAGATTCTTGCTAAGCAAAGGACCGCAAGTTTATTGGGGTAAGACAGGAATGTGGGGTAATCAGATCAGTTATTATTGAATGGCCGTGCAGACTTGAGGAGCCCAGTGACCCATATCTGATCCTAATTTGTATATTTATATCTACTTTTTGGGAAGTCACATCTCAATTACACTGGACCAAAGGCCTCAAAATCTCTCCTCAACAGAAGGGCTGCCAGAAATATCCTTTTATAGAGAGGATGATTAACAAATGGAATGGATGACCAGGCCATTGTTGTTGGAATGAGGAGTTGACATCATGGATAAAATCAAATGGGTTGAAGGCACCAGTGTTGAGAATTTAAGCTAGTTGCTTGGTTTAAAGGTAAGATGTTGTGAAACTTGAAAGGGTTCAGAAAAGATTTACAAGTATCTTGCCATGGTTGGAGGATTCAAGCTATAGGGAGAGGCTGAATGGGCTGGGGATTCTTTCCCTTGAGTGTTGAAGGCTGAGGGGAGACTTTTTAAAAGTTTATAAAATCATTTGGGACATGGATATGGTGGAAAGCCAAGGTCTTTTCCCCAGGGTAGGGGAGTCCAAAACTAGAGGGCAATGGGTTTAAGGTGAGAGGGGCCAGGTTTAAAAGGGTCCTAAGGGGCAACTTTCTCACGCAGAGGGTGGTGCATGTATGGAATGAACTGCCAGAGGAAGTGGTGGAGACTGGTATAATTACAACATTTAAAAGGCATCTGGATGGGTATATGAATAGGAAAGGTTTAGAGTGATATGGGCCAAATGCTATCTGGTATCTGGTTGGCATGGACAAGCTAGACTGAAGGATCTGTTTCTCTCCTGTACGTCTCCATGACTTTTTTGTTCTGTTCCACCTTAAGGCAATCTACAAAGGAATTTCCATATTCAGTTCCCTACAACTTCAATCCTGTACGTCTCTATAACAGACATAGAGAAGTAAATGTGAAAGCCTTTAGGAGGAGTCAACAACTGCATCGTCATGACAGGTGTGTAGGAGGATTCACAGAGATTACGAGGCACAGCTTTGGCAAAGCATCAGAATAAACAGATGCTGAAGGGGAAGAAATGGAGCAGTTGACGTGTCTTTCAAAGTGTGTTTAGCAGCTCTAATAGTTGTTTTACAGAAATTAGAAGTCAAGGTAACATTGATTCTGAATGTCTCTGACTGACTTCACTAGAAACACAGCATTTTTATGATTTGGTGGTGCTGGTGTTGGACTGGGGTATACAAAATTTGAAATCACACAACATCAGGTTAAAGTCCAACAGGTTTATCTGGAAGCACTAGTTTTTGAAGCGCTGCTCCTTCATCAGGTGGTTGACAGCAGAACAACATGTTCAATAACCCTCAGATACAACTGTAGATGTGGTGACATTGCAGAGTAAGCTATGAAATGTTCCATGTCAACCTGAATAATACTACCTGCTTCACATGCTGTTGGAAATGTCAGTTTTTGGGCCAAGGCAAACAACATCATTACTTGCAATGATTGAAGTTGTAGGGAACTGAATATGGAAATTCCTTTGTAGATTGCCTTAAGGTGGAACAGAACAAAAAATATAAGAAATAGGAGCAGGAGAAGGCAGTAAATATCCTTGAATTTCCTCTACCACTCTGTAAGATCATTGATGATCCTTCCCAAGCAATTCCCACATTCTTTGCCTCCACCAGACTCCAAAATTCTATTGAATATACTCAACAACTGCGCCTTCACATTTAATCGTCCAAATCTGCTTGTCTTTCCTTATGGTCCTGCAAACATTTCTTTTTAAAATATGCATCCAATTCTTCTTGGAGAGCTATAATTGAATCTGCTTCCACTATCCTGTCAGGCATAGTGATTCCCAGATCATCGTACCACACTGCATTAAAGAAAATTCCCCTTATCAGGTTCTAATGACTTGTGCCCTTCTCTGTTGGTTTGGTGTTCTTTGGTGACTGGTGCTCCTGACAGTGGAAAGCAATCCCTCCATATTTATACAATCTAAGTTTTGAACTCCTCTATGAAATGGCCTCATCTTGCAGTGAGGCATGAAGCTTCCAATTTGCAAAACACCTGTTTCAGTCATGGCTGCTGCATAATGGTATTGGTTGACCTTTACCAATAAGTTGGGAGACACATCCTTGTCCCATGATGAAGCGGGAATTTCCTGACTGCCACCTTGGAATTGTGTAAGACCACTTTACTTTCAAAAGACAGGGACAGTGCGGTTAGATTTTGACCTCCTTGAGTTTGGCTGGTTTACATTATTTCCATCTTGATTGTTGAAGTGTGATGCCTCTTGACTTTTTCTGTCATTACTATTTCAGTGAAAACTGAAGCATAATACTATTTTATATCCCTAGCATTTTATTACCATCTTCCCATGAGTTTACCTTATTCATTCCCTCGGTGGCCCTACTCCATCTTAATTCTACTTTTGTTTTTCTTTATATATATAGCTCTACCATGAGTTAGTTTTTCTTTAAATATTCTTTGATATTTTCAGCCATGCACTCAGTTGATACTGACTGTGAGCGAAGGCATCAGCAGCTGAGAGCTGTTGGCACTCTCGACAGAGTTATTAACACAGAGGAGAGCTGTCAAAATTTAAATCTCTGGCCTCATTCCATGACAGTTGGTGGCAGCAGGGAAGGGAAGAGTGGAATTCTCTGCTTTCCTGAGAGCTGTGGTTCCTTAAAGTAGGGAGGGATCTGAAATTATTGACACTGGATCAGTCAATCAGGATAGTGATCCTTTTAACTCTGGGTCATTTTGAGTTAACATCTGGGGGCCGTGCCCGCAGGGGATCTCACTGAGGTTTGGCAAACAACAGACAGGCTTTTGAACTTCAGAGGAAGCCTGAAATGTGGAACAGGGTAGAATCCTCCTGATAAAGCGAGGTCTGAGAAATGTTTACTTTTCTGGGTATCATCAACAAGGAGGATTCTGACACAAAGCAATTGATGTCACTGCTGTCAGGCAGGAATCAGAATGGGTGATCGGGCCCACTGCTGGGAGCCCATGGCAATGGGCCTGGCAAAGCCAATGTTGCCAGGAGTGCAGCACAAGGGGGAGAATCAGCAGTGCGAGTAAGACCCAAGATCTTGTAATAGGACCAGAGGAGCACTCCTGCTTCTCTCATCCTGTTTACTTCTGCGGCCATGATTCTGTTTGCTGTCAACTTTTGCTGGCAGGTTTGAGATTGTGCAGAAATAAAAAATTGTGCAGCTGTTTAAGTGTTCCCACATTTGGGCAAGTCAGAAATGTAGTTCAAACCATACAGGGCATGATTGATGGTGGGCAAAGAATTTAAATTCTAGATGCATTTCTATACATTGTGACATCTTACGAAGGTGTGTCCATTGAGGATGGTCAATCTTGAAAAGCTTACACAACTGAATTCAAGGGGGTGACTGATTTTCGCTGTGGATAAAGGGAAAAGAGGAAAATGGATCTACCTTTGCTCATACCTTGAAGAACAGAGAATCGGACAGAAGTGAGTATAGACTATTATTTTAAAAGCAAACACAGTCTTCATGAAAATAAAGCAGCAAACATTTCTTGGTGGGAAAAGGATGAGAAAAGCATGTCAATCTCGTAAAAGAGACACAATGATGGCTTTTGATAAGATTTACCTCATTGTTTTGTATAACAGCAAACAAGAAAAAAGTTTACTAATCCCTGAAGAGCTGCCCTTTCTGCTCTCCACAGCAGAACAGGGTGGAGAATGCACAAGGCTGATCTTGATCTAAACCCTACAGCAGTTCAGAACACTTCTACGAAAACATCAATCTAACATCTTTCTTCACAGCAGCCAACAAATCTGATACGTTTCTTCTGTTTTTATTTTAGTTTCCTTTGTTTTGCATCCAAATTGAAGTATGAGTGAAGAAAGTTTCAGTTAAAACAAGCTCATTTAATTGTTAAACCCCAAGGTCAGGTGGAACTGTATTAGTGTTGTACTCGGTGTAAGATGGATCAGAGTAGAATCTGTGCATTGGTGATAATATCTTAATCGTGTCACTATGAAAAAGCAGATTTAAGATTTAAAAAGGCACAGCAGGCCCAACAATACTTGAAAACAGGAAAGGCAATCTTATCCAGGTTTGCAATCATCAGATGAAATATTTTTCTGTCTTTTCAGGTGTTGATAGACTTGCAGGGCAGTGACAGGGTTATGTCAGATTTGCAGCTTCACTGTTGACCTCTCAAGTTCCGATTTACGTTTCACACACATTGTCGGGGGATTATCTGCCTGAGCCTTTTTTCACATTTGCATTCAGAGACTGTAATGCACCCTCTCATGGTTGAAGAGTCTGTAACCAGCACTAAGTGCAAATTCAATTTTAAAATGGAATCAAATTCCTAGCCTCATAGGTCTGTTGTAAACTCGAGTGGTGTTGGCCGAGCAAAGGTCTTCTCTGCGTTCTTGTGGAAATACAGACCTGTGTTTCAGGGTTTAGAAATAGTGTATTTACAATTTCCTCATGGTTCCCAGGAAATATGAGGAGGATAGAGTAGCAATCTGTCCTGCATGGGAGGACTTATCACTGCAAAAGGTCTAATCATTTCCTTATATCCCTCAACCTCTTCCCACTGATAACCCCATTTTGTTATGGATCTGATATCAATTACACTAGCACTTTCAATTTCTCAACTATCTAGCTTTTCAATTTTTACCACATTACTGCAGCAATTGTCAATCTGTAAAATCACTCCCTCATGCTATCTTTTCCCTGGTCCTCTATGTAACCCTCACTTCTTTCCTTGGCTGGGCTTCTCCTGGTATGGCCCCTATCTTCACCCCCATCTAATCCAAGAAATGTAAACTGGGCGCACAAATGGTTTAGGAGAAAGTGTGGACTATAGATGCCGGAGATCAGAGTCGAGAGTGTGTTGCTGGGAAAGCACAATAGGTCAGGCAGCATCCGAGTAGCAGGAGAAGCGACGTTTCGGGCATAAGGCCTTCATCAGGAATAAGGCCTTTCCAGCAACACACTCTCGGCACAAATGGTTTAACCATTTCTTTGCAGCATTTGGACATATATATGGCCCAACATAGTTTCTGCCCAGTTTCCCTGCAATCACCAGTCATGCCGTCTCCAAACTGACAGTGTCCATAAAACAGAAGAAAGTGAGGGCTGCAGATGCTGGAGATCAGAGTCATAAATGTGGTGCTGGAAAAGCACAGCTGGTCAGGCAGCATTCCTCTTCATCAGGAATTTTATGCTCAAAACGCCGACTCTCCTGCTCCTCGGATGCTGCCTGACCAGCTGTGCTTTTCCAGTGCCACACTTTTTGATCCATTATCCATAAAATCTGAAATTTCGGTCTTGAACCTACAATCTCTAAACTACTGAGCACCGAACATTCCTTCCTGCTAGCTGTCAGCAGGCTAGCTGACATTGCTGATGATTCCTTCTCATCAAGTACTGCCTGCTTACCTTTCAGAAGTGCAATCATCATTAAACCACAGTCCTTGGACATGTTGTGGCCTTCCATATTGGTTTTTTCTGTGATATCTTCAGTTGGGTTTCAGGTTCTGCCACAGCAGTGACTACCCTCATTGAAGTTGAAAATTATACCATGTGTGATTGCAAACAAAGTTGTTCTTCTTGACCTTGCAGCTTTGCTCTCTATCTCTGTGACCTCGTTGAGCTCTCAAATCCTTCAATTCGGACATCTTATGTTTTCCTGCCCTGACAATACCCTTTCCTATGCCTTCAGCTTTCTCGACCCCAAGCTCTGTAATACCCTGCCTAAACATTTTCTCTCCACCTTGTTGCCCTTTATGAAGACCCACTGTTAAATGTACCTGTCTGTTCAGTCCTTTGAATGTTTGACTGGTGTTTTTGTCTCTGATTTTGCTGTCATGACACATCCCAAGAAATGATGTGGAGGTGCTGGTGTTGGACTGGGGTGGACAACATCAGAAGTCACACACACCAGGTTATAGTTCAACAGGTTTATTTGAAATCCCAAGCTTTTGGAGTGCTGCTCCTTCATCAGGTGAAGTTATTCTTCACCTGACAAAGCACATTGCTCCAAAAGCTTGTGATTTCAAATAAACCTATTGGACTATAACCTGGTGTCGTGTTACTTCTGATGACATTCCATGAAAGAATTGTCTTTTTCATTCTCTGCATAATTATGTGGCAATAAAACACTTTTGGATGGGTTCCTACATTAAAGACGATACATAAATTCAAATAATTGTTGCAGTATAATATTTGTAGTTTGCTTGTTATTTTGATTGTTATATTCCAGACTAAGGAAAAGTGTAGTTCTTCAGCCAAACATTGTGCACCCTTAAAAGGAAATTGCCTGACTTTGTGCCCCTGTTACTTGGTGGTTCAAAGACTGAAAGACTCAAAGAAAGATGTCTGGGTTGTAAGAGTCAAGAGCTTCACATATAGAAGTGGTCATTGACAATGCACCCAAAAAGAGATCTAGAACACAGATCCAAAAATGTGACAGTACACTTACAGTTATAGAGTCAAAGCAATATACGGCATGGAAACAGACCCTTTGGTCCAATTCATCCATGCTGATCAGATAGCCTAAATTAAGCTAGTCCCATTTGCCAGCATTTGGCCCATGTCTCTTTAAACCTTTCCTGTTCAGAAGCCATTTAGATGTTGTACTTGTACCAGCCTCCACTACTTTCACTGGCAGTTCATTGCACGTACCACTCTCTGTGTGAGAAAGCTGTCCCTTTGGCTCCTTTTATTTCTTTCTCCTCTTACCTCAAACTTATGCCCTCTAGTCTTGGACTCCCCTACCCTGGGAGAAAAAAAAACTTTGACTATTCACCCTATCCATGCCTCTCATGATTTTATAAACCTCTATAAGATCACCCCTTGGTCTCCAATGCTCCAGGGTAAATAGCCGCAGCCTATTCAGCCTCCCCCTATAGCTCAAATGCTATAGGGTTGTACGTCTTGTCTTTGTAGCATCTTATTGCAATTTTGTGAATATATATATATTTTCCTTGGCATGCAATATTCAAAGTGGCAGTTGGTGCCCACCCTTAGTTGCCCTGGGAAGAAACTGACATTTTTTTTTAAATAAACCACAACTATCTGTGCTGCTGAAAGAGCTACCATCATTCTAATAGGAACTGCTTCCATAATTCTGAGCCAGGGAAGATGATGGTGCAGTAATACATAATCAAATCAGGACATGCAAAGCCAGTTGAACTGGTGAAACAGGAAATTCCAAACTTATTACAACAATTTTCTTACCTCTGGGCTTACAAGGCAGAATTCAATTCAAGGTTAAAATGATTCTATCCAACCAGTCAAACCTCTCTTTTTCTTTAAAATAATCGTGCCCCTGAAGATGCACATTGTGGGAAACAGACTTCTGGACACTGGTGGTCTTCAATTGATTTTGGCACCCAAATTGTACATCAAGTAACTTGGCTCTGATACAAAACTGCCAGCTCACATTGCATTAACATTTTAAAACCATCAGGCAATCTCTGATACATTTGATTTGTAAATATAGACGATCAACAGCACCGTGGGGAACTGACCGTCACATTTCCTCAAAACTGACAGCTGTTCTGTAGATAGATTTCTCTTATCTTGCTTCTCCACCACACAAAGACAAGGGAATTCATCTCAGATTTAGATTCACAATGTACTGTCCAGTTTGAATTTCACATCAAACAAAAACCAGGAATGTTCGTGGCCTTTCCCTCCACCTCAAGTCTTACACAAAGATGTGTCAGATCTTTCAATCATTATTCACAAGTGGTCAGTGGCTGAAGAATGGCAATTACTTCTTGGCAAATATTTGAAGAAAAATCATGCCGGCAGGTATAGAGGCTCCTGGCAATGCAAATGGCAGCTTGCCCCTTGAGTACTCCTCAGTAAGCTTCTGGTGGGGTCAGAGGTGTTTGCCAAAGCTGGGCCTTAGAGCTTGGCCAGACTCCAGGAGCAGGCTTGTGAAAAGGGCAGTGATGCCTGCCACATCACCCACAATCCATTTCACATTTCCACAACTGGTTTGATCAAATAAAGGACGAAGGTTCATACCTTCATGAAGTTCAGAAAGGTCGAGATTCTCGCCAAGTTAACGAAGGCATACTTTGAACATCGTCAGTAGTAGACTGTACTATAACATTTTTCAAAACATTTGGCCTAATTGAATTTGTTCTTTCCTGTGGATAGAACGTTGGCAATTTTTTGCTATGTGTTGGGTAGACATTAGTTTCAAAACTATCCTGGATCAACTGGGTTTGAGAAGCATTTACTTCTGATGCACAAGTCCTCAGCGATACAGCCAGGATACTAACAGGCCTCATAGTCTTTGCTACAGTTCTTGATATCCATGGAGGGAATTAGTGACTAGCTTCTGGTGATCTTGAGTCACTTGGGAGGGAGTCCAAAAAAGATCAGCTGCTTCGCATTTCTGATTGAAGGTAGTCGCAAATGCTTCGGACTTGCCTTTTGCACTCAGGTGCTGGTCTCCCCTGTCAATGAGGATGGGGACATTCATACTTCCTCAGTTAGCTGTCTAATTGTCTACCACAATTTGTAATAAGGATTACAGAGTTTAGATTTGATCTATTGGCTGTAGGCTCACTTTGCTTTGTCTGTTTGATGCTAGTTCAGGTACGCAATGTAATGCTGCAGCATCAGATTACTCCCTGATGTTTAGGTATGTTCAGTGCTGCTCCAAGCAGGTAACTCTTATGTTCCTTGTCAAATCAACAGTCGTCTCCGGACTTGATGGTACTGATTGGTCATGAGGTTACATCTTACAGAAGCCCTTTCTGTTTAAATACAAGAAATGCCATTTTACACAAGTCACATAATGTCACCATGTTTAACTACGTATTGTGTGACAACACACGCCTCATTAATTTATTCACAATTAATTCATAAATAATTTGCCTGCACAGCAATTTCTGTCCAGGGACTCAATATCTGATTGAAAAAGTGCCTGATTAAAGATGACAGTAAAACGGTGGACATTCTAACCCATGAATAAACTATTTAACATTTTTCACATTTAGTACCTGACTAATTAACATTGAAAAGCTGTCATTTCTGTCATGAATGTTTTCTGAAATTTGAGAGAACATTTTCGATGCATAAATTTCAGCGTAACAGTGAGTCTTTGCATCTGAAAATGAACTCTGAGCATCTCCTTGTTGCTGTTGGCAACAGAGGAGACAAACAGATGTTCTATTTGATTGGCTGATAAACGGGCAGAGGCTTCTAGCTATAGCTGTGTAATTTAACCGATTTATAGCTAGGTTCTGTTTTCACTTCTACTTTGCTCAATCAGATGATATTTTTGAATAATCTTGGAATTTTTTAAAAAGAGGTGAATCAATCAGTGAATCAAATGGAAGTCCACAATAAATGAAACAAAATAATTTTACGGATAGGCTTGAAGTTTAAGTATGAATGCTTATCTCAGAATGCAAAGATCTAAGAAAGCAATCAATGATAAAAGGCCATTTACCTAATCAAACCACACTGCGAATTCACCCTGAAGGAGAATACACCAATATTCTTCCTTATTCACAAAGCATATCTTCACAATACATGTCTGGACTTATATCTCTGCTTCTGGAACATGAGTTTATTTTTGTAGGTAAGAGAACCATGTTCTAAACTGTCCAGGAGCTATCATGTCCCATTCTGTAATTGATTTTCTGTGACTCAACATATCCCCATAACTTTCTACCTCAATCCTAGCTAGGTACTCGTGGAGCTTACTTCAAAAGTTGTTGGACTTGTAATGGAAGGATCTCGAGATACATCTCTGTACTTGACCTGTCTTGTTAACAACTGCACATTTGAATGTTTATTCAACAGGTAAAGAGAACATAAACAGTACCATTTTTCTCAGTGCTTTCTGAGCATTTCCTCCATGTTGAGTGTTTAGCATTTCTGCTTTTCAGCGGCTGCAACAACTCGAAGGGGGGGAGCTTGCACCAGGGGCCTGCCGGGAATGGTGAGTCACTGATTTGTGCTTTGAAATTTGAAGTCAGAGAGCAGAGGTTTCTGGGAAAGGAGGGACTTCTTATTTTTATTTCCGTCCTGCTTTATAAGTCAGTAACTTCTCAACCTGAGACCCTACCTTTGTAGGGCCTCCCACCCAACCACCACCTCTAACCTTAAAGACCAGGGACATATCAGATAAGCGTCTCTTTTTTACTTTGTGACTAGGGGACTAGGAGGGATGACAGTGCAGGGAGAACAATGTTCCTCCTGCATGATGTTTGAGGTCAGGGACGCTATTAGTGTCCCATCCAAGTACATCTGCAGGAAGTGCACCCAACTCTCACTCCTCCAAGGCCGTGTTAGGGAACTGGAGCGGGAGCTGGATGAACTTCGGATCATTCGGGAGGCAGAGTCTGTGATAGATAGGAGTTACAGAGAAGTAGTTACTCCTAGGCACGAAGAAAGCTGGGTGACTGTTCAAAGGGGGAAAAACAGAAAGTGGAGGGAACCCCTGTGGTCGTTCCCCTGAAAAACATGTATACCGTTTTGGATACTGTTGAGGGGGACGACTTACCAGGGGCAAGCAGTGGGGCCCATATCTCTGGCACAGAGCCTGTCCCTGTTGCACAGAAGGGAAGGACGGAAAGGAGGAGAGTGTTAGTCATTGGGGATTCAATAGTTAGAGGCTCAGATAGTAGGTTTGTAGGGAACGAATGAGACTCGTGGTTGGTGTGTTGCCTCCCAGGTGTCAGGGTCTGTGATGTCTTGGATCGTGTCTTTGGGATCCTGAAGGGAGATGGTGACCAGCCTCAAGTCGTTGTCCATGTAGGTACCAACGACATAAGTAGAAAGAGGGATAGGAATGTAAGGCAGGATTTCAGGAAGCTAGGGTGGAAGCTGAGAGCTAGAACAAACAGAGTTGTTATCTATGGTTTGTTACCCGTGCCACGTGATAGCGAGGCAAGGAATAGGGAGAGATATCAGCTCAACACATGGCTGCAAGGATGGTGCAGGAGGGAGGGTTTCAGGTTTTTGGATAATTGGGGCTCATTCTGGGGAAGGTGAGACTTGTACAAACAAGACGGTCTTCACTTGAACCAGAGGGGTACTAATATCCTGGGTGAGAAATTTGCTGGTGATATTTGGGTGGGTTTAAATTAGCTCAGCAGGGGGAGGGGAACCAGAGGTGTAGCTGCAGTGCACAGGAGGATGAGAGTAGGAAGGACAGGGATAGGATTTCAGGGTCACAGGAATGTGCTGGCAGACAGTGAAGTGATTTGAAGTGTGTCTACTTCAATGCCAAAAGTATCCGAAATAAAGTAGGTGAGCTTGCAGCATGAATAGGTACCTGGCACTTCGATGTTGTGGCCTTTTGGAGACATAGATAGAGCAGGGTGAGGAATGATGTTGCAGGTTCCAGGGTTTAGATCTTTCATTAAAAACAGGCAAGGCGGTAAAAGAGGGGGAGGTGTGGCCTTGTTAGTCAAAGATAGTACAACAGTGGTTTTGAGAGAGTTTTTGATGAGGACTAGTCTACTTAGGTAGTGTGGGCTGAGGTTAGAAACAGGAGAGGAGAGGTCACACTGCTTGGAGTTTTTTATAGGCCTCCGCAGAGTTCCAGGGAGGTTGAAGAGAGGATTAGCAAAATTATTCTGTGGAGGAGTGAAAGGAACAGGGTGGTCATTATGGGGGACTTTAACTTCCCCAATGCTCTAGTACGTCAGATGGATCAGTTTTTGTCCAATGTGTACAGGAGGGTTTCCTGACACAGTATGTCGAAGGGCCGACAAGAGTGGAGGCCACACTGGATCTGGTGCTTGGTAATGAACCAGGCCAGGTGTTTGATTTAGTTGTAGGTGAGCACTTTGGAGAGAGTGACCATAATTCAGTTACATTTAGTTTAGTGATGGAAAGGGATAGGTACATGCCACAGGTCAAGAGTTATCAATGGGGCAAGGGCAATTATAATACGATTGGGTAAGAATTAGGATTCATAGAATGGGGTAGCAAAATGCAGGGGATGCAGACAATCGAAATGTGGAGCTAGTTTAAGGAACAGATACTACGTGTCCTTGATAGGTATGTCCCTGTCAGGAATGGAACTGTGGTTTACTACAGAAATTGCATCTCTTGTTAAGAAGAAGAAAGAGGCTTATGTGTTGATGAGGCAAGATGGTACAGATGAGGCAGTGGAGAGTTACAGATCAGCTAGAAAGGGTTTAAAGAAAGAGTTAAGAAGAGCAAAGAGAGGACACGAGCAGTCTTTAGCAAATAGAATAAAGGAGAACCCAAAGCTTTCTATAGGTATGTGAGGAATAAAAGGATGATTAGGGTAGGAATAGGGCCAGTTAAAGACAGAAGTGGGAAGTTGAGTGTGGACCCTGTAGAGATTGGAGAGATGCTAAATGAACATTTCTCATCGGTGTTCACTCAGGAAAAGGAGAATATTGTAGAGGAGAAGAATGAGATATGCGATATTAGACTAGAAAGGATTGAGGTTAGTTACGCACAGGTGTTATCAATTCCAGAAGGAGTGAAAGTAGACAAGTCCCCTGGGCCGGATGGGATTTATCCGAGGATTCTCTAGGAAGCTAGGGAGGAAATAGCAGAGCCTTTGGCTTTGATATTTGAGCCGTCAATGTCTACAGGTTTGGTACCAGAGGACTGGATGATTGCAAATGTTGTGCCCTTGTTCAAGAAGGGTGGCAGAGATGACCCAGGTAATTATAGACCAGTGAGCCTTACTTCTGTTGTAGGAAAGGCTTTGGAAAGGATTATAAGAGATACGATTTATAATCATCTAGCAAGCAACAATTTGATTTCAGATAGTCAACATGGTTTCATCAAGGGCAGGTCGTGTGTCACAAACCTCACTGAGTTTTTTGAGAAGGTGACCAAGCATGTAGATGAGGGTAGGGCAGTTGACGTGGTATACATGGACTTCAGTAAAGCCTTTGATAAGGTTCCACATGGTAGGCTGATGGAGAAAATCTTCTAGGAGAAAGTGAGGACTGCAGGTGCTGGAGATCAGAGCTGAAAATGTTTTGCTGGAAAAGCGCAGCAGGTCAGGCAGCATCCAAGGAGCAGGAGAATCGAAGTTACGGGCATGAGCCCTTCTTCAGGAATCCTGAAGAATGGCTCATGCCCAAAACGTCGATTCTCCTGCTCCTTGGATGCTGCCTGACCTGCTGCGCTTTTCCAGCAACACATTTTCAGCTCTGATGGAGAAAATGCAGAGGCATGGAATTGAGGGTGATTTAGTAGTTTGGATTAGAAACTGGCTTTCTGAAAGAAGGCAGCAAGTGGTGGTTGATGGAAAATATTCAGTCTGGAGTCCAGTTACTAGTGATGTGCCATAAGGATCTGTTTTGGGACCACTGCTGTTTGTCATTTTTATAAATGACTTAGACGCAGGCACAGTTGGATGGATTAGTAAATTTGCAGATGACACTAAAGTCGGTGGAGTAGTGGACAGTTCGGAAGAATGTTACAGGTTGCAGGAGGACTTGGATAAACTGCAGAATTGGGCTGAGAGGTGGCAAATGGAGTTCAATACCGATAAATGTGAGGTGATGTACTTTGGGAAGAGTAACAGGATGGCAAAGTATTGGATCAATGGAAAGATTCTTGGTGGTGTGGATGTGCAGAGGGACCTTGGAGTCCATGTGTATCGATCTCTGAAAGTTGCCACCCAGGCGGTAGTGCTATTAAGAAGGCATACGGTGTGTTAGGTTTTATTGGTAGAGGGATTGAGTTCCGGAACCGTAATATCATGCTGCAACTATACAAAATGCTGGTGCGGCCACATTTGGAATATTGTGTACAGTTCTGGTCGCCCCATTACAGAAAGGATGTGGAAGCATTGGAAAAGATGCAGAGGATGGTGCCACTGTTTAAGAAGAATGGTAAGGACAAGCCAGGGAACTATAGACCAGTGAGCCTGATGTCGTGGTGGGCAAGTTGTTAGAGGGAATCCTGAGGGACAGGATGTACAAGAAAGGCAAGGACTGATTAGGGATAGTCAACATGGCTTTGTGCATGGGAAATCATGTCTCAAACTTGATTGAGTTTTTTGAAGAAGTAACAAAAAGGATTGATGAGGGCAGAGCGGTAGATATGATCTGTATGGACTTCAGTAAGGCGTTCGACAAGGTTCCCCATGGGAGACTGATAAGCAAGGTTAGATCTCACGGAATAAAGGGAGAACTAGCCATTTGGAGGGCCTGTTTCCACACTAAGTAATCTCATAAATGTAGGGGAATGGGTCTGGTTGGGTTGCGCTTCGGCGGGTCAGTGTGGACTTGTTGGGCCGAAGGGCCTGTTTCCACACTAAGTAATCTAATCTAAAAGGAGATTTACCAGGATGTTGCCTGGTCTGGAGGAAAGGTCTCATGAGGAAAGGCTGAGAGACTTGGGTATGTTCTCATTGGAAAGAAGAAGGCTAAGGGAGGATTTGATAGAGACATACAAGATGATCAGAGGATTAGATAGGGTAGACAGTGAAAGACTTTTTCCTAGGATGATGACGTCAGCTTGTATGAGAGGACGTAACTATAAATTGAGAGGTGATAGATTTAAGACAGATGTCAGAGGCAGGTTCTTTACACAGAGAGAGGTAAGGGCGTGGAATGCCCTACCTGCTAATGTAGTCAACTCAGCCACATTAGGGAGATTTAAACAATCCTTAGATAAGCACATGGATGATTTTGGGATAGTGTAGGGGGACGAGCTGAGAATAGTTCACAGGTTGGTGCAACATTGAGGGCTGAAGGGCCTGTTCTGCGCTGTATTGTTCTATGTTCTATTCTTGAGTGTGTATCTGGTATTTATTTACATGATGCCTTTTGAATTTTTAACTATTTCACCACACAGAAGAATTACTGAAGAATCATGTTTGAAGTCTTAATTTTTTTTAAAAGAGGCAAAGCATATTTTCACAATTCTTTTTTTAAAATGTAGATAAAAGATAGGCAATGAGCAGGTGGCTAGGTATTAAAGTTGTTTCCCCAAAGACTGAAAACAGAAAGCAATTTGTTAACCTGCCTCAGTAATTGATAATCACCTCACAGCTGATTACTAAAGGCATTCCCTCTCATATGCACAAGCATTTTCTTTACTGTCAGTGTTATACAACCTGATTTACAATCTAAGATTTCTCGTTGTCTTTCTTGTTTGAATAGTTGGATCGTATTTGTTACTTCTCTAGTTGCAGATGTAATTGCTGCATTTTTGGATATTGGAAAAGTAATAACCAAATTTCCACTGATAATTTTATGGATTCCAGATCATGCATCATCTGCTTAAGGTGCCCTGTTGATATTTAGTTTGAAAAATTTTATCATGATGTGAGTCCTGTGCATAGGTTACAGACTCTCAAGTCACAATAGATTGGCCCAGAATTTCACCACAGGAATTATTTATGAAGATACAAAGAGTTAATCTAATGCAGCTGCCATTTCCACTTTCTGCTACAGAAATAGAATGTACTAAACTGAATATTAGAAAGTGTGACAGATTCTAGACATATCCTGTTTAACCCACTAAGAATAGTTACTGTACCTCTTTACACAAACTGATAGGTTGTGAAACTGTTTAAAAGAGGGACGTGCTTTTGTCTTTTTCAAACTCTTATTTTAAGAGTCTCCAGGCGTGCACATATGTTTGGAATCTGAATAAAATTAAGTCACATCTTGTTTGTTGATGTTGTTTACAGCTTTTGGAAAGCATATAGAACATAGAACAATACAGCACAGAACAGGCCCTTCAGCCCACGATGTTGTGCCGACCATTGATCCTCATGTATGCACCCTCAAATTTCTGTGACTATATGCATGTCCAGTAGTCTCTTAAATGTCCCCAATGACCTTGCTTCCACAACTGCTGCTGGCAACGCATTCCATGCTCTCACAACTCTCTGTGTAAAGAACCCACCTCTGACATTCCCTCTATACTTTCCTCCAACCAGCTTAAAACTATGGCCCCTCATGTTAATCATTTCTGCCCTGGGAAATAGTCTCTGGCTATCGACTCTATCTATGCCTCTCATTATCTTGTATACCTCAATTAGGCCCCCTATCCTCCTCCTTTTCTCCAATGAGAAAAGTCCAAGCTCAGTCAACCTCTCTTCATAAGATAAGCCCTCCAGTAAAGGCAGCATCCTGGTAAACCTCCTCTGAACCCTCTTCAAAGCATCCACACCTTTCCTATAATAGGGCGACCAGAACTGGACACAGTATTCCAAGTGCGGTCTAACCAAAGTTTTATAGAGCTGCAACAAGATCTCATGACTCTTAAACTCAATCCCCCTGTTAATGAAAGCCAAAACACCATATGCTTTCTTAACAACCCTGTCCACTTGGGTGGCCATTTTAAGGGATCTATGTACCTGCAGACCAAGATCCCTCTGTTCCTCCACACTGCCAAGAATTCTATCCTTAATCTTGTACTCAGCTTTCAAATTCGACCTCCCAAAATGCATCACCTCACATTTATCCAGGTTGAACCCCATCTGCCACCTCTCAGCCCATCTCTGCATCCTGTCAATGTCCCGCTGCAGCCTACAACAGCCCTCTATCCTGTCAACGACACCTCCAACCTTTGTGTCATCTGCAAACTTGCTGACCCATCCTTCAATCCCCTCATCCAAGTCATTAATAAAAATTACAAACAGTACAGGCCCAAGGACAGAGCCCTGTGGAACACCACTCACCACAAACTTCCAGGCAGAATATTTTCCTTCTACTACCACTCGCTGTCTTCTGTTGACAAGCCAATTCTGTATCCAGACAGCTAGGTTCCCCTGTATCCCCTTCCTCCCGACCTTCTGAATGAGCCTACCATGGGGAACCTTATCAAATGCCTTGCTGAAGTCTATATACACCACATCCACAGCTCGACCCTCATCAACCTTTCTAGTCACATCCTCAAAGAATTCAATAAGGTTTGTGAGGCATGACCTGCCCCTCACAAAGCCGTGGAAAGTATTAGGACGTGCTGGCATTTTATTGTGAGGATTTTACATTCATAAATGCCTGTCTTTAATCACAGCAGGAATCATAAGAAATTACTGCATTTCAACATTACTTGCTGCAGGACAATTTTCATCAGCCCAGTTGGATGCTTCAGCTTTCAGTACACTATTCTGAGGTTTAAAAGAGATGTAAGTAAGAGCTGGCCAGGAGGCTGGGCTATTTCTTCTTGCCAGTACATGGTTTCTACTGAGTCAGGGACTACTGTTTTATATAAATATGGTGCACTCTTCACAATGCAAAGATTGAGATTCAATTGGCTTCCCCACATTTACAGCACTGGAAGATCAGCGAAGGGACCGGACCATAAATGGGCAGAAATGCTCAGAGGTTACACCCAGATGCATACTGAGATCTTGGTCATGACTGGTGCCTTCAGTGGGGTGCTCGAGACTGAGTAAAGGAAGCTAAAATTAAAAGTGGACTCCCTCTTCTATTGTGGCATCTCATGGCTGGAACCATCTCTGAGCCTCAGCAGGTAGCACTGTCACATCTGAGTAACAGAGCTCTGGTTTTGAGGCCTATTGCGTGATCCAGCACATCAATCAAAGCTGGTACTCAAGTGTAATACAGAGGGAGAGCTGGACAGAAGGAAGTGCTGTCTTCTTGATGCAACATTCAGGCAAAGCCCCATTTGCCCCTTACGGTGGATATGAAAGATCCCATGGCACTATTTTGTAGAAGGTCAGGGATGTTATACCTAGTATCCTGTCCAATATTTAGTGTTCACCAATGTCATAGAAACAACTTTTCTGCTCCTTATCATCTTGCTATCTTTGCATGCTTGCTTCATACATTGCAACAGCACCTCCACTTCAAAAATACTTCATGAGTTATACAACGAGTTGAGATATCCAGTGATTGTGAAAAACGTATATTCGAGCTAATCTTTCTCCATCAAAGGAACAAATGCTACTTTTTCCACTAACTGAAAGCAGGTGTGCACCAGAAACTACCATAACCAGCAAAAGCTACTGGGACGGCAGCTGACAGCAATCACCCCTCAGGCATGACAACGTGGTCTTCCATAGTCCCCAAACACCATTACAGGCACTCCACCTTGACCAAACATAGCTAAATCTGTATGGGCACAACGTCAAGTATTTCCGTGGTAATAGTTTTAAGTATAGCTACCCTTAAGTAAGGGATGCTTGAGCATATTCACTCTATCAATGTTAAAACTGTCATGGCCACCTCTCTTCTAGGAATTGATGGGTAGCAAGTCCTCAAATTTAAATATAACTTGGATGGTAGTTAGTTTTGTTTTACAACTCATTTTCATCAGTTGTAAGACAAAGCTGGTTCACTGAAATTACCACAATACAGTGTCTATAATGTATTGTGAAAGGACAATGACATGCAACAAGAGCTCAGAGTGTAAATACACTGTCTATTACAGAAGACTTGTCCAGCCCTGCCAACTGTGCCCTTGTTTTTTTAACTAGAGACAGGAAGGGTAGAAGCAAGCAAGCAAGTTATAATTAATATTTATAAATCATTGGCTATGCTTAACCTTAAGTACTATGCCCAGTTCTGAGCAGCATACATTTGGAAGAATCACAAGATATTGGAGAGGATACTAAGAAGAGTTGATGGTATGATATCAAGAGCAAAGTTATGTGGAGAAAGTCAGAGGTTTAATACAAGTGTCCAAAATTATTGCATTGTTTTAGTAGGGTGAATAAGGAGGAATGTTTCCAAGTTGGTAACCAGACAACATAGATTTAAGATAATTGGCCAAAGAATCAGAAGGTGAATTTTTGAGTTATTCCAACAGAAACATAAGACATAGGAAGAGTAGGTGACACAGCTCTACTCTGCCTTTCAATAAGATCGTGGTTGATTCTCATTCTCAACACTGTTTTCCTGTCAATCTCTATATCCTTTGATTCCCTTGGAGTCTGAAAATCTATTCAATTTCATCTAGTGTACAGTGTTTCCAGCTCACAATGCAGACTCCTCTACGCTATGGAGAAGCAAAGGCAAATCTACAGAGTCACAGAATTATTCGGTGCTGAAGGAGGTCATTTGGTCCATCATGTCTGCAGTCGTTCCATTATCTCATGCTAACCTCCTGCCTTTTCTCCAGACCCCTGCATTTCTATCAAAGTAATTATCCATTTCCCTCTTGAATGCCTCAATGCAATTTGACTCTATCACATTTCGAAGTAGTACACTCCACACTCTAACTACTCACTGAGTGAAAACATTTTTCCTCACATCATTCTTGCTTCGTCTGCACATCACTTTAAACTTTGCCCTCTCATTCTTTTCCCTTTTATGATCAGGAATAGCTTCTCATTACTTACTCTGTCCAGCTCACTCGTGATTTTAAAAATGTCTATCAAATCTGCTCTCAACTTTGTATATGCCTAACAACTGAATATTTACAATCCTCACAGATAAACAAATCTTAAAGACTTGTAACCCTCTGAGTGAAGAAGTTTTTTTTCACCTCAGTCTAAAATGATCATCCCTTTATCTTAAGATTACACTCAAGATATTTCTGAACTGTTCAGTTGGAATAAACAACCTCCCAATATCCAGCATGACAAACCTTCTCAGATTCTTGTATCTCTTAATGATACCACGAGCTCCTCATTCTTCTAAACTGTAAGAGGAATAATCAATCCTACTTAATCTCTCCTCATCAGCCTGTTGTTGTACAGCAACTTAAAGAATATTGGATGCATGTCTCAATGAAAGAGGTCTGATAAGCCTCTGAAAATTTAAAAAAATAAGCCTTTACTTACATATTATTAATTTTTTAACATATTTGTTCATGGGCATCACTGGCTAGGCCAGCATTCATTTGCCCATTCCTACTTTCCTAGAGAATAGTTAAGAGTGAACCACATTGCTGTGGGACTGGAGTCACAGGTAGGTCAGACCACGCAAAGATGGTGGATTGTCATCCATAAACAACATTGATGAATGTCGTGGGTTTTTACATCAATTGACAGTGGTTACATGTTTGCAATTAAGTTAGCTTTTGTTTCCAGATTTTTAACTCTGATTTATTTATCTCTAATTATACACATTGTAGTTAAGTGTAATTGTTCTTCCAGAGCTAATTGTTCTTCCAGAGCCTCTACATTATCATGGGATCATGACATTATAATTGACATCTCATTCCATGAATGCACAATAATTAATCCTTTACTCAACAAGAAGACAATCTTTTCATCCCAGAAATCAATCTGGTGAACCTTGGTAATTTTTCAAGTACAATGCACATTTTGTTGTAAAAGAAAGACAAACAAGCCAAAAGATGGTTGTGGATGTAAATTCAGTGGCTGTCTGAAATTCACAAGTGAATTCCACTGAATTCTAGGAGGAACTACAGATTGCTATACATGAATAGTATAAAGGGAATTGCAGATAGCAACTCTTCAAAGGAAGAGGTGTCCTTCCAAAAACTGAACTCTGACCTCCAGAGAGTTGTGTCCCAGGGGCAGATAATAGTATGAGTTGAAATAAAGGCAGGTTTGGGCGAAAGACATGTTTGTCTTTTATTCTTCTGCAATAGGGGAGTTAAAAATGAACTGAAACCCTTAGTTGCTGGGCACTGACGAGCTAGCTTCTGGCCTCAAGTTCCATTGTGCTAAAGAGTGCCATAAAGGGGCACAGCTGAGAACTTCCATGACATTCTCCTGTGTGCGCAGACAAAAAGAAATGAAGTCTCTCTCTTTGCTAAAAACAATTCATCACCAATTTCACTTTTGAAAGAACCAGGACAAATTTCTTTCATAGAATTGTGAAGCCAAGAACCTCCAAATAAACTCTGAACTTTCAAACCCAGCGCTATCAGAACCACTTACTTTGATGGCCATAATACTTCACAATCCATTCATTGTGGTCAAGCCAAAATCTGATTTGTACATTTTTAATAAGTTTTCATATTGGATTCATCTCTCATTTATAATTAGTGTGAATGCTTGTCACTTTTTTTTTGCATATTTAAACTCCCCCTTTAACTCAAGAAACTCTGGTTACATTGGTTCCCTTTAAACAGTGAGCATGTTTGGGCTGGGAAAAGATAGCCATGAGGGAAAGGATCCTTGGTTTTGCTGGTGGGAGGGAGGGGGTGTTGAGTAAAGAGGGGGAGCATAACCACTTGGGGGTATCCCATTCGGAAGCATTGCAACCTGGGGACCCTTGCAAGGGACCTGGTCATTTCAATGTACATTAATGAACCCAAAGGATCCAATAGATACCACCAGCAAAACTAATGTCATTTACAAAATACCATGCAAGAACTGTAAAAAACACTACATCGGACAAACAGGAAACTTGCCACCAGGATACATGAACACCAGCTAGCCACCAAAGAACATGACCCACTATCCTTAGTTTCTGCACATACAGACGAAGAATGACACCACTTTGGCTGGGACAACACACCCATCCTTGAACAGGCGAAACAAAGACATGCATGAGAATTCTTAAAATAATGGCATTCTAAGCAGAACTCCATCAATAAACACATCAACTTAGATCCTATCCACCTTCACTTGGAAGAAAGAACTGGAAATGACATCATCTACCTTAAGAAACCAAGACCTATAAATAGAGAGGTGGGACATACCACCAGCGCTTCACCGAGACTTTCACTGGTGATGTTACCTCGTCATGGTGACAAAATATCTGAAAACATACCTTCCAGCTCAGCGAGCTAACTTACATACTTATCATCAATCTGAGCTACAAATCTTCTCAGAAAGCACTAATGATCTGGAATGCTATAGGAAGGAGGAAGGAAATGGAATTCATTGCATACCTTTATAAAAGGGACAGAGTGAGTTCAATGGCCTCCCTCAGTCCTGTAAAGTCATGTGATCCTGTAATTTTGCATTACTTACGACCTGACTGTCTCCACTGTTCCACTGTTGGAGGATTCTTACTTAGAGTCATAGAGTCATAGAGATGTACAGCATGGAAACAGACCCTTCGGTCCACGCCGACCAGATATCCCAACCCAATCTAGTTCCACCTGCCAGCACCTGGCCCATATCCCTCCAAACCCTTCCCATTCATATACCCATCCAAATGCCTCTTAAATGTTGCAATTGTACCAGCCTCCACCACTTCCTCTGGCAGCTCATTCCATACACGTACCACCCTCTGCATGAAAAAGTTGCCCCTTAGGTCTCTTTTCCCTCTCACCCTAAACCTATGCCTTCTAGTTCTGGACTCCCCGATCCCAGGGAAAAGACTTTGCCTATTTATCCTATCCATGCCCCTCATAATTTTGTAAACCTCTATAATGTCACCCTCAGCCTCCGATGCTCCAGGGAAAACAGCCCCAGCCTGTTCAGCCTCTCCCTGTAGCTCAAATCCTCCAACCCTGGCAACATCCTTGTAAATCTTTTCTGAGCCCTTTCAAGTTTCACAACATCTTTCCAATAGGAAGGAGACCAGAACTGCACGCAATATTCCAACAGTGGCCTGACCAATGTCCTGTACAGCCGCAACATGACCTTCCAACTCCTGTACTCAATACTCTGACCAAAAAAGGAAAGCACACCAAACGCCTTCTTCACTATCCTATCTACTTGCGACTCCACTTTCAAGGAGCTACGAACCTGCACTCCAAGGTCTCTTTGTTCAGCAACAGTCCATAGGGCCTTACCATTATGTGTATAAGTCCTGCTAAGATTTGCTTTCCCAAAATGCAGCACCTCACATTTATCTGAATTAAACTCCATCTGCCACTTCTCAGCCCATTGGCCCATCTAGTCAAGTTCCTGTTGTAATCTGAGGTAACCCTCTTCGCTGTCCATTACACCTCCAATTTTGGTGTCATCTGCAAACTTACTAACTGTACCTCTTATCCTTGCATCCAAATCATTTATGTAAATGACAAAAAGTAGAGGACCCAGCACCGATCCTTGTGGCACTCCACTGGTCACAGGCCTGCAGTCTGAAAAACAACCCTCCTCCACCACCTTCTGTCTTCTACCTTTGAGCCAGTTCTGTATCCAAATAGCTAGTTCTCCCTGTATTCCATGAGATCCAACCTTGCTAATCAGTCTCCCATGGGGAACCTTGTTGAACGCCTTACTGAAGTCCATATAGATCACATCTACTGCTCTGCCCTCATCAATCTTCTTTGTTACTTCTTCAAAAAACTCAATCAAGTTTGTGAGACATGATTTCCCACACACAAAGCCATGTTGACTATCCCGAATCAGTCCTTGCCTTTCCAAATACATGTACATCCTGTCCCTCAGGATTCCCTCCAACAACTTGACCACCACCGAGGTCAGGCTCACCAGTCTATAGTTCTCTGGCTTGTCTTTACTGCCCTTCTTAAACAGTGGCACCATGTTTGCCAACCTCCAGTCTTCCGGCACCTCACCTGTGACTATCGATAACACAAATATCTCAGCAAGAGGCCCAGCAATCACTTCTCTAGCTTCCCACAGAGTTCTCCGGTACACCTGATCAGGTCCTGGGTATTTATCCACTTTTAACCGTTTCAAGACATCCAGCACTTCCTCCTCTGTAATGTGGACATTTGCAAGATGTCACCATCTATTTCCCTACAGTTTATATCTTCCATTTCCTTTTCCACAGTAAATACTGATGCAAAATATTCATTTAGAGTCTCCCCCATTTTCTGTGGCTCCACACAAAGGCTCCCTTGCTGATCTTTGAGGGGCCCTATTCTCTCCCTAGTTACCCTTTTGTCCTTAACGTATTTGTAAAAACCCTTTGGATTCTCCTTAATTCTATTTGCCAAAGCTATCTCATGTCCCCGTTTTGCCCTCCTGATTTCCCTCTTAAATATACTCCTACTTTATTTATACTCTTCTAAGGATTCACTCGATCTATCCTGTCTATACCTGACATATGCTTTCTTCTTTTTCTTAACCAAACCCTCAATTTCTTTCTTGAATCAGAATGTTTTGGTTTCAAATCACACTCAAGAGACCTAAACATGAAATCTAGGCTGAGGATGTGCTGCATTGTTGGGGGTGCTGTCTTATGGATTAGGTATAAAGCCAAGATCTTACTTATCCTTATAGTGGAGGTAAAAGATCCTACAGAAATATTTAAAGAACAGCAGGGAGTTAGCCCCTGGTGACCTTACGCAACACTAGAGACTCACTCCAGTTGATGAATAATCAAAGTTTACATATGCTCACAGTTCATCAGATTGGAATTTTATTTTGTACTTTTAAAAATAATTTTCAAAGTGTTTTCTTCCCTTTCCAATGCAGAACAAGACAAAGAATAAAGTAAATTTGCTTCTTTTGATTTTGCCCATCAATATTTCCTGCACTCATACATTATATTCTGGAAATGGAAACAGTACAATCTGCTGCAGCATAATTACCCAGTTTGCTTCAGAATGTGACAGATGACCTTGCATGTTTCAATCATTTTTTTTAAAATAAAATTTGCATTCAAATACAATTTTGGAACCAGCTTGGAAGAGAAACAAACATTTCTTTCACTCTTACTTATTACAGTTTCAATTGTTTCAGAGCAGAACAGTTTATAGATGGGAGCAGGAGTTGCCAATATGTTATTTGCCTTAAGCTTTGTAAGGCATTGGCTGCTCATTGTCTCTCCCCAGCAACAAAAAAAATCAGACTTTTTTTTTGTTCTGATGCATATTGATGACCCAGCCGAGATACACAGTGCATATGCCATTTGCACCCTCACCAGGAAATAACAAACAAGTGTGAACACACTTCCCACCTGCAGTAGCTGCCTCTGTCACTTTAACAATTAGAAAAGATCCAGAGGGCATGCTTTGTATAATTTGATTTGCTGCATGCCAGACCCCGGTAAAATCCGTTGTGACCTACTTCCTGTTACACCTTGCAGCACTCGAACATGTTTCTGTGCTCTTGGTACAAATCTGGTGTCTGCAAATATGTAAAGTTTTTTTTTAAATTAAAAATATACAAGGTTAATTTAACTCAGCCAATTTGAGTGAAGTTGTTACCGTTAAAGGTTTGGTTATTTACACTGACAAATGTCTCATATTAATATTTTGCAGCATTGTCATTTCTTTCCAAAGTGTATGTTTCATCTTCCCCCTACTTGGGCCTCTTCTAAAGCAGCACAATGCTACAAGCTTTTGTCTGGCTGGTGCTGAAAGAGACATGTATCCTTAGTGGTCAATAGCCTAGAATGGTGTCATTCAAATGACCAATGACTGACAGTGTATTCCTAACTGCCATGCTAGAGACCTCAGGAGGAAACTGAGAAGGATCATCCACCTGGAACTTCTGTTGAAAGATGGCAGAAAGATTTCTGACTTTTCAAGTGCTGCTTTCTGCAGCTTGTTCTCCCCCTTCGCAGCTTAATTGCTCACAATCATTCATGACAATATGAGACTGTTGCTTAACCCAGAGAAAGTGAGGACTGCAGATATTGGAGATCAGAGTCGAGTGTGTGGTGCTGGAAAAGCGCAGCAGGTCAGGCAGCATCAGACGAGCAGGACAGTTGACGTTTCGAGCATCAGCCCTTCATCAGGAATGTGGGGGGAGAGCTGTGGGCCCAAGGGGCTGAGAGATAAGTAGGAGGGTGGCGTGGGGCTGAGGGGGTGAATGTAGCTGAGAATGCAATATGTAGATGGAGGTGGGGGGTGATGGAGATAGGTTGGAAAGGAGAGTGTAGCGGACAGGTGGGAAGGAAGATGGACAGGTAAGACAGTTCAAGAGGGTGGTGCTGAGCTGGAAGGTTGGCTCTGAGATAAGGTGGGAGGGAAATGAAGAAATTTGTGAAATCCACATTGATCCCATGTGGTTGGTGGGTCCCAAGGCGGAAGATGAGGTGTTCTTCCTCCAAGCATTGGGTGGCGGTGGAGGCAGCCCAGGACTTGCTTCCACCATAGAACCCCGGAGGACCAATTCCATTACAGAACCCTACCTTCTGTAAAAACGCTATCCCTTACTCACAATTCTGCTGCCTCCACTGCATCTGCTCTCAGGATGACCACTTCCACCATAGAATATGCCAGGTGGCTTCCTTCATCAAGGACTGCAATTTCCTCTCCCATGTGGTCGATGATGCCCTCCAGTGCATCTCCTCCACTTCCCGCACCTCTGATCTTGAACCCCACCCCTCCAATCACAACAAGGACAGAACTCCCCTGGTCCTCACCTTCCACCCCACCAACCTTCCGATACAACACATCATTCTCCGCTATTTCCGCCACCTACAAACAGACCCCACCTCCAGCGATATATTTCCCTCCTCACCCCATCTTTGTTCCGCAGAGACCATTCCCTCTGAGACCCCCTTGTTCAGTCCACGGCCCCCACCAAGCCAACCTCCACTCCCGGCACCTTCCCTTGCTACCGCAAGAAGTGCAAAACTTGCACCCACACCTCCCTATTCACAACTGTCCAAGGTCCCAAAGGATCCTTCCACATCTGACAGAGATTTACCTGTACTTCGATTGTGTCCATTGCTCTCAGTGTGGTCTCCTCTACATTGGAGAGACAGGGTGCCAATGTGCAGAACGTTTCAGAGAACTTCTGTGGGACGCACACACTAAGCAACTCCACCGCCCTGTGATTGAACACTTTAACTTCCCCTCCCAGTCCACCAAGGACATGCAAGTCATGGGCAGCCTCCACTGTCAAACTCTAGCCACCTGACGCCTGGAGGAAGAACACCTCCTGCATTGGGACATTCCAACCACAGGGGATCAATGTAGGGTGGCATGGTGGCTCAGTGGTTAGCACTGCTGCCTCACAGCACCAGGGAGCCAAGTTCGATTCTCACCTTGGGTGACTGTCTATGTGGAGTTTGCACATTCTCCCTGTGTCTGCATGGGTTTCCCCCGGGTGTTCCGGTTTCCTCCCAAAATCCAAAGATGTGCAGGTCAGGTGAATTGGCCATGCAAGATTGCCCATAGCGCTAGGTGTATTAGTCAGGCATAAATCTAGGGTCGGGAATGGGTTACTCTTCAGAGGGTCGGTGTGGACTTGCTGGGCCGAAGAGCCTTTTTTCACTCTAATCTAGGTAATCTAAGTAAAAATTTCACCAGTTTCTTCATCTCCCCTTCCCCCACCTTATCCCACAGCCAACCTTCCAACTCTGCTCTGTCCAACTTGTTCATCTTCCTTCCCAACTATCCACTCCACCCTCCTTTCCAACTATCAACATCAACCCCTCACCTCCATTGACCTATTGTATTCCCAGCTACATTCCCCCTAACCCCATCTCCTCCCATTTATCTCTCAGCACCCCTGGGCCACTCCCTCATTCATGATGAGAGCTTATATTCAAAAGATTGCCTCTGCTGCTCCCTGGATGCTGCCTGACTGGCTGTGCTTTTCGAGCACCACACTTTTCGACTCTGTTAGTTAACTAGTCTGCAAGTCAACTCTCTTAATATTGATGCCAGCCCTTAAACCTTAGTAAGGAGGGGCTAATAGAGCTTACTTTTCCATACCCTGATTCAATGTCTGATTAGTCCATCCAGTTTTGTTCTTATTCTTTATTCAAATGCATATATTTGTCCATTGAGAGAAATTAAGAGATGGGCACTTCTCATATGGGACTCAAGTCATACATTGACAAACTTCCACTTGCAAATGAGTTGGCTTCAATTGCAATCCATCAAATTCATGGACATGTTTCCTGAAGTCAACCTTTTATTTCAACACTTTTAAAACCAAGTCTGATTTCTCAAATGGCCATGCTGGGATTTGAAATCACATTCTCTCGATTCTTGGTTTCGGCCTATTGATTACGAGAAACAATGTTGGAGCTGAAACAAAAAGTAACTATAAACTGTGTTGCTGCCATTGGAGGAACGCTAAATGTGATCTACCCCAGGGGAAAATATCAGATTCATTCTAGTTTTCCTTTTCTCTCTCTCTTGTGCACATATGCATTTTCGTTTGTACTTAGGGATAAAATAATAAAGGAAGAATAACATCCATATATATTGCAACCTTCACACCCTCAAAACAAAATAATATGTGAGAGAATAGACTTTGAGATGAAAATCAAAGCCAGATTTAAAAGTTAGTTCTAAATTGGAGGAAGGCTAATTTTGACAGTATTAGGCAAGAACTTTTGAAAGCTGATTGAGTGCAGATGTTCACAGGTAAAGGGACGGCTGGAAAATGGGAAGCCTTCAGAAATGAGATAATGAGAGTCCAGAGAAAGTATATTCTTGTCAGGGTGAAAGGAGAGGCTGGTAGGTATAGGGGATGCTGGATGATGAGAGAAATTGAGGGTTTGTTTAAGAAAACAAGAAAGCATTTGTCAGGTACAGACAGCATAGATCGAGTGAATCCTTAGAGGATTACAAAGGCAGTAGGAATATACTTAAGAGGGAAATCAGGAGGGCAAAAAGGGGACATGAGATAGCTTTGGCAAATAAGGTTAAGGAGAATCCAAAGGGTTTTTACAAATTTATGAAGGTCAAAAGGGTAACTAGGGAGAGAATAGGGCCCAAAAATGTGCAAGGCATTTTAGGAAAGCAAATCTGAGCAGAACTTATACACTTAATGGTAAGGTCCTAGGGAGTGTTGCTGAACAAAGAGACCTTGGAGTGCAGGTTCATAATTTCTTGAAAGTGGAGTCGCAGGTAGATAGGATAGTGAAGAAGGCGTTTGGTATGCTTTCCTTTATTGGTCAGAGTATTGAGTACAGAGTTGGGAGGTCATTTTGCGGCTGGACAGGACATTGTTTAGGCCACTGTTGGAACATTGGAATTCTGGTGGAATTCTAGTCTCCTTCCTATTGGAAAGATGTTGTGAAATTTGAAAGTGTTCAGAAAAGATTTAGAAGGATATTGCCAGGGTTGGAGGATTGGAACTATAGGGAGAGGTTGAATAGGCTAGGGCTGTTTTCCCTGGAGCATCAGAGGCTGAGAGGTGACTTATAGAAGTTTATAAAATCATGAAGGACATGGATAGGATAAATAGACAAAGTCTTTTCCCTGGGGTGGGATATCCCAACCCAATCTAGTCCCACTTGCCAGCACCCGGACCATATTCCTCCAATCCCTTCCTATTCATATACCCATCCAGATACCATTTAAATGTTGCAATTGTACCAGCCTCCACTACTTCCTCTGACAGCTCATTCTATACACGTACCACCCTCTGCATGAAAACGTTGCTCCTTAGGTCTCTTTTATATCTTTCTCCTCTCACCCTAAACCTCTAGTTCTGGACTCCCCCACCCCAAAAACAAACAAACGTTGTCTATTTGCCCTATCCATGCCTCTCATGATTTTAGAAAACTCTCGAAGGCCGCCCCTCAGCCTCCGACGATAGAGAGAAAACTACCCCAGCCTAATCACCATCTCCCTGTAGCTCAAAGTCTCCAACCCTGGCAAAATCCATGTAAATCTTTTCTGAACCCTTTCAAGTTTCAAGGAGCTATGAACCTGCAATCCAAGGTCTCTTTGTTCAGCAACACTCCCCCGGACCTTACCTTTAAGTGTATAAGTTCTGCTCAGATTTGCTTTCCTCACACTATCTAAATTAAACTCCATCTGCCACTTCTCAGCCCAGTGGCCCATCTGATCAAGATCCTGTTGTAATCTGAGGTACCCTTCTTCACTGCCCACTACACCTCCAATTTTGGTGTCATCTGAAAACTTACTAACTATACCTCCTACGTTCATATCCAAATAATTTATATAAGTAACGAAAAGTAGAGGACCCAGCACCGATCCTTGTGGCACTCCACTGGTCACAGACCTCCAATCTGAAAAACCAACCTCTGTCTTCTACCTTTGAGCCAGCTTTGTATCCAAATGGCTAGTTCTCCCTGTATTCCATGAGATCTAACCTTGCTAATCAGTCTCCAATAGGGAACCTTGTCGAATACCTTACTGAAGTCCATATAGATCACATCTACCGCTCTGCCCTCATCAATCCTCTTTGTTACTTCCTCAAAAAACTCAATCAAGTTTCTGAGACATGACATCCCATTCACACAAAGCCATGCTGACTATCTCTAATATCTTCTATGTCATTCTCCACACTAAACACTGATGTAAAATACTCGTTTGGTATCTCTCCCATCTCCTGTGGCTCCACACACAGGCTGCCTTGCTGATCATTGAGGGGCCCTATTCTCACCCCAGTTATCCTCTTGTCCATATTTATGAAAACCCTTTGGATTCTCGTTAACCATATTTGCCAAAGCTATCCCATGTTCCCTTTTTGCCCTCCTGATTTCCCTCTTAAGTATACTCCTACTGCCTTTATACTCTTCTAATGATTCTCTCGATCTATCCTGTCTAGACCTGACATATGCTTCCTTTTTCTTAACCAAAACGTCAAAGTCATCCAGCATCCCCTACATCTACAAGCCTTTCCTTACACCCCAACAGGAATATACTATCTTTGGACTCTCATTATCTCATTTCTGAAGGCTTCCCATTTTCCAGCCGTCCCTTTACCTGTGAATATTTGCCCCCAATCAGCTTTTGAAAGTTCTTGCTGAATACTGTCAAAATTAGCCTTCCTCCAATGTAGAACTTCAACTTTTAGATCTGGTCTATCCTTTTCCATCACTATTTTAAAACAAATAGAATTATGGTTGCTGACCCCAAAATGCTCCCCCATTGATACTTCAGTCACCTGCCCTGCCTTATTTCCCAAGAGTAGGTCAAATTTTGCACATTCTCTAGTAGGTACATTCACATACTGAGCCAGAAAATTATCTTGTACACACCTAACAAATTCCTCTCCATCGAAACCTTTAACACAATGGCAGTCCCAGTCTATGTTTGGAAAGTTAAAATACCCAACCATAACCACCTTATTATTCTTACAGTTACCTGAAATCTCACAAATTTGTTTATCAATTTTCCGCTGACTATTTGGGAGCCTATAATAGAATCCCAATAAGGTGATCATCCATTTCTTATTTCTCAGTTCCATACAAGTAACATCCCTGGATGTATTCCCAGGAATATCCTCCCATATACAGTAGTAATGCTATTCCTTACCAAAAATGCCACTCCGCCCCACCCCCCACTATCCTTCCTGTAGCATTTGTATCCTGGAACATTAAGTTGCCAGTACTGTCCATCCCTGAGTTATGTTTCTGTAATTGCCATGATATCCCAGTTTCATGTTTCTAACCATGCCCTGATGTCATCTGCCTTCCCTGTTAGGCTCCTTGCATTGAAGTAATTGCAGTTTAATTTATCAGTCCTACCCTGTTCTCTGCTTTGTCCCTGCCTGCCCTGACTATTTGACTTGCTTCTGTTCTCAACTATACCAGTCTCAGATTGATCTCTTTCCGCACTATTTCCCTGGGTCCCCCCCCACCCCCCACCTTACTAGTTTAAATCCTCCTGAGTAGCTCTCGCAAATCTCCCTGCCAGTATATTAGTCCCCTTCCAATTTAGGTGCAATCTGTCCTTCCTGTACAGGTCATGTCTACCCCAAAAGAGCTTCCAATGATATAAAATTGTGAATCCTTCTCCCATACACCAGCTCCTCAACCATGCAATCATCTGCTCTATCCTCCTATTCCTGCCCTCACTAGCTCATAGCACCAGGAGTAATCCATATATTACTACTCTTGAGGGCCTCCATTTTAAATTCCTCCCGAACTCTCTGTAATCTCCATTCAGAATCTCAACCTCTGTTGTTGGTTCCAATATGAACAATGACCTCCTGTTGGCCTCTCTCCACCTTGAAAACATTCTGCACCCTCTCTGAGACATCCTTGATCCTGGCACCAGGGAAGCAACACACCATTCCGATTTTTTGCTGCTGGCCACAGAAAAGTCTGTCTGCACCTCAGACTAGAGAGTCCCTAACACAATCAATCTCTTGGAACCCGATGTACCCTTCATTGCATTTGAGCCAGTCTCAATACCAGAAACTTGGCTGTTTGTGCTGCATTCCCCTGTGAATTCATCACCTTCTACATTTTCTAAAACAGAATACTTGTTTGAAGTGGGGATAGCCAGAGAAGGCTCCTGCACTAACTGCCTCCCTCTCTTACCATTCCTGGAGTTAACCCATCTATGTGGCTGTATCTGTGATTTACCTCCTTCCTATAACTGCCATCCATCACATCCCCTTGCTCTTGTAAATTCCTCATTGCCTTTAACTGTCTATCCAACTGATCCATTCAATCTGATAGGATTCGCAATCAACGGCATTTATTGCAGATATAATCCTCAGTAACCGTAAACTGTCCCTGAACTCCCACATCTGACAAGAAGAGCATATCACTCTAGTAAAGGCCATTTTTGCTTCATTCAATTTACAGACCCAGTAATTTTTCTACAAACCACTGCTCCAGGTTAAATTAATATTTCTGGCTCATATTTTAAGTTTAATCAAGACATATAATCAAGAAAGAACCCACTCTACTCACTACTGCAGGCTTACTGTAAGGCCATGCTTAATAAAACATATAATCAAGAAAGAACCCACTCTACTCACTACTGCAGGCTTACTGTAAGGCCATGCTTAAAATATCCACTTATCTGTTTCTGTGCTGTGACCTTTCCCAAACAGGTTCCCTCAAGATCAGTTGTGAATTTCACTGTTTGTTAGTTTTCCAGGATGCACTCCAATGTCCAGCGATACATGAGTTCAAACAGCAAAGGCAGTAACTGCGCAGGTTCACTGCTCTGTCAGTTAGCACTGTGGGTTTCTTTTCTCTCTCTCTCTCTCTCCCTCCTGCACTGACCTCACCATGTGCTTCCTTTGTCTGTTCTGCTCCCTTTTAAAACTGCTGTTGTTTTGACTTTGTTTTGTCCAAAGTTCCAAAACAATGCAACAGCATATAAAACAGTAATTGCTGCTCCTGGAATTCGAGGAAATCACCTCCAGCACTTAAAATAGCTCGAAAAAGGAGCGGCTGTTACAGCCAGACAGGAAATTCAATAGAATTATTGTACTGAAAAGCTGAGGATCTGGACTGGGAACTCTGGATCAGCTGAAGTTGCTTGCCATGTATCTTGGGCACAATATCCTCACCATGTTCTGACCGAGAGTCCACCAAGCAATATTCTTAGCATGGATGAAGCTGAACTGTTTTACCATCTTTTACTCAGTCATACTTCCACGTTTAGAGATAAAGTGTGTAAAAATGGAAAAGGAAGCATAGAATTGCTCGGGTCTGTGCCAACATAGATAACACCAAACTTCCTGGAGGAACATAGAGCACAGAACAGGCTGTTTGGCCCTCGATGTTGCGCCGACCTGTGAACTATTCTCAGCTCGTCCCCCAACACTATCCCATCATCATCCATGTGCTTATCCATGTACTGTTTAAATCTCCCTAATGTGGCTGAGTTAACTATATTGGCAGGCAGGGCATTCCATGCCTTTATCACTCTCTGAGTAAAGAACCTGCCTCTGACATCTGTCTTAAATCTATCACTCTTCAATTTGTAGTTATGCCTCCTCATACAAGCCGATGTCATCATCCTAGGAAAAAGACTTTGACTGTCTACCCTATCTAATCCTCTGACCTTGAGCATTTTCAAGGTATGGATCAGGAAAGTGGAAAAATATGTATCAGCAAGAGAACAGGAAGATTATCACTCTGATGTCACTGACGAGTCTAAGAATGGTTATCTGTTTACTCACCTTTTTTCACTGCTGAAGTAACAAAGGCCATCGACATGCTCCGGAATTTTACACTGCAGCATGGGAAACAGGTTTGACTGCATTGATGAGATGGCGGATTTGTCTGAAAGCAGCTATGTTATGTACTGCAAAAGGCCCAGCACAATTGATCAAGATTTGGGCACATGTAGGCAGATTGGGTGTTGACCTGGAGAATTCAGAGGGGTTGATGGAGTAGCCACCAAGGAAGGAGAGAATGATTTTGAGGTCTGTTATGGCACATTGCAGCTGCGGTTGAAAGTCAGTGGCAGAGGACCTCTTGCTGTCGTTTCAATCATGAAGAACATGAAAAGTGTGCAGTATTGAGGTGAACATCAGCAAGTGCACTTGCAGTGGGCCGGGGGTAAGTGAGGTGATGTTTTGAGGGAGGAGGCTGCATCTGCAACCAGTCAATCGGCAATAGTGGGGGAAACCACATTGGCTGCAAACACATGATATCTTGTCAACACAGGAATGCAAAATCAGAAATAGCCCCAGTGTGCTCTTAATGTAATTTCCATCTTCTCTCCCTCCTCCTGCTCCACAGATGGGGTGAGTCACGCCTCTATCCACTCACCTATTCCACTTCACCCACCTGCCCCCTTATACGTCTAGCCAATGATCCATTCACATGTCCATCCACTCTCATTCACTAACATTCAAGAACTGAATATTTATACTTACCATATGACAGCTAGTACTGTGAAGAGGGGCCAGGTCCTGTCTCTCCCTGACTCTACCCTGCCATGCTCAGACTTGTATGACACCCAAGATTGGAATACTCCAGCAGAAATGTAGCAGTATTGAGTCAGGGAAATCTTTGATTGTTGAGGCAATCCGCTCATCATTGCTGCAACTCGGAAGATGAATCAAGGTTACTCTAGCAGCACTAACTCCCACTTGTTTGGGTGGGTGCAACTCCAACAACATTCAGGTGGCTTGACACCATCCAGGTCAAGCCCACTTTGGGAGAAATCACATCCACTCCCTGAGCAGCAGTGTTCACCATCTGCAACATGCACTGCAGCGATTCATCAAAGATCCTCAGAAAGCATCTCCCAAATCCACAACCACTTCTGTCTAGAAGGATAAGGACAGCCGGTAAGTTGGCAGCACCATGACCTCCAAGTTGCCCTCCAAGCCACACACCATCCTGTATTGGAAATATATTACTATTCGTTCAGAGTCACTAGATCGAAATCCTGGAATTCCCTCCCTAACTGAACTGTTTGTCCACCTACAACATGTGGACGGCAGTGGCTCAAGAAAGCAGCTCACCACCACCACTTTCTCGGAGTAACTAGGAACAGACAATCAATGTTGGCCTGCCAGAAATGCCCACATTCCATGAATGAATTAATCTTTTCTCCCCAAAACTACCACTTCCAGAAGATTAATGTAATAACTCAGAGTTCTTCTCCAATTGTCATATTCACTTGTACATATAGCTCAGGAATCCTTCATTCTCACTGGGTCAGACTCCTGGAACTCAGTTCCCAATTGTGAAGCACTTTTTGACACAAAAAGGAGGTGTTCGGATTGAGAAGCTAACAATCAGCTTACCAAAGGAAACTTGAGATAAGCAATCAGGAAAGTTCTTCTTATTATTCCACATATCCCAAAAATGAATTGAAAAACATGTTTCCAATAAAAAAAATCTCAGGGTGTATAAAAATAATATAATTGAAGAATCAGGTGGAGTATGTCTGGGATATCATTAACAGTCAGAGTGCCTATAAATTCTGATAATGGCTGTTTGCAAATAGTTCTGTATTTCTGTAAGGTTCTAAAGAGGCTTTGAAGTTCCGTAACTCAGGAAAACCTAAAAACTTTATGAATCTTCTGAAAAATCTATGCAAAACACAAAGTTCATGAATGAATTCGGAGGTTGTCTTGACATAGACTCTGCACAACTTGTCTGGCCCACATAATCTTCAGGAGAAAGTGAGGATTGCAGATGCTGGGAATCAGAGTCAAATAGGGTGGCATTGGAAAAGCACAGCAGGTCAGGCAGCATCCAAGGAGCAGTAGAGTTGACGTTTCAGGCATAAGCCCTTCATCAGGATGAAAGGCTTCTGCCCGAAATGTCGACTCTCCTGCTTCTTGGATGCTGCCTGACCTACTGTGCTTTTCCAGCCTCACATAATCTTCAACCAAGAATGGGTGATCAGAGACTCTGGACCATGCAACCCTAGAACCCTATGTAAATAAAAATTACAGTGAAGCATTGGAGGAAATTGCTTAAAGCCAAAGAAAGAAAGAAACTTCAATGGAATTCAGTGATGGAAACCCATTTGTCTTGAATTTGTACATAGTGAACTATTGAAATGAGAACTGTATGGTTCATGCTTTGTGTCTACCCTCATCAATATCATGGAAACACTATATGAACTATTATGAAAGATGCAAAATTGCAATGGGAAGACAAGCATGACAAAACTTTACAGCAAAGAAAGATTCATTTTCTAGTGATGACATTATGTCATAGTTCAATGTGGTGAAAAAACATAGAATTTAGAATGGAGGTGAATCCTGTTGATCTAAACCAATTTTAATTTTGAATGTTAAAAAGAACTGATGGTTATGTTAATTATGTTCTTTCTTCTGCGGAGTAGTAATATTGCCAAATTGAATAGAAGCCACTTGCAAAAGCACTGGAAGTGGAATGTCATCTGTTGAAGGACATTAATGACTAGAAATCTATCACTGAACTCTTTGCTCCCGATGGTATTTGTCCAGAGTATCAGGATAGAAAGAAGTGAAGAAATGTATGAAACATTACGATCTTTATAAAGGTTATACTGGACATGGGTAGAGAAAATCAATTTGAAGCCACCTTAAATACATCTTCGATAAAGTCAACAAAGCAGATACATTAACATTACTTCAAAATAATGGAACTTTAAAAAATTTATTCACAGGAGTTGAGCATCACTAGCTAGGTGAGAATTTATTGTCCATTCTTAATTATTAAGGGTTAACCAAATTGCTGTGTTTTGGAATTGTGTGTAAGCCAGACTAAGTAAGGACAGTAGTTTCCTTTCCAATTAGTGAATCATAGGGTTTTTTTTTCCCAACAATCAGAAATGTTTTCATGATCATCATTACATTTTTAACATCAGATTTTTTTATTGAATTCAAATTCCACCATTTGCTATTCAAACTCATTACCTAGGTCTTTAGATTCATTGTCAAGTGAAATATCACTGGGCCATTAACTTCCCATGATAAATGAAAATCACTTTTAGGAGTCTTTGTATAATATAGCCCTGGTAAACAGCTGTTAACATTGACTCAGAAGAAAAAGATTTTGATTGGTTAACTTCCTCAATTTTGAGGAAGTAATGATTTAATTGGAGTGGGAGAATGATGGAACACGAGGTAATGAGTCTTAGAAAGAGCATTTATGTAGTTTCAGACAAAAGCTGATGGTTATGCTCAAACATATGGATGAGACATTTTCTGTAGAAAGCTGTATTTAATAATGGTTCAGGTCAGAGGACATACTCCATTGGATGTCCAAGATTAGTAATAGAGCAGTACAATTTTCAATTGTTGTGTTTCACATCGAGACCAATAACTACTAAAAAGAGATATGAATTTCCAAGCAATCTAAGTTAGATTTCACATTTTAAAGTTTTTTACTGTAATTAACAAAAATAAATAAACTACATATTATTTAATAAGCATCATATAAATGACAAACTACAAAGGAAATATACATCCCCCATGAATTAGACATTCATTCCAAAATACTATTTGTTATGATATGCTCTCAGCTGAAATGCTAGCCTGGTAGATTAACTTGCACACTGCTCCAAACCTTTCATCAGGTTCCCTCTCCTACCTCGCCAAGCCAGATCTTCCAGTGTCCTATAAACGTGACTTCACTCAGTCATTTGAATACCCGAAAACTGAGAAACAAGCTCCATTCTGACCAATTCTTCAAGTGCAAAACCAAATCACCCCAGCATTTTAATTGATGGCCAATGCAAAACAGTCTGTCTCTTTGCTTTGTTCAAACACATCTGTTTCGGTGTCTCTCCAGGTATTATAAACAAACAAATTAGGAGCAAGTTCAGTTTGAAATGGTAATGCTGCTTTCTCTCAACAGATGTTGCTGGACCTGCTAAGTTTCTCCAGCAATTTCTGTTTCATTGTGGATTTCCAGCATCCGTAGTTTTTTGGGTTTTTTCCCAAATTAGGGCTAGGCCATTCAGCTCCTCAAGGCTGCTCTGGCATTCAATAAGATGATGCCTGATCTGTCTATGTTATGAATTCCACATTCCCATCTATTTCTCATGTCTTGAAGTCCCTTGCCTAGCAGGAATTATCTTAATTCTAAGTATACAACCCTCAACTTTAAAACAATGTCCCATTGCATTGGACAGACCCTCAAGAAGAAACATCCTTTTCACATTCATCTTGTCAAGATTGCTCAGGATCTCAGGAACTTCAACTAAGTCACTGCTCACACTTCTAAGCTCTAGCAGAAATAAGCCTAATGAAGGGCTTATGCCCAAGACGTTGATTCTCCTGCTCCTCAGATACTGCCTGACCTGCTGTGCTTTTCCAGCACCATACTCTCAACTCTGATCTCCAGCATCTGCAGTCCACACTTTCTCCCTGTTACCTGATCAGGCATCCCATTCATTCCAGTTATCTATCTGGTAAATGTCCTCTGAATTCTGTCCAATCTATATCCTTCTATAAAAGCAAGAGTTCAGCTGCACACAATACTCAAGATTTTGTGGGTTAAAAACCAGTCCTGTCCAAGGTTCCCCAATTTAATACTGTTTTAGATGGGATACCTGAAATTATGAAGCTTCTAGATTTGGAGGGATTTACTTGCTCCTTTTCTTTATTCACCCACCCTATTACGTGGTTGCAACCATGCTAACTTAAAAAATGTTCTTTCCCTGTGGACTCCTTTCTTCCAAATCAAATGAATTAGGCTTTTAAAGGAAGTCAGTTTAACTAAGTCTAATTTACTAAGCAAAAGAATGACCTAATCGGTTGCTAACCATGAGAAAAAATATTAACACCACTCACAAATTAAAAGTCAGCCTAAAACAAAGGTAAATGTTTAAAATAAAAAGATAGATGGATCAATATTTGAGTTATTGATTTCTCTTTCTTATTGTAAAGTGCAAGTTTTCACATTTCCCTGACTAGTTAATGCATGTAATATTTTGTATATTCCACTTTGGAAATAGAACCAATCTGACTCAAGATTGGGATACAGACAGACTCTAAACTCACACCTTTAAGGCATGTCTGAGCTGAAATGTCACCTTTTGTAATAAAACCTTAAGTTATCGCAAGAAAGTGACTTAAAAAAGATCTGGGATTTACATATTAAAGAACCGAAACCTGCAACTCATTCTAAAAGACTTAACAACAATCCAGGCTTGTTCAATATATCATTTCAGTTGCGTAACACTGTAATCTTTTGCTGTAAATTCTGTGTCTTATGGTCTTATGCTCCATAACCACTTGATGAAGGAGCAGTGCTGTGAAAGCTAGTGCTTCCAAATAAACCTGTTGGACTATAATCTAGTGTTGTGTGATTTTTAACTTTGTCCATCCCAATCCAACACCAGCTCCTCTACATCACTGTACAGATGTAACATTCCAGAATTCCTCTCCAGACAGCCACTAAATTTACAGTCATCTTTGGCTATATCTATTTATTTAAAAAGCAATACTCATTGCAATTAAAAATTCAGTAGGTCCATAGGTGATCCAGCGTAATGACCAAAAGCCATGACGGGTCTCACCAGTACCCTGCAGGACAGAAGCATAACATAGAGTCATAGAGTCATAAGGATGTACAGCACAGAAACAGACCTTTTGGTCCAACTCGTCCATGTTGACTAGATATCCCAATGCAATCTAGTCTCACCTGCCAGCACCCAGCCCATATCCATCCAAACCCTTCCTTTTCATATATCCAACCCGATGCCTTTTAAATGTTGCAATCGTACTAGCCTCCATCACTTCATCTGGCAGCTCATTCCATACACATGCCTCCCTGTGCGTGAAAATGTTGCCCCTTAGGTCTCTTTCATATCTTTCCCCTCTTACCCTAAACCTATGCCCTTTAGTTCTGGACTCCCACACCCCAGTGAAGAAATTTTGTCTATTTATCCTATCCAAGCCCCTCATGATTTTATAAACCTCTAGAAGATCACCCCTCAGCCTCCAACACTCCAGGGAAAACAGCCCTAGCCTATTCAACCTCTCCCTATAGCTCAAATCCTCCAACTCTGGCAACATCCTTACTTTTATGTTAAATTTCCCTTGTTATAAAGAACAACATTCCATGATTTGCTGCATCTACAGATTAACTGTTTGTCGTTCAGGCACCTAGATCATTTTGCACTGCTCCACAGTAATTCTCCCTTTAAATAAGTGAAGGGAATAACTTCACACTTACTGACATTATACTCCATCTGCCAGATTCTATGTTTTTCTTATCTTTGTAACATCTAGTTTGACTGTTGGTTCGTTTGTAAGTTTAGTCTCTCTGCCTCTCCCTGGTACACTCTGGCCTTCATTTCTCATTTTACTTTTATGTTCTCCTGCCTTGACTCTCCTCATTAATTTTCAAAATCTATCCAAGCTTGATCCCTGACACTGATTGTTTAGTGTGATGTCCACTCTTCTTTCTTAGTTATATAGTTTGCTGGAATACAGATTCCAGCATGATTCAGGTGCAAACTGTCCCATTTGTACAGCCCCCACTTCCCCAGGACAAATGACAGTGCCCCTTGAGCCAGAACCCATGTTTCTCACACTAATCTTTGAGATACCATTCATTTTTTCACTGTTCATACATATCTTCTGCCAATTAGCACGTGGTTCATATTCCAGAGGTTATTATCTGTGAGTCTGCTCTACAATTTAGTGCCCAGTCCCTGTAGAGTTCTTAAGCAGGACTTTTTTCCTAGTTCTACTTATGGCATTCATACCTATATGGATCATAATAACTAGATCCTCTCCTTCTCAATCTAAGTCTCTGTTCATCTTTGAGCAGATATCCTGAACTGTGGTACTGGCTGGACAAAATATCCACCTGGCCTCATGCAAAGACGAGTCTATACCTCTTCTACAATATATCCTACTACCATTCCATTTATTTTCATTCCATCCACTTGCAAAGTACTCTAAACTAAGATCAGTCTGCTCCTCCTCTGCACAAACCTTGTTTCAGTCCACTCCTTATCTACTTCACTTATGGTCACACCCTTCCATCTATCCCTTATAGAAAGAATTGAACTGCCCCATCATTAATAGTGTGACTACCTTTTGAAACAAGGTGTCCAGGTCCCTCCTGCTTCCTGGTGCATCACAATGTCTTCAACTCAGCCTCCAATTCAGTCATTGAATTCTGCAGTTTTAGATTGTGCTCCAGATGTATTTACATTGGATCAATTTTGGGGCCAGAAGCTCTTACCAATGTCTGTGTGTTAATTAGTTAATATGTAAATTGTTAATTTCATCAGTCATGCAATATTTTTGTTATTATTTATCGTATTTTCACTGTATCTATTAAATGCTGTTAACATTTATAACTAAAATTTATATGTAAACAATTAATGGTTTGCTGAGGGGACTGGACCCGTACAGTATCAATCTTAGTTTTGATTCTGTTTTGTAAATGAAGTGCATGCTGGCTTCCAGCAGCTGAAGTGATGCTCTCCAGATAAAGAAAGAATAAACAATGGTGCACCTCCTTTCTCCTTTATACCAAACTCCTACACAACCGAGATTCCCACTCTGTCCCAAAGCGTTTTAATTGCTGTCTGCACTCTACAGGCCTGCATTTGTACAGCTTGTGACTTTGGAGAGTCAGCTCTGCTCTGCTATTCTTTAAGAACAAGTTTTAGTTAGCTTTCCAAATAACCAACTTCAATGACACTGCTGGCAGCAGTGAGTTTCCTTGTTTAAGCCTCTGGACTTTAAATTTAACTGAAAGAACAAACCTTACTTACAGGTTGAATGCTAAAATCAATCAGCACAAGATTTTAAAGAGAGATTAACCCTTGTAAAATAAAAGAGAGATCATCCTTTAAACCTCCCAGGTCTTCCACTCTGTGCCAGCTGCACTCACAGTGTACTTTGAAAGAGCAGATTCACTCTTTTGAATCAAAGTGTGAGAATTCACTGTCTGCTGATGCCCCTTTCCCAGGATAACCAAACCAGATGGGTCTGTCTCCTATCAGAGTTTAGTATAATTTCACTATCCCTCATTCCAGGAAGCTCTGTTTTGCCCCACTGAAGACACAATCATTACACGATTTAAATCAACTAGTTGATTTTAGAACCACAATCTAATCAAATTTGCAGAAGATTCCAAAATAAGAGAAGTAATGAAATCAGAGTAGGCAGCATGGGAATTGCAGAATATGTTGGATAAAATCTGGAAAAACAATAAAAGGTTAATACTAAATGCAAACATGGGCCAATGGTGAAAATAGGAGGGATATCATATGGTGACTCAAAGTCAACAATTCAACAGGTTTCTGTCTCCTCATATGAATTTATACCTCATGAGATTTCTTTGCATCTTTTGTTTCAGGGTTCATGCAAAGTTGCATGTGGTCCCACGTTCAAAGTAGGCTTTGCAGTTTGCCTGCTATATGCATTGATTTATCCTCTTCATCTTTGACATACATTCCTCTGTGTGATCGTATAAAATGAACGATAGTCACTGCATGTTAGTTTTATATCTCCAATGATTCATAGCTCCATTGTGTGTAGAATCAAGATCATCCATCCCTAGATCTTGAGAAGAAAGAACTGAAACATCAATGAAATAAGTTGAGTGTAGGTGGGTGTAATAAGGAAAGTGAAAAGTAAACAATGATAAGTGAAGTACAGTTATGAAGTAGTCAGTGACATTCACACTCCAGTGGAGATGAAAGATTACCTACCTGCTACTTTGTACTTTGGACCTTAACAAGCTGTTATTTACTTCGTTATTGCAGTCAGTGTTGAGTGATTGCACCGTAACGAGGTGCAAACTACTGAGTGAACACCTGTTTCTGCCATAAATACTCAACTCACTGAACATGCCACAGAAGCTGCACAATCCTGAGATGATTTCAACATGCAAACACACTGATTTCACTATTTATCTGTGTATAATATGGAGAATTCATGTCAGAGGATACTGAATGCAAACTTGGGCATGATACTGAGCAACATGACTGGCCTTAAAAAGTCAAGTCACGTTGCTCAGTTTCATGTTCACAGATAACCACAATCCTAAATTTTTTCAAACATAAGTTGCACTGAGCACAAGCTATCAGGGTTATTGTTACTTGTAAACGTATGAACCATTCTGCCATTCAATAAAGTCATGAATGATCTGGTTCCTCCAGACCCTCCATGACCTTTCACCCCTTTGCTTATCAAGAATCCATCTACCTTAGCCTTAAAAATATTCAAAGACTATTCTTCCACTGCCCTTTCAGGGAGGACTGTTCCAAAGACGCACAACTCTCCGCCTAACTCTGCTTGATTACCTTGAACTTCTCTACTGTCCCGCTCTAATGTCTAAAAATACCTTCTGACATCTGCTCTGTGACAGATGTTAAGCTAAATGGTCTGTAATTTCCTACTTTTTGCCTCCCCCACCCCTTTTTGAATAAAGTTACGTTTACTAATTTCCAATAGAATGGAAATTTCTCTGATTCAAAAGAACACATTCTCCCCGTGTCTGCGTGGGTTTCCTCCGGGTACTCCGGTTTCCTCCCATAGTCCAAAGATGTGCAGGTTAGGTGAATTGGCCATGATAAATTGCCCGTAGTGTTAGGTGCATTAGTCAGGGGTGAATGTAGGGGAATGGGTCTGGGTGGGTTGCTCTTCGGAGGGTCGGTGTGGACTTGTTGGGCCGAAGGGGCTGTTTTCACACTGTAGGGAATCTAATCTAAACTAAATTTCAGAAAATTAATATCAAAGCAACACATTTCTCACTAGCTGTGTTTAATATTCTAGGATGAAATCCATGATGTTCTGGAATCTTGTCACTTCTTAGTTCACACTATTTGCTCAGTACCAGTGATTGGAATTTCTTGAGTTCTTCCCTGCCTTCCATTTCCTGACTTAGATCTATTTCTGGGATGTTCCATGTATCTTTTATAGTGAGGAGCAACACAATCTACTATCTCCTCATTCTACATAAAAAATGCCCCGGACGCATTATCCCTCTGCTTGATGTTCACTTGCTTAAAACGTTCCTTGTTGGAAAATTTCTAAATATTCTTACCATTTGTTTTCACGTTTGTAGCTATTTTCCCTTGTACTCTAGAGTCATAGAGATATGCTGCATAGAAACACACCCTTCAGTCCAACTCATCCATTCCAACCAAATATCCTAAATTAATCTAGCCCCATTTGCATTTGGCCCATATCCCTCTAAACCCTTCCCATGTTCCCATCCAGATGTCTTTTAAATGTTGTAATTGTACCAGCCTCCATTGCTTCCTCTGGCAGCTCATTCCATACAGGCAACACCCTCTGCGTGACAAAGTTGACCCTTAGGTACCTTTTAGGTACCCTCTCACCTTAAACCTACGCCCTCCAGTTTTGGAGTCCCCTACCTTGGGGAAAACCTTGACTATTTACCCTATCCATGCTCCGCTTGATTTTATAAACCTCTATAAGGTCACCCTTTAGCCTCCAAAGCTTCAGGGAAAATAACCCCAGCTTATTTAACCTCTCCCGATAGCTCAAGCCCTCCAACCCTGGCATCATTTTTGTAAATATTTTCTGAACCCTTTCAAGTTTCACAACATATTTCCTGTAGCAGGGAAACCAGAATAGAACGCAGTATTCCAAAAGAGACCTAACCAATGTCCTATGCAGACTCAACATGACCTCCCAATTCCTATAATCTAGCTTTTGCATTGTGATATAAATTGTGGGATTTTTAAAGTTCATCTTCTAGTTTTTTTGTTGTTAAGTTTGGTTTCTGGTTTTTGAGTTAGTAACCACTGGAGTTTCTGAGTGTCCAAAGGTGGTGATTAACTTATGAGTATTTCTGTGGTCATGGTGAGTTCTTTCAAAACAATTTTCTTAGGCCTGCGTTTTGAGTGAATGAGTATTACTTATGTTTTTTTGAGGTCGCTTTGTGACCCAGCATCAAACCTGACCAATAATGGGGCCTTGATGTTTGTTAGAGATTTAGAGTTATAAAGTCACGAAGATGTACAGCCCTGAACAGACCCTTCAGTCAATTTGTCCATGCCAACCAGATAATCTTATCTAATCTAGTTTCTTTTGCCAGCTCATATCTCTCTAAACCCTTCCTATTCATATACTCATCCAGATGACTTTTAAATGTTGTAATTCTTATAAGTTAGGGAAATGGCCATAGCTAGAAATGGTGGCTTTTGCTTTATAGTTTTTAGTTTGAATGGAATAGATGTTCAATGAATAGGATGGATGTATAAACCCATGCTCTTGAGAATGGAAGGATGTGAACTAGATTACCTTGGAGTGAGGAGTTTATGTTAGTTTCAGACCAGAAGTGTTAGGATAAAACCCTGAACAGGCTACTTAAAGGAAGAAACTATCTGCAATTCCAGATAAAAATAAAATTAAGCCACAAGTGACTTAAACTTACCAAGGGTTACAGAGACTCTGGTATCAATATTGTATGAGTAGTGTTTTGGATCATGTGAAAGGGGTGTTTTTTGGGTACTATGCAAAAGCTATTGTATTTTTCTTTTCAATGTAGAAGGGTATTTTGGATCAAAGCTGACATATTTTCCTTTTCAATTGATGATATTATTTTAGATCAATGAAAGTATACTTTTACTTGGTGTTTAAAAATCTTTGAATGTGTGTTATCGATAGATGGTTGGGTTTGTTGCCTTTTATCTTTATTTCTTTTGTAAAATGAACTTCTGTTTTATCATTAAAGCAAAATGTGCAGCACCCCATTGCCTGTATTTCAACAAGAGACCACTTTGTTAAAACCAAAACATATCAAAATAAGATCGATCAAGCCAGGATTTGACCTGGCCATCAATAATAACAGTGGGGTCATAACACCCTCCTTATTAACTTTGTAGTAATTCTTTCTTTTTAAGAATATTCTGTCCCTTCTAATCTGTCATCCATCCTTTTACAATTTTTAATTACATATTTTTAATCAACCGATTCAGAACTGTTAAGAAACACCTCTGGAGTAGGAGAACTCAGACTGCTGGTCAAGAAGTAGGGACATTACGATAGCTCCATAGGTGCCACTCTTTGTAAGTATATGCTTTTTCTTTAAATTTATCACAGTATTTAACTTTTGTAGCTAACCATTAATGATGGAATCTCACCTTGGATATTTTCTTTCTCATTAGAATTAATCTGTCCTCCATATTCTAAAATATCCCCTTAAATGTTTACCATTGAGTTTCTAATTACCTATCTTTTAATCTAACTTAGCAGTTCACTGTAACTAACTCTGCTTTTCTCCCTCATAATTGACCTAGTTTCAAATGCTAGTCTTCTTTCCCCTCAAACAGAATATAATATTGAATTATATTACTCAATATTATGATCATTCCTACCTGAAGGTGCCTTCACTGTAAGGTCATTAATTAATCCTATCAGGCCTAGATTAGCCTACTCTTTGGCTCCAGAATGAGTATTCTGACATGTTCCTTGAAGTTTTCATCTAGTCTCATATAATTTTTTCAATCTATATATCAATTGAAATCCCCCATGATTATCACCTTACTTTTGTAACAAAACCCCATTTCTTCCTTTATTCTCCACCATATGTCACAGGTGATTTCTTGCCTTTTTAATTTCCCATTTTCAAATCATTTCTGCATCTTGGTTTCCTGAACTTAGATCATCCTTCTTTACTAATACAAGCATTAGTATGCTTTACAAACCATTCCTTTATATATTTCTAGCTTTCTGTCCTTCCTAAATATCATGTATTCCTCAATATTCATGTTTTAATCTAAGTCATTCAACAGCCAAATCTCTTTGATGACCATAGACGAAACTTATTCAGTTTTATTAACAATTGGTTCATTTGCTCTCTTTCAATTCTACATACATTCGTTTACAGAGGCTTTAATTTAGGTTATATTTAACCTCCAGCTTTATCTGTGGATTCACTTGTAGTTTTGACAACATTGTCCTTTACTATCTCCATTCATACATCAATTCTCATATCTATCTCCCTTTTCTTGTCTCTACTCTTTGCTTTACCATATTTTCCCAAATTCAATCAGGACGATTTAACCTCCAGGAGAAAGTAAGAACTGCAGATGCTAGAGATCAGAGTAATAAAGAGTGGTGCTGGAAAAGCACAGCCAGTCAGGCAGCATCCAAAGAGCAAGAGATTCGATGTTTTGAGCATAAGCTCTTCACCAGGAATGATTCAACTTCCACCTTACAACAGGTTGGTAATGCAAATCTAAAGGAGAGAGCAAGAGTCTGAAAGCTCAAAGTTATGGCAAGACTGAAGATTCAGAATCATAGATATCAGATATTGTGCTAAAGCCACTCAGCTCGGCATTCCACCATGAACCTTCAAAACAGGTCAAATTATTGGAATAATGACCCTGAATACTTCAAGGAGATTTACAGTGATTCACATGTTATATTTACTGACAGAGATAAACAAACAAACAAGTGAGATGTAAATTAAAGGAAAGAGGTATCTAAGGCAGCAATGTAATTCAGAGTCGAGAGTGTGGTGCTAGAAAAGCACAGCAGTTCAGGCAGCATCTGAAGAGCAGAAGAATCAACGTTTTGGGCATGAGCCCTTCATCAGGAAGGGCTCCTGGTAAAGGGCTCATGCCCAAAACGTCGATTCTCCTGTTCCTCGGATGCTGCCTGGCCTGCTGTGCTTTTCCAGCACCACACTCTCGACAATGATTTCCAGCATCTGCAGTCCTCACTTTCTCCTGGCAATGTAATTCAGTAGATTCCGTTCAAAAGAGTAGTAAAACTGTTTGATAATACAAAAGAACAGTTATTTGCATAATAATATGATGAAAGTAAGTCACGGTTACAAATGATGGTGCATACATATTCCATTTTTTTTTGTTTGTGAAGGTGATTGAGGTGACATCATTTGTAAGATGTCCTTCCTGGTCTTAAGACATATGCCATGAGGCAAACAGACTTAAGATGACTATCTTTCAAACACTTCAAAATGGACACAGTTTACACAAGACTGCTGGAGTGCTCAGCCAGAAGAATTGTCTGCTGCAGAGATATCAAAGTTACCTTTTAATCCTTTTAGTAAGTGACATTTTGAAACTGGAATCCAGAAAAATTATGATTGGAATAAGGTAGATTGGAGATCGTAACATTCAAATCCAGACTCCCATGGAAACTGCTCTTCCAAATTGTCTGAAAATTTAAAGAGAGAAAAAGCTTTATATAGAAGCTCATCACATTTCCAAATGTACCACCATGATTATACATTATGTGATTGCAAATGCACTAGCATGCGATGAAATCAGGCAAAAATCAAAGACATTGCTCCAAGCTGTGATATGATATCACTGTAGAGATAAACGGTACAAGATGAAAGAGACATATGACATACCACAGATTGTAAGAGAACGAAAACAAATGGCTATTGGTGAGTTGCTTTCAGAATTGTTATCCTTTCAATGGTGTAAAATTGCGCACCTTTGCGTACAGAAGTACTCAGAATTGTGAAAAGCAGAAAAATGTAATTAAGAAGAAAGCTGAAAATATGAAGTCCAACGTGGCTTGGAATTAACACCTGCTGGAGCTAAAATTGGTTTGTTGTTTACAACTATGTAGTGTTGTAGTGTTTCCAGAAAAATTAATACAAGAACATACTATCTATTTTAGCAATGACCTTCAGTGCTATTAACCAAGACTGGTGAAGACAGGCCATGTTTATTACCTTTCTGTATTTATCTTTTCAAGGATAGGAGAGGTTGTTGTGTTGGTGGCAAAAACTCTGTTCCTTAACCAATTAGTTCCATTCTTTCCCTAGTCACTATTTGAGACTGAACTAGACTGTTCACAACCAATTTGATGTTGGGCTGAGAATCTGACACTGCATCTTCTCCATCACTATCTCCAATTTTGTGTCATTGGGATTTGAGATTTCAGGGGTTGGTCATCGCTGTTTTTCCTCTAGTCTATACCAAGGCACAGTTAAGGGTTGAATGTTCAGAATTATGGCTATGGTCAATGACAGAACCTGTGAATAATCAGAGCTGATGATGGCAGAGTTAGAACCTCAAGGACAACAGTTCTTTACTGGTGGAGGATCTTTCAGGAAGAGGAATTGTGTCTTCTGCAAGCAAAATTGGATGACAATGGGAAAGCACCTCATGTATTCTTTTCCCTGGGTAAACGAAGTTGAAAATGGGAGACTCCAACAAATTATGTTAGTGAAAATTGCAAGACAGTGAAGTAGGGAAGATTCAGCAGAGAACCTATTCTTAGATAGATCTCCATCTCAACTCTACTATTCCCATTCCCTGGCTGTAACACAAATAATATGAGACAAGTTCTTCAACCAATCTCCCATCTAAGGCCTAATGGCTTGCTATTGACTATGAGTTGGCATATAGCATCTGGTATTAGGCATGAATGCAACACACAGGGTTCATTAAGTACATTGACACCATGAGTGCTCAAAGAAAGTGTATCTCAGGAATTTATAGATATGTAGCCTATAGTTTCCTGCACATTAACAGCTGGAAAACAACAAGCTGCATTTATGTGCGTTTGTCTGCAGAACTTTTTCAGGACCCATCTCTGGCCTAACATGGCAAACATTGACTCACTGCTCCAAAAACAGAAATTGCTGGAGAAATTCAGCATGTCTGGCAGCATCTTGATTTTTAATTAATTTATTGCTGTAGCATTGGGACCAGCACACCTTGCCTTTTAGTCACAATCTTATCTATGTATTGAGATCTAGAATGGGGAAAGGAGAAAAAAATGCACATTTTAAAGCATTAGTTAAGGAATTTTGTAGTTGCATGCATGGCTGTTTGTAACTGTAATGATGTTTTCAAAGATACTTCTTTGACTATAGTTAAAAATCACAACGCCAGGTTATAGTCTCAGCATTAGCTTCCAAATAAACCTGTTGGACTATAACTTGGTGTTGTGTGATTTTTAGCTTTGTCCACCCCAGTCCAACACCTCCTAGTCATTGATGATAAAGCACTTAGAGCTGCCTGGTGATGTGAAGAGGTCTATTTATAAGTGCAAGTCTTTTTATTTAAGAAATGATTTTCTAAGGGAATTACTGGTAGCAATGGAGATTTTACCGGCAAGCTCTTCTTCTGCAAAGTATTTTATGTGGAGGTCATGATTCAGAGCGAATATTTAAGTGTGGAGCAATGATATTGCTTTCACTGATATTGCTTAACACCAGGAAATGTGCTAGATTGAATATAGTGAAATCAATCATTTTGTTTTGTATTCTCTTATGGGACGTGAGTGTCCCTGGCTGGCCAGCACCGATTGCCCATCCCTAGTCACCCTTGAGAAGATGGTGGTAAACTGCCTTCTTAAATCACTGCAGTCCACCTGCTGTAGATGGACCCACAATGCCATTAGGGAGGGAATTCCAGGATTTTGACCCAGTGGCAATGAAGGAACAGTGATATATTTCTAACCCAGGATGGTGAGTTGCTTGGAAAGCAGCTCGCTAATGACAGGTTCCCATGTATCTGCTGTTCTTGTTCTTCCAATGGTAGGTTTGGAAAATGCTGTTTAAGAAATTTTGGCAAATTTCTGGAGAACATCTTGGGGATAGTACACACTACTGCTCCTGAGCATTGGAGGTGGAGGGAGTGATGTTTGTGGATGCAATGTCAATCAAGTGGTCTGCTTTGTCCTGGTTGGTTTCAAGCTTCTTGAGTGTTGTTGGAGCTGCACACATCCAGGCAAATGGGAAGTATTGCATCACACTCCTGACTAGTGTCTTGTAGATGATGGACAAGCTTTGGAGAGTCAGAAGATTAGTTGCTCACTGCAGTTTTCCTAGTCTCTGACCTGCTCTTTTAGCTACTATATATATTTGGTGAGTCCACTTGAATTTCTGGTCCATGCTAACCCCCACGATATTGATAATGGGGGATTCAGTGATGGTAATGCCATTGAATGTGAAGGGGCAGCAGTTGGATTGATTGTCTCTTATTGGAGATGGTCATTGCCTGACATTTGTGTGGCATGAATGTTATTTGAGGGAAATTTTAACTTATGACAGTGCAATAGTGGAACAGATGTGCATTTTAATTCCCCAATTTGAAAATTTAATGGAATGTGTGATGATCATCAGATCCATTATTGTCCATTTTATGTTATCATCAGAAGTGTAAAATTGCCCTGTTTTAAACCAAACTGCTCTTCATTTTCAACTGAATGAATTATTTCCTCACCTATTGTCTCCATCTACCCTCACACACTCACTTCTTAGCAAGCTGTCCCTAATGCTGGACTTTGCTAGATGGTAACATTTTCAAATATTTCCTTTAACTTAAGGTGAAACAGAATGTTCCAATAAGGGAAATCCTTTTTAGAGATATGCCCATGTCATCTGGTTGTCCTAGGGAGACAGTCAAACAATACCTTTTGATGACTAGGAAGGATGTTGTGAAACTTGAAAGGGTTCAGTAAAGATTTACAAGGATATTGCCAGGGTTAGAGGGTTTGAGCCACAGGGAAAGGCTGAGTAGACTAGGGCTGTTTTCCCTGTAGCATTGGAGGCTGTGGGATGACCTTATAGAGGTTTGTAAAATCATGATGGGCATGGATAGGATAAATAGACAAGGTCTTTTCCCCATAATGGAGAAGTCGATAGCTGGAGGGGATTGCTTTACGGTGAGAGGGGAAAGATTTAAAATTGACCTAAGCAGCAACTTTTTCACGCAGAGGGTGGTGCATGTATGGAATGAGTCAGCAGAAGAAATGGTGGAGGCTGGTACAATTACAGCATTTAAAAGACATCTGGATGGGTACATAAATAAGAAGGGTTTAGAGGAGTATGAACTAAATGCTGGCAAATGGGGCTAGATTTATTTAGGATATCTGTTCAACTTGGATGCGTTGGACTGATGGGTCTGTTTCCATGCTGTACAGCTGTATCATTCCATGACTATAAGTGCTGAGTCTTAAATCTTTACACATCTCACAGGCAAAAATGAGCTGTGTTTCTTTTTGAAAAACAGAGAGAAAGGAGACATTGATGTAGAGAAGCAGACAAGGACTGTTTTATGTTAACAACTAAGCAGAAAGCTTGTGAAAATGTATTCTTTTTGAAAGGAAGGGTACTGAACAGATGTAAGAAGCAGGGATTCAACATGATAGATCTTGTTGGTGCAAAGTGATTTCAGAAAACTCAGACAGAGTGGGATGATCTTAAATGACACTCCCAATATTGACCTGGCATGCAGGAAGAAGTGAGCCTGCTGAGGAATTAGGAGATCCATTGGCACAGTTCTGTAATGCTGTACCAGAAATGTAGTGCACAACACAAGATGTAGCTCAGTTATGTTACTGAGCTAATGTGGACTGACCTTTTCATTATACTGTGAAGAAGTTTGATCTCCTTATCTAAGGAAAGATACCCAGACATTAGATATCCAGACATTAGATATAGTGTAGAGAAAGCTCGCTAGGTTGATCATGGCTTGGAAGGATTTTCTTATGAGGACAGGTTGTGTAGATGGGCCAGTACTTACTGGAATTGAGAAGAATGAGAGGTGACCTTATTGAAATTTAAAAGATTCTTTGGAGGCTTGACAGGGTAGATGTGGAGGGGTTGGTCCCCCTTGTGGGAAATTCTAGGACAAGGATGTATAATCTCAGAGCAAGGGGTCACCTATTTAAGAAAGAAATAAAGAAGAATCTCTTCTCATAGCGATAGTGAATTAATTACAACAGCGAGCTGTCGAGGCTGCTATTATTAATACTCAAGATTTTTAATCAGTAAGAGAGTCGCAGGTTATGGGAAAAGGCAGGAAAATGGAGTTGAGGATGATAAGATCAGCCATGACTTCACTGAATGGCAGAGCAGACTCGATGGGCTGAATGGCCTAGCTCTGCTCTTATGTCTGATGGCCTTTGGTTTGGTGTATTACTGGCTTGTTTTATCTATGTTTATTATCGTTTATTACAGCAAAAGTCTGTCTTTGCCACTGAGCATTTCATTTCTTCTTTTAACGTTATCAATCTCTATGTGGATCATGACAAAGGGATGTGGTCACATTAAGAAAAGGAAACCAGGCTGATTTCCGTTCTCTTCTCTCGAGGCTCAGGTGTTGAAGCTCCTGTGTTATTTTTCCCACTGCCCTTACATGAGGGAGCAATTAAGTGCATGAATATGAAATCATCTAGGGAGCTCTGTGTGAGTGGCTATAAAAAATACAATGAGAAAAAAAAATCTACATTTCTTATGATGGAACTCTAAAGTAATCTGAATTTGATATTTGCTAAAAATACAGTTTAGTGCTGTCTGGATTTATTAGATGTAGTCTCTGATAGTCATCCTCACTGGACTGTACGACCTTTCATCTTCTCATTAAAAGGATCCATTTGATGTTGGCAATGATATTAGGTTGACCACCATCTATATTTTTGCTGCATTAGGAATATTTACCTTGGGGCAGCTAAGCCTAAAGAGGTGTTTCGCAAAATATCTCTTCCTTTCTCTCTCTCTCTCTTACTTTTTCTCTGTCATTCTTTGTTCCCTTTCCTTTCAAGCTATGTTTACACGAGCAGACAATTCAAGGAAACCCCTATTTTCTAATCTTATTGCAGGGTGGCTGCTCCCAAGACCACTGCATAGTGCAGCTTGACAACTGACAGACGAGAGCATAGTTTTTAAATGAGATCCTTTACCATGGAGTTGAATGCTTTTTATCTCATGGTCGTGTTTACCCTCTGTTTCTAAAAGGTTTTCTTTTCAGTGTGCATGAGAGGTTTGCATTTTCTGCTTTTCTCTGGAAATCCTTTCACAACTTTATATAATTTAGTGACTCAAACAGCAATTGCAAATATGTTGTAATTTCTTCACTGTTCATAATTTCTATTGATAGTAAATAAGTGCTTTCCTGACAGCTCAGCTGAGAATTGCCAATGGTATCGGACTGAGTCACACTGACAATTTAGTGTCTTTGTTGACTTATTGGTTTGTGCTGGATGGGAAGAGTTGCTATAGATTTGGCCTCAGTTCCCACATTATTGGTGGGGGGGTGGGGAGTGTAAAAGTAGCCTATGGTGGAAATGCTGAGGTCCAGGGAGAGGTTAGGCTCAGCTCTTATGCCTCTACAGTTGAATAGCCTGCCAACATTTATTGTCAACATGTGACTTGAAAAATCGACAGTTGGACAAGGTGACATAGGGCAGTAATATATAGTTTTATAGTAATATGAATCATATAGTAATGTGAATTAACCTTTTTTTACACAGAAAGAATATAAATAGGATTGGAAATAATATGCAACTCTAAATTGGCACAAACACAAAAAGCATAATTATCAGTCAGATACTGAGGAGTACTGATGCCTGTGGGACTGAGATGAGCTAACTGAATGTTGGGCCTCTGCTCCATAATTATATTGTATCAGGTTAAATAACTTTATAGCAGCTAAGTTGGAGCTGTGGTTATTTAGTCTACAATCTGTATTCCCACTCCACTGCCTGAAATGAACAGATGTATCTCTATACTTGGTTAAACGAGATCAGAGAAACCATATTATGAAGAATTATGATGTGTTTTTATTGACCATCAATAGCCCGTGGAAAAAAAGGAAATGGATTTTAATGTTAAGGATTCCACAAATTCAAATCAATGTGCGTTCATGTAGACAATAGTTATCTCAATCTAGGAGCTACGAACGGTCATGGATCTGTTTGGGATCTTTGCCAACTCCTCTGTCCTAGGTCTCCAAGCTCTGCATATTTCAAAAGTGACAGCAGAAGTAAACTGTGCTGCTTGGAATAGGAACCTTATACAATTAGTCCCTTCCATGTTCAATACAGCCAGCCTATAAAACAACTGCATCAATAAACCTGTGAGTTCTATGCTTAACAGCATTTGTCTCTTGTTGTCCGTATAACACACATTCACTCTGCATAGCAGAAGGGTTTCTTAAGCTGCATCAGATAAAGAACCAAAGCTTGGAGATTTCTCAGTGTTATATTTTTGGCATCAAATCCTTTGCCCATCTTTATATGAAAGTGCTGTCGGGAATTCAATGCAAACATGTCATGCAGTGTGTGCAACTTGCTGCTCAGTCCCTCACATCCCATCTCGAGTAGTGAATGAGTTAAAGCTTCCTGGTTCTACAAATATGTGCTGACAGGCATTTTAAAAGAGACCAAAATCCAACGATGAAGTCATCGCTTTCACTACTCTTATTACTTTGTTTCACTCTGATTGTTTGGCTGGTATTTCTTTTTTTTTATTTTTGGCAACTGAATGTTTTTGTGCTCATTTGCGCCTTTTAGGTTTCCAGAACACCTGCTTCCGGCTATAAGCCTTCTGGATGAATAATGCTGCACAAAACTCACCGGTTCCTGCATCAAGTGCATCCCCAGGACATCATTCGCCATTGAATCACAAAATTAATCTCAGGGTGGGGAGGCTCAGTGTTTCAACTCACTTCGGAACCGCTTTTTCTCATCTGAAAACTGGTGCTTGGAGTGTGGTACTGTAGGAGTCAAGGAAAGGGACATACACAGTGTTAAAAGCTGGAAGCTGAAAATGAAGGGTGATACATTATAAAAGCAAAATACTGTGAATGCTGCTGACCGGAAACAAAAACAAAGTGTTGGAAAAACTCAGCAAGTCTGGCAGCATCTATGCAGAGAGAGAAACAGAGTTAGTATTCAAGCCCAGTATGAATAAACAGAGGCAGAAACATCATGGATTTCACATGGTTGTAAAACGGGGAGGGATAAGGGGTACAGAAGGGCAGGTCAGGAAAATATTAAGAGAGATTGCAGATCAGAAGTGTCATAGAAGAAAACACAAAGATAATAGTTGTGGAGAAAACAGATCCAGAGTGGGTGCCAATAACAGAATAAAGATGAACTCTGACTGAAAGAAAAGCCAAATTCAGACACTAGTGAGGGAGAGAACGTAAAATATCAAAATGGAGTACAGAGGTCATGGCCTGAAGCTGCTGAAATCAATATTGAGGTTGGAACTTGCCAAAATAGGAAATGAGATGCCGCCCCTCCACTTTGTGTTGAGCTTCTCCGGGACATTCCAGCAGACTTAAGATAGAAACGTTAGCATCTGAGCAGAGCAGTGTATCAAGGACGCTGGAGTAGACTGAAAGAAGTGGTGTCATGGTGGCTCAGTGGTTAGCACTGCTGACTCACAGCATCAGGGACTCACATTCAATTCCAGCCTGGGGCAACTGTCTGTGTAGAGTTTGCATGTTTTCCCTGAATCTGCGTGGGTTTCCTCCAGGTGCTCCGATTTCATCCCATGGTCCAAAGATGTGCACATTGGGTGGATTGGCCATGGTGAATTGCCCTGTAGTGTGCAGGGATATGTGCATGCTAGGCAGATTAGGAAATGCAGGGTTACAGGATAGGATAAGGGACTCAGTGTCAGTGGGATGCTCTTTGGAAGATCGTTGTGGACTCAATGAGTTGAATGGTCTGCTTCTGCACCGTAGAGATTCTATGATTCTATGAAGTATTTGTAAACAGCTACTTTACCTGGAAAGTGGTTTTTGCACCATGGATAGTGAAGAGGTAAAGGGACAAATGTTACATGGAAAGGTGCCATAGTTGGGGTGGATATTAGGTTTCTGGGTGTAACCAGGGTATCAGCCCTGGAACAATCCCTTCAGAAATTGGGTAGAGGGGTGCTGTATTTGATGATGGTACCCTCCTGGAGGTGGTGAAGGGTTACCCTTTGAAATCGAAGAAAGTGGGAAGAAAATTAGGCCAAGAAGAATCCAAACAGGTTTCTGGGAGGGAGGGAAAAGGGTGTGGGCAGAAGTGTGAGGAAAAGGTCAAAAACACTGGAAGATTCTACCAACCACATTCCAGGAAAATTCCATATCAGAACTGCCATCATGGAAGCTAGCATTACCAGAGCAGATGTGACAGAGAAAGTGGGGTGGGGGGAGGTGGGGAGTGGGGGAGGGTAGATGGAATTAAGTCCTGGAAGGAAGCAGGGTGTGAGGAAGTATAGTTGAGGTAACTGTGTGTGGGCTTGTAGTGGACATTAATGGACAGCCTAGCCCCATAAATATAAACTGAAATGTCAAGAGAAGAGTCTGAGATGAATGAGGTACAAGCAAGAGAAAAATAGAAACTAGAATCAAAATTGATGACTAAAAGTTCCTTAAATAGTAGTAGTGAGCAAAGATAAAAGAGGAACTGTTCAAAGTGAGAACAGGCTCAGCAAGGAGGAAGAGTGTGACGCCGGGGTAAGGATTGTACTGGCCTTCCACTCAAGAAAGATGTGGAGAGCCCTGAGACTCTCTTGAATGGAGACAGAGGTGCAGTTGAATGTTCACAGTGAAGAGGAGGTGGTTCCACCAGGAAACCAGAAACTTTTAAATTAACTCAGAAGAATCACAAATGTAGATGAGAAGGGGCTTAACGAGAGATACAAAAGAGTAAAGCTAGTAAAGGAGAAAATTAATCTTCATTTACAGAGGTTAGATTTAATCAGGTCAACATGGCTTTGTCAGAGGGAGGTCATGCCTAACAAATCTCTTTGAATTTTAGAACATAGGGCATAGAATATTACAATGCAGTGCGGGCCCTTCAGCCCTTGATGCTGCGCCGATCTGTGAAACCAATCTGAAGCCTATCTATTCCATTCCATTTTCATCCATATGGTTTATCCAATGACCATTTAAATGTCCTTAAAGTTGTCGAGTCTACTACTGTTGCAGGCAGAGCATTCCATACCCCTACTACTCTCTGAGTAAAGAAACTACCACTGACATCTGTTCTATACCTATCAAAGAGTTGACAGTTCAAACCCAGTATGACTAAAGAGAAGCAGAGAAATCATGGATTGCACGTGGTTGTAAAATGGGGAGTCAGAAGGGGTACCTCTGACCTTGGTCCTATATCTATCACCCCTCAATTTTAAGTTATGTCCCCTTGTGCTAGCCATCACCATCCGAGAAAAAAGGCTCTCCCTGTCCACCCTCTCTAACCCTCTGATTATCTTATATGTCTCAATTAAGTCACCTCACAACCTTCTCTCTAACGAAAATAGCCTCAAGTCCCTCAGCCTTTCCTTATAAGACCTTCCCTCCATACTAGGCAATATCCTAGTAAATCATCTCTGAACCATTTCCAAAGCTTCCACATCCTTCCTATAATGCGGTGATCGAAACTCTGTACAATACTCCAAGTGAGGCCACACCAGAGTTTTGTACAACTGCAACATGACCCAAGTTTTGGGTGAGGGTAGGGCAGTTGATGTAGTTTATGTGGATTTCAACAAGGCCTTTGAGAAGGTCCCTCATGGGAACCTGATGAAGAAGGTAAAAGCTCATGGGGTCCATGGTAACTTGGCAAGTTGAATCTGAAATTGGTTTAGTAATAAGAGACAGAGAGTAGTGAAGGAAGGCTGTTAGTGTGACTGGAGACTGGTGTGAAGTGGTGTATGACAGGTATCAGTGTTGGAACCATTATTGTTTGTGATATATATAAATGATGTAGATGAGAATGTGGGAGGATGATAATAAATTTGCAGAAGAAAAATATTGGCCAGGTGGTTGACAGTGAGGGGGAAGGTGTTAGATTACAGGAGGATATAAACAAATTGGTCAGATGAGCAGATCATTGACAGATAGAATTTAACTCTGAAAAATGTGAGATGAGGCATTTTGCAAGAATGAATAAGACAATAGAGTACTGAATAAATGGCAAGACACTAGGAAGCTCAGAGAAACAGAGAGACGTCGGGGTGTTTGTCCACAAATACATGAAAGTACCAGAACAGGTACTAAGGAGGCATATGGGATACATGCTTTTATTTGTTGTAGCACGGATTATAAGAGCAGGGAGGTTATGTTGGAGCTGTGCGGAACTTTGGTTAGGCCACAGCTGGAGTATTATGTGTTGTTCTGGTCACTGCATTATAGGAAGGATGTGATTGCGTTGGAAGAGGTGCAGAGGAGATTCACCAGGATGTTGCCTGGGATGGAGCATGTTAACTATGAAGAGAGGCTGGAAAAGCTCAGGTTGTTTTCTTTGGAACAGAGAAGGTTGTGAGGGAGGTTGGGATGGCTGATAGACGTGTATAACATTATGAGGGACATGAACAGATTGAAAAGAAAGCAGCTGTGCCCCTTACTTAAAGGACACATAAAAAAGCATGTGATTTAAAGTGAAACACAGGAGGTTTCAGGGGATTTGAGGAAACACTTTTTCACCTGGAGGAGGTAGGGTTCTGGAATGCGTTGCCTGGAAGAGTAATTGAAGTGGGAAACCTCACAACATCTAACACATATTTGGATGGGCACTTAAACAGTCATCACATTCAAGGCCATGGGCCTACTGCAGCAAAGTGGAACTAGTCTTGTATATTTTTGACATTACAAATTGGGTGGGTCAAAGGGCCTCTTCTGTATTGTATGATTCGATGATTTTAGGAGGAAAGAAATTCAGTTTGGCAGGAAGAGGCTGAAATGGTGCGCCTGCCAGTGCAGTCTTGTGTGTAGATTAGATTAGATTACTTTAGATTACTTACAGTGTGGAAACAGGCCCTTCGGCCCAACAAGTCCACACCGACCCGCCGAAGCGCAACCCAGTCATACCCCTACATTTACCTCTTACCTAACACTATGGGCAATTTAGCATGGCCAATTCACCTGACCCACACATCTTTGGACTGTGGGAGGAAACCGGAGCACCCGGAGGAAACCCACGCAGACACGGGGAGAACGTGCAAACTCCACACAGTCAGTCGCCTGAGGCGGGAATTAAACCCAGGTCTCTGGCGCTGTGAGGCAGCAGTTCTAATCACTGTGCCACCGTGCCGCCCAAATACATGAAAGTACCAGAACAGGTACTAAGAAGGCATATGAGATACATGCTTTTATTTGTTGTAGATTTTGGGAAGGAGTTGGAAATGAGCTGTATAGATCAGGGAAGTGTGAGGATGAAGCTGTGGTGGAAAGATCTCAGAGGAGATGAAGTCAATGACAGTAGTTGAAGCAATGGCTTGATGTTCAGAGATGTGGTCATGGTCCGGGGGAGATAAGAGGAAGTGTCTAAGAGCTGGCACTCAGCCTTGGCAAGATAAATGAAAAGGATGGGTTCGCAAGGTTTTTGTAGACACAAAGGTTGGTAGAGTTGGGGATAGTGTAGAGGGCTGTTGCAGGTTGCAATAGGACATTGACAGGATACAGAACTGGGCTGAGAAATGGCAGATGGAGTTCAACCTGGAAAAGTGTGAAGTGATTCACTTTGGAAAGTCGAACTTGAATGCAGAATACAGAGTTAAAGGCAGGATTCTTGGCAGTGTGGAGGAACAGAAAGATCTTGGGTCCATGTCCATAGATCCTTTAAAGTTGCCACCCAAGTTGATAGGGTTGTTAAGAAGGCATGTGGTGTGTTGGCTTTCATTAACAGGGGGATTGAGTTGAAGAGCTGGGAGGTTATGCTACAGCTCTACGGAGCCTTGGTAAGACCACACTTGGAATATTGTGTTTAGTTCTGGTCACCTCATTATAGAAAGTTTTTGGAAGTTTTAGAGAGGGTGCAGAGGAGATTTACCAGATGTTGCCTGGACTGGAAGACATGTCTCATGAAGAAAGGTTGAGAGAGCTAGAGCTTTTATCATTGGAGCAAAGAAGGATGAGAGGTGATTTTACAGAGTTGTACAAGATGTTGAGAGGCATAGATAGAGTGCATAGCCAGAGACTTTTTCCCAGGCTGGAAATGGCTGTCATGAGGGGGCACAGTTTTAGGGTGACTGGAGGAAGGCTTAGGGAAGATGTCAGAAGTAGGTTCTTTATACAGAGAGTGCGTGGGATGCACTGCTGGCAGTGGTAGTAGAGTCAGATACATTAGGGACATTTAAGCAACTCTAGGCACATGAATGATAGTAAAATGTAGGGTCTGTAGGTTCATCTGATCTTAGAGTAGGATAAAAAGTCGCCACGAAAGCGAGGGCCGAAGGGCCTATACTATGCTGTAATGTTCTATGTTTGATGAAAACAATACCTCACTTACCTGCAGGTTTAAAAACACAGGCAGGGTTAGACCTGAGAGAACAGAGTACAGCAGCTTCAGAGGGACACAAGGGCGAGTGAGTGACGGGAGCAGAGAAATACAACTGGCAAATGTCATCCGACAGTTTTCAATGAAAAGACCATAAGAAATATGGACACGAGTTGGCCATTCAGCCCCTCGAACCTGCTCCACCATTCAATAGGATCAAGACTGATCTGACATGCCTCACGTCCAATTTATTGTGTTTTCCCTACAACTCTTGATTCCCTTACTGATGAAGGATCTCTCTCCGTCCCAGCCTTAAGTATACATAAGGACTCTGCCACCACAGCTGTCTGTAGCAAAGAATTACAAAGACTCACAACCCTCTTAGAGAAGAAATTCCTCCTCATCTCAGTCTTAAGTTAGCGGCCCTTTATATTGCATTTATGCCCTCTGCTCCTAGACTCTCCCACAAAGGGAAACATCCTCTCAGCATTTACCCTGTCAAGCCCCTTAAGAATCTGATATGTTTGAACGAGATCACCACATTCTTCGAAACTCCAGTGAGTAGAATCTGAACCTGGTTAGCCTTTGCTCATAAGTTAATTCAGCCATACCAAGTATCATCCTAGTGAACCTTCTCTGAAGAGTTGGTGTGAGGCCAGAGGGAGGAGTTCAGGTAGAGGGAGACTATTGGAGATGGGTGAAAAGATCTGTTAGCTGGAGAGAGGGTTCATGTCCAAAGAATGGATACGGAGGCACATGTGATAAAAGAAAAGCAAATTTCATGTCTTGTCTGAAATTCATTGTGATGGTGTTGTAAGAGGATTAAACCGAGTAAATGTTACAAAATAGGCTTTCAAGGGAACTAGATTTCAAAAATCAAATATGTGTAGTATTGCTTCTCTAACCCTGAAATTAGTCAAGTGAATAAAAGCCAAAAATGGCCTGGCGGACTCAGTAGCTTAAATGGAAATTGTGATGCAATGAAAAGATCCTATCACCAGCAGCAGGACTTAAGTAAATGAATGCAATGTACACTGATCACAGAAATTTAAAAATCTGAATGCCTATCACAGTAATTATATGGAGTGTAAAGTAAACAACATAATGAAAGTGGTGACTTTGCCATTGGGAATTGTCTTCCTCCTAATGGGAGTACTATCAAGTGAGAACAATTAAAAACTTTTTTTATTGTCATTCATGCCAACACATGCATGCAGCCAGAATACACAGGGACTCCACCCTGTCTTGAGCAGCGTTTAATACAACTGTATGCAATGCATTGTTGCTGAATGATCACCAATTGAACAGGCCCAGTCTTATACCAATGAGTAAGGACTGTCATAAATCTCTGTCACACACCCTCTTAAACAGCGGTTCTTACATCTTGCAATATCAAAGAGAAATTTGGCACTGAAATTATTATGATTCTCGTTTGCCTACAGCTGATCCTTAAATGAGATGTAACGAGGAGATAATGTCAGAGATGATAATGAGAAGATTTGGAGAAGTGTAAGATCAGCAAATTTGTGCTGTTTCCACTTAATTCATTGAGTCTGACAGAGCATGTTTGGTGTGTGTGTCATTAACCTTTTACATTTATTCTTGGGATGTGGAGGGCTGCTCCTTTGACAAGGTTAGTATCTTGGATCAGTGGTGCTGGAAGAGCACAGCAGTTCAGGCAGCATCCGACGAGCAGCAAAATCGACGTTTCGGGCAAAAGCCCTTCATTAGGAATAAAAGCAGAGAGCCTGAAGCGTGGAGAGATAAGCTAGAGGAGGGTGGGGTGGGGAGAAAGTAGCATAGAGTACAATAGGTGAGTGGGGGAGGAGATGAAGGTGATAGGTCAGGGAGGAGAGGGTGGAGTGGATGGGTGGAAAAGGAGTTTGGCAGGTCGGTCAAGTCCAGACAAGTCAAGGGGACAGTGCGAAGCTGGAAGTTTGAAACTAGGATGAGGTGGGGGAAGTGGAAATGAGGAAACTGTTGAAGTCCACATTGATGCCCTGGGGTTGAAGTGTTCCGAGGCAGAAGATGAGGCGTTCTTCCTCCAGGCGTCTGGTGGTGAGGGAGCGGCGGTGAAGGAGGCCCAGGACCTCCATGTCCTCAGCAGAGTGGGAGGGGGAGTTGAAATGTTGGGCCACGGGGTGGTTTGGTTGATTGGTGTGGGTGTCTCGGAGATGTTCCCTAAAGCGCTCTGCTAGGAGGCGCCCAGTCTCCCCAATGTAGAGCAGACCGCATCGGGAGCAACGGATACAATAAATGATATTAGTGGATGTGCAGGTAAAACTTTGATGAATGTGGAAGGCTCCTTTAGGGCCTTGGATAGAGGTGAGGGAGGTTGACCATGTCTTTTTTAAAGGCGCAGCTGAGGGAGAGGCCACAGCGAGGAGCAGAGGGCATATATTTGGGCAGCGGCTGAATCCCAAGACACTACACGTGTAGTCTCTCCCATCTGCCCTCCTCCTCTAACCAAATAAAAAGGACTCTCGTGCGTTGCTAAGGTAAGGCGTTTCAATTGCTATTTCTTGTGTATCGTGTGATTGATTAAAAGTTTACTGTTAGTTGGTTAGTTGAATAAGACCATAGAGAAGTACTAGAAATTATTTGACTCATAAATTTGTATAAATCAATTAAATATGTAAAGATGGCTAGGCAGGTGATGTGCTGTAGCTGTATGATGAGGAAGCTGGCTGATCCCAATTGCGAATGGCAGTGACCACATCTGTAGCAAGTGTTGGTTGCTGGAAGAACTCCAGATCGGAAATGATGATCTGGAATCTGAGCTTCAAACACTGTGGAACATCCAGGAGGGCGAGAGTTACCTGGACACTTTGTTTCAGGAGGCAGTCTCACCTGGGAGATTAAGTCATTCAAATTCAGTCAGTGACCAGGAACATCAGGGTGTGACTCTAAGTGAGGCAGGTAGGGGGACTCTGAGTTCAGGAGTGGAGGAGCCTCAGCCTTGTCCAACAGGTCTGAGATTTTTGTTCCCTGTACAGATGAGGAAAAGGGCTGTGGACAGGATGAGCCAGCTGATCACGGCACCATGGTGCAGAAGGCCATTCAAGAGGGGGGAGCAAAAAGACGAATAGTTGTTAGAGGGGATTCTATAATTAGGGGGACAGATAGTATCTTTTGTGAGCTGGATCAGGCATCCCGCATGGTGTGTTGCCTGCCCGGTGCCAGGGTGCAGGACATTTCCAACCAGCTTAAAAGGATATTGGAGTGAGGGGGGGGGGGGGGAAGGATCCAGTTGTTGTGGTCCACGTTGGCACTAATAACACAGGCAAGGCTAGGAAGGAGGACCTGTTTGGGGACTATCAAGAACTGGGAAGGAAATTGAAGAACAGGTCCTCAAGGGTCGTAATGTCTGGATTACTGCCCGAGCCACGTGCCAATTGGCTTAGGGACAAGAAAATTAGGGAAGTAAACAAGTGGCTAAGAGATTGGTGTGGAAAAGAAGGGTTCCATCTCATGGGACATTGGCATCAATTTTGGAACCGGGGGATCTGTACCAATGGGACGGTATCCACCTGAACTGATCTGGAACCAGTGTTCTAACAAAAAGGATGAATAGGGTGGTCACTACGACTTTAAACTTGTGAGTCAGGGGGAAGGCAAAGGAAAAGCAACAAGGAGTATAGAGTCAAGTAGAAAGATAAGCAGCAGGTTAGCATGTGTGCAGGGTTTAAGTTCAAGGCAGACTAGGAATGAAGCAAAAAGGAATGATAACAGGACATATTATCATAGATGTTGGAAATCATGAGGATAAGAAAATTAGTATTGAGGTGCTTTCCTGAATGCTCGTTGCATTTGTAACAAAGTAGATGAATCAAAGGCACAAATTATTGTGAATGATTATGATGTGGTAGACATCACAGAGACGTGGTTGCATGGGGTTCAGGACTGGCAGTTATACATCCAAGGATTTACAACTTATCGAAAAGCCAGGGAGGTGGGCAGAGGGGGCGGGGTTGCCTTGTTAGTTAAGAATGAAATTAAATCTATGGCACTAAATGACATAGGATCAGATGATGCTGAGTATGTGTGGGTGGAGTTGAGGAACCACAAAGGCAAAAAAATCATAATGGGAGTTATGTACAGACCTCCTAACAGTGGTCAGCACCAGGGGCACAAAATGTACCGGGAAATAGATAGGGCATGTCAGAAAGGCAAGGTCATCATGTGGGACTTCAATATAGTGTTTCTGCTGGATCCAAAGAAAGGGAATTCATGGAATGCTTACAGGATGGCTTTTTGAAACAGTTTGTGATGGAGACCACAGGGAGCAGACTATTCTAGACTTAGTGCTATGTAATGAGTCAGATTTCATAAAAGATCTTAAAGTAAGGGAACATTTAGGAGGCAACGATCATTGTATGGTAGAGTTCAGTGTGCAGTTTGAAAGAGAGAAGGCAAAATCGGATGCAATGGTGTTACAGTTGAATAAAGGTAATTACAGGGGCATGAGAGAGGAACTGATGAAAATCGACTGGAAGCAGAGCCTAGTGAGGAAGACAGTAGAGCAACAATGGCAGGAGTTTCTGGGTGTAATTGAGGACACAGTACAGAGGTTCACCCCAAAAAAAAGATTATCTGAGGGCCGGGGAAAGGGGGGGGGGGGGGGGGAGGTGATTAGACAGCCGTGGCTGACAAAGTTAAAAATCACACAACACCAGGTTATACTCCAAAAGATTTAATTGGAAGCACACTAGCTTTCGGAGCGTCGCTCCTTCATCAGGTACAACCACCTGATGAAGGAGCGGCACTCCAAAAGCTAGTGTTCATCCAATTAAACCTGTTGGACTATAACCTGGTGTTGTGTGATTTTTAACTTTGTACAACCCAGTCCAACACCGGCATCTCCAAATCATGGCTGACAAAGGAAGTCAGGAAATGTATCAAAGGAAAAGAGAGAGCCTATTAAGTGGCCAAGAGCCCTCGGAAAATTAGAAGATTGGGAAGACTACAAAAACAAACAGAGGATAACGAAGAGAGAAATAAGGAAGGAGAGGATCAAATATGAAGGTAAGCTAGCCAGTAATATTAAAAATAACAGTAAACATTTCTTTCAATACATAAGAAACAAATAAGAGGCAAAAGTAGAAATTGGGCCGTTCCAAATTGATGCAGGAAGACTAGTGCTGGGAGATAAAAAAAAAGCTGAAGAACTTAATAAGTATTTTGCATCAGTCTTCACAGTGGAAGACATGAGTAATATCCCAACAATTAAGGAGAGTCAGGGGGCAGAGTTGAGTATGGTAGCCATTACAAAAGAGAAAGTGCTAGAAAACCTAAAAGATCTAAAAATTGACAAATCTCCTGGCCCCTACATCCTAGAGTTCTGAGGGAGGTGGCTGAGGAAATGGCAGAGGTGTTGGATGTAATCTTTCAAACGTCACTGGAGTCAGGGAAATTCCCAGATGATTGGAAAATCACTGTTGTAACCCCCTTGTTCAAGAAGGGATCAAAACAAAAGATGGAAATTTATAGACGATTAGCCTAACCTCGGTTATTGGTAAGATTCTAGGATCCATCATTAAGGATGAGATTTCTAAATTCTTGGACATGCAGGGTCAGATTAGAACAAGTCAGCATGGATTTAGTAAGGGGAGCACATGCCTGACAAACTTGTTAGAATTCTTTGAAGAGGTAACAAGTAGGTTAAACTAGGGAAACTCAATGGATGTCATCTATCTAGACTTCCAAAAGGCCTTTGATAAGGTGCCTTTAAGTTTAGTTTAGTCCAGTCCAATTTTGGGTTCCATACCTTTGGACGTACTGCCACTGGAGCGGGTCCAGCGGAGATTCACACTGATGATCCCTGGAATGGTAACATACGACGAACGCCTGAGGATCCTGGGATTGTATTTATTAGAGTTTAGAAGGTTCAGGGAAGATTTAATAGAAACTTAGAAAATCATGCATGGCTTAGAAAGGGTGAAAGCTGGGAAGACTCGGACCCATGGGTACAGCCTTAGAATTAGAGGGGGTCAATTTAGAATGGAAATGAGATATTGCTTCAGCCAAAGAGTGGTGGGCCTGTGGAATTCATTGCCATGGAGTGCAGTAAGGCTGAGATGCTAACTGTCTTCAAGGCAGAGATTGATAAATTCTTGATCTCGCAAGGAATTAAGGGCTATGGGGAGAGTGCGGGTGAGTGGAGTTGAAATGCCCATCAGCCATGATTAAATGGCGGAGTGGACTGAATGGGCCGAATGGCCTTACTTCCACTCCTATGTCTTATGGTCTGACTCTAAGAAGATGGTGAATGGCAATATTTTTGGGAGAAATGAGTACTGCAGATTCTGGACATCAGAGTCGAGATTGTGGTGCTGGAAAAACACAGCAGGTCAGGCAGCATCTGAGTAGCAGGAGGGTTGACATTTCGAGCATAAATCCTTTATCAGAAATTTCTCCTGAGTGCCACACCTTGCCAACTTCACCAGGCTCTGAAAGACAATCTTGTGGTGTGTTCCTACTTGCTAATGTAGGCCAGGTTGAAATTAATGGGATGAAAATTACATATGCTTTACAACCAACACAAAATCCATTCACTCAGATGAGCATTTGGATGGCCAACTCTGACTTTCATCACAAGATCCTGTGGACACAGCCTTTCACCCCCTTCCCACTTTCTTGACTGACTAACTATTATAACCAAGAATCAGAAGCATTGAATAAAAATGACAAATGTACACAATTTATTTTCTGTGCCCTCACAATTTTTTCATCTAGCTGTTCACAGCAGTATCAAGGAGATTAATCTTCGAATAGTGAAGGCTACAGAGCAGTCCTGGAGAGCCAGTAACTCTAATTATCCCCCAAACAGTGAAGGTGGAAACATCCTCCCTGCAGTGCTACATATCATATGCTGTGATATTGTTAGTGAATTTTGCTTGTATTATATTTTGTAAATTTATCGAGGGATGATTTGATCAATGTGTTTAAAAAGCCATGCAGATTTGATAGGGTAGAAATGGAACAACATTTCCTGTTGCTCAAAACTAATGGGCCATCAATTTAAAATTCAAGCTGAAATATTCAGGAGTAAATTTACTTTTCACACAGAAAGGGCAGGAGAAATCTGGAACTCTCTTCCCAAAATGTTGTGATTAGTGGGGAAAATCAAAACTTTCAAGGCTGAGATGAATGGAATTTTGTTAGGTAAGGGTATTGAGGATTTGGAATACAAGTTGCAGGTGGGTCACATCTTGATGGAATGGTGAAGCAAGCTCAAGGAGATAAATGCTCTTCTCCTGATGTTCACAAACTATTCTTTTTACTTTCCCCTATGCACGTATCCACCACAGTTTGATTAATGAGTTGCAAATCCTCTTTGCTGAAAATTGTTAATTCTCCACTCCATACTCACACTGACCTTCATGGTCATGGCCTCCTATATTATTTGAATCAAATTCAATACAGCTTGAGAAACTACCTCATTATTTTATCCAGGCACCTTACAACCTTTGAGATTCGACGCTGACCTCAACAACTTCAGGCCATAATCTCTGAACCTAAGTATCTTCCTTTAGGGTTTTTATTTGTTTTTCAACAGGATCTGCTTTCCCCCGTTTTGCCCTTCAATTTGATAGATCTGTTTGCTCATTCCATAATCATCTCTTTCCAGCGTGCACTAGCATCTCATTTAGGAACATAGAAAAGTTACAGCACAAAAAGAGTTCATTCAGCCCATTATATTTGCACTGGCTACATAGACCATTTTAATCTCACTTTCTGGTATCTAGTCTATAGCCTTCCCTGCAGGTTATATGCTTCAGGTGCAGATCCAGATTCTTTTAAAATGAATTAAAGGTTTCCACCTTAACCACCAAACTGGCAGCGAACTCCAGATACCCTCTGGGTGAGAACATTTTCCTTCCTGCCTCCTCTAACCCTTCTCCCATACAAAATGTATCCTCCTGGCTAATTAACCTGTCTACTAGTGGAAGCAGGTCTACCTTTCCACTCAATACAAGCCCCTCATTATTGTGTCAATCTCAATTACATTGGTCTCACTTTCTCCAAGGAAAATGGCCCTCTCCCTTTAGACATTTAATCTCTCTGATTTCCACTCTTCCACACACCTTCCAGCTGCCAGGGCATGAATTTGTGCCAGGTACAATCCCAGCAATAGCCAGCCCTCCCAGTGGCACTGCTGAAGCTGCTGAGTGTTGGTCCTCCATTTGATTGGCTGTTCCTGGGGCCAGGCTTCTATCCTTTTGAAAGGATCATTACCCCAAAAGCATTTATTTTGGTGATCGATTGCCAAAAAAAGCAGCTGGAGCAGTGTTCCCTATAGGCTGGGGGAAACCCCATCCCAGGTTTCTGGCTCTTTGTTGCAGTTCCTGTCCTGGTAAAAACAATGACTGCAGATGCTGGAAACCAGATTCTGGATCAGTGGTGCTGGAAGAGCACAGCAATTCAGGCAGCATCCGAGGTCCTGTCCATTGACTCCATTACTCTCTCCAGACAGCTGCCAGACCCGAAGAGCATTTCCAATGTATTCTGTTCTGATTTCAGATTCTCAGCATCCGCTATTGTCTGAATTCAAAGGCTGTAACTGAAAAGTTGGAGGCATAGTGGACAGTGAAGAAGGATACCTCAGATTATAATGGGATCTTGATCAGATGGGCCAATGGGCTGAGGAGTGGCAGATGGAGTTTAATTTAAGTAAATGCGAGGGGTTGCATTTTGTAAAAGCTAATCTTAGCAGGACTCATACACTTAATGGTAAGGTCCTAGGGAGTGTTGCTGAACAAAGAGACCTTGAATGCAGGTACATAGCTCCTTGAAAGTGGAGTCGCAGGTAGATAGGATAGTGAAGAAGGCATTTGGTATGCTTTCCTTTATTGGTCAGAGTATTGAGTACGGGAGTTGGGAGGTCAGGTTTCAGCTGTACAGGACATTGGTTAGGCCACTTTTGGAATATTGTGTGCAATTCTGGTCTCTTTCCTATCAAAAGATGTTGTGAAACTTGAAAGGGTTCAGAAAAGATTTAAAGGATTTTGCCAGAGTTGGAGGATTTGAGCTATATGGAGAGGTTGAATAGGATGGGGCTGTTTTCCCTGGAGCATCAGAGGCTGAGGGGTGACCTTCTAGAGGTTCATCAAACCATGAGGGGCATGGAAAGGGTCGGGGAGTCCAGAACTAGAGGGCATAGGTTTAGGGGAGAGGGGAAAGATATGGTAGGGATCTAAGGGGTAACGTTTTCATGTAGAGGGAGGTACGTGTATGGAATGAGCTGCCAGAGGAAGTGGTGGAAGCTGGTACAATTACAACATTTAAAAGGCATCTGGATGGGTATATGAATAGGAAGGGTTTGGAGGGATATGGGCCGGGTGCTGGCAGATGGGACTAGATTGGGTTGGAATATCTCCTCGGTATGGACGAGTTGGACAGAAGGGTCTGTTTCTGTGCTGTGCATCAGTATGATACTATAACTCTAAAAGTATGAAGGGTTTACATAGATCATATAAAGATATTTGCTCTAGCAAGTGAGTAAGTAAGCACAAGTAATTTAAAATAACTGGCAGAAATGAGGGAATGTGGAAGCATTTCTGTGCATTGTAGTTTGTTTAGATTTCAATGGATTCCTTGAAAGCACATTCTGTGTTAACTTTCCAAAGGCAACCCAAAAAGTGCACTTGCAGAGGAGAGATTCACAGGGTTCTGCGGAGAAGTTGGGCTGTGGGTCAAAATTCTATTGTTATTTTAGAGCCTGCTCAGCAAAGCAAGCCAAATCCCCTCCTTCTCTGTTATAAGATTCGATGATTACTTGAGGGACAAATGTTGGCCAAGGCAGCAAGATGAGGCCATGGGCGTCTTTGAATCGTGACACAGGAGACCAGAATTTCCCATTGCAATGCCATCAGTATTTTAGATGGATTACTCTTAGCATTTTGATCAGAAACTCTAAGCCAGAGTATTCAACATCCAATCAAAGAGGCAGCCAGGACAGAAGTTCAATATATGAATGGGAAGAGTTTAGAGGGATATGGGCTGGGTGCTGGCAGGTGGAACTAGATTGGGTCAGGATATCTGGTTGGCATGGACAAGTTGGACCGAAGGGTCTGTTTCTGTTCCATGATTCAAGACACTATGACTGTGACAGTGGCCAGGATGCCCAAGTTGCCAATCTTTATGCTCTTTAATAAGGTGATCTTTTACCCTTAATCTTCTCTGTTTATTTCAGTACAGTTCACCAGCTCGCTGAATGCTTTTCCTACACAATTGGCTTGCAATTATTGACAAGATCATTTTTACTTCATATTCCAGTTGAATTCAGAGATTGTATCAGATTAGTATTAAATCTGTATTAAATTATTTGATTGTGACCATCTGTTGACAAAGTGGATCAACAATTAATGTCAAATATTATTGATTGCACAAATATTAGTGCAGGGTAAAACGTAAGATTATGCTCTCTCGAAGGAATTGACTCAGAGTTGAATCTAGCTTTTTGTCAGTGGAAGAGTAAATATGATATATACCTTAGTATAAGTTTTTAATGAATTGTGATGTGTTACCTGTCCAATATGACTAATCTATAATCTGAAGCAATACCCGTAGGATGTAATATAGTAAAAGAACTGAGGTACTGTTTTTTAACTTGCTTTCATGTGATTCAACAAAAGTAAGAACCTAAAAAAATGGAGCAAGGAAGCATCAAACTCTACCATTGAATATGAGCAGGGCTGGTCTATGGCCTCTACATTAGTTTCCAGCCTAATCCCTACATCTCTTCATTCCCTGAGAGTCAAGAATCTGTCTGTTTCTGTATTGTCTACAGAACAAGGGGCAGTCTAACACATTTATCCTTTGAGATTTATTCAGTGTTATATTTTCTCAAAAGCTATCTGATTACTTTAAATCTCATTAAGGTGATGGTAAATACTGTTGGCAATTGGAAGCATTTCTTATTTCAGGATCTGAGTGTCAGCATCAAAAATTAAGGTCAGATGCATCGTAGTTAAATGCAGGAGAAAACTTCTTTCCCCTTTCCCTTGCCAATATTATACTTTCCCATTGCATGTACCAATTGTTCTGTGTAGCCTCCCTAAGTACAACTTGTCAATGTTGTGCCAGTTATTGACTAACCATCAAGTTTGTTCCATATTTTTAGCAAATGTTGGGCTCCCCATAGAAAATGTAATTGTTCCATGTTTTCATTTCTGACGCAAAGTCTGCCATTGTCGACAGGCTGAATAGTTCAGGATGTCGGGACAGCAAAGTGGGTATCCCCTCTTGCCACTGCCCTTGGGTCTTTGTCGTGGGCATGGAGGTGCACTGGTCCATGTGCTCCACCCACAAAGGGAGGAAATGGGGTTGGTGTGACAGCAGGCTGTGTGAGAGATGCAAACAGGCCGAACCCGCAGAGGGGCAGGGAAGGCTAAAGCTTAGGGTCTGATTCCACTAATCATTTCGGGCACATTGAGGTGACTGATCCAGATCCCTGAAGAAGTGAGGGAAGATTTTGCACTCATTATTTTCACCCTGCAAAGAGTTAATCACCTCTCAAACTTTGGAATGCATTGATCTCCCATTGCTATCTCAGCCATTGATGACATGTCTGGTATTGGTCCTGGACAGCACAGTCAATCAATTAATCAGAGTTACATTAGTACCTCTGAACCACATAGAAAACAATTTGTGTGGGGATCTTTTCCAAATTTTCAAATCTTGACTTCATAAATATTTTGAATGAAAATAGGGTAAAGGAATGGACAAGACAGCACTGCAAGGTGAGAAATGTTTTTTCAATCATGCTGTCAGAGAGGGGACATCTCCCTCTCCCCGCCTTACCTGTTCACTTTGGTCCCTTCTTTTGGTTTGTTCTCTGCAATCCTTTGCGTGGTCCAAATGTCCCTTTATGTTACCAGAGGATCACCTTGATTGTTCATTGCCAAGCCTTGGATCTGTGTACTGATTTGGTGCACTAACTTACTTCATATTTCGCTTCTCTGAACATCTGAGCTCTGTTTTTCTCTCCCATCAGTGAAAAGAGCTGAGCAACAGACAAGTTGGCAGGAATTTAATCAGCAAATCACTGAATGCACTCCAGGTTTTGTCAGTCAGAGTGAATTGGGCTGACACAATTCTCCTCCTCCCTACAGCATCGCTCAACCTGCTGAATCTGAGACATGCCTTATGAACCAACAATACCTACAGAGAATTCATGACAATATGTGGAAAGTGGAAGTTACGAAAGTCCAGAGGGCCATAGAGTGCTCCCTCATTAGAGGAAGAGGTGACTGGTACTGAGGTTAAGCTGAGGGTCACCTGAGTCGTGTGGTTCAGAGGGTGGTGCCTTTACAATGAGAGAATTCAGTCCAATCTGTCTATGCTTTCACCTATACTCCATTTGAGCCTTCTCCCGGCCTTTTTTGCCTCACTGTATTATTCCTTTCTCAAGCCTCCAACCCTCCATTGAAAATAGTCCCAGCGTATTTAGCCTCTCCCTCTAGCCCAAACTCTCCAAATCTGACAACATCCTTTCAAGTTTCACAACATAATTCCTATAAAAGGGAGACCAGAATTGCACACAATACTCCAAAAGTGGCCGAACCAATGTCCTATACAGCTGCAACATAACCTCCCAAGTCTTATTCTCAATGTACTGACTAATAAAGGTGAACATACCAAATGCCTTCTTCATTATCCTGTCATCTGCAACTTCATTTTCAAGGAACTATGAACCTGCACTCCTAGATTCCAGAAGCTAATGGATATCAACCGCAAGAAGTAAACTGAGGCCATTCAGGAAGAATCATGTGATCAATTTGACAAATATTTGTCAAATATAAGAAGATCAACAATGTCGGAGAGGGAGCTGTCACAGTCACATTTCCAATTGTGACATTGATGACAACCATTTTGATCTGATGGCAAGTCTGGGAATCTTATTGAAGGGACCGAAGCATGAATGTTACACTTAATGGTAATGTCCTGGGGAGTGTAATAATATGTTATGATATTTGAAGTGCTCATCCAAATATTTTTTTAAAATGCTGTAAGGTTTCCCACCTCCACTACCTTCCCAGGCAATGCATTCCAGATTCTCATCACCTGCTGGTTGAAAAGGCTTTTTTTCCCCAAATCCCCTCTGAATCTCCAGTCCCTTACCTTAAAAGTATTGACACCTCTTGTGATTGACGCCGCAACAAAGGGAAACAGCTGCTCTCTATTCATCTTGTTCATACCCCTCATAATCTTATACATCTCAATCAACTCCCCCCTCAGTCACTCTGCTCTAGAGAAAACAATCCAAGTCTATCTAGTCTCTCCTTATAGCTCAATTTCTCCATCCCAGACAATGTCCTGGTGAACCTCCTCTGTGCCCCCTCTAGTGCTATCACATCCTTCCTGTAGTGAGGTGACCATGATTGCATGCAGTACTCCAGTTGTGGCCTGACCAATGCTCGATACAACTTCAACATTACCCCCTTGCTTTTATACTCTGTGCTACAACTGATGAAAGCAACTGTCCCATATGCCTTAACTATCCTACTCATGTGCTCTGCCAACTTCAGAGATCTGTCAATAATTACCCCAAGATCCCTCTGTTCCTCTAAGCTACTTAGTGCCCTGACTTGGAAGCATATCGCTGTCCCTTCATATCACTGGGTCAACATCCTGGAATTCCCTTCCTAACAGCGTTGTGGGTCTGTGTCCAGCACATGGACTAGAGCAGTTCAAGAAGAAAGCTCATCACTACCTTCTCAAGAACAACTAGGGACAAGTAATAAATGCTGGCCAGCCTGTGAAACCCATGTCCCATGACAAGTATAAAAAACTCTCACCATTGAGTTCAATATCTTCAAACTGTGAAACCTGTTCTCCATTGTTTCTCCCCATGCTGTCCTTGCCAACAAATGGTCCCAGTCTGGTTTTCTTACTTTGCTTATTCTGCCGATGTTTCACATTTTACCTACCATTGACAACTTCACTGGTACTAACTCCCTTCTCCATAACCCTTACAACTCAATATTCAATTTTTTTTCTATGATGCCTGGGAGGCAGTAGTACGGTGATAATGTCCCTGGATTGGTAATCCAGAGCCCCAGGCTGATGATTTCGGGATTTGCGTTCAAATCTCACCATTGGAGATGGTGCAACTTAAATTCAATATAAGTCTGGAATTAAAAAGATACAAGTCTAATGACGATCATCGAACCATGATCAATTGTTATCATTGTGAATAAAGGCCAGAGTGGTAACCTGTGTGTGATTGTCAGTCTTTCGAAAATCCATCCCATTAATTTTATTTCTCTCTCTCAGATGTTGCCAAACTTGCTGAATCTCTTCAGCACTTTCAGTCCTTAAAAGTGCAGTTTGGCATGAGCTCTGACTTAAACTCCACTTTATAGTTGAGCATTCTGTTTCCTTCTCTGACTGCCACTGCACTCTGCACTCTAACTTTGTCAAAGCCTTTCTGAATTTTAACTACAACACAACATATGGCTTTTCATTCTAAAATTGTTCAAAAATAAATAACATTTGAACTAAATTTTTTAGTAGAAGATGTGGAATTATTATATTGTATTTTTCTCTATTGCTCTCTATCTGTGGATTGTGAACATGACTGTGGTTTAAAAATAACAAACTTTCTATTCAGTTGGTTTATTTTGTGTGCTGATGCTTTTTTTTTTATGGAAACATCATTCAGCCAGACAACATAGAATACTACTGCTCTAATCTGACAAACATATATTTAATTACTGAACTAAGAAAAACCACACAAACCAGCATCTAATTTCCAATTATATTTTTGTTCAATAAATCATACCTTATATAAACCAGCTTCAACATAATCCTTAAACATATCCAGGCGGCGTATTAAATATTCTGTTTTGACAATATCACGCACTTCTAAATTTTAATGTTGGAAAACACATTTCTAATGTTACAATTCTACCAGGAGATGTCAAAACTTGAACAGCTTTCATGTCAGAAATAGCTGCACTTCAATGTGAGTTTACTGTTTGGTTCTCACATGACAATACCAAGATCTGGACTAATGAATGTGTCCTTGCTAATGTCACTGTTTAGTACTTTGGCTCTTACTTCAATAGAATGCTGTGAGGTGCCTTGTGTCTGGAATATATTAAGAACCAACAGCAAGTCTATAACTTTTAGTTTCACATAAAACATGCATTATAAGATGACTCTATGGTGAATTTTACAATATTTTGTATGTTTTCAAGATTGTGGCAAGGAAGGCCACCAAGGAGTTCTCAATGTTCTCAGAATGCTGTCTATCCCTAACTAAATGACTGACTTGTTTTTCTGGTCGTTTTGGATTTTCTGGGATCTGCAGAATTTTCTGTACACTGTTAATTAATGATAGGGTCATGAGATGTTTGAAAGCCACTTTGCAGTCCAATATAAAAACTAAACTGCAACTATTAAAAAGTTAGTGCGACTTTGAATCACAAGTGCTGTCCCTTCCCATAAGAAAGTATGGCTTACTCTCAATATCTTTTGTTTGTGAAAACAATGGCCTTGATCTTCTCATCTCCGAATTGTTGGAGTCTGGACATACAACCCAAGATGAACATTAAAGGCCTGTGGAAACTGTCCAAGTTGGTGCAAACTTGATGGGCCAAATGGCAGTATAGGGGATTCTATAACTATCCGTACTGATCCTGTGATCGTCCCCTGTCTAACCTGATCCCTTGACCAACTCTGACCTGATTTGGTTACTGGATTAGTGGTGCTGGAAGAGCACAGCAGTTCAGGCAGCATCCATGGAGCTTCGAAATCGATGTTTCGGGCCAAAGCCCTTCATCAGGAATAAAGGCAGTGAGCCTGGAGTGTGGAGAGATAAGCTAGAGGAGGGTGGGGGTGGGGAGAAAGTAGCATAGAGTACAATGGGTGTGTGGGAGAGGGGATAAAGGTGATAGGTCAGGGAGGAGAGGGTGGAGTGGATAGTTGGAAAAGGGGATAGACAGGTAGGACAAGTCCGGACAAATCATGGGAACAGTGCTGAGCTGGAAGTTTGGAACTAGGATGAGGTGGGGGAAGGGGAAATGAGGAAACTGTTGAAGTCCACATTGATGCCCTGGGGTTGAAGTGTTCCGAGGTGGAAGATGAGGCTTTCTTCCTCCAGGTGTCTGGTGGTGAGGGAGCGGCAGTGAAGGAGGCTCAGGACTTCCATGTCCTCGGCAGAGTGGGAGGGGGAGTTGAAATGTTGGGCCACGGGGCGGTTTGGTTGATTGGTGCGGGTGTCCTGGAGATGTTCCCTAAAGCACTCTGCTAGGAGGCACCCAGTCTCCCCAATGTAGAGCAGACCGCATCGGGAGCAACGGATACAATAAATGATATTAGTGGATGTCCAAGTAAAACTTTGTTGGATGTGGAAGGTTCCTTTAGGGCCTTGGATAAAGGTGAGGGAGGAGGTGTGGGTGCAGGTTTTACAGTTCCTGCGATGGCAGGGGAAAGTGCCAGGATGGGAGGGTGGGTTGTAGGGGGGCGTGGACCTGACCAGGTAGTCACGGAGGGAATGGTCTTTGCGAAGGCGGAAAGGGGTGGGGAGGGCAATATATTCCTGGTGGTGGGGTCTGTTTGAAGATGGCGGAAATGTCGGCGGATGATTTGGTTTATGCAAAGGTTGGTAGGGTGGAAGGTGAGCACCAGGGGCATTCTGTCCTTGTTTCGGTTGGAGGGGTGGGGTCTGAGGGCAGAGGTACGGGACGTGGACGAGATGCGTTGGAGGGCATCTTTAATCACGTGGGAAGGGAAATTGTGGTCTCTTAAGAAGGAGGCGATCTGGAGTGTTCTGTGGTGGAATTGGTCCTCCTGGGAGCAGATACGTCGGAGGCAGAGGAATTGGGAATACGGGATGGCATTTTTGCAAGAGGTAGGATGGGAAGAGGTGTAATCCAGGTAGCTGTGGGAGTCGGTGGGTTTGTAAAAAATGTCAGTGTCAAGTCGGTCGTCATTAATGGAGATAGAGAGATCCAGGAAGGGGAGGGAGGTGTCAGAGATGGTCCAGGTAAATTTAAGGTCAGGGTGGAATGTGTTGGTGAAGTTGATGAATTGCTCAACCTCCTCTCGGGAGCACAAGGTGGCGCCAATGCAGTCATCAATGTAGCGGAGGAAGAGGTGGGGAATGGTGCCAGTGTAATTATGGAAGATCAACTGCTCTACGTAGCCAACAAAGAGACAGGCATAGCTGGGGCCCATACGTGTGCCCATGGCTACCCCTTTGGTCTGGAGGAAGTGGGAGGAATCAACGGAGAAATTGTTAAGGGTGAGGACCAGTTCGGCCAAACGAATGAGAGTGTCAGTGGAAGGGTACTGTTGGGGAAGTCTGGAGAGGGAAAAACAGAGTGCTTGGAGGCCGTGGTCATGGCGGATGGAGGTGTAGAGGGATTGGATATCCATGGTGAAGATGAGGCGTTGGGGGCCAGGAAAACGGAAGTCTTGGAGGAGGTGGAGGGCATGGGTGGTGTCGCAAACGTATGTGGGGAGTTCCTGGACTAGGGGGGATAGGATAGTGTCGAGGTAGGTAGAGATGAGTTCAGTGGGGCAGGAGCAGGAGCAGGCTGAGACAATGGGTCGGCCAGGGTGGTCAGGCTTGTGGATCTTGGGAAGGGGGTAGAACCGGGCAGTGCGGGGTTCCCGGACTATGAGGTTGAAAGCTGTGGGTGGGAGATCTCCTGAGGTGATGAGGTTCTGTATGGTCTGGGAGATGATGGTTTGGTGATGGCCATGGTCGAGGAGGCAGTAGGAAGAGGTGTCCTTGAGTTGGCATTTGGCTTCAGCAGTGTAGAGATCAGTGTGCCAGACTACCACTGCGCCCCCTTTATCTGCTGGCTTCATGGTGAGGTTGGGATTGGAGCAGAGGGATTGGACGGCTGCACGTTGTGAGGGTGAGAGGTTGGAGTGGGGGAGGGGGGTAGACAAGTTGAGGCGGTTAATGTCCTGGAAGCAGTTGGAAATGAAGAGGTCGAGGGCAGGTAATAGGCCAGCGCGGGGTGTCCAGGTGGATGCAGTGTGTTGGAGGTGGGCGAAGCGGTCCTCGGAAGGTGGGAGGGAATCCTGATTGTGAAAGTAAGCTTGGAGGCTGAGGCGACGGAAGAATTGTTCGACGTCACGGCGTGTATTAAATTCATTGATGCGTGGACGGAGGGGGATGAAGGTGAATCCTTTGCTGAGGACTGACCGTTCGTCCTCAGTGAGGGGGGGGGAGGTCTGGAGAGATGGTGAAAACTCGGCGGGGCTGGGAGCTGGGATCTGGTGTGGGTGTGGAGCTGGGAGTGGGAACGGAACCTGTAACTGGAGTGGGTGTGATGGTGGGTGGAATGGGGGTGGAGTCATGAGCAGGGGTAGTGTTCCCCTCGGGGTTCTGGGGGGGTTGACGATAGTGACAGTGGGGTCTGTGCGGGGCATGTCAGCAGAATGCAGGTGAGTGGCACTGGTGGGGGCGGAAGTGGTGGTGACCACGGCAGTAGGGGTGGCGGAAGTCACTGAGCATGTGGCATCAGTGATATGTGAAGGGCGGAAGTGATGTCACATGTGATGCATAAGGAATTGTGAGGGGTGGAAGTGGTTTTGGGAGTGGCCATGATGGGGGCGGAAGTGACATCATCAATCAACGTGGGGATGGCAGCTGCATCAGGCGCATGGCTAATGGCGTCTGTGTAAATTTCGAGGCCAGGGGAATCTTCTGGAATGTTTGAGGAGTGCTGGTTATGGAGGTGGGTAGATAAAAGTTTGTTGTACTTTCAGTTTTTGATGTTTGAGATGGAGTTGAAATACTGTTTGTTGAGAGTATGAATTCTCCTGAGGATGTAGTACAGAGTGGGTCCTTTGCAATTCTGAGAGAGTGTGGCCCTCAGCTGAGGCAGGGCTGACTGTAGAGAGGTTAGGTGCCGGCGCATTGCTGTGAGCGTGGAGCGGAGGATCTTGAAGGAGAACCGTTGCTGGTGTTTTTGAATCTGTAGTCTGTACTGTTTGTCCTGTTCGGTTCCGAACTCTGCTGGTTTAAAGGTGGTCTGGAGTCCGTGTGGGATGAGTTGGTTACGCAGGCAGGCACTGAGGAAGCAAATGTGGCTGTGGTAGTGAGTTTGTTTCACGAATGGTTGAAGAGCTTCAGGGCAGAGGAAATGACCTGGGAGTTGCAGTGGGAGAGGGACTCCTTGAGATTCTTGTAGAGAGAGGAGGAAAACTTCTTCAAGGCAGGCATCCTTGCAAGAGGATTCGCAGTAGCGTTAAAATCAACGAGGTAAAAACAATGACTGCAGATGCTGGAAACCAGATTCTGGATTAGTGGTGCTGGAAGAGCACAGCAGTTCAGGCAGCATCCATGGAGCTTCGAAATCGACGTTTTGGGCCAAAGCCCTTCATCAGGAATAAAGGCAGTGAGCCTGGAGTGTGGAGAGATAAGCTAAGGAGGGTGGGGGTGGGGAGAAAGTAGCATAGAGTACAATGGGTGAATGGGGGAGGCGATAAAGGTGGTAGGTCAGGGAGGAGAGGGTGGAGTGGATAGGTGGAAAAGGAGATAGGCAGGTAGGACAAGTCTGGACAAGTCATGGGGACAGTGCTGAGCTGGAAGTTTGGAACTAGGGTGAAGTGGGGGAAGGGGAAATGAGGAAACTGTTGAAGTCCACATTGATGCCCTGGGGTTGAAGTGTTCCGAGGCGGAAGATGAGGTGTTCTTCCTCCAGGCGTCTGGTGATGAGGGAGCGGCGGTGAAGGATGCCCAGGACCCTCTGCATTGGGGAGCAGAGCACTTTAGGGAACATCTCCGGGACACCCGCACCAATCAACCACACCGCCCCATGGCCCAACATTTCAACTCCCCCTCCCACTCTGCCGAGGACATGGAGGTCCTGGGCCTCCTTCACCGCCACTCCCTCACCACCAGACGCCTGGAGGAAGAACGCCTCATCTTCCGCCTCGGAACACTTCAACCCCAGGGCATCAATGTGGACTTCAACAGTTTCCTCATTTCCCCTTCCCCCACCTCACCCTAGTTCCAAACTTCCAGCTCAGCACTGTCATGACTATCCTCTGATCACCTGATTACCCCTCCCAATGACACTAACCTCTAACCACTCAATTAACCCGCCTGACTAATCCCATCACCTGACTCACCTCACCCATCTGAACTGTCTACCATTCAGACTGAATTATTTGCACTTTGAAGGTGAATAGGTGAATTATTTACATGGTACAGCTTACAAACTAATAGACCAGTCGGAATTGTTTTTCAAAATCAAATTATGAATTAAGGAAACAGAATACAGATGCAGGGCCAGGCAATGTTTTGTACGTGGATGTTGTGGGAGCTGGGGGACCACATTATAGTTTATAGTGATCACATCTGGAACAAATGTTGGTTGTTTGAGGAACCCTGGCTCCAAGTTGGTGAGCTGGAGACTGAGTTTCAAACGTTGTGGCGCATCAGGGAGGAGGAGTATTACGTGGACACTGACTTCCAGGAGGCAGCCACACCCTTAGATTAATTTGAATTTGGTCAGTGGTCAGGGACAGGAGGGTATGACTATGAGTGAGGCAGGTCGAGGCATCCAAGAGGTAGTGAGAGAGCCTCAGCCCTTGACTTTGTCCAACAGGTTTGAGATTCTTGTTTCCTGTGTGGGTGACAATAGGGGCTGTAGGGAGGTTCAGCAAACTGACCATCGCACCGTGGTACAGGGAGACATTCAAGAGGAAGGGCCATGCTGCTGGGCCCATTAGAGTCTGTGCAGTTGGGCCTACTCAAGTCTATGCTACTGGTTGTACTATTACTGCTCATCAGGCTACTCTTGATCATCAGTACATTGATGGAAAGCACCCGCTCATCAATAACTGACTTAGTGATACCCAGTTTGGGTTCTGCCAGGGCAACTCAGCTCCTGACCTCATTACAGCCTTGGTTCAAGCATGGAAAAGAGAGGAGGTAAAAGTGACAGCCATTGACATGAAGGCCTCATTCAATCAACTGCAATCAATGACTGTCAGGGTGCCAATTCTCCACTGATTAAAATTATATCTGGCACTTAGGAAGATGGTTGTGATTATTGGAGGTCAGTCATCTCAGCTCCAGGATATTTCTGGAGGAGTTCCTCCGAGTAGTGACCTAGGCCCAACCATCTTCAGCTGCTTCATCAATAATTTTCCCTTTATTGTAGGGTCAGAAGTGGGGTTGTTTGCTGATGATTGTATAATTCTCAGAAAATACTCCTCAGATACTGAAAAGGTCCTTTTTAAATGCAAAAAGATCTGGACAATATCCAGGCTTGGACTGACAAGTGGCAAGTAACATTCAAATGACACATCTGCCAGGCAATGACTACCTCCAATAAGAGACAATCTTATTATTTCCCTTACACATTCAATGGTGTCAACATCACTGAGTTCCCCACTAGCAACATCCTTGGGGTTAGCATTGACCAGAAACTCACTTGGGCTCACAATTAAAGCACAATGCCTACAAGAGCAGGTCAGAGGCTAGGAATACTGCGGCGAGTGAATCACCTCCTGACTCCCCAAAGCCTGTCCACCATCTACAAGGAACAAGTCAGGGGAGTGATGGAATTATCCTCACTTTCCTGGATGGGTGCAGCTCCAACAACACTCATGAAACTTGACACCATCCAGGATAAAGCAACCCACTTGATTGGCATTAAATCCTCAAGCATCCACTCCCTCCACCACCAATGCTCAGTAGCAGCAGTATGTACTGTCTACAAGATGCACTGCAGAAATTCACCAAAGGTCCTCAGATAGCACCTTCCAAACCCACGCTCACTTCCATCTAGAAGGACAAGGGCAGCAGATGCTTGGGAACACCTCACCTGCACGTTCCCTTCCAAGCCATTCACCATCCTGACTCGGAAATTCCTTCACTGTCACTGGGTCAAATTCCTGGAATTCCCTCTCTGACATCATTGTGCTTGGACTACAGTGCTTCATGAGGTAGCTCACCAACACCTTCTCAATGGCAACCAAAGATGGCAATAAGTGCGGGCCAGCCACTGACGCCCACGTCCCACAAGTGAATAATTTTTTTTTTAGAGGCTCCTCATGCCCATCCTACTATTCAAAAAGATCATTGCTTATCTGCCCCAGACTCAACACATTTCTTATGGCACTCCTCATAGCCTCAACTCCCTGAAATTTCAAACATCGATCACTTTTTAAAATACTATCAGAGATCTAGCCCCCTCAACTCTCCAAGCTAGTGAATCCCAGGCATTCACGACCTTCTGGGAGAAAAGTTCCTTCACGGGTATTTAACTAATTGTTCGCTTATTCTGTAACTACGTCCCATAATTTGAAACTCCCCCACTAATGGAATCATTCTCTCAATACCGACCCTGTCAAGCCACCTCACAATCTTGTGTGTTTCAATAAGATCCACCCCTCATTCATCTAAACTCGAATGAATGAAGGCTTAACCAATTTAGCCATTCTTGATAAGTCAACCCCTTCAGCCCAGGAGTCAGCATGGTGAATCTCTTTTGAACAGTTCCAATGCTAGTACATCCTCTTTTAAACACCAGACCAAAATTGTACATAGTACTCCAAATGCAACCGAACCAACACCCTGCACTGTTGAACTTGTGGTTCTGGTTTCTTAACTCCAACCCCTAGCAATACGAGCCAAAATTCCATTTACCTTCTGAATTACTTCCTGCACCTGCATACTAAATTCTTGTGTTTCATTCACAAAAATACCCAAATCCCTCTGCGTTGCAATTTTTGGAGTCTGTCTACATTTAAACAATAGTCTTCCTTTTGAATTTTTCTGACCAAAGTGCATGATCTCACACTTCCTTACATTACACTCCATCTGCTAAGATTCTAATCGCCCTCACTCAACTATATCCTCTGACAAATTCCTTATGTCCTCATCACAACATGCCTTCCCATCTGTTTGTCAAAGATCAACAATTTCAGATGCATTACTCTCTGTCTTCTCTCCGAGTGATTGATATTGATAGTAAACAATTGAGTCTCAATGACCGATCCTTGTGGTAGTGTACACTCTACTTCAACCTGAAGAAAATCCCTTTCGTCTCAATCTGTGCATTAACCAATCCTCAATCCATACGAATACACTATCCTCAATACTATGAGCTCCTATCTTATGCAATAATTTTTTATGTGTTCACCTTATCAAATGACTTCTTAAAATCCAAATACACCACATCTTGCAGTTCCCCTTTATCAACTCTGCTTGTTACAACCTTCAATGACTCTAGCTAATTTATCAAACATGATTTCCCTTTCATAAAACTATGTTAACTCTGATTGCATTAAGCATTTCTAAATGTCCTGTAGTTTCTTCCCAATGACAGATGTTAGGCTAAATGGACTATAGTTTTCTGCTTTTGTATCCCTTCCTTCTTGAACAAGAGCATTAGTAGTTTTTCAATCTGCTGGAACACCCCCAGAATCCAGTGAGTTCTGGCATATTTCAACTAATGCCTCCACCTTCTCTACATCCACTTCCTGTCAAACCCTTGGACATGGGCCATCAAGTCCTAATGACTTAGCTGCCTTTAGTCCTGTGAGTTTGTCAAATACTTTGTCCATCATTACAGACTCTGAAAGATAAGATCTTATAAGCTTTATAAGATAAGAAAAAAAAGTTATTCTTCTATTAGCACCTTGCTTATCTTTTAGCTTTAAGGTGTATATCATATCCTCCACCATGAAGGTTACAGTTTAGCATGGATGGTTTGTGAAGCATTGTGCTACCAATAGCATGGGTTCAATTCCCAACACCAGCTGAGGTTAGCATGAAGGACTCTTCTTCTTGATCTCTCCCTTTGTCTGAGGTATGGTGGCCCTTAGGTTAAACAACCACCAGTCTCTTTCTCTCTCTAGTGAGACAGCAGCCCTATGGTGACTTGACAATCATGACGATGAAGACCACTTCAAAACATTTGTTTAAATAATCTGCAATTGTACTTCCCAGTTGTGTCCCCTATCCTCTTATTTCAGTGTGTCACTGCTTACCCATTGCCTTTCCCTTTAGTTATTTTCCCAGCTGTTTTTAGATAACTCATTCTTCGTCGCTCTGTAATTGCCCTTATTTAAGTTGAAGGCAATGGTTTGTCAGCCAGTTTCTCTCTCTCAAAATAAATTTGAAATGCTACCATTTTATGATTGCTACACCCTAGAGGATAACTGCAAGATCTGTTTTTATTCCTACATCCATAAACATTATTAGATCTAAAATAGCCTGCTCCTGGGAGGTTCTGCAACTTTATAGAAATGCATCTTAATTCAGTCCCAAAACTGCTTGGATCCCTCAGCAGAATCATTTTCCAGTCTGTCCTATATTTCGGAATCTATGTAAACTATGACAATCAGATCCCTGCAACCGCCCCACACCCATTCCTCACTCACTCCAAGTTCCTCTCCAATGCAAAAGATATATCCTGAAACTTGGCACCAGGACAGCATCACAGCCTTTGGGACTCTCTGTCTTTGCTGCAGAGAACTGTATTCATTCCATTATCTACTCTATACCATATTACTTCTGCACTTTTCTTCCCTCTTCCCAAATTTGAATGGTGCCCCACTCGGTCTGTTCACACACCCTCCCTGCAGTTCATGCCCTTGTCATCACTAGGTGCAAGTACCTTATAAAGGATGTACTGGATAAAGGACACTAGCAGAGGTTCCTCCACAGCTAAATTCTGAATCCCCATACCTGCCTCACGTGCAGTCACACCCTCCTGCCCCTGACCGGAGGAGAAATTTGAAATATTTAACCTAAGAGGTATGGCTGCCAGCTAAAACAGTGTCCAGGTATTTCTCCCCCTCTTTGATAAGTCCTAGTGTTCAAAGGTCAAGTTCTAGTTCATCAACACCAAGCTGCAATTATTTGAGTAGCCAACACTTGCTGCCAATGTGGTACCATGGATAACACTAGCTTCCAGCAGCGCTCACACACTACAGCCTGTCCAGCCATCTCTATCCTATGCAATTAATTCATTTAAATGCTAAATGTTTTAAAATGAATCTCTTCATTTTATCTTTGGCTTTAATATTGTTTCTTTATTTAAACCAATCGAAGACATGGAAAAAATACCCATCGGTCACCAACTTGTTTTCGTGTGATGTTACACTTTAGCTTTTACAAAAAGAAACAAGTTGAAAAGACTTTCTGTCACTATTTTTAATCTCATGCCAACATTGCCCTTCTCAAGTTGATGTGATCCTTCCTTTATTGAGTTCTGAGCTACTCTCTCACAATATTTGAGAAGCTGCTAACTCTGCTCTTAATGAAGTTGCTGTCCCACTCTCAATAACACAGGCTCCTCCTTCCTCTTATCCAGTCTGAAATACAGCGATGCTGACTTGCTGTACACTCCTCCCAGTATTAGGATGTGATGATATACCTGGAAAAATCATGGAGGTGATATACATATCCTGTTAATTAAGTTAATAGACCAGTACTCAGCACAGACAACAAAAAATGTCTACACAATAATTTAATCACTGAAAGGAGGCCTGGAAAGAGCCATGGCAACATCATGCCTCGGCACGAAAATTAGATGTTAATTACAGGAAGAGTATTGGAGCCATCCAACTGACAAGAGATGGGAAACATTCTTATTACACAAATACAATTAGATATCAGGATCAGACAACACTCATAATGACAGAGAAATTAAACATATATTTAATAAACCTTTAAAGAGAAAGTATTTTAAGATTGAAAGAATAAAGAATAAGTGAAAGGAATATTAAAAACCTGACTAAATAAAAGCTCACAATTCCATAAGGGAATATTTGCTGAACACTGAAGGAATATATTAAATGATACAGCATCAGAGTAATGTATACAGAGGGTTAACACCCATATTTGCAAAGCAGAATGACAAATAGTATAAAAATAAGAAGCCTCTATTTCTGGCACTGGGTGAAATCTTCCTCTCTTGGGGCTTTAAGATAAACTTCTACTTTAAATGTTAATGAAATGCTAATGTTAGATTGCTATTGTTCAGTCTTTTTGGATATTCTTTGTTTTCCCTCAGATTCTTAGATACTCACGAATAGGTAGAAATAACATCAAACTGATTCTATTAGATTAGACATTAGTTTTTGTTTAGTAGTATAATTATCCACTTAAATGTATTGCTTGTTAATTAGTAAATTATCTCATTTGTGCTTTTCTGTTACAACTAAATTAAACCCTAAGATCTATGTACACCTTAAGTGGGTAGGTATATATTCTGGAGAGTGGAATCCCAGACCCCTGAAATATCTGGGAGTTTATAGAACAGGTAAGCCTTATTAAAGTTAAACAGGCCATTGGGAGGAAAGTAACATTCCTAGGCAGTTTCTTCCCCAGTGGGATGGTCATGTGAATCCTCCAGATCTGATAATACATGTTTACAGAGTTGACTGGCTTCAAATCAAAAGGACAGACGTTATCAGGGAAATACTCTTGATCTAAAGTAGCTCTAAATAAAAGTTAAAAGCTATAAATCGTTTCAACCCGCTTTTCATGAACTATTCAGGGACTGATCCACTATCTTTGCGTTTATCTTATTGCACTTATCTCTTATTTCTAATCTCTGTGCTTGTGCCCATTGTGTTACTATTTCTTCTCACATTTAGTAATTGATCAGCTCACTCTTTTTGTTAATGCATTAAAGTTTGATTTAATTAACTCATTTTAAAATATATGTTCACTTAGCACCAGGAGAAAGAGTAGGCATCCTCTTTAAATTAACCTTGATGCAACCAAGTGAGAGTGAATATGAATAGCCAAGGGAAGCCTTTTCATCCCTTCTCATTCCAGAGCTTAATGATTTGTGTCTCCCCATCTTGAACTGGAGAACTCGAGAACCTAACCTGCTGACTGTGGAAGTGGAGTAAGTGTCAACACTTATACTGAGCTTAATGATGGTGGAAAAGTGGAAGTGGTTTGTCAACTCTATTAAAATGGTTCTAGCAAGGTCAAGAAAGATGACAAAATATAATGTACCACTGCTACCACCACATATGAGGTCATTTTTGACTTTAGGTCATTACATTGTTGTGATGGGGGAAACTGATTGGAGAGATTCAAGTGTGGAACTGAAGGAAAAATAAGTATTAATTTGGGAACGTTATTCAAGGTCTTTGGAGAGGAGCGGGAATTTGGAGAAATGTTTACAGTTTGTAAGAAGTTAGTTCAAAATTACACAACGCCAGGTTATTGTCCAAAAGGTTTATTTGGAATTACAAGCTTTCAGAGCGCTGGTCCTTTGTCAGGTAATTAGCTACCTGACGAAGGAGCTGTTGGACTATAACCCAGTGTTGTGTGATTTTTAACTTTGCCCACCCCAGTTCAACACTGGCTCCTCCACATCCTGTATGAAGTCAAATATGAAACTTTGACAGACAGGTTTTATGTCACAGTTTTGATACTAAGTACGGATAATACTTAAAGAGTAGAAGATAAGAAAAAGATGATAGAGGAGCTAATCTTACATGACCTATTCCTAGGCATTCAAAACGAAATTAGACAATTACCTGAAAAGAAAGACAAAAATACAGCTCATGGGTCAGGGCAGGGGATAGGACTAGAAAAACTGCTGTTTGCCAAGGGTCAAATAGCCTCCTTCCTGTGTAACTAATCTATGATACTACGCTGGTGATGGCAGTGGTGGTGATGGGTGCTAATATTGTGGAGAACTGCAGGAAGATACAAACACACCTGCAAAGTGAGTGAATAAATGGCAAATGAACATCAACGTAGTGAAATAAAAGGTGTTTAACCTGGGAAGGTGAAACTTACAGTCAGGCATTTACTTCAAAGAAGTTGAGAAAACTAAAGGAGCTGGAGGAGCAAAGAGATCTGGAAATGCTGTTACATAACTCAAAGTAGCAATACAGGCTGATAAGGCCAGAAAGGGTGCAAAGAAACCACTGGGTTTCATGCCTAGAGAAATAAAGTATAAAGGAATTGGTCTGCTGGGTGCAATTCAGGTGTTCATATTACAAGAAGGATGTTGAAACATTGAAGAAAGATTTACAAAAGTGTTACCAGAACTGACAAGACAACTATCAGTAATGATAGGGTGAAATGGGATATTTCTCTCTGACAACAGAGAACTAAGGGAAAACATGATAGAGACTTTTAAAATTATGGAGACGTTGCAAAGGATGAACATAGATTTATTTTTCCACTTGTAGATGAGCGCAGAACATAAGGACATAAATATCAGCAACCACTAACTGAACAAATAAAATACACAGGAGGAACAAGTGTTCAGTGCACAGTACGTGGACTCTGGTCAGCTAGCTCAGAGCCAGTCCCAATATTGAGGAGAATCCCTGACACTACTGTTTATATCTGTCAGCCAGTACTCCCTGATTTCCCCAGGTTAACAGCCCCAATCAGGGAACACATACTCAAGGAGATCCACCTGGCCAACATTGTTCCAATCATTCCAACTTCCGTCAATTATTGGTTTCTCTAATGAAGTTGCGCCTTGTATTTTATTGATCCACCAAGGTTTTCAGAGACAAAAGCAGAAATTGTTGGCGAAACTCAGCAGGTCTGGCAGTATCTGTACAAAGAAAGCAAAGTTAACATTTCAGTGACTCTTCATCAGAACCAGCAGCTTCTGTTTGTGTTTCAAATCTCCAGCATCTTCAGTTCTTTGTTTTATTTAAAGTTTTCAGTGAATTGAGCTTCCCCTCAGAGATGAAAATCTGGTTCAAGAACTGAGGTCTAGTCTCAGCCTTGCAGGAAATGAAATTTTCTGGGGTTCCAAGCCTTGTTGGTTCAGGGATGGCCAGTTAGAATGACCTGAGGTGGGAGTGGAAGTAGAGTCATAGAGATGTACAGCATGGAAACAGACTCTTGGGACTACTGGTCCATGCTGATCAGATATCCTAAATTAATCTAGCCCTATTTCCCAGCATTTGGCCCATATCCCTTGAAACCTTCCTATTCATGTACCCATCCCAATACCTTTTAAATGTTGTAACTGTGCAAGTGCCACCACCTCTTCTGGCAGCTCATTCCATACACGCACCACCCTCTGCATGAAAACGTTGCCCTTTACGTCTCTTTTAAATCTTTTCTCACTCTCCTTAAACCTATGCTCTCTAGTTTTGGAAAAAAACCCTACCTTGGGGAAAAGACCTTGACTATTCACCCTATCCATGCCTCTCATGATTTTATAAACTTCGTTAAGGTAACCCCTTGGCCTCTGATGCTCCAGGGCAAATAGCCCCAGCCTATTCAGACTCTCCCTGTAGCTCAAACCCTCAAACACTGGCAACATAAGTAGGCTGAACCCAGAGAGGCCAAGTCCTTTGCAAATGCACCAGCCTTGATCTTTTGAAAAAAATAGCAGCAAATACTGAGCTAATTGTGGAAGATCTCATAGTGTATTTAAATACACTATATTTTAACTTAATTAACTTGGAAGTTGTCAAGAAAAACTTGAGCATGGTAAATACAGAAAATAAATTAGATATTTAAATATACTGTATTTAAATACATTTCAAAATTTAAAAGTACTTCCACTCACCTATCATCTTGCTACAGCCATCTTTCACCCATCTCCCTCCATTTCCACTGAACAATCTGACCAGTCCCCTCATGTAGCCTCTACCTATTCCCCTCCTCCATAACACCCCCAACCTCTGCCCCAAATCTCCATCCTCAACTTCTACTCATCCTCAACCCACATCCCACTTTATAAATGTTTGAACTCTTAAGTTCGATTAAAAAAGATTGGATTGCATCCAAGAGCTGGTAAACCTACCAAATAAATAAATTGACTCGAGAAAGCAGCTATGTCAACACGTTAAGTGTTTATAAACAGATTAAAATGCTGGATTCCATCCAAGAGCCCATTAATCTCCCAAACAAACAATTTGACCTCAGAGCTGCTAATCCTAGCAGAAGTCAAAACTGAAAAAGTGAAAAAAGGAAGGTGCTTTATATCTTAGAAATTGTTACTTATTTTTCTACACTACAGTGACAACACACTCTATCATTTAATCCACTTTGTGAGTTTTGAAATTTATTTTCTGTATTTACCATGCTCAAGTTTTTCTTGACAACTTCCAAGTTAATTAAGTTAAAATATAGTGTATTATGACAATGTTGAGGTGTTCAAAAGGTTATTTTATCCTTTTGTTTTTGAAGAGAGGTTGGTAGGAAGGCAGAGGTGCTGAGCCAGCTACTGAAGACTGCCTGAGTAAACAGCTTGAGAGGCCTCAGGGTTTCTTTTAAAGTTGGAACAATGGAAGCAGCCTGCTGTGGTCAGCTCTCACAGACCAAGCTTTCTCGGTTTGTTTTTAGTTTTTTAGGTTTAGCTTTAAGCAGAAGCTATTGGGGTCTCAAAAGAATTGGAAGCTTCACTGCTTGTCTCTTGGCTGTTGCTCTTTCTGAATTTTGTCTAGAGAATCTGTGTCTGAACTTTCCTTTTTTCCAAGGGGTGTGTTTATGGGATGTTACTATATTGGAACAGTTAATTAGTAATAGTTAATGTATCAATTATTCTGTTAAGTTTCCAATAGAGTTCGATTATTCTAAATTCCTCTTTCTTTGGCTGTAGTTAACTACAGTGTTTAAATAAATTGAGTTTTGTTTAACATTGAGTAGTTTCGCCATTTTTGTTGCATCGGGAACAGCCTTTAAAATAAGAAAAGTTTGAGTCTAGGCTACTCTCTCAAAATATTTTGAGGGGGTCTGGTCTGGTCCGTAACAATATACATTGTGTAATGGCAAGTTAAATTTTCCAAACACAGCACTGTCATTACAAACTTTAATGGCCATTGGTACAAATCATATTACTGTGCCCCAAACCTTCTGATGAACTGTAAAGGAGACAAAGCCATTTCATAATTCCATGCAACTGATGTGAAACCTGACAGCTGATGCACAGCAGCAAAAATTCAGAAAACGTTCTGGAGGCAGGCTGTAATGGACCCACCAGAATGTAAATGAATGTGTTTTTAGGGGTGACACTGTCTGGAGCCCGGTCCCTCTTTTGTCCTTGGGAAATGGTACAGGATGACAACAGAGGCCCAATTTAGAGCCATACCACTCAGTGGCCATTTTGTTTCCGTCTTGCCTTCACACCATCCCAATTCTAGCTGACAAAATCTGAGCCATAGTCTATCAACCTGATTCTCTTCCCTAATGGTGGACAATACTTTCTGTTCATTCTATTAGAATCTGCATTGCCCAGCCACTTGCCTCCTATGGCAATATTTCAAACCTGGTCCCAATCTTTTACAATTATCATGGATAGCATGACACTTCATATGACAAAATCCTCGGAAAGAATCTAACATTTCTGATCTAACCTGCATTAGAAAACATCACAACCCCATATGTAGGCACATGTTTTGCTATTTCAGGATGGTTGTAAGTTACAATGAAAATGACTGAGATTTGTAAAATAACCTTCACTGCTTCCTGAGGAAACATATGCTGTACAATAAATTATGTTAAACTGGATACGTTTTTAGTATTTTAACCATCCATGGACGGCTGAGCAGAATCTAGTTTTATGTGTAAAGAGATGAGTCATTTCACTATAAGCTTCTATTTACTTTTACATGATGTAGATGTTTCCAATCACCTAAATTGAAGAACATGTCAGCAGTATTTTTAGAATTAGAATGTTTCCTGATTTATAGTCTGTAATGCAACTATCTGTTGTATAACGTAATGGTTCTGAAAGAGTTAATGTTGAGTTGTGTCAAGTTCCACACAATTTGATAATGTCACAAAGTCTTTGTCAGAAGAAGCAGTTTTACATAAGGTCTACCTCTAGCACATGGACTGTAGTGGTTCAAGAAGGCAGCTCACCACCATCTTCTCAAGGGCAATTAGGGACAGAGACTGGCCCAACCAGTGACACCAATATCTCACAAGTGAATATGAAAAATGTCCCATTATAATAATATGTGGCACCTGATAGCTGTAATTATGCTTAACTGGTTAAATGTTATTTGTATCTGTTGCTATTGCGCAATAACTATAGTTTACTGTGTAAAACGAGTACCTCTCCTTGTTAGACCTCTATACTTGTTTATCCTTCCACTGTTACACTGATAACAGACAGAGCAACCGACCGTTCCTTCCAGCTTTCTCTGACAGACCCTTCCTTCCAGCTATCAACCGATTCATTCCTCCCACCAACCAGCCAGGCTGTACCCTCTAGCTGTGTTCATTTATCACTATCTCACCACTCCACCCCTCTTCCCACCCAAAATCCACTCCTCCCCGGCCCCCGCCACATTATCTGCAGCTCCCCTAACACCCAACCCCAATCCTGAAGAAGGCTTACACCTGAAACGTTGACTTCTCTACCTCCTGAAGCTGCCTGGCTTGCTGTGTTCTTCCAGCCTCCTGTCTGTCTACCATAGCATCATTCGCGGCACAGAAAGGCGGCCTGGCAGTAAAAAGATATAACATGCTGGCAATGGTATTATATGTTATAAAGAACTGTAATGTAGAACTTGTAGCCTTTTTCATTATTTTTCTTTTTTTCTACCTAAGATTTGTAAGTAGGTATTTTGTACCTAAGATGGTGCCATGTATGGCGACATTATACACTTTTTACTGTACTCCTGTACTTAAGTACACGTAACAATAAAATCTAATTTGAAATGCAACATGGTGAACCATAGTTTGGATTCAAATTACGTATGAGCTCAATGAGAAAATTGTTTGGAGACATGCAAATTAGCCATTTTAAGAACTTACTGCTTTAAGAAGTCACAGAAAAGACAGTCAATGGCTGAAATGTGAAAGCCAACAGTTAGTAGCAGTCCTAGAAACTCCGACATGGCGAAAACAGCATTTCAGAAGAAGATCTTTGCCACAGAGCTAGGAGGAGGTACAGGGAAAATAGTTTGGGTTGAGAAAAGAAACAAGTCTAGTCACACAGGGAAGCACCAGAGAAAACAAGGCTCTGTAGGGAGCAAATGAAGGTTACAGAAGTAAAATTACAGATCCCTGGGGAAATAGGGGAGAACCCTTACAGAAATGGCAGGGAAATGAGAGTTCTCATCTGTCAAACTAAGCATCATCACCATCACGAGTGGGCTCAATGAGGCACAGCTGTGAGGGACAGAGTAATGGTCCAAAAAATAAATTGCATCAGTGTTGCAGTATTGGAAAGGCATCAGACGTTTTTTAAGGCTTAAAAGGGAATAATTAGCATTTACTCTGACAGAAGAAGAACCAACTTTAAGACTTTTAGAAATGCAGGATATGCAAGATGTAAAATGTGATTTTGGTTGGAAGATATATTGCAGTTGTTGGGTCATAAAGAACAAAGACCAAAACAACACAGGAACAGGCCCTTTGGCCTTCCAAGCCTGTGCCGACACGTTTTGCCCTTCTATACTAAAACTGCCTTCACTTACAGGATCTATATCCCTCTATTCCCTTCCTATTCATGTATTTGTCCAAGTGCCTCTTGAATGCTGTTATTGTGTTTGCTTCCACCACCTCCTCTGGCAGCATGTTCCAAGCACTCACCACCCTTTGTGTGAAAAACTTGCCTCGAACATCTCTTTTAAACTTCGCCCCTGCACCTTGAGCCTGTGTCCCTTAGTAATTGAGCCCTCCACCCTGGGAAAAAGCCTCATAAGTTTCACTCTATCCATGCTAATCACACTCTTATAAACTTCTATCAGGCCGTAGCTCAACCTGCTGCATTCCAGTGAAAACAAACCCAGTCTGTCCAATCTTCCTTCATAGCTAAAATCCCCCATACCAAGCAACACCCTGGTAAACCTTTGCTGTACCCTCACCTATCCTTCTGGTAGTACGGTGACCAGAACAATGTGCAATATTCCAAGTGTGGCCTATCTAAAGTCCTATAAAGCTGCAGCCTTACTTGCGTATCATTATTCTCAATCCCCTCCCAATGAAGGCAAGCAAGCCGTCAGCCTTTTATTGCTACCTAATCTACTTGCGCTGTCACCTTCAGTGATCTGTGGGCCTGCACACCCAGATCCCTCTGCATATCATTACACCTGATGTTTCTGCCATTCACTGTACAACCTCCAACTGTGCTTCCAAAATGCATCACCCCACATTCATCCAGATTTACCTCCATCTGCCATTTTTCTGCCCATGCCTCCAACTGATCTATATCCCACTGTATCGTCTGACAATCCGCACCTCCACCAATTATTGTATCATGGAGTTGTAGACGTCTATAGCACAGAAAACAAGTCTCTGGAGAACATTGAGTGTATGGATCAAAAGCAAGGTGACAGCCAAACCATTTTTAAGAACATATTTTGTGTTGAGGCTTTGACTGTTGGGAAAATATTCATGAAGAAGAAGGAAAAATCTCCATTTTGGCTGCAGAAGGCAGGAAAATCCTCCTGAAGGTGGCAACCACCATCTTGGTTCTTACAAATAGTGAGAAAACCCCCGACAAGCAGGGCAGAGAAATGGTATTGTTGTTTAGTAGAGTTTGAATCTTGAAAGAAATTAATACCAACATAGCATTGCTAAATAACAGGATTGAAAATTTTATTGGAGGAAAATCATACTGTACGACTTGCATCAGTTCAATGGTTTACAATTTCAGACAACAAGTTCAAAATAGCAAAAACAACAAAGAAATGTGGGTGTTGAAAATCAGAAACAAAAATAGAAATTGCTGGAGAAGCTCAGCAGGGCTGGCAGCATCTGTGGAGAGAAATCAAAGTTAACATTTCAGGTCCAGTGTCCCTCATTCAGAACTGATTGTAGCTAGGAAAAGGTTGGTAAATGTGCTGAAGACAGTGGGGTTGTGGTTGGGGAGGGGGAGGGGGAGGGGCACGAGTTGGTGTTGGAGTTGGTGGAGAAGAAGGAGTAAATGATTTGTGGATGGAACCCAGAGAGAGAGAGAGAGAGAAAGAGAGAGAGAGAACCACAGGTGTCAGACAAAGGAATGGATAATGGTGAGATGGGGATTTAGTTGGTGAACGTTGGTTGGCTGTGATGAAAGCAGCCCATATGATGACACGGTCTGTTTGTGGGGATGGGTAAAGGTCATGGAAGAAGGTGCTCAGGTCCTAAAATGATTAGTCTTGTCATTATATCCATAAGACTAGATTGAGTGAAGAGCAGGTAAATCACCTGGAAGGTGTGTCTAGGGCCTTGGATAGTGAAGAGGGAAGAAGTAAATGGGCAGATATTACACTTTCTGCAGTTGCATGGGAAGATGCCATGGCGGTGGAGGAAGATGTTGGGAGTGGAGGATGAGTAGATGAGGGTGCCCCAGAGGGAATAGTTTCTATAGAATGCTTATTAGGGAGGGGAGGTGCACATGTGTCTGGTGCTGGCATCCTGCTGGAGGTGGTGGAAATGGATGTGGATGCTGGTGGGTTCATAGGTGACGATCAGGGGACCCTATTGGTGTTGAGGGGGGAAGACAAGGGTGAAGGCTGAAGTGCAGGAGATGGATCAGACATGGCTGAGGGCCCTGTCAGCTCTGGTGGGGAATCCTCGGTGGAGGAGAAAGGTGGTCATTTCTGAGGCTCCACTGCAGAAGGTGCCTTCATCGGAACAGATGCAATGGAGTCAGAGAAATCAGAAGAATGAGATGGAGTCCTTACAGGAAGAAGGGTGTGCAAATGTCCAGTCAGAGTGGAAACGAGCACTGTGCAACTCCATGAAAGATAGGCTAATACAGATTCAGGACCTAGTCACCTATTTTACCTGGTCTGAACATCCAGGATACTGAAAAGGAAAGGGAACTACTGTGCAAATCATAACAAAGATGTTGCTTGGTCTAGGAAGAAAGTCATTGTTTCATTACAGCAGCCAGATTCCATGATGGTCATTCATGAGATTCCCCCAGTTGATGTTATAGGGCAATTATCTGAGACCGTATGGGACGGTTCACCTGAAAAGGAAATTTAGGAAAATAAGTGTTTTCCAGAAAAGGTCAAGAGCCAACAGCTGGATTCAACAAGCATAACAATCTCTGTGAAAGACATCCTAAAGATAAAACATCCGCAAATAGAGAACTGATTGATAGGGAACCTGAATCAAGGGCAACAGTCCTCATGTAAAAGATCTTCATTGTCTGAAGATAACATATTCTGGTAGGTATGTGAAGCAGCTAGATTTCCTGAATTGGGGAGAGATGCTGTAGTGGGAAATGTCAAACTAATTATATGTACTAATAAATAATTGTTAACTAGGGCGATAAAGCTTGGGAGTATGGTTGTGTAATGTATTTGTTCTGAAAGAATGAATATTGAGTTCTGCACAATCTGATGATGTAGCATAATTTTTAAGTGGAGAAACATGAGGTTACAATGATGACAGATGTGACATTCCTAACTCCAGATGGCTGTAATCATACATAACTACTTATTGTTAATTGCACCTATTTCATATTATGCAATAATCAATATCTTGTTATGTAGGACAGGTTCCTCTTCTTGTTAATACTCTATGACCCCTCCCATTGATAATGGACAGACCCTAAGATTCTGCAAACAAGGGAAGATTTGTAGAAATGATCCTGCCAGAAACATCGATTCTCCTGCTCCTCGGATGCTGCCTGACCTGCTGTGCCTTTCCAGCATCACTCTAATCTTGATTCTAATCTCCAGCATCTACAGTCCTCCCTTTCGCCTACCCCGATGACAAGCCATCTTGTTAATTTTAATCTTAATACAGAAAAGAATCAAATCAGATATTTTTGCTGAAGGAACAGAAGTTCATGGAGTTATACAGCCCTTTGGTCATCAAATCTATGCTGACCTGTCTATGCTGACCTGCCTACACTGACCTGTCTACACTATTCCAGCACTTGATACATAAATAATAGTTAGATTCTACAAAGCTGAAACTATGTGGTACAGGTGGAGCAAAGCTCAAGACTAAAGTAAAAGCAGAGTACTGCAAATGCTGGAGGACTGAAATAAAAACAAAAAATGCTGGAGGAACTCAGCAGGTCTGGTACCATCTTTGGAGAGACAGAGGTGGAGTTAATACTTTGTGTCCAATATGACCTCTATTCAGAATAAATGAACTGACATATTGGACTCAAAACTTTAACCATGTTTTCTGATGACAAATATGTTAGGTTTCCTGCCGGTCTTTTGTTTACATATTCACTCATGTCTCATAAGTTAGACATTGCACAGGCAGGTTACCCGTGAATTTGCAGGCCATGGTTCTTCACGGGTGGCTATTACAGCAGAAATGATTTGGATAAGTATTTGAAAAGATAGAATCAAAAGGATGTAGACAAAATGCTGAGAGCTTATTTCTGCGCTTTGTGTTCAGTAATTCTATTCACTAGTCCTTTAATTATACCTGTTGCCCTTCAGTTGAGAATGCATCTGACCTCTGATCATCACCTCTCCCTGACAGAAAACAAGAGCTCATCATGTGGAGAATTGTGCACAGAGCATTGATCCAGGCCTTGGTGTGTTAATAAATTATTGTGCTAGGCTGCTGGGTGGCTATCAGTTGCTTCTTTGCAATACCAATGTCTTGGTAGCGTGCATTCAACAGTGACAAAATATCTGGAGTACCCAGAAGCCATTAAGGCAGGAACACTGTTTTTTTATCCAGTATCTGAAATTATGAAGATTGTGCATGGCAATAGGACAGAGTTATGTCATCAAGCAGTGATACTGCTTTTCATACAATAAATTCAGATGGGCCAATGGGTTGAGAATTGGCAAATGGAGTTTAATTTAGATAAATGCGAGTGCTGCATTTCAGGAAAGCATTTCTTAGCAGGACTTGTACACTTAATGGTAAGGTCCTAGGGAGTGTTGCTGAACAAAGAGACAGGTTCATAGCTCCTTGAAAGTGGAGTCGCAGGTAGATAGGATAGTGAAGAAGGCGTTTGGTATGCTTTCCTTTATTGGTCAGAGTATTGAGTACTGGAGTTGGGAGGTCATGTTGGGACTGTACAGGACATTGGTTAGGCCACTGTTGGAATATTGTGTGCAATTTTGGTCTCCTTCCTATCAGAAAGATGTTGTGAAACTTGAAAGGGTTCAGAAAAGATTTACAAGGATGTTGCCAGGGTTGGAGGATTTGAGCTATAGGGAGAGGCTGAATAGGCTAGGGCTGTTTTCCCTGGAGCGTTGGAGGCTGAGGGGTGACCTTCTAGAGGTTTATAAAATCATTAGGGGCATGGATAGGAAAAATAGACAAAATCTTTTCCCTGGGTTGGGGGAGTCTAGAACTAGAGGGCATAAGTTTAGGGTGAGAGGGGAAAGATATAAAAGTGACCTAGGGGCAACATTTTCACACAGAGGATAGTACATATATGGAATTAGCTGCCAGTGGAAGTGTATAGAATCCCAACAGTGTGGAAACAGGCCCCTCGGTCCAACAAGTCCACACTGACCCACCGAAGAGTACACCCAAACCTGTTCCCCATTACTCTACCTTTATCCCTGATTAATGCACTTAACCTACACATCCCTGAACACTATGGGTAGTTTAGCAAGGCCAATTCACCTGACCTGCACATCTTTGGACTGTGGGAGGAAACGGAGCACCCGGAGGAAACCCATGCAGACACGGGGAGAATGTGCAAATTCAATACAGACAGTCGCCCAAGGCTGGAATCAAACCTGAGTCCCTGATGCTGTGAGGCAACAGTGCTAACCACTGAGCCACCGTGCCACCCCAAGTGGTGGAGACTAGTACAATTGCAAAATTTAAAAGATATCTGGATGGGTATATGAATAAGAAGTGTTTGGAGGGATATGGGTCGGGTGCTGGCAGGTGGGACTGGATTGGGTTGGAATATCTGGTCGGCATGGACAAGTTGGACTGAAGGGTCTGTTTCTGTGCTGTACATCTCTATGACTCAATGACTCTATAATTCAATGACTATCACCTCCCCACACGTCAACTCAGTGAGCAGGACTCGAGGTGCCACCATTAAGCTGAATCATAATCTGATCAATGCAGAATCACTCGATGAACAGATAATCCCATTCCTCATCAACTTTTTCCACTGACTTGAAACTGCTGGAATCTTCAGAAAATTAGTGTGCAGGTATTGATTAGGAAGGTAAATCATATTCATCCATTATAGGGAAATTGGTGTACAAACAGTGCAGAATTCTTCCTATTGTTACATAGGTGCAAAACTTATCATATGGTGTAAATTGAAAATTAATACAAAAACTGCTCAGAAAGTCTGGTAGCATCTGTGAGGAGAGAAACAGAGATTGTGTTCCTGGTTTTGGTGGAAGATCATCATACAGAAATAATTATATCAGGTCTTGGTGAGGTAACAGCTAGTGTTCTGTTGTTCAGCTTAATAAGGAAGAACAACTACTTTTAATCAACATGTTTAGACATGTTATGATACATAGGTAAAACAATGACTGCAGATGCTGGAAACCAGATTCTGGATTGGTGCTGGAAGAGCACAGCAGTTCAGGCAGCATCCGAGGAGCAGTAAAATCGACGTTTCGGGCAAAAGCCCTTCATCAGGAATACAGGCAGTGAACCTGAAGGGTGGAGAGATAAGTGAGAGGAGGGTGAGGGTGGGGAGAATTTAGCATAGAGTAAAATAGGTGAGTGGGGGAGGAGATGAAGGTGATAGGTCGGGGGGGGGAGGGTGGAGTGGATAGGTAGAAAAGAAGCTAGGCAGGTAGGACAAGTCATGGGGATAGTGCTGAGTTGGAAGTTTGGAACTGGGTGAGGTGGGGGAAGGGGAAATGAGGAAACTGTTGAAGTCCACATTGATGTCCTGGGGTTGAACATCTCTAGGGAAGGTTGGATGTGAACCCAGGCCTTCTACCCCAGAGGTAGGAACTGTACTATTGTGTTGCAAGACTTTAACAAGGAAGAATATGTTTACCTTAGGAATGCAATGAAAGTTCATTAGACTGATAATTGGAATGGGAGGACTATTTTCAAGAATAGTTACATTCCAGAAGGAAATCATTTACTCCATTTTGGTCATGTTAATTCTCAGTTAGTCCCACTCTCTGCCTTTTCCCATAGCCCTGCGATTGCTTTTCTATGCAAATATTTATCCAATTATCTTTTGAAACCAGGATTGAATTTGCCACCACCAAACTTTAGATCCCAATCACTCACTGCTTATAAATGTTTTTCCATTGTTTTTATTTGCTCTTCACCTTAAAGGCACAGGAGCAGAATAAAGCTATTCAAAGCATCGGGTCTGTCATTTAGTGAGATTGTGGCTGCTCTGATAATCCTCAACTTCACTTTCCTGCCTTTTCCCATACCCCTTGAGCTCTTTACAGAATAAACATTTATTTATCTCAGCCTTGAATATAATTAATAATCCAACTCCTACTGCTCTCTGTAGTAAATAATTTCACAGATTCATCACACTCTGAGAGAAGAAATTCCTCCTCTTCTCCTAGACTCTCTCGCAAGGGAAACACTCTCACGGTATTCAACCTGTCAAGCTCCCTGAGAATCGTCTATGTTTCAATGAGATCACCTCTCATTCTTTTATATTCCAGACAGTAGAGGTCCAACCTACCCGTCTTCTCCTCATAACGCAATCTCCCCTTCCCTCATGAACTTTCTCTGAGCTGCCTCCAATGTCTTTGTACCTTTCCTTAGATAAGGAGACCAAATCTGTTCACATTATTCAAGGTGTAGTCTAATTAGTGCTTGTACAGTTTCAGCAAGATTCACTATTTGTATATTCTAGCCCCTTTGAAATAAAGGCCAACATTCCTATTACTTGCTGAACTTAAATGTTAGCTTTTGTGATTTATGCACAGACTCCCAAATCTTTTTGTGCTGTAGCTTTCTATAATTTTTCTCCACTTTAAGAATAATCAGCTCCTCTATCTTCCTGCCAAAGTGCATAACCTCTACACTTTCCCAGATTATATTCCATCTTCTAAAATTTGCTTATTGGCTTAACCTTTTCATATCCTTTGCAGACTCCTTGTGTCATCCTCATCACTTGCCTTTCCATCTACTTTTGTGTCATCTCTAAGCCTGGTTGTATTAGATTCACTTATCTGTACAAAGTTATGAGGGACACAAGCAGGGTAGCTAGGGTGAACACAGATATAGGCACAGATTTAAGGTGAGGAACAGGAGATTTAGAGGGGCTTTGAGGAATTTTTTTCACCCAGAGGGTTGTGAGTAAATCTGAAACTCACTGCTTAAATGTTTTTTGGCAGGAACCCTCAAGACATATAAGGAGCATTTAAGTGAGCAATTGAAACACCATACCATACAAAGTTATAGGCCAAATGCTGAAAATGGTGTCAACACAGTGGATGGAAGGACTTTTCTCCATGTTGTAAAAACTCTGTGACTCTATGACTGCTGCTGGATACCGGGCGATTCCCTTGCCTTGATGCATGTTCTATGTGATGTTGATTAAGGGAAATGTCTTGTCAATGAGGTTGCTAGATCGTTGTTGGAAGCTTTCTTTGAGGCCAGTATTGAGCAATGTTCTTTAGCATTGCCTGCCTTATCCAGTGCACTTATTGCTTAAATAAAACTTAAGAACTATTCTTTTCTAACCAGTCACTGGAAATAAATAAATTTTCATCTTGTGATCTGGCTTTTTCACAGTGCTGTGTAATTAATCAATGAACATCAAGTTTAAGGCTTTAATACCTTTACATGGTGAATTTATAACCTTGTCCGATGAGTCAAAAAGCTACAAATGAAAGCTGGAATTCCACAATTAAAGGTACATTATAAGAACTGCTTATTCAGATGGTTAGTGCTTGCCAAAGACAGAAAGTTAATGATAGAAGTTCCTATTGGTGATACTAACAGCTGGACTCTTACTTATATAATGCCCTTTGCAGCAGATTACATTACTTACAGTGTGGAAACAGGCCCTTCGGCCCAACAAGTCCACACCGACCCTCCGAAGATCAACCCACCCAGACCCATTCACCTACATTTACCATCGTCACCTAATACTACGGGCAATTTAGCATGGCCAATTCACCTAACCAGCACAGTTTTGGACTGTGGGAGGAAACCGGAGCACCCGGAGGAAACCCATGTAGACACGGGGAGAATATGCAAACTCCACACGAGGGTTGCCTGAGGCACGAATTGAACCCGGGTCTCTGGCACTGTGAGGCAGCAGTGCTAACCACTATGCCACCGTGCTGCCCACAACCTATTTAAAATAAACTGTGCAAAACAAGATTTGAAGTAGTTAAGTGAAAGCATAAAGTGTAATTTGCAACTGTTAACAGCATAGAAGCTTTCTTTAAACTTTCTATAAACTTCAATAATTTTTTAGAAGTGATCTCTTATGATTAGAGAGCAAGCTCTGGTTGTCTTAGGGTTGTGTCCTAGTTCTTATGTTTATATACCAATGCCAATGTATCATGTCAATAAAAGGAAGTTGTAAAATTCAGCAATTCTAAAAACTGTAGTAAAAAAGCATGTTTATGCTTTACAGTGATTTATTTTCAACTGTGCTCATTTTAAATGATTCAAAGCCACAAGTAAAAATAAATCTTACATAAAAAAGTCAAGCATATTGCTTCTGCAAATATAGTGATCAGTAAGTCTATGGAAGAGATGGCCTTTTTTGCTTTTCATTTTCATGTCTGTATATGTTTCCTTCTTGTGACGTTTTGAGTGCTTTTTCAATGATTTGTACAACCTTCTCTGTCAGCAGGTTTCAGGAGGGGGAATATTTTATGAGCATTGCTGATGGTTTTAGTCAATGCTCATGCAGAATTGCTGCTGCATCCTCAAAGGACTAAGAAGATCAGACATAAATACAAGCACATTAGAAATCCAATAGAAATTTTAAATGTGCGTCAAGTATTCATTTTTAGAACCAAATTAAAACAAGGTCACATGAAGAATATGGATCTCTATAATCAATCATATACAACCAATGCCACTAAGTGGTTTTAATGATGACTGGCAATATTCAGGTAATCCAGGTCATCTCCCCCTCCCCCTACCCCCAACCTCCCCAGGTATAACTGAAAGCTGACGATTGCAAAATAAAAACCTAGAATGCAGATCAACGTCTTGACAGCTCTTACACTGATATCTCCTTTCATGTGCCAGGATTAAAAGTCGATTGCTAATGTGAAATAGATGTGTATTGTTTTAACTTCTAAAAGTAGTAATTTCATTTATACAGTAGCTATACATTAAAACATGAAAGGGAATTTGAAATGAATGAATGAATTTATGTCTTATATTGAGCTGTTTGTATGTTTAAAGGAGGTAATTTGAACAATATGATTATAGTTACATGTGCAACCCACGCTAGCATATGTGTCAAGGCTATGATCTCAACTTTTCTAATGTGTCAAAAGCCACCAATTGCTTCCGAGATAGATGTGAATCTATGATTTTGAAAAGCAGAGCAATTATATTTTGTCACACTCAATGTACCAACCCAGACAATTCACCAGACAACATGCCATGCAAAAATACCTTTAGTGAGATTAGACTGTGGAAGGAAAATCAGGATCATATCCCAACGAAAATTATAAATAAATTTTCCAATGCTTATGTTAACAATCTCAATGATTGTTCTTCCAGGACAGGTTATTTGCAGCCTGTGGAATCGATGTAATTGATACAGAATGTTCAAACATCATGAAAATGAGAATGCATTTCACCAGGTTCTAGCCCTAGATCCTTGCAAGATCTTCCAACTGATCCTCTTAGGTGACTTTGAAATGTCTTTGCACATTCCCAATGAAGATAGCTTAAGATAGAAATTAATTTGATTATCTTTTGTTTGATTTTGTGATTTTGTCATGAAAAATGCGCTGTTCATTTAACTTGCCTATAAAAAAGTGTGATAAATGTCAAAGATGATCTGGCCTTTCAAAACATGCATAGTTCAGATTGAACAGCATGGTCACCAGAGCTGAATTATTAAAATGGGCATATGATTGACTGTAATTTCATGAATTTTTCGTGCTGATATATAAAAGGGACAATGCACCTAAGTCTGGGGAATGAAGGCAGACAAGTGTTTAAGGTGGTATTGGGGGAGCATTTTAGTGATAGTGACCATAATACCATATGTTGTAAGCTTATTACAGAAAAGGAGAAGGATTGTCTGCACAAAGAGTTTTGGTTTTGGGGAAGACAGATTGCATTAAAAAAAGAGCAGGATCTGGCCAAAGTAGACTGGTAACTGTCGATGGTAAAACTATAGCAGAATGGACGGAGGTCTACAGAAAGGAACCAGGGAGAGTGCGGGCCCAACATGTTCCCTTTAGGGTGAAATGCCAGAGAAACGAGCCCAGAGAACTCAGAATGTCTGGGAATATTCAGGACAGGGTAAAAAGGAAAAGAGAGACAGGTGCCAAGGACGCGAATTAACCAAGGTGATTGTGGAGTATAGAAACTGCAGTGGCAATTTAAGAAAGCAATGAGGAAAGCAAAGAGGAAGCATGAAAAAAAATTGATGGGTAAGTTTAGGTAGGTTTCCAAGATATTCTACAAGTATATCAAGGAGAAGAGAATAACCAGGGAAGCCGTACAGCTCATTCCGAACCAAGGGGGAAATCTGTGCATGGGGCCAGAGGTACAGTGTAAAATGAGTACTTCACAATATTCTTCACTTGGGAGGATGAGGACATAAGTACAGAATTGGGGAAGATGGCTGTGAGGTTCTCGAGCAGATTGACATAGGGCGTAAGGAAGTATTGAAGGATTTGGCAGTTTAAAAGTGAACAGATTCTCAGATCTGGATGAGTTGTATTTCAGGCTGCTGAGGGAGATTAGGAAAGAAATCACTAGGGCCCTGACCTAAATTTTAAATTTCTCACTGGCCACAGAGAAGGTGCCAGAGCATCGGGGGACAGCTAATGTAGGTCTACTTTTCAAGAAGGGTGGTAAAGATAAACCAGAGAATTACAAACCAATGGGTCTCACTTCAGGGATAGGGAAACTATTGAAGAGAATTCTGAAACAGAGAATCAATGTCCACTTGGAGAAGCAAGATTTGGTCAAGGTTAGTCAGCATGGCTTTGGCGGAGGTAGATCATCCTGAACAAATTTGGTTGACTTTTTCAAGGAGTTTCAAGGGTGTGTAGCTGATGGTAGTGCAGGTGATGTAGGTTATATTGATTTCAGCAAAGGATTTGACAAGGTCCGATATGGCAGCCTGATAAAGAAAGTAAAAACACAAGGGATCTTGGGTAACTTGGCAGGTTTTATCCAAACTTAGTGGCAGAGGAGAGAGGATAGTTGTAGAAGGTTGTTTGTATCACTGGAAGTTAGCGTCCAGTGGTATACCACAGGAATTGGGACTGGGTGCCTGATTATTTATGATATATATAAATTACATAGATGTGAATGTAGGTATGTAAGTTTGCAGATAATTAAGTAGTTGACAGTGAGGAGAAGGAGTTAAGATTAGATTACTTACAGTGAGGAAACAGGCCCTTCGGCCCAACAAGTCCACACCGACCCGCCAAAGCGAAATCCACCCATACCCCTAATTTTACCCCTGCACCTAACACTACGGGCAATTTAGCATGGCGAATTCACCTGACCTGCACATTTTTGGACTGTGGGAGGAAACCGGAGCACCCGGAGGAAACCCACGCAGACACGAGGAGAACATACAAACTCCACACAGTTAGTCGCCTGAGGGTCTCTGGTGCTGTGAAGCAGCAGTTCCAACCACTGTGCTACCCTGCTGCCCAAAAAATTGCAGGAGAACATAAATGACTTGTTCAGAAGGGCCAATCAGTTGCAGGTGTAATTTAAACTTGATAAGTGCTAGGTGATCCACTTTGGAAAAAGGAACAAGACAAAGGACTACTCAATGAATGGCAGGAGACCAGGAAGCTCAGAGGAACTGAGGGATCTTAGGGTTTTTGTCCACAAATCCCTGAAGGTAGTAGGGGAGCTTAATAGGGTAATTAAGAAGGCATATGGGAAATATCTTTATCTGTCGTGATGTGGAGGTGTCGGCGTAGGAATAGGGTGGACAACGCTAAAAATCACACAACACCAAGTTATATTCCAAGAGGTTTACTTGGATGTACAATCTTTCAGAGCGCTGCTTCTTTATCAGATAGCTAGCTGACGAATGAGCAGTGCTCCAAAAGCTTGTACTTCCAAATAAACCTGTTGGACTATAATCTGGTGGTGTGTGACTTTTAACTTTATCTGTCGTGGCATAGGTTATAAGAGCAGGGATGTTATGTTGGAGCTATATAGAGGTTTGGTTAGCTGTTGCACAATTTGCAGTTCAGGTTATCTCTCTATAGGAAGGATGTGATTGCACTGGAGGGGGTGCAGAGGAGATTCACCAGGATATTGCCTGGGATGGAGCATTTTAGCCATGAAGGGAAACCGGATAAGCTCAGGTTTTTTATTTTGCACAGAGACATTTGAAGGGGGGACCTGACAGAGATGTATAAGATTGCGGGGCGTGGGCAGGGTGAATAGAAAGAAGTTGCTTCCCCTTAGTTAAAGAGTTAATAACAAGGGGACATAATTTTAAGGAGTAAAACAGGAGGTTTAGAGAGGATTTGAGGAAAATGTTTTTCATCTAGGTGGTGTTGGGAGTGTGGAATGCAATGGTTGGGTGGGTAGTTGAGGCAGGAAACCTCACAACCTTTTAAAAGTACTTAGATGAGCAAGTGAAATATCGTAACATTCAATGCTATGGGTCTAGTGCTGGGAAGCGTTGATACCAGTGTAGATTTAATGTAGCTTTGTCAGTATAGAACCTGATGGGCTGAAGGGCCTCTTCTGCTCTGCATGTTTCTAAGGTTCGATGATTGTAATTTTTTTAAATTTAGAGATGG